>NC_090949.1:37501619-38119266 GCF_040807025.1 Struthio camelus | reverse complement strand
GACAGAGAGCCGACTGCAACGGCGGATGACGCGCCGTGGCGGGGTGGGGTCCCTCCGCCACGCGACCGGAAACGTTGCCTTCGCCCGGCGACTCGGGAGCTTTTTCTGCATGAAAGACCGAGGTCCGAATTTTGCTTTCAGACTGATTTAACACTAACAGCACCTGACACGTTAAATGTCTTAGTAGAAATACAGTAATGGTTGTCAGGTTTACTTAATGTTTAAGAAGTGAAGTGCATGGAAACGGCCCCGAATTTACCATCCCTGTCGCTATTTCTGAAAGAGCGAAGCTCTCGGAGAAGGGCCGCTCGTCCGTCGGTATCCCCGAAGACGTGATGGGGCGGGAATGGGGCCGGATGCCGAGTCCCTCTGTGTCACCGGGGTGAATTTTCCCTACGGGCAGCCGAGCAGGCGGCGTCCCGCTTTGCCGGGCCACGTCCCCTGCCCTCGCTGGTGGGCGCCGTGCCGCCGCACGCGCAGGGCCGCTCGGGGGACGTCGGCGCGGCGCCGGCGCCGGCGGGCGAGGGGAGCGCCCGCTGGGCGTGCAGAGCGAGGGCGCCGCCGCGCCTCGGGGACTGCGCAAGGGCTTCTCTTTCTGCGCTCTACTTTGGGTCGTCTTTGTCCTGCGCGTTAAACGCCGTGCAACACTTTTCTGGGACGGTCTGTTAGGGCTGACAGCCGGGCAGCGCCACGGATTTCGGCAGAGCTTCGCACGCGTGCGCGAGGGAGAAGGGCGGTCGCGGCGGGCGTCTTCGGCGGGAAGGGCGACGTTTCAGCGATGACACCGTTGCTCCCCTGTGGCTAGAAGCGGTGACGCGTTCCCCGGGTGTACTGTGAGATGGATGAGCTTTGCCTGTATTTCTGCTTAACTCTTTTCATTTTCCCTTTGTTATGAAAAGGATTAATGTATTTGAGGTAGGTAATTAAAGGGCACAGACTACAAGCCGAATTCTGTGCTTAGTTACTTAGTTCAAACCCTTCTCAGTTTCCCTGTTCAAACCCTTTTAATCAATCTGTCAGCTGCAGCACGGCGACAACAGTTTGGGTCAGGATATCAAACTATGTCCATACGTACTTTCCAAATCAATGATTTATTTAAATTTAAAATAATACAGATCCTATTAAGGCACGTGAGTACCAAAGATGATTATTTTTACCATATAGACAATGAAATGACATCGCGGTAGCATTAAAATACATGCCGTGGTAATTTAGGCGGCTGACTAGCCCTCCACCCATCCATCCGTCCCCGTCCGCATCGTTAACAACAAGCCTTCAGTCTCTGCCTCTCCAACGCATCAGTCTTGCCGTGTGCCCAAAAATTCACCCCTTTTGGGCTGCTGCTGTCCAGGACCTGGAAGCAGGCCCAGCGTCATGGCTTTTCCTCAGCTGTAATTTATCTTCCCTTTGATTTGGTGCTGGCTGCGGTTATTGACTGCAGGAAAGTACTTCACTTCTTACTTGCAAGGGATGATATAGATCAATAGAAAATTTTGGAATTAAAGATTTCCTCAGCATGTAGTAACTACTGTAGCTCTGGCATGACAAAGGTGAGTTTATACCGAGGAATGGAAAGAGCTGAGAAACTGTTTGAAATATTTATTGCTACTAAATTTCTTTTTTAAAGAGTAATTGAATAACAAGATGGTTCATGAATCTGAGATACCAGACTAGCAAATGCTGTGCAAGCTGCTTGACAAACCCGAAAAAGAAACTTGACTTGGACAAGCTAGTATCACTGAAGCCAGTTGCTCATCTGTGAATATTGATTTTCTGCAGTTATTTACAGGGAACAAGGAGCAATGCTGTGAAGACGTGACCACAAACATGCATTAGCATCTCAGTAATTAAAAATACTTTTGAGGACGATTCTTTTAGACATTAGAGTAATCTCTCAGGGAAAAGGGGAGACATACCTTCCTGAATTTCTTAAAACTAGAGAGAAATAGCATTATAGAAATTTAGGACAGACCCAATTCTGTACATTTTGTTTGTGTAACATGACTTTTTTTTCAAAGCAAAGACTTTGAGAATTACACGTTCCTTTGCTATAATACTGAAAGCCCAAACTCCCTCTTAAACCACTTAGCTGTGTTGCAGGTTAAATAACTCTAATCATAAACATTGTTCTACGTATCACTTCAGGCAGTTATAATTATTTATTTGTAATAAAAATAACTCTAAATTTAAAAATATAATATAAGACAAATTATGCAAGACAGGAGCATATAAACACATTCTATATATTATATAGAGTATAATATATAGTATACAATATATAGTATACAAGTATTATATTACATATAATATAGTATTAACATATAAAAGCTGTAATAAATTACAAGACTTCACCTCCTGAAATTATTAAAAAACTAAGTGGAAGTTTTCATAATCACATTAAATTATTGAAACGTGGACAAGAATTAGAACTGCATCCTGCTTAAACTGCAAACTGGGAGCGAGCTACTCGAGGCTCATATTAACCATCCTGCCCAGGATAATGCCAGCCTCAGTGCACTGACGTCCACAACACGCTCTTGAAATAGGCAGGCTGGAAACGTTGCGTTCTGAGAGCAAAGAGAAGAAGCAGAGCCAGCTGATTATAAAGCACAGAAACACGATACCTTCCAGGAAGGTTTGCGATACCCAGTATGCGGTTCCTGTGGCTTTGGCTGCTTGAGAGTTTTCACAAGTTGGGAAACAGTTTTGCAGCCGGCTGGAGCCGTACCAGGCCTCAAGGTGCCGCCGCCTCCGGCCCCGCGCGGCTTCTGCCCATTTGTGCTGCAGAACCTGTAGAGACGTGTTGGCATGCGGTGGGACTAGGGTACGAGCACGCTGACAGCAGTTTCCCCCGTGGAGCCGTTCCGCGGCCAAGGGCGGGCACGGCCGCTCTTCCTGCTGCCCGTCGTGCTCCCTGGAGCCGTGGACGAGGCCTGAGCTGGTTAAATCTCAGCTTGTGAGAGATGAGGTCAGAAATCGGCTGAAAACGTTATCTCTGTGCTAAATTCTCTCCATCGAGACTGCTGAGGATGTGCTTCTCCCTCTTGCATCCTCAGGGTCGAAACATTTCAGTACAGCTGTCAGGATTTTCGTGGTACGTTCCTGTTTAATAAGTCTTTACTCTCTTTACCCTCTCTCACGACTGTGTATCTCATTGCCATGAAAATAATACCCTGGCCACTGCTAGTATGATGACATTTTTGTCGATTTGGCATCCGGAAGAGTGGTCGTAGTGTCCTGTAGTTCCAGCTCATGGTGCTCTTTGCTGGACTTTTTGTCACCTTTCTGAATTTGCTTGCAAATCATTCGAAATTTAGTCTCTCGTGCTGTTGTGATCACACATGTTGGGGACTTCTCCATATAAGGAACAATTCATTTATATTAGCTAAAGACTCCAAAATCAACGCATTATCAGTAACTAAATAATAATTGTCCTTTTATAGTTGTATTATTTCTAAACTTAAATCCCTAATTTTTTCTTTCCAAACTTGAATTAAATTTCTGTAACTACTGCTACACAGCGAAAAGTGTTACCTTCCATTTTCCAAGTGGGGACCCTTAAGGACTTGATAGAATAAAACCAGACTTATTTCGCTGACTGAAATTGCAGTTCTGGACATTCAGCAATGCGGAAATTCAGCCGGTAGGCCCGACGGCGTTAATGGAGGGACGTACCGCTGGCCGACGGTTCCACCCACGCTTGGTTGTAAGCGGCATGCTGTCGTGGGCTTACGGGCCCTGTTGAAGAAACACCCATTAAGCTAATAGGCGTGCGCTGTGCGGGACCGCACTGACTCTTGCCAGCCTTCCTGCCCTTTGACCGTGGTCTCATGGGCGGAGAGAGAGCCGAGCCGCTGTCAGTCAGAAGAACCTTCTGGGATGGCCAACAAAGGCTCAGCAATGAACCACTTAGAAGAGGAGTCCAGGAAGTGACCAGCCCTGGAGCTAGCTTCCGCCCACGGCCACGGTCCATCTTGGCTATAGAAGAAGCTCCAGTTCCACGGGTTCGGGGGTTCGCTGGCAGAGTCCTGGAGGAGAGAAGAGGAGTCATCTAGGAGAAGGCAGCTTAGCGGTCCTTCTGAGGGCCCGGAGCAGCTAAGCAGCCTTTCTCAAGGCTGAGAGCTGAGCTGACCTGCACGCATCCCATCCGAAGCTGCTGGACAGCCGGCGGTGGGACGCAGAGCTACGGGCCAGCGCTCCTCAGGACCTGCCCTGCCCCTTGATTCGGGACGCCGACTCAAGTCCCCCAGGATCCTGTCAGCCCCTCGCCCACCGTGGCCCTCAAAGCGCGGGCACGGAAGTTATTACAGCGTGGAGCTGGGAACCAGCCCGCCCACTGGTGTGGCACGGTAATATCACGGCGTTGGGCTGGGAACCGGCTCACCCGCTGGTGTGGCCAGGTATATTAGGGTGCTAAACCGGGAACCAGCACACCCACTGCACGGCACGGTGTATTGTGGTCCTGTACTGGAAACTGATAGGCCTGTAGGCAGGGTTACATTAGAAGGCTTACCCTGTTGTCGTCCGGCGCCGCTTCGTACACCATCGGGGAACCCTTCCCATATTCCTTTCCTGTATAGCCTGTTAGCGCGTTTGTGTTACTGACTGGAAGCTTCGTGTACATATTTGTAAGTAGTTTAATATAATATGGTGTTTGTACTGTTAGCTACTAAAAGGTGTTGTATTGTTAATTAAAAAGCATTGTAAATCCGTTTATAACACTAAAGATTCCTATACCGCCACTCCAAATCTGTTTTTTGGATCACAGATCCAGTCAAATAAATAACTTTCTTGTAAGAGGGAGCAATGTTTCTCCTTCAGTGTGGCCACCCGGCAAACCTGGCCCGTGACACGTGCCACAATCATGTAGTAGCTAGTATCCGGCAGGAGTAGGAAGAGCCTTGAGAGTCAAGCAGGTGTGCGTGAGCATATGCATAGGTATATGTATATGCACATGCACATGTAGTGTTGTATATACGGGCGTTACGGGTTGAATTCTGGAATAATTGAATATGACTACGCTGAATATGGAGGGATATTTTGTAGATTTGCCTGTCGTACAGATAACATTCTGTAATTGGAAAGAAACACTGGGGTAGGAGCAGGTATTCGGGACTGAGTGACTATAACTGACAAATGCAAGGTTTTGATCTGTCCGCCACTTTACTAAAGTTCTTAGGTTTTTTGAAGGCACTTCTGCACATGCCTTGCCCTTTACCTAACAGGTAAAAACTATCTCTACCATAAACCAACCAGTTGTAAACATCAATATTAAGTACTTAAAAACTAAAAACATTGAAATTAGCGTCCAGAATTTTAAAATCCTATTAAGTTTCATTTTTAGTGGAATAATTAGATAGCAAGGTGTGAAATGATTTGTAGATCGGGGTCTTCAGAAAACCTGTTGATAGAGCTGTTCTAGATTTTCCTTCCTGTGAAATTTAATTTATCAAGCTGTCTTCTTTCAGTAATAATGCTGTAATTAGCCTCTAAGGTTTTTATTTTTATTTTATTCTTCCTCATACAGTCTTTGTCTATATACTTTACTTTGTTTCTGTGCACTCCTGTAGAAGTGGAATTATGCATGTTAACATTTTAACTGGTATTAAAGAAAGTAAAAACATACTGAAATATATAAGCAACGGCTGCGTACGAAAGAAACATGGGACCTGGCAGCCACTTGCCTTTGCGAAGGAGCGTTCCTCACGCAGCGCTGATATGGGCCAAGTCTAGCGATTCCTCCTGTCTGCTTACGCGGTGGGTTCATAAGCAAGGACTCGCCAATCCAATATAGCAGCATCATGCTGCAGCTTGTCAAGGGAAGGGATTATTGTTTACCATGGTAGCTTTCACCATGAACTCCAAGGGGAAACCAGGCACATCTTCCTGAGTCCTGGAGAAGAAGGCTCCAAGCGGGTCGTACACCGTGCGCAGAGGGACTCCGAGGGGTGTTGTCTGCAGCGAGCGCAAGCGTAAACTAGGCTAGCAGGATTTGTCATCCCAAAGTGCTCATTCAAAATGAGCAGTAATTTCTTCTGTAACTTTCTGGATTGCCAGGGGTACCTTGATGAAGCAGGAATGCAACTTTGGTTATGTTAGCGAAGCTCACATTTTTAGTAAGTTAGATTTGCCTCAGCAGCACTTTGTTTTAAACTGGACTCTGCTATTTAAAAATACCCTTCCCAGCCTTTTTGTGCTTTCTGTATTTCAATAGCTCCAAGCTGTATTTTATTGTTGAAAAGGTTTTTATTCCTTCCCACCTCTCCTCTCCACCCCAGCGGGGAGGTCAGAGCTCTGCACTCTCTCAGCAAGAAAGCCACCCTGGCTCGTCCGGCCTCTGCAGTGTCGCTAACGGTGAAGATTAGGTAGGCCTGATGCTGCCTCATTCGCCTCATCAGCATCAGCTGGTCTCAGAGGTCCCGCCAGCAGCACGATAGACTGAGCTGCTGGAAGTTTGTTTTGAGTGTTGATATTGAATAACTGCAGCCAAGCCAGTTCTCGCTGTGTCAGCCCTGCAGGGCTCGTGGCTGTAAAATCCTGTAAAAGATCGTTTGTCTCTAAAGTCTTAAGTAAGGTGCTGCTTTTCTGTATGGCTCTGAATGCAAACCACGGGTTTTGTTGTAGTTTTATGCCTGTGCTCTAATACAGTCTCACTCTAGACAAGATCAAGAAGAAAGCAGAAACAAAACCAAGCCTCAAACCTTGAGATTAGCTCTGTTCAAGCAGCTTTTCCTCTATATGTTCCATCCAAATATGTTATTAATGCTGATGGACATTCTTGTAAAAATATCCTAGGCTTCTGGCACATAGTTTGCTTTTTATATAATATGTATCAATAGAGAAATTTTTACAAACTATGAATAAGGTGGAGCTTCATTTACTGAAAAACTCTACATCATTTACAGGGAAGTTCATACGCAGAGCTTGAAGCTTGCAATAAAAATACCAAGCTTCACATACTTCCATCCCGACCTTATCACTGATTACACTGTTGGCTTGTTCGTAGCCCAGGGAAGTCAAAAACAGGCTCATAAGCAAGCTTTGCATAAAGCAGACTAGGAGAGGGAAGAAGTCAGTAATGATTAGAAAATTATACAAAATCCTTCTGTGTGTGCAAAAAAACATCTGGTTGTTCCCCATCAGCATGTTTTCAAGGGTCTGAAGCTAGACAATGAACAGGAAGAGGGACGGTTTTGAGTTAGGGACCATGATTTTTTTTTTACCGAGCAAATAGCTATCCATCTCTCTTTCTGCTTCTGCTGGAAGTTTTAAAGTCCACGTCACTGATTTCACCTCTGTCTCCTCATTGCTCATCCCACACACAAAAATCAACTCAGACACAGGTCACTTTGAGTGTTTTATGAGTGGGGTAAAGAGTAACTGGCTCAATAAATGAAAACAAGACCAGCAACACAGAAAGTGCAAGATTATTTGGTCTCTTTCTGGTTCATCACTGGGGAGAGATGTATATTTTCATAGATGAGACAAGGTATTGGGAGAAGTCAGTGGAAAAATGCCAGTCATCAGGTCCATGATTTCTCAAATGTCATTGTGCCAAACAGAGAGGTTAAATGTAAGTTTAAGGTCTCGGAATAGGAGAATCCCTATTCAATTCCAAAGAGAAAGAGTTTATATACTCCAGAGAGTATATTAAGAGTATATTAGCAATATTTTATGTTGCTTTTTAGACACTAAGGGAAAAATTCAGATCTCCATGATGGATCTCCAGTGCTGGTCCACTCATTGTGTATTTTTGGGATGTCTGTTCAGTTCTGCCAGCTTTGGGGACAGAGCGTTTCGATCCCACCGAGTAGGCGAAGGGAGAAGTGCATTCCAGAATGAACTTGCAACTTTATTGGTCTTGGTTTTGGTTTTGTTGCTCACAGTTAAAAAGAGAGAAATCCTGAAGTATGAGATGCCAGTAAGACATGGGGAGTCCTGGGAGAAGCCAAACTGCGCACGTTAAAAAAGTTCTCAAAAGGGGGACTTGAGAAGTGAGAGAGAAACAAAGCAATTCTGCTCCATATTTAAGTTCTTATAAATGTTTGGTGGCAGTTAATGGCAAAGATTTTTTAATAATTTTAGCAGGCTGTCGACTGACATGTCCAATGAATATACTGTGCCTATGTTTTTGGAAATAAATAGCATTATAAGTGCATGAGTAAGACAGAAAGGACATACTCCTGGTTTCTTTTTATGCTGCAGTTTCTTTTTATGATATGACCTTTTTTCTCACTGAAGATACCCCAGGATGAGGCATAAAGAAGTGGTGGCTGAAAAGCTAAAAACAAAAGCAAGTGAAGTAAAAAGTACATGAGGAGAAAAGTGTAAGGAACATTCGCCTTATCTTTTTACCAGGAAGAAATGGCTGAGGTAGTAAAATAATGAAATATATTTAAGCTTATAACGGTATTAATGCGGGGCACATAACCACTTTTAAAGGCGTCTCCATGGTATTCATTTCCCTTTGTCAGTGTCTTCCCACACTTATTTTTTTCTTTGAAGATGCATCAGCCATACAAGTGAAAGTGGGCCAAGCACCAGTAGAAATGAAGTTGGCGTTTTACGCAGTACAGGCGTAGTAAACTTTGGAGGGCTTAAATAGAATACTTTCAATAAAATGAGCTGTATGCTTCATGCTACATTTCCGTTTCTAAGCCTAGAGAAGCTAGAAAACTTGAAGCACAGAAGCACAGAAAACTTCTTTTGTCTTTTATTGCCTTATATGATGCATAATATACAAATGTGTGTTGCGTGCTTCTGTTTCTATTCATAGTCAGGTCTGGAGGAATCGTGAGGTAAGCTTGTATACCTGCTTTTAAATTAATGACAGCCTCAGGAGATTGTTGCCTAGAATAGTGTAGGTATATTCTACACTATGATTTATATCCTTTCTACGTAACTCTGCTTTAGCAAAGTGGATGCATGACCTGTTAGTACACTGATTATATAATAAAGCTGACTAAATTACACACAGGCCAAAATATTCTGCCTCTGGTGACCTGTCCGTTAATATAAATCAGTAATCAGGAAGAGATAAAAAGATCCCGTTAGGAAACCAGATGAAAGAGTGAAATGCATGAACTTGAAGTACTTTGGCAACTGGAGACTATCAAAGATATTAAGTATTCAATCTCAGTTAAGTTATGCAAGCTGTTGACCTCACATAGCAATCATAGCAATAACTGTCAGAGTAACTAATAGTTTGGTTTAATTACAACCTAATTAAGTAAATATGTAACTGATGCATAAGATTTTATGAAAAGTTTCAAGTCTGTTTCATTCCATTATTAAGATTTTTCAAGGCAAAGAAAACAATTAAAGGCAAGGGTAATTTTCCTAGATGAATGAAGTTCTAATTCATTTCGTCCCAGGACTTAGTTAAGAAACATGTTCGTAAATATGTTTGCCAAATTTGGAGGAGGTTACGCTGACGTTTTTCATTCAGAACAAAAAGAAATGAGTCCTCATTTTAGATTGCACTTAACAATTGTGACTGACGCAGCTATAACACTTAGCGTGTTAATTAAAGTATCATATAAAGTGTATGTAGACTGGAGCTCCCCTTCCATGCCAAAAACTGCTTTGGAGATGATGCTTTTCAAGCCAGTTTTCAGACTGTGGGTTTAGAGCACATTGAAGTCATTGGTCTGCAATAAACCAATTTATCAGTGGTTTATTCGTATCACTAAATTAGATTCAGTTAACCCTTGATTTGTAAATAAAACTGGACTTCAGGCTTTTAACCTGAAGAGAAAAGGTGTGGTTTTAAAGAATCTTCTAAGAGAAACACGTAAGCCTTAAACCTCACGGCCGAGGCGGGAGGCAGTGTAGCCTGCAGGTGGCAAACAAGGAAGAAACGGAGCAGAGTCCTCTGGGGAGGGGTGGACGCTCTCCGCACGCCTTCCTGGCATCGCCGGGCCTCCTCTCGGCCAGTGACTTCGTAGCTCTTGGAGGACACGGTCCCCACCCGAGGGAAGGAAATCTCAGCGCTCTTCTGTTTGGTGGCTCAGTTTCTAGCAGCTCTTGGAGCCATCTAGAACTATGCTACTCTTCTCAGACTCAGAAAAACGCAGCACTTAGGGTAGAGGAAGATCCAAATTGTTCTTCTCTTTTCTATTTGATCATTACAGTGATGATTCAGGTTTTTATAGCACATTAACCAAGAGAATAATTTTCTATTTCCTGCCATGAAAATAGTTTTACAGTTTCTGCAGTCATATCAAAGAATAGTATGGCTAAGTCCTCAACTAGTGTGAGGTATTAATTTGGTCTACATAGACATAAATCATTTCACATAATGAACTGAGGGAATTAATTTCAGAAGAACAGTTCAGCAAGTGCCAAACATATTGCAGTACTTGAACACAGCTGCAGACTCACAGGATAAACTAAATTAGAATACTGTTTGTAGCAAAGAGTAAATCGAAGCCCTCTTTGAGGCAATTAACAAAATCAGAGCATCCTTTGAAGCAAACAGGCATGAAAAATGCCATTCTTGAACTGGTTTTTCAAATGCTTAATTTTGCAACTTTCTTGAGTGTCTTCCAATTTGTTCAGAGACCAGCGAACTGAGTATCTGTCGCAGCAACACATTTTGGTGAGTTGTGGTTTTTTTATGAACTAGTCATCTAGCTATAGAAGTGTATTTTCAATAACAGCAGTGTGATGAATGAAAATTATTCAAATAATTCCCACTTGTGGGTGGTTCATGATTGTAGCCAGGTAGCCTGTTGTATTTCCACATGATGTCCAGCGAAGAGTCCCAATGACAGGTGGAAGTCACCGTGGGGAAGGGGAAAGAATTGCCAACCAGGAGTAACGGGGAAAAGGTAGAAAGGGAAAACCGTGGTTTCATCCGGATCTGCGTAAGTGTGTATGTTGTCTTTCTTGTGATATTCACTACCATTCAAAAGATCCAGCAAAACACTCAATTACAAAGGGGAAATTCAAATAGTGTTTTTTTCTTAAAGTCATGGTTCACTTCTTCATCCCTTGAGACTTCAGTAGAACGTTTTAATTTTTAAAGGGTTTGTCTTCACATTTATGCTTTCATTAGATAATGCTAAGGATCTGGATGCACCTAAGGATTTTATCTTCCTTTATCCTGTGTGACTAAGAGGTATGCTGTTCCCTTTCAAGGAACAAGTCATGTATCATGAACCGATCATTTTTAGGAAGAAAGCTTGTTTTGAAGAAATTTTTTAAGGAGCCATATAATGAAAATATGCATGAGATAAAATTACTGGGGCTGTATATATCGCATATTGCATTTTATGATGCAGTAATAAGGATAATAAATGGTAAAAGATGTAATATTTTGACATTGTACAAGAAAACTATAGCAAAATGAAAACTATATAGCATTGTTTCTTAATACAGTCCTGTAATATGACTCTTTTACTTTTATTACACCTCTTTCTCACAGGTCTTTTATCCCAACTATTCAGATAAAAGCTTAGGAATCTTTGCAAACAGAATTGTCTAACCCCCCCGGCTAAATTTTGAAAAAGGGGATTCACATCTGTTTGTTTACTACCTTTTTCGGTATTCTTTTTCCATGCAACATTTTGAATATTTATCCCTTCAGGTTAGTATGTTCATTTGAAGAAAAAAAGGAAAAAAAAACTCATGAGAGAGATGTGAAGTTGGATTCAAGCACCCAGATTTGAATGGATAAAAAGGTGCTTAAGGAGTCAGCTAATACAGGCACATGCGTAACCCTGTGATTTTCAAACCTACCTCAAGGCCAAGCCTGCTGCATGTAATACAGTGAGACAAAATGATTAGTTCAATTTTTGCATACTTATAAGACTTTATAATACCAAGGGCTGAAATATGGAAATGTGAGGTAGTTATTATATTGTCCTCAACAGATTACTCGTTTCGTTGTTATTAATATTCAGAAATGTACTTATTTAACGTAGACTGAAATGCTAATGATCCATACTCTGCATTTTAAATATAATATCATTTGGCCTTCTATCATCAGTAAGAGAAGACCAAAAAATTTCTTTAGTAGTTGGCAGGATTGCTTTGTTAGATAAATTAGATCATTGGCCAAAATATTAATAATTAACACATCAGTTCTGTTATACAATAAAGATGTTTTTTATGAACAGATATTTCTGTTTGAAATATTTCCAAGCAAATACGTTGATTTGTTTTGATAATGAATTGAATGTACTTAGTATATTCAAATGCTTAGCCTGTAAATATTCCAAAATTTGTATATGGGATAACAATTACTAGGAGAAACATACATACCCACTTGTTCACAAGTAATGCCACTGATTTTTGAAGTTTAGAAGAAATATTTACCATAAGCGTCTTCCTAAGTATCTACTGTTGTTACCATTTTTATTATTCTTTTACTAGATTGAAATCGTTACGCTCTGGACTGCTATCGCCCTCTGACTAACTGGTCTTTTAGTTACCCCTTATGTGGCAAATGTTTCCTTTGTTTCTTTTCACATTATAGCCTCTCTTTAAAATTATTCTATTTTCTGCAGAGACACCTCTGTATTCCTGTTTATGTAGTACACTAAAACGTTGCTCACTGCCTTCAGCAACACAGCACTAACTGCATCTCCCTTTCGGGCTTTTCTTCTGGCTTGCGGAATTCTGACAAGGTGCCTGATACAACCAGTGCTTTGCAGCTTTAGAGCAGGACCATTGTGGGACTGTCCGCAACAGCTTGTTTGCTTTATTGTGATTAAGATTCAATAGAAATGAAGATTATAATCAGTATAGAGAAATTATAATCAATATTATAAATATAAACAATATAGGTATTCAGTAAAAGCCAATAGAAGAATATCTACAATTTTAAGCTTAAACGCTTATTTTCTATCATGCATATAATCTTCAGCAAGTGTTACTGTATTTAACTTCTCGACACTGTGTTTAGCTCAGACTTCGTAATTGCTGATTTTTTTTTAAATGCTGCAAACGGTACAGTTTGCTCAAGAAATACACTTTTCTTTCACTGTGACTGAAAAATCAGGAATATTAAAAATTGCAAATTTGAATTATTTCCAACATCAGACTTCCCCAGCTTATATGGTCTCGGTTTAAAATAAACATAAATGTAGACGTTAGTTCCATGGGTTACCTGCGTGTGACAGTGATGTCACAGTTACGTGACAAATACTGTCTGCAGGTCTGGACGTTTGCTAACACAGTGTAGGGTTAAAAGGCGGAACGAGCTGCTGGTGCGGAGAGAGGGCAGGAAGAGGGACGGCAGGTGGGCGGCCGCGGAGGGCCTGGGAGCCAGGGGCGGCGGCGGGCACGCGGCGGCGGGCGGCGAGGGTGGCCGGGGCCCCCCGGACACACCGCCTCCCGGGAACGTGTCCTGCCCGCCGACGCTCTCCCAAGGGGACCGCGATTAGACACCACCGTTAAGAAAAGTGACCTGGGACTGAAGACGTAGTAGACGGTGTGCCACGGGGCCCAGAAGGCTGTCGAATGGGACAGAACAGGCCTTCCCCCACTGCAACTTGCCATTCTTTCATTGAAATACAGTGCTGCAGGCTGTTAGCTCTTCACATCGTCTGTTTTAACGTTCACTGGAATATGGATGTTTCCCTCTAGATGAGACCTAACTAATCCGGTTGCCCATCTTCGGTAACGTTTTCAGAGGAAAGAGGAAGAAGAAAGACAAGAATAGTTTGCCCCAATATCAAATAGGAATCTGATGTCAGAAGTAAGCTGTGCAAGTTAGTACGTGGTTTCCAGGTTTGTTGTTTGTTGGTTAGAAATAGCCAGGGTAATATTACCAAGGATGACAGAAAATAATTGTGTTAGTGTTGAAGAAAATACCCTTAAAGGGAATGATTTGCTATCTAACAAACTTCTGTGCCAAAACCAGCTTTGTAGATTAAATGTTTTTAAAAGATTAAATGTTTGTATCTAATATGCTACAGGGACTGTTTTAATAAATTTGGCTAAAAAAGATACATGAGCGTCTTTTAGACCAAATTAGTAAGCGGTAATTAAGTTCACACAACTATGATGAAGCCAGGCGTTTTTCACCCATAAATATGGGTGATATTCAATCCTTTTTGTTAAGAGTAATTCAATTCTAAAGCAGTGTATGAGATCCTGGTCCCATTCGAGTGACTGTTAAGATTTATAAGACATCACCTGACCAGGATTTTATTCATCATTTTCTTGTCACATTATATGCTCCAGCCCTGGGTGTGCACTCGGGAAAGCAGACCCCCTAAGTGATACGCATGAGCAGATAACTGGAATTTGCTGAGGGTTCCCCCCTCCAAACGCGGTCTAAAGTCTTTAGAAATCGGCGGCTCATGCCTTCAACTGTTCGGCTGTCCACTTTAATACAGCAGTTTTTAAGCTAAAGAGAGTTCTATAACCCGAAAGAGAAATAAAGGGTTTGGGTTTAGATTGAGTGAAACATTTGCATGTCCTCAAAGGAATTTTATTGTTCTTTGTTTCACCCCTCAAAAACAAAATTTTATTTTCTCAGTTGCAGTTGAACCTTTTTTTTCCGACTTTGGAGTTCAGCCGCTTGCACAAAAATACCATTATTCATTTAGGTTTACGTTATGAGTTTTCAGATCTAAAATGTAATACTCAAGTAGGTTTCAAGTGAAATAAGATGTGACCACAATGTAAATTCTTAGTGTACTTTGTGTTCTGACATTCCATATTTTAAATAAAAATGTACAGAAAATGTAAATTAAAGCAGTGAAATGCATTAAATATAAAATTATGCTTAAATTTTCAGCAGGGTTCCTTGACTGCATCTGAAGCGTTTGAGAGCCCATTGAGTTTCTGAGCACAAAATGAATAATTACACAAGTAAATACTGGTTTGGCATCTCTGCATTCACCCGTGCACGGATCTGCTCTGTAAGCGGGGTTGTGCGCACCAGGAGTGCGTACTCCTGTACGTCTGGTTCCAGCAAGCAGATGCGACAATGTGTAATCTTCTCGCAGAACTGCCCTGTTGAATTCCCCAGGACATTTCCAGCTGTTGCAAAAAGCAGAGCAGGGTTTGCGGGTGGGCCGCGCGCCAGCTCACCTCCTCCCGCCCGCTCTTCCCGCTTGCGCGTCCGCTCCGAGCAGCGCTCCAGGAAGCGCGCGCCCAGCTGCTCGCGGCGCTCCGCCAGCCTTTGAAAGCCCCAGAAACACGCGGCCTGTTGTGTTTGATTGCTTCGTTTCCCAGGCTCCTTCAGATCCCGTCCTAGGCATGGTGCAGGAGCTACAGTACATTATTTCCTTCATAACTCTACTTAGAATAGATACACAGAGTCTGTTATGAATGGGAAGTAATTTCTTATTCAAAGTTTCCATTAATTTATGTAAACAAGCGGTTCACTGCTAACTTTCTGTATGAAGATATTCCTTCTTCGTTACAAAAGGAGTTATTTTCTTTTCCAGCGACTTGGCCTCAGAAGGAGCTCTGAGCACCCAAGTGACAACTCAGCGAGCAGAATTTGCATTTTGTTTTACATTAGAAAGGCATAACGGGTGAGGAAGCTGTCTTCCTTCCGGTGGTAATGCACGTACGTAGCAAGCCATATAAATCGCCTTGGAAAACATCTTAGCTGTAGGGAAAATTGGGAGGTTTCCTTCTTAACACAGGTCAGGTACTGTGTGGTTTGCAATTCCAGCGCTGCCTGCGTGGTCAGTATGATGGGAAACGGTAACAGCCAGTACCCAGCCCTGGCCGCCGTGCGATTTTGCAGAAATCATTAATTACGTGCTGCATATTTTTAGCTTTTTCGTCGATACATTTCTTTTATTGGCTCAGCCTAGTTCTGCTCATCATTTATTTGAATGTTTTCTAGGTAATGTCTTAGTATCACGGGAGGAGGTAAATAGCAAAACTGTTTGCCGTTCTGTATGCTATGTATTAGTCTGTGTATTTCCTGAAAACTCCTTTTCTACAATAATCAGTTCCAGTCCTTTCTAACTCACCTTTTCTGTCTTTCCGTTCCTTATCGCGGATGTTAGGAATATAATCATTTTATTATTGCTGTATAGCTCTTCTTTAGTTGACTGAGCTAAGCTTTTGCTGGGATATCCTCACTGACACATATCGGTGTGTGATGTAGTAATTTTAGCACCGTAGTTCATCATCAGCCCGGTGATATTTTATCAGGATTTGTTCAATCCTTTTCGTATTCATCCACAGTTTTCTCAGGTCGTGACTGGAGGCTTTGTCATTTTGCCACATGCTAATTTTGAAACTCCCCGCTCGTACCCCTGGCATTTCTGTGGGTACAAGAAAAATCCACTTACCCGGCCGGTCCGACTCCGCGGCTTCTGCGGACAGGGCTCCCACGTGGTGCTAGCTCTGAGCTCAGCGTCGTCCCAGGGTCAGCCCCGCCTGACGTTTGCAGCAGGCCGCTAGAGCCAACAGCGTGAGGCTTTACCATCGCTTCGTACGCTCAGAAATCAAGCAGTGATTTATTCCCAGACTCTCTCAGGAAGCTAGCTGCTCGGAGCCCTAGCGAGGTCAGGCGCCTCACCTGGCGCAGACCTTTTGTGCCAGGGCCAGGGGCCGAGGAGCTCAGAACCGGGGTTAACATATTACCTGTTGCTTCAGCCATGATGCCATAATCTCTCCGAAATGAATTTTAAGAAGTAATTCAGTTACAGGTACAAAATTCCCTAACCAATTCACAATTTTATAAAGTTAAAAGAATATCTGTGTTGCTGAACTGCAGTTTTCCAGATAAAAAGACCTCAGCTGGTAAAGTGCTTTTAACTCGGCGCGGCTTTCATCTGTTTCCAGCATGGAGGAATTCATTAAAATGGGGTCCCAAAACTAATATTTTACAGGATGCTCTAATAACTTCTGTTACTGAACAGTGGAAAGAATAAAAAACAACGTTGAGTAAATCCTCAAATCCTGCCCTGCAAACGCGTATTTCATCTTGACAGAAATAGCCGTTGATGATAATGTTTTGTCAGGAGGCTTTCGCATTGCAAAGGCTCCTTCTAACCGCTGGATGAATCTCACTATAGACATTGTTAATTAAAATTGAAAATGATGATAGCACCCCCCCAACTCCGAAATGTCTTAATTGCACAATGCTTAATCAGACGCTAGCATCTCTCCTACTAATTTGTATTTTCATAGGAACAGGCATGTTAATGGGTAGGAGAAAAAAGAGGTTTGCCCGCTCCATGTTATTTATCTTTTTCCTGAGAAAAGATGAATGTCGGGCGCGCAGGTAAACTGAACAGTGCGAGCGGCTGCAACTGCAGCAGATCTCATTCTCTACGAGCCCATCGTTTTCCTTCACAATAACTACCGAGCCAGACATTTTTCAGGCAGCACTTTCCAAGCTGTACGATATTAGCACGTATTTTCTGACTGCGCAGTGCCACGTGTATGTCTATATCAGCTCCTGCAATATTAATCTTACTTTTGGTGCGTACTTGCTTCTCACTCTCTCCCGCAAGAGCTGCCCTGGGCGGCCCGCTTGGGGCGGCGGGTTGGACTCGACCATCTCCAGAGGTCCCCGCACCCTCCGCCAGCCCGCGACGCTCCGATTCCTCTGCTATGGAAAAGACAGCGAGGCGTAACACTTACCCTCCTAACCCCTTTTTTAATCACAGCTCTCAGTAATCACTAAAACGAAGCCGTGAAGTGTTTGCTGTGTTGTCAGGCTCTCCGCGCTCTCCCCATCCGGCAGGCAGCTCCTCTCGCTGGCTGCGAGCGGCCCCGGGGACGGTGGCTAGAGCCGCGCGTGGGGCGGTTTTGTAGCAGAGGGCTAAGTGTGCAAATGGGATTCGCGCTGATCGTTTTGCGGTAGTCCCAAATGAGCTGTCCGCACGTTCGCTGGTTGAAGGTGGAGGACGCGTTCGATGCCTTGGTGCGTGAGCAGCGTAAGTCTGGAGCAGCCGTTCGACGCGCGTAGGCCGGCAGTGACGTTCAGAGCAGCGCAATCACTCTGCTGCAAACTGGGGATCAAAAAGCTACTTTACGGGGGTTTTTTTAGCAGTTTCCTGGCCTCTTCTGAGGCGAGTTTAAAATATTTCCGGGTTGCAGCCAGGAACCTGATAATGGGCAGCTGTGTGGGAACCTCACAAAGTGGTGCGTGGCTTCCCTGGTGCTTCCCTGTGAGCGCCTTCCCAGCCCGCAAGTCTGTAGCAGCTCCCGGCCCCTGGGGTTATTCCCAAGGGGCTGAGCGGTGCTGGCGGTCTCGCCCGTAGCTCCCGGCCCCTGGGGTTATTCCCAAGGGGCTGAGCGGCGCTGGCGGTCTCGCCCGTAGCTCCCGGCCCCTGGGGTTATTCCCAAGGGGCTGAGCGGCGCTGGCGGTCTCGCCCGTAGCTCCCGGCCCCTGGGGTTATTCCCAAGGGGCTGAGCGGCGCTGGCGGTCTCGCCCGTAGCTCCCGGCCCCTGGGGTTATTCCCAAGGGGCTGAGCGGTGCTGGCGGTCTCGCCCCAGCGCCTAGAGCAAGGCCAGCTGGTACCGCACAGCCGTGACTTCAGGCTTTCGGGCCCAAAGGAAGACTCCTTGCTAGATCATTCTTCTGCAAAAGTACGTTTCAGTTATCTCTCCTCTTCAGACTGGTTTCTGCATGTGATATTTGGACAGGGAATATCTCTGAAGATATGACCTGCCTGTTCTACTTGATCCAGCAACATTTTGGACCCGTTCTCGTAGGACCAGGCCAATCTCTCGATGGAAATATTTCCTATGCAGAACAGCAAAGGACATCCATGCAGTTTAGTCATTGGCACTGATGCTTCTGCCGTTCTGCTTTTTCCTAGAAGGAAACCAGCACTGCCTTTGCCATTGCCCAAGCCAGCTGAATATCCTCATTGGGTTTTAGTTTTGATACACTATAAATTAATCTAGATCCTTGTTCAAGCTGAGAAATGGTTATTTAATTCTGAATCTGATATGTCACATAGTTACCTAGCACTGACAAGCTACTGCTGTAATTTCAACCTAAGATGGAAAGTGGTGCTCTGTATTATCTGAGCAAAGTCATTATCTACATGTTGAAATTCTAATTAAAAGGCTTTTGAATATCCAGCACCAAAAGTCAATATTAATTGGAGTACAGTGCCTATTTTGAATGTTTGTAACCCTTCTAATACTTTTCCATAGTAGTACTGATTTGATTTATTAATTCTTATTGGAGGCTTTAATAATCACTGTATTTTGTTACTCCTCTTCTGGAGTTAGGCACAGTCTTCCCTAGAAACTAAGGGAGCCCTAACTAGAACAAGTCCACTGGACTAGAGCTTCCTAGGGGAGGATGAGACCTTTCAAAAGAGCCTTGTTCACAGTGAGCGGGACAGAACTTACTGCAACAAGACATGCCTAACCCAGGCACTAAGGTACTCCAAAAAATAAAAAAATCTTCAGCAACTCCAGAAAACTGAAAGAGCAACATTTAAATAGCCTTTTCTCAGGAAAACATGAAAGTAATGGGACACAGTTGGTTCCTTGCATGCACAGAAATCTTTGTTATGTCCAGATAATGTCTGCAGTTAGCCACCCTCCATCACCAGGAGTCCATTTGCCTCTACCCCTTCCCACCAGCATGGCTCAGCACAGAGGTGTCTCACCAGCACCTCTTGGGAGAGGGAAGAGAAATTGTGCTTGACCAACCTGATAACCTTCTACAATGAAATGACTGGCTTTGTGGGCAAGGTGAGAGCAGTGGATGTTGTTTGTCTTGACTTCAGACACGGTCCCCGTAACATCCTCATAAACAAACTGATAAAACACAGGTTACATAAGGGAGAGTGGACTGGGGACTGGCTGAACTGCTTGGCTCAAAGGGTTGTGATCAGCAACATGAAGTCCAGCTGGAGGCTAGTCACTAGGAGACTATCCCAGCAGTCGACTGTTGGTCTGGTGCTATTTAAGATCTTCATTAATGACTGGGACACTGGGACAGAGATTAGCCAATGTTTATACATATCTGATGGGAGGGGACAAGAGGGTGTAAAGAAGATGGAGCCAGATTCTTCTCCGTGGTGCCCCGTGTCAGGACGAGAGGCAATAGGCACAAATTGAAACAAAGGACATTCCATCTGAATATAAGAAAACACTTTTTCACTGTGAGAATGGTTGAACAGTGGAACAGGTTGCTCAGAAAGGTTATGAAGTCTCCTTCCCTGGAGATATTCAAAATCTGACTGGACATGGTCCTGGGCAACCTGCTCTATGTGACCCATCTTGAGCAGGGTGTTGGACTAGATTACCTCCAGAGGGTCCCTGCCAACCTCAAATATTCTGCAGAATCCTAGACAATTGCATAAATACTGCAGTAAAAAGATAGATGTCATGTAGAGGTGCAGCTGTAGGATGTTGTGCATGAAACGATCTGTACACGTTCTGCTCATCTGCAGACGAAGCCTTAGCTGGAACAGAATGCCCAGTTTTGGGAAGAATAGCTTTAAAAAGATGTGGACAAGGAAAAGAAAGTTCAAGGGAGAACAAAAAATAAAAGCTGAAAAATAAACAACAGCTGTAGAAAGTAAAACATCCAACAAAACTGTGAAAGATTTGATTCCCGTATGCAAGAGAATACTATGAGTTTAAAACAGTTTTCAGCAGTTTACACAGTTGTTACAAAGTGGGCACAAAGGGCAGAACAAGTGTTGTAGTAAAACTCACAGCAAGGAGATTTAGAGTAGGAGTAAAAGTCATTCTAGTTCTGTGGGCAGATAAGAACCAGAACAGATCATCTCAGGATATCACTGCTAGATACGACTAGAGAGAGTTTAGACAGACATGTCAGAGAGGTCTTTGATACTCTTGATCTTCTGTCAGAGCAAAAAGTTGAAGTGGATGATTGATTCAGTTCCTTTCAGCCCCACTTTTAAGATTTTTATTCCATGAGATATAAAATCTTGCCCTAAGCCCCACTGGTCCACACCACTTTTCAAGTCACCTGGATATCTGAAAGCTTTTGACTGCTCAGCTTGGCAAGAGTTAACACTTTATAGCGTATTTGAAGTCATATCAATACGGATTTAAGTGTTTGCTATCATTAGAAGAGTTACATTAGCTCTGTAGGGAGTGACATTTAGTTTCTTCTAGTGGAGACCACATCAACAGTGGATCAGGCTGAGGTCATAGTGGTTGTGTGGTCCTGTTCAGTAGGGTTCTGTGGGTGTAAAGAAAAACATGCAAGGAGAGAAAGGATGCTTTAATGGGAAGATGTTACATAGCCTGAGAAGACGGCCGGGGAGGTGACGGAATTGCATGGTCACTTAGTAACAGACAAGAGTGGACACGTACTGAAGAGCAGGGGACAAGGAAGTGCTTTTCAGATGAGAACAAGATTCTTAAAATGCAAAGAAACCAGAGACGGGGGTAGAGATTCAAAGAAGGGGGAGCGATGCAGTCAGAGTAACTGTCAAGGGAAATGCTTTTAATAACTATGTTATGAATACAGTGTAAACGTACTCCCTGCTTAACTAGAGAAAAAGCAAAACCATAAAATTCTCAAAAAGAAAAAGGTACAGTTCCAAGGTAGCATCTTGGTTTATTATAGAGCTTTTATATAATTCATGCGATCGTAACAGTGGCAACTGGTATATTACTGTTTATCTGCTAAAATCTTTAAATAGTCTTATTTTGCCTATAAGGATAATGATAGTGTTAATCTCTAATTGTCCATTCTTAAATTTTATTTCTATTGCTAGATGTAGTTGTTAAAAATATATTTCAGTGAAAAGCTCTACGCCTACTCATGTTTTAATTCACCTTTAAAATCTGTGCAGGCAAAATTTCAGCATTTTACCTGTTTTTTACTTCTTTGGGTCCTCTATTTCTATTTATATTGAAATACATAAATGTACACAACAACAACAGTCTGCAGGCTGCGTACCCCAAATAAGCAGCCTGTTCATTTCACTAAGAATGAACACAACTGTTGCTTATCTACAATGATACGGAATGGGAAATACCAGTTTACTCGGAGTAAATGGTTACATTACATTGCTTTGCTGGTTTGACTAACAAATGATTGTCTTTCAGTTGATTTTAAACTGAACCTTATGGTACATTGGTTATTGACTGAAAAGAAAAGAGTGGTAGGGGTTTAAGGGAGTAATATATGTGTGCTCTCATGTAATAACTAGCAACTTATTGACCCCTTCTGGAGAAACGTGGACAGTGTGGCTTATATCCGATGGCATAAGAAGAAAGAAAGGATCTAGAATTTTATAATCCTAAATCCTTATAATTTTAAAATAATATAGTATATACAGTGGACATAAAGATTAAAAAAACATGCTGTATATGGGTACCATGTTAAACAATCGAACCTTGCACTTTAAACACAGGGAAGTGAGTGGAGGCCAGCAGCTAGAAGTGTTGGGCGTGCGTCATGCCGCAGCGTTTTGCTGGCTCACGTTAGAACTGAGACCTGACTATAGCTTGTTTCTGTTTTGTAGTTTCTGACATCGACTGCTTGTTCAGAATTGTTTCGAAGATGTAGGTATTTAATAGTACCTCATCGACTGAAAAGCTCTATATAGAGCATTCATTTTCGCTTTTATATTATTGTCTTCTTCCATTATAAGTTTGCTTCATTGCAATGAGAGATCTTCAGACTTTTCTCTTGTACCACAAGATTTTTGACGTGTTCTCACTGTTTTATGCAAGTTCATTCAGACTGTATTTTACTGATGAATGTTTATCTCGTCCCACCCAGTTGTTCCTTTCTTACCCAGTGTTAGCAATTTTCTTCTTGTCTTTTCTTTTTTTCTCTTCTCACTGTACCTTTTTCCTATAACAACACCCCATTAGAGTCACATTATATTGCATGTATGGCTATACTAAATGTTTGAATTCACAAAGTGGAAAAGGATCTTCAAGAACAAGCTTTGTGTATGACCTTTATTTACATTTTTCATGAAACACGGTAGCAGAAGTTTAGCTTCATCAATCAAACACTCAGTATCAGTACTACTACATATAAGACTTTTATACATATTATCTGAGATAATCCCTCCCAGAATCCCTCTTAGGATCATTTTAGTTCTTACATGGAAACAGCCACACGTATCATATAAGTCACGGGTGCCACACGGAGGGTGGGGATTGCTGAGAGGTGGAAGATTCACCGGCAGGAAATTCTGAAGTAGAACAGAAGCCCTCTTGGAATCCAGATGAAAAGCAAATTGGACCTATTTTGTTGAGGAAATAATTAAATAAATAACATATTTAACTGTCTGTAAGATAGATAGAAAGAATCTCTGGTTTTTCAGAGTATTTTTTGCACCAGTATGTGCTAAAATGTAGCTTAAATACTACAACTAAAATTGACTGTCTTGTCTAGCTCAAATCTTTTACTTAGGTAGCAAGGAGACACCAACTGGTAAAATTTTCATTTTAGCCAGTAGTTTGTTACTTTTCTTTTCATTTAACATTTACATGATTAAATCCTTAGCAGTGGTTTGAGTGAAGCGCATTTCCTACTGAATGTGCTTTGTCCTGTGTGAGAAGGCTTTTCCGGACAGTGGGAAAAAACGACGTCAGAAGGACAGAAAGTGGGAGTCCCTGTCTGCATGCTCGATATGTTTACGGGAAGTTTCGTCATTATAGTTAGCCTTTTCTCTAAGGAGAGAAGAGCATAAAGCCTTAACCCCACAAACACATATCTTATCCCCATTTGCACACAAAGAATTTCCAAACAAACTAATTCTTCTGTCCTTACTCTGACATTTGTTATTTGGTCTGAATAGGGATTTTCTCTGGAGGTCGAAAGCATCCCACTAACCCCCACCCAGGGCGTACTGGTGCTCTGCTTTACGGTCATGAACGCTTTGCAGAATTAATGCGTTGAAGAAGCGTTTTCTTTCATTTCTTTTTATTTCAGTTTTTCAAACCGGAAAGACATACCACCGCATTCTCCCATTATAGTGACATTAATGGCAGGATTTTTTTGTAGCTCAAGTACTTTGCTTTTCATTTTAACCACAGTTTCAGGCTGTGCTTAGGAAAGTAAGAAAAAGAATTAGAGAGTCAACAGAACTATCTAGTTATTCTTAACTCGCTAATTACAGGTGAATTTTGCGGTTTGAATTTTGAAGTTTAAAAAAAGTGCTGGCATTATAGGAAAACGTGTTCAGTAAAAAATGAGCATCTTTTTCACAGGATCATTAAAATGAAGAATTAACCAATATCTAAAAGAGGCCTTATAAGGCAGAGAACTATAGTCATTGTGATTATCTGTGTAACTTTCTCAGTCAGAAAAGGAATTATCATTCGAGATCAATGATATGTGTTTGTTTAGCCAGTGCACGAGGATGGGCTTGTTTTTATGCCTTCGTTCTTTTTGCTGGAAACAAAGGAGCTGTCAAAGGTGAAATACGGGATTGAGGACCCAGTGAGCTGGCAATTTCAGTGTTCCTATGAATGGCTCTTAAACTTTCCACTTCAGGAAAAAAGATAGAAGGCTTTGAAAGAAAAATAAAATATTACTGGACTTTTGTTTCAGTGAGGTTTTCTGATTCAAAACTAGATTTTTGCAAACCAATTAACAGAAATGGCAATTTTGTTTTCCACATTTCTTCTTCTTTGCAAAGCATCAGGCTGGTGATAGCAAATACATCTCAAGGCAAAGAATATAGCTTTTCTATTTCTGTATTTTCTCAGTGATAAATTGAGTACAGTAATGAGAAAATGTAGGAGAGGGATGAAAGGGCTGCAGAGAGAACAAGTGCGGGTCCTCTCCCTTCTCTCTGCATTTACCAAGCGAACAATATGAGTCACAGAAAATAGGGAAAATCTGTGGCATCAGAAATTGAAGAATGATTATCTACAGAGAGGCTGCTTCTTCATTGATGGAAAAATGGTTGCATGACAAAATAACTGTGGGTAAGAGATGAAGATCCTTCGATTTACTTGGAAAAAAGAAAGCTGTCGTGTTCGTCTTTCAGAGAACTTTCGGCATCGTAACAAATTTTGCCCATCGGCCCTTCGTTCAGAGCACATACTTTACGCTTCATAAAGCAGGCTCTTGTTTGGAGGCAAAAGTTTTCAGCCGTTATTTGCCTCTCAGATGACTTTTGGGTTGAGGTCGATGTACTTGTTACAGAAGCGCTCTGCTTGGAAGCGTGAGGTGTTACAACTTTCCTTCCTGGAAGAAGCCCTGCTTTGTGTCCACTTTTGGACCAGTCTCTCTCATATACAATGTTATTTTGCTGAGCTCTGTTACTCTCCGTCATTGAAGAGCAGGGGAGAGCATAAGCATTGATTTAAACATGCAGCACAGAGATGTTAGGACAACAGTATAAAAATGATCCCAAAAAATCACTACGTGCAGTAATGGAAGAAGCCTGCCGCAGATCTTTTAACGTAGTTTTTGTTAAACTTTCTAAATTTTATTCAAATATTCAGGAAAATATATTTAAGCTAGGTAGTTCTTGGTAAATGTTTGCATATTCTAAGTCAAAATCAACTGCAGTCCTGCAATTTATACATAGTTGGTAAGATTTTCATAATCTCTATTAACCTTTGTCTGTTAGTCTTAGTAAGAAATTTAGCCCTTTTGTCATAACTCTCATTACTTGAAATTCTACGCGGTGATACTCTCTGAATTTATAAATTTATTCAAAAATAAATGCGATGATCTGCTTTTTGGCATATAAAGTTGCGCTTGACGACAGTGCTCCGGTATCATCGAAGTGCCCCCGGCAGGCAGCCTTGCCCTGTTCTCCGGGCCGCTGCTGCGGTTCATCTCCCGCTTCACTCTTCCCGTGCGTTGGAGTTTGAGCCTTCAAAAAGCAGCGTGCGGGGTGTAATGGGAAACAAGCCCAAGAGTAAGCATTATTTTAGTTAAGAGGGGAAAAGAGGCACTGTGTCGCTGTGCCGTAGCGGGCCCCTGCAATAGCAGGAGGCTGGGGGGTTGCTTCGAGCTGGCGGGGCAGGGCCAGGGCTTCCCCGAAGATAACGGCTCCTGCCTCTTTGCTCTGCGTCTCTCAGATCTCCCCGTTCTAGCTTGTTTTCAAGACCGTAGCGAGGCACAGTGTGATTTTGTGTTAGCGACACAGAGAAAAGTCTTTGCTTCAGTGAATCAATGGCACAACCCTCACCGGCTTCAGCAGGGCCAAACTGCAGACTCCTCTCTCTTAAGTACAAACATCGCTTTTTGTTCCCTTCCAGTATTCTGCACCTATTTCATTTTAAGTAGATTTCAACAAATCTGAATACATTAAGTTATACCAGGTGTTCCTGCTGGGCACAGATAAAACATTTTAAGCGTACGAGCGGCAGAGATCCGCGAATCGTATGAACTGCACAGAGTCGCAGGATCGCAGGGCTGCAAACAGGGAAGCGTAACGCAGCAGAAGGGGAAGAGCCCCGCGGGGGTGACAGATCCGCCGGTGCTGAATGTTTTCCGCGGCTCCTCTGCCTTCATCGAGTGTTAGTGCAGTTAAAATAGACGGTTACCTTTCGGAAGTGGCACGACTTGTGCTGTGAGCACAAATAGAGCTGGCTGAATCCTGGGCGAGTGTTTTATCTGCCAGGTACTGCTGTTGCAGAGGACTGAAAACCATCAGTAAATTGAGGTCAAACAGATGAAATAGCACACACTGCCTAGGTCTTTTGGTTTTGTTGTTGTGGATGAAACAAAGCAGCTTATTCTAATCCCTCCTCCAAGCTCTTCCCCCTGCCCGCGCCCCAGGTTTCCCTCCCAGACTAATCTCTGCAGCTCCTGCCCAAGACGTTTGAGTTGAGGCTCCTCGGGCACGAAGGCGCGATGGTGCCCGGTGTCCCCGGGAGGCTGCTCGTGGGGTCCTGCCTGCCGACGCGTCCCTCCGTGTACACGCAGCGCCGCGTCGGCTGCGCCAGGCGGACGGCGAGGCGGTGGCAGCCCCACGGCACCCGGCCCCCGAGGCTCCAGCCTTGCTCCACAGCCGCTCTGTGACGTGTGGACGCGTAGAGAGAGAAAATAGTCATAATATATCGGCAGTCTTTCCCAGTACAGACCAGTCTAAAAAGTCAGGCTATTTACCTGTTTCCCTTGTAACGGGGAATGGATTTGCTACTGCAAGGGAAATTATTATTGTTACGTCACGAGGGAAGGGGATGAACTCGTCGGAGGGACCGAGTCAGCTATGTACATCACTTCTCTCAATCGATCTCTCGACCGTTAAGGGTTAAATTGAGGGCCCAGTTGCAGCTGATACTACCGTTGGCTGCAGTAATGAATGAAGAACTATAATTAGTGTCTGCTCTGAAAAGATGTGAAAGAGGTAAAGGTAAAGGCCACTATTTCTTTACTGCCGCAAGTAATTTAGAAGGGATCCCATAAATATGAATAGCGTTGTATCAGCCTTTAACTCGCCAGCGTTTGGTTTTAGGTAAACCTTTTATATCGCTTCGATTCAAGGATATTGTTGATAGAAATACAAAAGAAGCAGTTTAGTTGCTTACAAAATTTTAATTTGATTTCTCCTTTCATTTCTGCATTATCATATTTCCAAGGCAATGCAGGTCATTTTTTCTATATTTTAAGAATGATATTCAGGTTGGTCCAAAATAAATTGATCACTGATAACAGATAATACACGATAATAAATTTCTAGTGAAAATACAGAGGATATTAAGTTAGTTTATACAAATGATGGCTATACTGCTAATGATATGAAAGAAGTAAGAGGAAAGAGATTAATCAAAAGCTTAGAAAAGTACTACCTTTTATGAGGTTTTCCTCATACACTTGCATTGACATAAATTGGAAATAAATGATGAGTCAGGATATATCCATTTTTCTTCCTAGCCTACCCATAATTTATTTTATCACAACCGGTGTGCCGATGCTTCTTCTGCACACAAGACAAAGTATGTTTAATAAGCGATAGGTGGGGACCTTTAAGCAATGCTCTTCAATCAAACCGCTGTTAAGGCTCTAATCATGTAAATGCAAAAAAAAAGAAAAAATATTCTTAGTTTTCCCAGTTGGTGACTGATTGCCACATAAGGAAAGATCTGTGCCACAGTAGCACAGGGTGTTATCTGCTTCTTTGGGTTATGTAAGCTAATGATCTAAAATACTTTATTAAAAACACTCTAAAAATCATGTATATTTGGGGGGTATTTTTAAAACCACTAAATACTAGGTTCGTTTTATAATTTACTTTTGTGACACTTATGGAAAAAATCTGTGTGTTATCTTTGTGTAATATTGGGGGGGGGCTTTTTTGATTTAAATGGGGGGCTTCAGCTCAACACAAAATGGTTCTAGGTGGAGAGCCATCTAAAGGGCTAGCTGCACTTTTTGTGCACTCACAAGCAGTGAAGATAGCCTCGCCAGTGGGGATGAGTTCATCCTTCCCCCGGCCGGCGCCGCGCGCCCCGCTGCCCGCCCTGCGCCCTCCTCAGCCCTGCGGGGAGAGGGGGAGACCCGGCGTGTGGGGCACAGTGGAGGAGACCAGCTGCGGCAGAGGTAGCTTCGCCGAAGCTCAGCAGAAGTTCGGTGCGTCGTCTCCTCCTATCAAACAAAATAAAACGTGTGGGGACAAATCCAGCCACTTCTGCCTACACCTAGTTGGGGTAAGTCCTTGTAGGGAGGTGGGTCTTACTGACTCTCGTCCTGAGCTGAAACCCTGCAGCCTGCACCATCGCCCGAGATCGGAGAGGCTCTCACCGGTGCGTCTCTTTTCCACGTTATTCCTGCCCAGGGCCCCGGGGGTTGAACTGACCCAGTATAGGCATCGAGCAACATCGTCGCGTGAGGCAGTCTCACCGTCTCGGGTCATGCGTTTAGCCAAGGTTAGTCATCTGTGAGCTGGCTTTTGTGCTATATATTAAATGCATGTCCAAAATGCTCCAGAAAATGTGAGCACTTTCACTTCTCTTCATTAACTTTTTTCAGCAGCCATTAGGAGATGGGACGCAATGGATCGAGACTGGGAAACCAATACAACCCAAAACCATAAGAGTTTATATTTAGGAGTGGTAAAATGTTCCCGGCGCGTGGGCAATTAACCATATATAAATACGGTTTGAAAAATTCTGAACTTTTATTCCCCGATTCCAGCGCTTCATTGCGTTCTAATAAGCATTTCTTACTCAGATTTAATTTCAGAATGTTTGGAGGGAGTATCTCGCTTCCTGTATCATGTTTGTTTCTTTCCTTTCTGATATTTCAGAATTTGTGCCTTGCGCCTATATTTCACAGCCTCATGATTTATGAGTATTGAAAATAAATTAAAACTGCAAATTTGCAACTTCCACTTATATTTGCAGTCAAGGAACCTCTTTGGCAAAGAATAATCTTATTTGCATTTGTCTCAAGGTGGGAATTTGAGAAGGGAAGTTTATTCTCTGAAACCCATTGCTTTCTGGCCCCTTAAAATGCTGCAATTTGAGATGTGCTTTAAACTCAACAAAACACATACAAATTTAAATTCCTGCTCATGGTGTTCATCTACTTCTGTTTGCTGAGAGTATCAACTGGACCCGGCTAATTCTGACAAAGTTAATGGTTTCTGTTTACTCATTACCAACTTCGATACGCAGTCATCAATGCTAAATGATAATACAAAAATCACAGAGGAGCTGAAGTTGGCAGGGACCTCTGGAGATCATGTAGTCCAACTTCCTGCTCAAGCAGGGTCACCTAGAGCAGGTTGCTCAGGATCTTGTCCAGTCAGGTTTGAATATCTCCAAGGCTGGAGACACCACAACCTCTCTGGGCAACCTGTTCCAGTATTCAACCACCCTCGCAGGAAAATCGTTCTGTTCAGACAGAATTTACTGTAATTTGTGCCCTTTGCCTCTTGTCCTGACGCTGGGCACCGTGGAGAAGACTCTGGCTCCCTCCTCTTTCCTGACCCCATCAGGTATTTGTCCACCCTGCTGAGATGCCCCGGAGCCATCTCTTCTCCAGGCTGAGCAGTCCCAGCTCTCGCAGCCTCTGCTCGCGTGTCAGAGGCTCCGGCCCCTTCCTCATCTTCGTGGCCCTTGGCTGGACTCGCTGCAGCAGGTCCATGTCCCTCCTGTCCTGGGAGCCTGCACTGGGCCCAGCACCCCAGCTGTGGCCTCCCCAGTGCTGAGCAGAGGGGAATATAATAATCTCTCCTGTGTGGCAATTCTAGCCCATTCTGAAAAAAACCCATGTATAAGAATGGAGTATATAATTTTAAGTGATGACAGATGATAGGATTTTAAAATCAGAAAAAGCACAATTATCTTTTTTATAATGGAGTCTATGGTGTATTATGTTCAACTATTAGAATCATTTTGTTGCAAAAAAAATCCTTCTTGTGGTATAAAATTTTCTTGGAAAGAAATTCGATTTTTTTTGGTGGTTTTTTTTTTTTTTGCATGTGGCATTTAAAGGTATGTAGAGGAGCATAAATTTTTGTTCACAGGTCTGAGGTTCAAAACGCGGTACATGTTTACCACAGAGGTAGAGGATTTGTGTAGGTAAAAATAATTGGAAAATTTGACAAAATTTAATGGCATTTTAAAACAGTGAAAGAGTTTCTTGGTTCTTGGGGTCTCTTATGCACTCTGATTCACGATAACTTAGGAATTTTCTGTTGTAAAAATGTGACTTTCTTCTACTAACCGCTTAACTGATAGCGATCTGTGCAAAGGTCGAGCCTTCCAGAGAAGTCTTTGCAAGGCTGCCGTTCTCAGTTTGGGATAACGAACATTTGACGGTGCACGCTTCTCCGTTAAGACACCCTCAAAGCAGCGCGGGAGGCTCGGTTGCATCTCTAGGTCGGATCTGGGGCGAGAGCAAGCGGCTCAACTGCCCCAGCATATGCAGATACCGCTAAAAGAAGGAGCATAGCACTTCCTGGCTCATCTTTTTTCTGCTTTTTATTTGTTGTTGTCGAACATAAATACGCTGTATAGAGTGTGTAGAAACTGTCCCGCAGCTAGGGATTATCTCCTGCACTGGAGATCAGCCAGCAGGTCTCTCGGAAACGCGGTACATCTCTTTGTACTGACTGTCCCCCCGGCGGTAGGCGCAGCGGTCTCCAGGCTGGCTGTACGGCTGCTTTGGGGGTGGTTATTGGGCGTGAGCTCTACAGGCGCCTGAGTGGCCTGCCGCTCTTAATGTAGTCCCCCTCTTGTAGTTCACAAGCGGTTTAAATGTATTCCTTACTCCTAATAACCGCATTTCAACCTGAGATCTTTTCATCAGATCATTCCTTTGGTTAACTGTCTTTTTTCATGTTTGTGGTTTTGGTGGCGTTTGGTTATTAAGACATAAGTTGCTTCATCTTTCTGACTAAAACGGAAGGGGTAAGAGAATGAAAGAATAAGAATTAGGGTTTTCTTACAGCAAGTCTTCATGCAAGTGCTTAGGCTAAAATTTATGAAGGCTTTTGGAAAATGGAAGCAGTAGTGAAATGGAAGGCGTTCTAGACGCCGTGTGATCTGACGACTGCAAACTGAAAAGTCACATAAACTCTCAGTTAATGGCAGATGGAGTTCATCGCTGGTTTCAATAACCCTCATGAACACATTTTAATTATTCTTTGTGTTTGTTATACAATCTAATTGTTAGGTTCAAGCCACAAAAACAATAATCAATTTCTTATGTATGTTAATCATTTATCGATATAATACAAGTTAATGAAATCAATATGCATATTAGGAAAGCAAAGTAATAAATTATTCTGGTTGCAGATAGAAATCAGTTATTCACCGTATTTTTTTCAATATCTACACCAGAAAACTCAGGCCATGAGACTCTGTAGCCCGTCTTTCCAGCAGTACAGAAGTTGAACCCAAACTGATTTTTAAAGCTACAAACTGGGCTGGGCTCAGAAATTAAACTGATGATAACCAAAAATTAAAATGTGGCATCCTTTTTGCTGAAGTCAAGCTGTCTCGCTGCCAAAGTGGTAAGATGAAGGTCTTGGCTGGGTGAAGGGGTAGTCTCAGGGGCAGAGTTTCTGGCGTCCGTCGGCTCCGTCCCGTGTTCCTGCCACTGTCCGTTTGGGAGCGAGTGAGGAACCAAGGTGGAGGCCTGCTCCGAGCTCTCCACTGGTGTCCGCTGTGCTACTGCTGGGCAAGAGGCAAAGCTTTCGTGCGGTGAAGCTTTCGTACCCCAGGACAGGTGAGAGGGGCATGAGGCGCCCTCAGTCACGCATTTAAGTTTGTGGAACGTATTGCTAGAGGTTGTTAGCCTAAGTCACAACTCAACACTTCTTAAGATATTTGTCTTTGATGAAATTTTCAAAAAAAACCAAGAGTATTTTACATATCCATAGCTGAAGTTAGAAATACTGGGAATTAAAAGCAGCAAAAATGCAGAAAATGCTGCAAAATCTGTGCAAATCATTATACATGGGAGAAAAATTAGCTATCACAAAGATGAGCACTAGGAATATCTTGATTTCGTCAAACGGACTTACTGTCCTTTACGAAGTGTGTGGTCCATATGGGCGAGAGGAGGACGGCCGTGTCTCCAGCCTTCTGCTGAAGAAGGGATACCTGGCCTTTCGCTGTTTTTAATCATAGGCGAGCTTTGCACTGCGCCGGGTGCATCACGGAGGGAGGGACTGGGAGATGAGCTGGGATCCTGCACGTCGGGCGGCCGCGCCAGACACCAGACTGCCCCGGCGGCTGCTTAAGAGGTTTGTGGGATTCATGAAGTTTGCAGGATCAGAGGGCTATATCTGCTCCCACATGCCAGAGCTATACGAGAGGATCATAAAATCGGGATAATAAAATGCAGACAGTCTAAGAAGATAATAATTCCATCCTTTCCTGAAGTCTTTTTGCAGATTTTGGCTGTGAGTGCAACTCTGTTTTCTGACTACTAATGGTAACAAATTACATTTAGATAGCGTTTCTCATTATCACAAAGGAGTCCCAAGTGATTTACAAGCTGGTTTGTACATTATGAATAATTGTTTCACCCACTCATCAAACGCGGCAACGTTTCAGCAGCTCCGAATGATATTATATAGTATAACAACTCAGGGCAGTAAGTAATATTAGAAATAGTAGGTGACAGTAAGGGGGTGATTTAAGGACAAAGGCAAGATGCAATTCAAATGTAAAAATGATTTGGACAGTATTCTAACATTTACGACAGTTTTTATGAGGATAGCAATGGGTTTCTTAATAATGACAAATACTGAGTGTCTCAATTTTATTTGTCTTCAAAGCCTGGAGATTTGAACTAAGAATTATTATCACTTATGAGTGAGTTTTTGAGCCTTTTCTTACCAACATAGAGAAACTGGTTTCAATGAATTCTACTTCAGTGACATGAGCATGGAATCAAATTAGGATTGTTATTATTATCATTGTTATTACATACTTGGTTTTTTAGTAACCCATTATTAGGGCTTCATGAAGGTCGAACCCTTCAGGTCTTCATTCTCACGCCATTTGTTTTGATTGCTTTTGGAAACAGAAACAAATTTCTTTCTTTCTCATATAAAGAGCCCATGGGAAATAAGCGTATCATGTGTCCCTCATGCCATGCGAAGGTCACTTTTGAACGAAGGTGACTGATTTATTTAATGCTGTAGTGGGTGTCAGCTTTGGTAAATATTTAAACATAGCGCTATCCAAACCAACCAATAAAACATCATTTTTGGGATATGTTCCAATCTCATGCCATATAATGTTGACGAATTACTCATTAAAGCTGATTATGATAAACTATTCTTAACATTTAACTGTTCTCAACATTTGATACTAAAGCTTTCCCTTCCCCCCCACCCAAGAAACTGGAGAAGAGAAATAAAAGAGAATTCTGAAAATTTCTGGTTATTGGTCAATTGCCTAAACCTTTTAGGGAATGCATTCATCCTTGCATGTGAAGGAAGGGGAAGGCAGAGATTTAAAACGGCACAAAAATAGGTTTCCACGTTAAAATCACACTGTAACACGGTGGTTGCTGCACTGCCTGCCTGACTACCTGAGAGGTTGAATTATCATCTGCTTCTCTGTTTTCCTCATTTGCTGCTTTTTTTCCTCCCAATTAATCAAAATTAAGTAGAGCAATGTAATAGACTGCTTTCTAAACAGCAAATGAAGCGTCATTGGAATGTAAATCTTTCTCTGCAATGTTTAGTATCACTTAAAATTTCAACAGCAAAAGTGAAAATAATAATTTAATTCTTCTCATTTGTTTAGATAATATAGAAATGTTTGGCTTTGATTTTATTATCGTGATTTATTTTGACTCACAGAAAATGGTCAAATGCTATAGTGCATTTAATATTTGATTTGATAAAGCTTGAAATTTACTAGAGATATATTTTTTCCCATGATCTGCAGTTTTTGGTCCTGTAAACACTTTTTGAAATGTTTGCTCCTGGTGAAATTTTAAAATGTAGGTTTTGTGGCAGTTGAGACCTTTTCATTTTTATCCCAGAAATTCCGTTGCCCGCTCGGCCTGCTATCTCCTCTTTTTCAGTATATTTAGAAGTTGAGGGTGTGTGTAGAAGCTACTCTTTAGTTTGCTCCCGAGCAGCCCAGGGTCATTAAAAGCAGAGGGAGCTGAGCGGTGTCGCTGCTGGCAGCGCGTGGCGGGCGCTCCCGCGGGGGCCTCCGCGCCTCCTGCTCGCCGCCCTGCTCTGCCTGTTTTGCGCTGCAGTCACAGCCACGTCACGGGAGAGCCAGCGGCAGTTCCTGCCCTTGCAGGACGATCCTCCCGTTACTCACAACTAGATATGAAAAGATATCTGAGCTGAGTCCCTTCAGCTCTCTTGCAGTAAATCCTGCGGTACTTCAGTGTTTGCGTTCGGCTCTAAGAGAAGATGGTAACGCCCTGTAGAGTCGGGCTCCTTACAAATACGTTTTTAAGTTGGTAACAAGCTTATATATAAAGAAGTCCTTAAGAACTGAATTTTTTGTAGGCTGTACCTTTAATTTTGGAAATTTCTTAAGCTCCTGGTTTGGTTTTCTGAAAATGCCTTATACAACCTTGACCCTCGACTTAAACTTCCTGCTGACGTGACTGTATAAACTGGTGTCCTCACAGCTCGTTCTGTCCCAACGTCCTTCTAAGCCCAGGAAGAAGACGGACAGCGTTAAGTTGATTGTTGGGTTCTAGCGGACCTTCAAGCAGACATACACTATCGTATGCTGTGCTTCAGGACCTCTCCAAGTAGAAAGCATCCTGACCCCTTATTTTGCTCTTCTCAGTCTACCTCCCCGTGAATTTTGCAGAACTTGGCTCGCTCCCTGGGCGCAGGCATTCTCGCCGGCAGCCCTGTTTGGCTATGCTGCCCTTACTGAACACGCACAGCGAGCCTGTATAGATGTCGTATGAGCAGTAGGTTCAGCAGTGCCCGCGACAGGATCGCGTTCATCCTTCCTGCAAACGCTCTGCAGAATCCGCCTGCCCTAAATTTGGGAGCCAAGGGCCTTTGCAGAGGGAGTCGCACGGTGTGCGCCAAGGGCACCGGGCGCAGGGCTGCCCGCCGCGCCGCGCTCCTGCTCACGGTGGGACAGCCCGTGCTGCAGGGCTGCCTGAGCTCTGCTCCGTCGGAAACGCATGGACAGCGTTCCTCCGCAAAAGACCAATTTAGAAAACAAAAAGTTGTGTTTTTTGATAAGGGTGAAACCTTCTTGGAAGACATGTTAAAACAAAGAACCCAATGAAAAATCTTTTGCTGCGGATTTGCATTTTATTACCATTAGTGGAATTTTACATAAGAACATTTCTTTACCTTGCATTTTTTGAGTGGACTGTGAAACCACCAGTAAGGACGTGGGGAACCAGCTGTACGAGCGTTTCATTGCCATTCTTAGTGAATTTCCGTACAAGTGGATATATTGCTCTTGAGCATAGACTGTATGGTTTTAAAAGGACAAGCAGAAACGTTAATGGACAGAAGTGCTGTAGCTTGGACCTGGTGTTCATAAAATATTAATTCGACATAATATGCCTCTAAGATATTTCTTCATCTGAGCAATATGGTTCTTTAGAAGCAACTAGGGTTTGTGTATGAGGTGCTAGAAAGTCCATTTTACCTCTGATTACTGTTCAGCTTTTGGTAAAGGCGCTTTGGACACGTTCCTGGGATTGCTCGCGACGGTGCCGAGCCTCCGAGTGAAGTCGCCCCTTTTGTACCTCAGTACTACGTATTCGAAATCAGACTCCAACGTAAAATGAAGATGTAAAATTTGCATGGGCCACAAACAAATTCGGAGCCACGTGTTAACGTGCATCTCAGACCATGCGGCTGGCCGCGCAGCCCAGGCGGAGGGGTTTGGCAGGCGCAGCAGGCTTTCTCCCTCCGCGCGCGCTGAGGGGTGAGCGTGCAGAGAAGGACATCTTCTGGTAGAGAAAACACAAGCAGAGATTGGTCCAATGACTTTTTTTTCCTGCGCAAAACGGGAATTGGCTTCATATCAAGGGAAATCCCCTACCGTACGGATATCTGGTTAACCTGATCCCCGGCTCACAGACCCCGGGGATCTTTCTCCGACTGCGGGGCCCCCAAGCCGGCGTGCGGGCCGCTGGCGGCGGTGCGGCTCCGGCCCGCGGGCGAGCCCTGGGGTGCCGCTGAGCACGGTGCCGGCCCCGTGGCCCCCGCCGCTGCACAGCGCAGGGAGGGCGCCCCGGCCCGGGCACGTCCGCCTGCAGCCGACGGAAACCTGAAGGCATCTTCAGAGCTTTCGAAGTCCGTACCTTCAGTGGACAGCTTCTGTTTCCAGCCTGGTCAGACGTCTTTGAAATCCTTCCTGCTTCGGCTGAGCAGGCCCCAGTTCTCGCTTCGCTTCGGTTTGTGCCTCCGCGCGTTCTGCTGCGCGCCGGTTCTGCCGAGTCCCCCTGCGGGGAGCGGAGATGCACGGCCCTGCGCCGCTCGGGGGCAAACCGCTGGCAGAAAGAGAAGCCGGCAGAGCAGTCACGTAGCGTTGTACCGCCGTGGTTTTTTTCCAGAATTTACAAACGGGAAATTGCTTCCCAATCACTCCAAATATTCAACTGGAAAGCCGGGGTTGTAGCGCATCAGCGCTGTGACCTAGTAGCAGTTTGGTTTTCGTTGAGCAAGGACGCTGCAGGCTCGGGCCGTGCCGTGGGCGGCAGCGCTCTGCCGCGGGGCGCGCAGGCCCCGTGCCCGGACCGAGCCTGCCGTACCCTTCTGCCAAGGTCCGTGCGTCGCGCTCTCGCGATTTCGGCGTACTGGCGCTGCCCTCCGCGCAGGGGTGAGGCCCGCCGTCGGGAGCACAGTCCCGTCCGAGCAGGTCCCGAGGAGACCTGGTCCCCGCTGCCCCGGAGGGGCTCGGCGCACAAGCATCGCTCTCTCTCGACTGAGGCTTCGTGAAAACCGTATAGCACCCAAATGTAAGCTCCGGCTTAAACCATAGTCACTTAGCACAAAATTGAATTCTTCAAAGTTCACCCTTTCAAATTGTAATACTACTGTACTGCAGCTTGGTAAGACTGGAGAAAGCAGCAGTCTAGTCCTGGTTGCTTTCCCCATGTTCGTTCTACGGGCAGGTTCCACATGTTGTCCTAAGCGGGAAAGTATTCGTTGGAAAGTGTCTCGGGACAAAGAGCTCGGGTGGTTATAAAGCCCTTCTCATCCTGAACCCCTGTAAACACTTCAGTTGTGAGTTCAGTTCATCTTTCATCCTTGCTTAACATCTTGTGCCTTATGCGTTTCTTCTGTGCCGGTACCGCGCGCACGTTTATTCGTTACTCCCTTTCAACTTCTGCCTGACCTTTACGGTTGCTGTGCGGGGTGGGTGAGAGACTGGAGCTGCTGAAGTGAACGCGAGCTGTGCAATTGATTTAAGCTGGGCGAGGAGCTCGCCCTGTCAGCTAGTTAATGCTAAATCTGCTCTAGCAGATCAGCTGGAGCGTGTTTGCAAAATAAGCATGTTTTTAAGTCTTACCAAAGGACTTAAAACGTGTCATTATGCATATATATCCTAGTCATAATTACTGAATTTCGCAAATTTTAGTGATCTGAATGGATGATCTCTAAGACTCAGTAGATAGGAGAATAATTAGCACCTACCATTTTTCATGAGCATCCTATCATATTGCATAGTTTATGTAATTTTAAAGAATTACATGTCCTACACTGCACTCATTTACAACTTTCATTGTAAACAGTTGTTCACAGCTTTTTATTACAACAATAAGTGTGTGCTATCTTAGTTAATATATGGCTTGTATTGATTTATTGTTTAATCCTATTTTGCAAATGTATGAATTGTGCAGTTAGTTCAGTTGTATTGTTGTAAGACATTGCAGCATTTTCTACTAAATTTTATTTAATCTCCCTGTTATAAACCCTAGATGAAAGAAAACCTCAATCAATTAGAAAATAAGCAAGGCATGTACTTAAGAGGAAATCACATAAGAATTGTCTTTCAACATGAAAATAATAAATAGAAAATAATCAAACATGAGATTCTAATTCTGACATCTAGGTGATGAAAACTGACATTGAAATTTTAGCTTCGCTATTTGAAAAAAAATAAAATTTGCTCCAAGTATATTTTTCATGTAAAGATTAATTTAAAAATTACTTTCTTCCCTGCCTGCAATTACCGGAACACTTTACAAGTACCTTCCAGGTATTTCTGAGCCTGCTTTGCATGTTTATACTGGTAGCTTCAAACCACCAGCTATTTCTTCAGTATCACAAGTAGGCAATACTTTAAAAAATACAGATTGTTTTTCCACCAAAAATAGTAATACCAGATTCCGTGGAATAGGAAAATGTTCTCCTTTATGTAAACTAGGGTAATATAAATAATAGAAAACAATTCTCCTTTTAAACTGTTGTTAATTATTGCTTCATTACTACAGTAGAAATTCTGGGTCATTCCAATTAAGTATGTGGTGCGATATCAGCTTAAAAATCATCGTTCACTTTCGTTTCTTTTTTTTTCTTTCTTTTCATCTTTCTGTAATTCTATTTTATAGATATCACACTAAAACAAAGTGTTTTTTCTTAATCAAAGATCAGAGTTTCGTCTGTGCGGGGGGCTCCTTCGGATAATCCAGGTAGCATCTGCAGAACACGTAGGTCTTCTGTAGTGTGTGCAAGACCTTTCTCTCGTGATATGCTCATCATAAGAATCTGCTGGTGTCCTTGGTTGAATCTAAGGTCGCTCGTTCTTCTTAGTCTCTCTGATAATATGTCGGGTCCACAGGTACGTGCCTGATTTTACAGCTGCATTTGTGTCACCGCAGTCTGCGCACAGCGATGTCGTCAGGGCCCTGCGGCGACTTGCTGCCGTGTACCAGGTGTCGGACGCGTCCCCCCTTGCACCTTTTTCCTGGCTGCCCCCCGGCCCCCTCTGCAACTCCACGGTTGTTGCTGTCTCCCAGGAGATGTCCGCTGCGGGGCTGCTGCTCCAGCTCTGCTCAGGGGCAGTCTGGAGGGGCGCAGGTGGTCCTTCCCGGCTGCCAACCTCTGCTCGCTTTCCAGGGCACAGTGCTTCATGCGGTGAGAGGTTTTACAAATGCATTGCCTAGACAAAATCCAAGGAATGTAACTTTGCTTCTCACTAATACATGTTTGTCTGGCTTCACTGTCAGCGCTGCCTTCCCAAGGGATGCCAGCTGAACCCATATCAGAACCACTTTTCAAATCCATGTCCTTTTGCTACACCCTTGACATGCTTCTCTTCAGACTTCATAATGAACTGCCTGAATCCGCTTCTTCCACTGAACTCTAGAGACGATCTTATCAACATGATTAGTGCTGAGTTTCTGATCACATTCAAAGCGTTCTGCGTTTGTCAGAGTTGCAGCTTTTCCTTGCTCTCACGTGAACTTCCCTTAATGTGTGCTCTCTGCTTTTGTATTAACTTTTATCTTAGTCATTCAAGGACCATCTTGGTTTCTGTCCCTCTTTTCTTCCGTTCCCTGCTGGCATCACGTGCTTTCATTTCTCCTGCTTTAAACAAGACTTTCTTGTCCACTGCTACAATTGTTTTCAGCTGTCAAATATGTCTTCTCCTGTGCAAAGTCTTCATTCTCCTATGGTAGATGTTCCCCCAACTATCTCAAGTTCAATATAATGAAAACTGATCTTGCGTACCTCTTGTCTGATTTTGCTTTCTCCCTTCTCCATTTCGCTGGGTAATTTCACTGGCTTTCCCATCATCCAGGCTCGAAACTCGTTGTCATATTTGTTTATTCTTTATTCCTTCTCACAGGGCTGTGTCACCACATCCTGCTCTTTCGTTATTATAATGTTAGAATGCATCCTGCTCGCCCCTTTTACCAAAATCCCTATGTACGTCCCTGTCACTTCTCACTTTATCCTCCTCCTTTTTCACCACCTCATTTCTCACCTCTCTCAACTCAGTTCCATCTAAAATGTTGCTGCTAAATCTTCTTTCCGTGCTGCTTGTGTCATGTCATTTCCTATTGAAATACCTTCTCTGCCTGCCTCCTTTGTTAAATGTAATATTTTCTTCCACAGTAATGCACGTACTCTCCTATCCATCATACAACTTTACGCTATATCTTTCCTCATCTCTTTTTTACACTTCCAGTTGCTCTTCTTGCAGATTCCTGCTTTCATCTCTGCACTCCCTGAGTCTGGAAAATTCTCCATCTTCTACCATGTCACACTCCAAATCTTTCCTTAAAAATGCCGCAAAATTCCTGATGATTGTTCTCAAAAAGAAACAAAAGCACCCGCATTCCTTTCCGATCAGGCCTTCCAGGCTTTAGCAAAATTGGAAGAGTATTTGTCCAATTAGATGTGTCCCCTGAGGCAGGGAAAATTCTACGTTTTGTGTAACGCTGCCTACAGAAAACCACTGGGTATAGGAATAGGGCTCAGCTAACATGCTCTAGTCCCAGAGCTTCCCGCTTGGGATTTCTTCTTTTTTTTCCATATATTTAAGGCTCAGTTGTGGCTTTGTAGTAGATCATCAGACAGGGCTAGGGGAAAAGGAGCTCACTGAGATATAAACACAAATAATAAAATCAGACAGAAAGGTACTATCGTAGACAGTGTTACACCGCGAACCTTCGTGACGTTGTAACGCAATGCCGTGGCCTTCCAGCGGGTGCACTGCGCCTGGCTAAAACGGGTGAAGTAGCGGCGGGGCGGGACGCTGGGGAGCAAACATCACTGCACCGGAGAAGTTCTCTCCTCTTAATAAAAATCAAACAGACTGTACTTGTTTCAGCAGTAGTCTCACCTGCAGTGTAAACGCTATTATAAAATACCGTGCGTTAAAAATGACGTGTAGGTGGCGTGCGTCTTTTGAGATAGTGGAGGGGGGAGTCCAGCGTGGCAGCAGGTGCTCCCGGCTGACGGCACGTTGCCCTCGGCCCGCTGCCGGCGCTGCCCAGCCCGGCCGACCGCTCCGCGGCCTGCCTGACCAGCTCGTCGCCGCCCCGAAGACGGGGTCGGCCGGGCTGCTGCAGCGGGCGTCTTCTCCCCCGGCCGCGCCGTGCCTGCTGCTTTGCTGCTGTGAAAGCGCGCTGAGGAAAAGACCTGGGGAGAGCTGGGGTCTGCAGCCCAGCGTCGGGGTGAAGAGCTCGACTTAAAGCAGTTGGGCACCCTGGGGAAGGGCAGCGACGGGGCCGCGCAGCCCTGGCGCTTCCCCTGAGGAACGCGGAGGGGGCGCTTCGCCTGGGGCCCCAGGTGTTCCACTGGGTGAGTCTAAGTTAGGGTGGAGGTAAGGCCTCCCTTCCCCATGCTCGGAAAGCAGCTCGGCTCCACAGCAACGTCCCGCTACGCCGGTAAGCTTTACTGCGCTGCGCCGCTCGCGCCTGCCTGAGCTTAACTGGCAACGTAATCCAGCGCTTGGGAAGGAGACAGCCGACTACAGCTGGGGTGTCGGTCCCCCACGAAATAATTGCGCACGTGCTTCTGGACTCCGGGAACAAGTACAAGCTGGAATATGCTGCCAGCCAGAGACTAAGTTCTTATTCACGTCAGTCAGGCAGGTTTTGGGGTAGCAGATCTTGTCAGACCACGGAGCTGTCTTCATTGCGTTGGAGAGCCAGGTGAAGAAACCCTTCTCTGCCAGCTGCCCGTGGGGAGATTTGATGTGGGAGAGCTGAGCATTTCATGCAGCTCAGCTGTGCGGCAGGGGTGTTAACACGGTGCCCCGCTCCCAGCTGTGCCTTGTTCCTGCACAGCTGGGAAGGGCTGTCCCCCCATGGCATGACCCGGCCCTACGTGAGCTGCTGGGGCCTGCGGTGGCCCCTTGCTCCACCGATCCCTGCCGGGCAGGGCCCACGGCAGCGCGGCGTTCCCGGAGCGTTCCTGTGGCAGCGCCCCCCGGCCGCGCTGCCCTCCTCGCTCAGCGCCACGGCCTTCTGCTCTGCCGGCCCCAGCCGCTACGGAGGTGCGGCTCCCTCGGCGAGAGCCGGATGGCGTTCAGCGTCCCAGCGGAGCCCTCACCGCGCGCCGGAGGTGTCCCGTCAGCGTTCCCTTGGGAGGTAACGTCTGGGAGCAAGCTCGGCTCTCCACCCTGGCTGTGGAGCGCCACGAGCTGCAGCAAGCTGTAGCCGCTAAACCCTGCCGGCCACTGGTGATGTTTAGGGTTTACTGGTCTTAGCAGAGCTGCCATCGAATATAAGAAAGCGTGTAATTAAATGAGGCAAGCAGGTCCCTTCCGCAGCAAGCATGCGTCCGGTGGGCGTCCGTCTCCCCGGATTCCCAGGAAATGCTGCTCTTCTGCTCCTTTGAGGTGCAAGACAGTTTTTATTTGCATAATATGTAATATTACAATATATAAAATACATGTGTATAGAGCTAATATATAGTGTGCATTTATGTATATATACACAATATAGAATATATAGTATATAATTTAATAATAAACACTTTAGAGAAATTAAGAAAAGGTTCTTGTAATACTGCTCACGAGACAGGGGTGTGTGATGGGGACCAGCAGGGACCTCCAGATAGTTATGTTATTCTAGTATTATAAACAGGTGATATTTTTAACAACAAAGTGGGTCAGTGTAGCAAGCCATTCCTGTCCCCTTTCAGTGCTGTTCCCTCCTGCCCTCCACCCAGCGACCACTGTGGTAGCTGAAAGGATAACATGGATAATAGTACGGATGATGATAACAGCCCAGGAAAAGAGGAAATACAGCTGAGATAAAGTCGTGGCTTTGCCTCTGTACACAGCGTTGGTGAGGCTAGGCTCTTGCTAGGCTATTATGCCTTGTTCCAGTGTTCACATTCGGGATGATTCAGATAATCCTCAAAAGAGAGAAGCAAATATTATCTAGGAAGTCCTACAAAAATTAAGCTTGTGATGTTCAAATCATCTAAAGAGAAAGATGAAGAGGTGATTTATCATGTTGTACAGCTCCTTAGTCATAGAAAAGGTCCTTGATGGTAAGAGGAATGCTCAGTCTTGCAGACAAAAACATAATAAGATCTGATTTCTGAAAGTTGAATTTAGTGAAATGCAATTTTGAAATAAGATGCTGTTTCCCAGCAGCGAGGGGGTGTTTAATCGCTGGAAGCGCTTACCAGATGCGGTAGTGTAAGCATCACCTGGAATTTCCACGATAAGATGAGACAGCTTTCTGAAACCGGGGCTTTCGTCAAGCCCCTGGGAGAACCCCCCTGGCCTGCGAGCACCAGCGCTCGGCTGCCGGATCCCCGCGGCCCCCTGGCCGCGTCTCCCGCGGACCTGTTCACACTGTTGAATTTCGTTCGTATGCAACTTGATGCTGCTTAACCGCATCTCACATCTTTGGGAAAGGATTTCCAAAATGTTTGCCAATAGAAAATATGGTTTCATCAAACTTAAAATATCTGACAAAATCCTATAGATTTGGGTTTTTTGAACAAAATGGGCAAAACCTCTCACAGTAAAGTCAAGGCAGAACACTGCTTGTTCATTCTGAGATGAGCTTTATTTCTACTTTATTGTTATACCTTTCCATTTTATACCCAGCTGAGGTTTCAAACCTAGTTGGGATTTTTCAATATTTTTACTTCATGTCAGATATTTACATGTGAAGATCTCCTCTAATGATGAGTGAAATACAAATTCAGCTCGTTTTTCTTATTCCTTCTCCTATTAACGTTTTATCCAGAATTGTCAAAGAGGCCAACAGAAAAGTTACTGCACCATTTTTTTCAGCAGGGATGCGGGGGGAATGCAAGTTTCCTCCTCTGGCGATCGTTGCCTGCTCGGTGACCTGGAGAGGAAATTTTGGGGGGGGGGAGAGCAAAGAAAGGGCGAAGGTAACGGCTCTCCCGCCGTGGAGCGGGGAGGAGAGGAGCGGCCGGCGGGAGGCTGAGCGCGAAGGAAAACGCTGCCCGTTGCCGTTAGACGGGGGCGCCTGGAAAGGAGCGGCGGGAGGCCGGGGCGGAGGAGCGAAGGGAGCTCCGGGGGAGCGGGCCGCGCGGTGAGGGCCAACGCGGCCGGAGGGGCAGCGGAGCGGGCGGCGTGCACCCCTGTCCGGTGGTTAATCCGTGGGAGCTGAGCGAAACGCGCCTCTTCCCGTGCTAGGTGCCTGGCGATGGCAGGGTTGTCGCTGCGTTTTCTGTTTGGGGAGCTGGCTTACGTTCGTATACATAATCCAACTTCTCCGCTGGCGTTCGTTCCCCTGTGCCGCCGCAGTCCTGGCTCTGGGGCGGTTTGTGCCGGAGACGTGCTTGAGGATTAGAGCGTGCTGAGAGCCTTTCGTTCCCACTGAAATTAGTGTTAACGTATTTCCAGTCTGTTTTTATCGGTCAATCTGTTTAAACCCGTGTGCCTAACAGTGAATGGATTCATTGGTCAGGTGTTGCATCCCGCCGTTTTCTTGCGGTGGGCGGAGGCAAGAGTGGTCCGAGTCTGCCCTGGCCACAGCCTGGCTAGCAGGAGACCTCCTCCAAACCACCTCAGCTGGCGCCTGCCGCCCCGGGGCCGGCTGACAGCCCCGCGGCTCCTCGAGGGGCGCCGACAAGCTGTTGGCCAATAAGCGCTAGCAACCCTCTCTTCGTCCACTTTCAGCAGTGCAGAACCTCAAGCAAGAAGCTTTATTGCTGTTGAAAATACTACTCTAATGGTTATTTAACCTGGAAGCTATTCCCACAGCGCCAAAGAGGTGTTATGTCGGTTAACTATGTATTTACTTGTGAGAACTCTTGAGTTTTTTTGATTCCTTCACTTAACTTCCTATAAATATGTTTTTTTCTTGAATGGTAAAGGCATGCATGGCTCAGATTTAGAAAGGTTTTCGTAAAATATTATGAGCTGAGTAAAGCCACTACGTTTAGCCGCATTACTCGTGATGTTCTGCTGTCAAATGGATTTGCACATCGTAGATAGTATGATCCTCACCAGCAGTCTTTAGGAAGCCTGGTTTATTTTCATACTGTGTACACAGAATTAAGAATTCCTCTCAATTCTTTGTTCGCTGCCGTATTGTGACGTTAGTGATATTTCCCTTGGGCTGGGGAGGGGGACAGGAGGGAGCTGTACCGACAAGCTGGTTTCCGGGCACAGGGCAGGCTGAGGAAGGGTGATGATATCCCAGCTGCCGTGCAGCAGGTACGTAGGTCACAGCTGTCCGGGTTCCCTTGAGCGTAGTGGAGGCTTCTGCAGAATGAATTTGCGTGATGGACTCATTGCAGGGATCTACATAGAAATCTGACAAAGTATCCTTTTACGTGGAAATAATCCTCCTGTATTTTTGAAATCTTGAAAATGCTCGGTAATGAATGCGTGCTTTTTCAGGTCATTGAGCGTGCTCGGGAAACCGTGGGCTGTTGCCTTTGAGAGTTAGATTCTGGCAAATTGGAAAGCGCATTTCTATTTCGGTGGAAACGCGGAAACCTATTTGAACTTCAAAGGAGAGTAATACTGAACTTCCAATTTATAGGAAATGGGAAGGGTTCAGCCTTCTCTAGGCTTTTGTTTTCCCTAAAGACGATGTTTCTCTGCTAATTAAAAATACGCTACACAAACTTTTAATTTTCTTTGCTCACGAACGCATAGCCACAAGCAAGAACTGAGAATTTCCAGCTTCTTTGAAGTCTGTCTGACCCCAGCTCGTTCTCGTGAGGGAAGTACTCGCAGTCACTGGACCGGTGAAAGGCCTGGGGAGAGATCCAACCAGCGCAGAGCCAGTCCGTGCGTGGTCCCCAAAGAGGCAACGCACCCCGACGGACAGGAAGGAAAGGCTCAGGCTCCGCGAGCTGGTAGTGAGGTATAGTCCGCCTCCTCCAGGCAGAGGGGACTACAAATGTGGGTGTTCAGCCGCTGGCTCGGGGGTAGGAGCCAGACACTGGGGACAGTGGCACTGTGCCCCGTCCGGGGGGCGGGAGAGCTCCCGCCGGCTGGGCCCGCTCCAGGCCTCCTCCTACTGCTTAAATTGGTGGAACCCAAAGAGAAGATCTAAATAGCTGCTCATTTAAGACTGTTTTAAGTCTAAGGCAGGACTGAAATTCTCAAGCCAGCACAAATTTCTACTGTAGCTGCTGCTTAAACTGGCAGCCAGGGCTAACAGCTCCTACGGCGGCTTTGGCTCTCGTTTGTCCGCGTAATACCTAGCACCCAATTTTCCGTGGTTGATGAGAGAACTGATCACAAACTGAAATGCTGCGGTCTTAAATGCAGTGTATCTGCAGAAGCATGTTTTATATAATATGTTAAATTAAGCTTCTTACAGTGTCCGTTTTATAATACATTTTATAATATTTGCAGTGATGCTATCTCTGAATTTGTATGGAAGAATTTGAAACGATTCAACAGACGCATTTGGATGCCGTGCAACCTTTTTAATAAACAGAAGACAAAACATGAAAATTAATTCTAGGTAGCTATTTCAGAAGTTGCTGCAGCCATAACGCCTCAGGATAGGCATCTGACCACATCTGCATTCATGCAGAGCACTCTGACGTTTCTGAGCTTTATTTACTTGTATTTTATTCTGCGTGCACGGTGTCAGTTTGGGTTGGTTATGACCACATGAGAAGGTCAAAAAACATGTGAGTGGTAGAAAAAGGCTGCAATGGAAATTGGATATTCATGGGGAAGGCTCTGGAAAAGCACTTTGTGGATTCTTTGCACTTGGGATGTATGGCAAAAAAGGTTGCCATCGGCAGAGATGACGTAGTTCATGTATTCCTTTGCATAAGTCATACAAGCGTCCGCATTTAGCAAAAAAATATTTACCAAATATTTTTCACATCAATGATAAGCAGTAAAACTAAGGGTACATAGCTAGAGAGTGAGAATATGTTGTCATCTGACAATGGATTGCTCTTAAGTTTTAAATGATCACAGATAAAATCTTCTTTTGAGATAACTCCGGTGTAGTGTATATTGTTGAACCAGGACTGCATGCTTATTCTGGAGTTTTGCAGGTAGTGCGATAGCAAGTGAAGTATAGTTTTTCAAAGATGTGAGTGATTCTGTACGCTGCATCTGTGCCCCGATTCAGTAAATTGTCTACCCGCTTGCTATCCTGGAATTTTGCAGAAGACTTCAAAATTGATTTGTTTGCTTTTGCATCTTGTACCAGCTCTTTTGGCAAATAAGCTGGGCATGGCTATTTCTATCCTTTCTAGTTCTCTACAAATTTCATTGATATATTTGACCAGAATCACCTGATACATGTCTTTAAATTTAGAACAATGCTGTTGACTAAAACCCTAGAAGTAATGATATTATTTAATTTGTTGATAATTAATTGTATCCAGTATACAACTGGAGACTCGGGAAATAAATATACCCCACATCAGCCTGCAGACATGCTATATAGTTAACTATGTTTGTAGTCCTGTGGCGGCTTTTCAGATGAGAGCTCAATGTTGAGGTCACCACTGCCAGCAGTCCCTGGACGACCTCCTTGCCTCCGCGTTATGCAGGGGAGGGGAAGATCAGGCTCGGTCGTGGCCTGGTCCATAACGGGGATGAGCCGTTTCTCCTGCGGTGCCGGCACCAGTGATATGGTGGGGTGGGCCACGTCTTTTGTTTCTTTCCAGCTTTGCTTTGCTCTCCCTGTGATGAAGGGGGTCCACAGACTCCTCGTGGCTTCCTCCCAGGCAGGGTTTGGCTTCTCCAGTCAGATTGCTCTCCTGTTGGATTATAATCACATTGCAGCAGTGTAAACTCTGCAGAAAAAGCTTTCTGTAGAGTGTCTGCCTGGTGCAGCATTCAGTGCGCGCAGAAAACCCGTTCCCTGTAAAGGACAGCTGCAGCGCCGTTCAGACAACGTACAAGCGAACGACTGTGGCAGAGGCGTGTACAGTATTTACCTAGTCATACAACCACCTTCTTAGCTCCAGCTGCTGCAGTTGCTGACCTGACGTTACAATATACAGATGTACGACAGCCCGTTTTCCCATTTTTTTGCCCCTTCACTCTTGATGAAACCTAGAGTTTAAATCTGTCAAAGACAACTTGCATTCCTTGTCACTGGGGTTTGTAATTCCTGAAAAAGCACTGAAAAAAGCTCTGTACTTTTTAATGTACATTGAAGAGATATTAATAAAATATTCCAGGAGATGGATTGGTCACTCAGATTGCTGCAAAGCTCTGTGGGTTCAGATGATGGGTTTTAGGCTATGCAGTGACAAACTGGAGCAGAGCAGCGAGGCACCACTGTGGCGTTCAGGGGCATAAAGTTCCAGGAAGCTGGAAGATCAGAAACAGGGTGGTTTTGGTTTTTTTCCCCCACTGGTATGCTTTTACTTTGCAGAATGATTTTATTTTCAAGTGGTTGTTACAAAAGATTCTGTAACACCCCCACGTAGCATCTGTACCTTTTACACACTTGCTACTTATAATGTAGAGACAAAAGAAAAGTGCTTTTGAAAAATACCAAGAGGGTATGCTCCTGTTACTGCTTTTATTTAATTTGTATATCGAACATAATAATCAAATATGTAATGAAACACTGAAACTTGAAGATTCATTCTGAAATCCAAAATTCCTGCCTTTATTCCTGGAAGCGTTGGGTTCTTGCCTCCTTATGTAATAGTACATAACATAGGTGCCCTACCCTTAAGGGAAGGCTTTACTATTTTCTGCTCTTTTCCATCCACTTGGGACTGTGTTGTCTTATGCCTTGATGGTGTCTGTTACCCAGCCGAAGTCTTATTATTTTCTAAATATAATGAGAAATGGAATTTAGTGAAGAATTTTGCTGATGACACAAAAGAAAGAAAAGTCCAGCTATTTTTCACTTGGCTGTCTTGACAAGAAATACAAAGTGATAGAGATGAATGTATTTTAGTCTTCAGCGTGAACAGCTATGACTCTCTAAGTACATACGGAGTAGATGGAATGGGCATCCATCCATCCAAAGTACAGGAAAATTTAAATTTAATCTTCATTTCAAACTATTATGAGCAAGCTCAAGCTTCTCTTAAGCAAAAGCATCATTAGCAGTTTGCTGGGCACTAAAAAGCAATACCATAAAATGGAGGAGATTGCTGCTGTCTTTCTCCTTTAGAATCCGTGGGCTGTTCCTGCAGTCGTAGTGGAAATAGCTGTGGTCACGTCTACACGAGGAGAATGTCCCTTTTTTGCTCCTTTGCATAGTTTCATTTAAACAACTACTTTTTTTTTTTTTTTATAATGACAGTATGTGTGTCAAAACTCACCTCAGATAGCTGTGGTTTGGTGGAGTTGAACGGCTTCAACAGCTTTCCATTACAAGTTTCTCATTGTTTCATTTCAGTTTCTCCGAAGATATTTCGTATTTCAAATGACCTCGTTGTGAACGAAGGAAGCAACGTTACTCTCGTGTGCTTGGCCACAGGGAAGCCAGAGCCTTCCATTTCGTGGAGACATATCTCTCCATCTGGTAAGCGCAAATATTCCCTCACTGAGAGGTTTGTGCTAAGTTTCACTGGTAGCAGGCTTTGCTTTTTCTGTTTTTGAGAGTGTGACAGCATTACTTTTGTATGCCTTAAAAATGTATGTGCTCAACAAGTTGTTTAGAAGAGAGAAGCTTCCTCAGATTTCAGCTGAGGTCAGTGAAAACTGTGCTATTGCTTAGAACGGGAATGTAAGATTAGAATGTAGAAATAGAGACATGGAGAAATAGAGACCCTAAATATGAGTATATTTTTAATTTGGGCCTAAGTGACTTCCCAAGGACACGGGAAGGAGGTAGTAATCGGATGCGATAGGATGCGAGTTCGGAGCAGAAGCTCGTCTGGCAGACTGTAGACGTTTATCAAACCATTCCTATTGAAACAGCAACAAGGAAACCAACAAGAACACAAACGGCTCGCGAGAGCCAGGAAGAAAAGTTAAAAACATTAACATGTCATGCAATAAATTTAATTTAGTTTCACTACCGCTGAGCCTTACAGTTATCCTATGATACAGCATAGTTTATTTAGATGGTTTTATTGAAGAAATTAAATTCTATATGAAAAATTGCAAGAAAAATGGCATCTAAAAGTATAGTTTCTATTTAATTGCATATTTTCTTTTTTATTTTTTATGTATTCACACAAATACAGAATTCCTCATCATATATTAAAGGAAGTCTTTCCTTGTAGCTAACATTACAAGCATGTCTGCATTGGTTGACTGTCTGCACTGGTTCAGAGACACCTCGCAGATACAAGGCAACTCATTGCAAGCTATCTTAAGTGGAGAGCTGCACCATATATTCAGTGCCTGAAGCTGTATAAATATTTAGTCTCATCATTGAAATGCTGTTTGGAAGAGATCTACAGAGGTATTTAATCAGCTCTCCCCCTCACCTGCCCTTTTTCCTTTCTCTCCTTCACTAAGAACGGAAGAAGCCTTGGCTCTGTACCTCAAAGTTACCAGTTTTGGAAATTCTGATGGCTCATATTTTTAAGAGGCTACCTCCCTGCTGCCTGCCTGTCATATGCAACACTAATATAGCACTAGTTCTTTTATATGGCTTCTGTGATTATAATTCATTTTGAATTGAAGGTCTTTTTGTTTGCTCACACAACTTTTCTGAAATGCATGTAATTGCAGGGAAGAATATTTTCATGGACTGTCACAGCTTACCACAGTGTGTCATAATACTGAGTAACAGTTTGCTTTACAAAGCAAGATTTGAAAAAAAAATAACTTTTGACCTTTAAAATAACGACAATGAATTCAGCTTGAACTGTCCATCAATGGACTAGGGGAAAAAATCCATTGTAGCAAAAAATAGGGTTTTTAACTAAATGTCAAACAAATTTTTTTGGAAACTGTGCTGACACTTTAGAGTTACAGCTTAAAAAATTAGATTGTGTACAGAAGGGAGCAATTTTCCTGAAAAGGGAAAAAACAGAAAAGGAGAATTAGCGCACTCAAGGTGGACGAAGGGTAGGAGGAGGAAGTAGATCATCCTCATCTTAGAGTTCAGGCAAAACAAACACATGTAATCACAAGGGCTTGCAGTAAACCCACTGATTTTGTGTCTTGACCAAAGGACTGAGAATGGCAAGAGGAAAAATGTGATCCATTCATCTGCGGTCTTATTAGACTTAGCACAACAAATATTTAAAAAGAAATCTGAAGAAAAGACTGATCAAAGATACCATGCTACATGCAGAGTAAATCAAAATGCTCTGGGCGCGACTGTGCTGTGCTCTTACAGAGCTGACTGGATTTAGCACAGCCAACTGAAGGCTGAAAGGTATATTTTTGTACTCAGCAGCTCTCACTACCAAAGACTTAACAGCCAGGCAAATACAGCCTGCTCTTTGCTTCCCCCCACTACTTCAGCTTTCTGAGACCTGGCTCATTCTGCTTCCTGATTCATTCTTTGAAGCTTATATGGATAACACCTGTAGGAGAGAGCAAAACACATTTACCATATAATCACCATTTCATCTTCTCTGTTTGAGCATCCTGACCAAAGAACTGGCACATCTTAATGTAATCCTGCACATCTTCTATACCCGCTAGTCATTATCCTTCTAGGGTTTACTTTGGGATAGGGCTGCTTGTTGGGTTGTTTTTGCCATATCTCCTACTCTTTCATCAGGAAGCAATAGCTTAGCTGAAACACAAGCATGATCTTAACAAATCTGATACTTTAAAAAAAAAAAAAAAAAAAAAAAAAAGCACAAAATCAAATCACAGAATCGTAGCGGTTGGCAGGGACCTCTGGAGATGGCCTGGTCCAGCCCCTGCTCAGGCAGGGTCGCCCAGAGCAGCTGCCCTGGACTGTGTTCAGGCAAGTTTGAGCATCTCCAAGGCTGGAGACGCCACAACCTCTCTGGGCAACCTGTTCCAGTATTCAACCACCCTCGCGGGAAAATCGTTCTGTTCAGACAGAATTTACTGTAATTTGTGCCCTTTGCCTCTTGTCCTGACGCTGGGCACCGTGGAGAAGACTCTGGCTCCCTCCTCTTTCCTGACCCCATCAGGTATTTGTCCACCCTGCTGAGATGCCCCGGAGCCATCTCTTCTCCAGGCTGAGCAGTCCCAGCTCTCGCAGCCTCTGCTCGCGTGTCAGAGGCTCCGGCCCCTTCCTCATCTTCGTGGCCCTTGGCTGGACTCGCTGCAGCAGGTCCGTGGCTTTTTTGTACCAGGGAGCCCAGTCATGTTGTGTCTGTGTTGCCCAGTCACGAGTACATCATTAAAGCAGTTGGCGATACACCTCTCAAGAAACTGTAGTAACTGTGGCTGTAATTTGGTAGTAACAGAACTTAACACACGTTTACTGTCTCGAGGAGCACTGGAATCATCTCAGTCACAGCATTACTAATTGACTTGACTTCGGGATGCATTTAAACTGTTATGCTCAAAATCTTGTTTATAGGCAAAGAGGAAGCGCACCTTATATGCGTGTGTGCGTTTATAGATGTAAATGAAGTCAAGAATTTATTGTTAGTATAACTGAAGTCATAACATTCTGATTCAAGACTCATTATTAGTTTAAATCTGATTGTTACAGAAAAAAAGGAGGAGAATGCAGTTAAAATTGTTATGCACATACTTGGATTCTTTCCCTTTTCCTGGTGTTATCCTTCCCCCCCCCCCCGCAAACTTCTCTGCATCCTAAGTTGGTCGTTTCAGTATGGTGTTAGGTTTTTGAGGGGCGCGGGGAGAGTTACGGCGAGTTGTCGGCGTCGGAGTTCTTCACCAGGAGGAATATGAAGTTCATGGTGGTGGTTCCTTCTTCTTTAGTATCCACTTGGAGTCATTTTTGTGTGTTTACCGATAGGCATTTAGACCTTTCCCTTTCTTCATTGGTCTACAGCTCCAAGTTACATCCAAATTTGCCATATTCGGTGCCTTTTACATAAGTTAGATACTCTTTCTGTATTCTCTTTGCCCCCAAAACCAATTTTGTCCCGCTCCAGGTCTGCATTTCTTTGTCAGACCATGGTGTCCCCCAGGCCAAGCCTGTGCCCATCTCTCATCACCCCGTGCCTGTGCTCCTCCACTGCATTCTGTGTCTCCGCTTCTCAAGGCCTCTGCTGTCGTACCAGGCCTGTATTTCTGTACGCTGCGTGCATTGGTTTTAAATCTCTCATTCTACGTAGAACAACTGCTCGTGACTGCTCTCCATATACAGTTACGGTTGTACCTCACAAAGGTAAACCAATGTGAAATAAATTAGCCATAGGCACCTGGTCAGCTGGAGACATTGCTACCACAGCTAAACCAGAGCTGCAGGCAGGTCAAAAAAAAGTTCAGACAAGCCTCAGTCCTGAGGCCCTGCAAACTCGGTGCAAAGCTTATGGCCTGTTGCTGAGAATGGCGATCCTGTATTACAGGGCTGCATCATTAGAAGACCCATTTCCTACAAAACGTGAACACAGATAAGAGCACTAAGACATGCCTTAGTTGTCCCGTAGTTGATTAATGGACGGAACTCAGTCCTGAGTAGAAGGACAAGAGGGTCCAAATAACTTTTTGCTCAGAAATCCTGTAAAATACTATGGAAGCAGACACATAACTTACGGTCTCTCTGTCTACGAAATAAAGAAGAGTTTTTCCACTTCATTAGCAATGTACCATTTATGTGTTGAGGTGCATGTTCCGGTTTGCAGGCAGTTATAAATGGCACTCAACACCGATTAAAATCCTACCTGGCAAACAAGAAGCCTGGACTTATTAGCAAAAATGCAGGACAGTTGAAAATGTTAGCTTTCTGTAAGGGTTTATATTCTGCCTGCTGCAAATTACCTTTATCTAAACATGAAGTTCATCTGTTAGTTTATGTTTTCTATCAATTTTCTTCTATAATTCCCAGTGGCATTAATGAGGGTTACATACCAGTATCACATCCAGAATACAACACTAAATTATATTAAAGAATTATATTTATAATATTCTGAAACTGAAGCTTTGCCTGTTTGTCAAAGCTGCTACTAAAAGATAAGAAACTGAAATCTCTGAATACAAATGATTCAATGTAGACTAATTCCAAAATATTATCATGATTTGCATCAGTGCAGCCTTTACTTGGATAAGGTTGGATTCAATTTTTTTTTCGACAAGAGATAAAATGAACCTTTAATAGGAATAAAAATAAAATCTATTTAGAGGTGATTTTTAACTTAGTACATAAATTATTGGCCTGTAATCTTTATGTTACACATTTAACTTGCAGTCATTATGTAAATACATTCATTATATAAATATTCATTATACAAACCCATTATGTAAATCCACAAAATCTGCACATTCAGTGTAATATCATAAGGAAAATGGAGCTGAGGTTTGTAATCTGAAAATCTTGTATTGTTGAAATGTCATCTGAATAAATTGCAGGTATTACTTATTTTGTTCTGACATTTAAGAGCAAAGTGCAGCATCAATAGTTTAAGAACGAAACCAGAATTTTAAAGAATTAAGGTCTGCCTGAATCATGATTCTAGCTTTTAACACTTGTTTGCAGAGTGTTTGGTTACATCACCATCTTTGAAAGCAAGCTCTGCAAACACTGCCAAGAGCAGCAACAACAAAAGCCATTCAGACGTCTTCTGATAAAATGTTTTACAAATTTCTGTTTTATTATGTGTTGAAACGCTTTTCCACTGGTTTTAACGAAACTTGCCATAGGAAAATTTTCTCAGCTGCAGCCCAGAAGAATAAATAACCCCGTGGCCCGCAGGTGACGCATGGTGGGAGATTCAGGTTCGCTGGGCGGATGCTGCGAGATAGAAGGTGCTGCAGATGGAGCACAGTTACGTTTAGAAAACAGTGATCGCGTTAGGTCTAGAGAGATGGGCGTAAAATGACTGGAGGACCAGCTTCACTTTTTGACTTTGCTTGGAGTGCTTGACTTCACAATCATGATGCTTGTTTAGCACAAGTATTTTTAGATGTAATTTCATATATTTTAAACAAATGTTTTAAATCTAACTGGTTCATGTTGAAATCATATTGTTACTGCCAGAAATCACAGGCAAGGTTAGGATCTATAAATGCACACTGCAGTCTTAGGCAACTTGTGCTAACAGAGAGTGAACCTACATTCATATTTCAGCTTGAATCATGAGTGTGCTTTTCGGGTGAATCTCCATTTGGGCCCCGCTTAACCCACTTTGGCTCTGAGAGGTCTCAGAGGCTCGCTCTGTGTTTGTAAGACGTGCCAGACTAGCTTCAGTCTAGTCCCATGAACTGAACGCCCGTTTGTCGTGGCTGTATCTTCCCAGGTGGTTTCATCTGAAAGGACTTTCGTGCTCCAAAACCGCTCTGCAGCACAAAGCGCAGCGCAAGAAGGGAGGCCAGCCAAGCGCTCACTTCAAAAGTGCAGTCCTGAACCAAGTTAAAGCGCTAGTACGGACGCACCCAGAGTGCTTAAACTGAACCCCTTCACCGAAGGAAGCCTGACGGCTGCTCTTCTGGAGTGAACTTACCCTGGCGCCGCCACGAGCGGGAGTTCAACCACAGCCCGGGCTAGAGCTGCGCCAAAGTAAACCCTCTCAAAACACGTGCAGTGCGGACACCAGGTCCGTAGCGCTGTTTTAATCTGCAAGTCCGCTCTTATTACGCTGCATTTCTTGCTAACGCAGAGCGACTGCGCAGCAGTCTGTCGTGCGGCGTGTGGGGCACCGGGGACGGCCGTTTTGATGCCTGCTTTGCTAGCAGGTTTCACAGCTGCTGGCTGAGGACCCAGAAGATGATTAAGCCATAGGAATCTCCTGCTTTAGTGGCAGCTCTGAGTGCGGTGTGTTGTAGCGTTTACTGACCGTGCCATCGCAGCTTCTCTGGCTTGTTCACGCTGAATCATCTCCCCTCTGCCTTTTACAACATGTTACCCTAGATCCTTCGCATGGTCCCTTGTGTCTTCCAGCTTCCTATCTTCTAGTTCTTCCCTATTCTTTTACCCTTTTCTTTCAATTTTATCACCATGACTTGCAGTCTAGCTTCTAGTTCTCTTGCTAAAATATGAAGACAAACTGGGAATATATATATGAATATATTTTTCTGAGCAGTTTTTCAGAAATTAATAATTTAGCTGAATAAAGACAGATTTTCACATGTTGAACAAAAGGCACGTTCCTAGTATCAGGGCAATCTTGTTTTTCCAAAGAATATTGACACTGAAGGTTTTCAGAAAATACCTGTAAGAAGTGTTTAGCACACGCAAAATAACAGGTTTTCACTAATGTTGAGGAAACCTAAAGTTTTCCAGAAACATTTACTCTGAATTTAGATGTGACCATATTCATGTCGTGACTCTTCGCCTCCACCATGACGTTTCATTTGCCCTTGGGCTGTGTGTGTATGAGTGTGATATGACTGGACTGAATCTAATGCCAGTCCTATTGTTTCTGGACAGCCCTAAAGCTTTGAAGATGTATTACATTAATGTATCATCATAGCACTGTCATTCTGACGATGTATTAGTGTAATACATCTTCGGAGCGCTCAAATGACAGGGCTGTCTAGGAAGAATGAGTCTAAGAGATGATTCAATTCAATTATGGGACAAAAGGCAATGCTAGGCACTGAGCACACAGGGTATGTGTCCTGCAAGATCCTTCCTGAAACAGACTGCTATAGAAGGTTTATATTTGGAAAAAAAAAAAAAAAGGCCTTTTTTAAGTTCTAGCTAAATCCTAGGCAGAAAAGAAGCTTGAAATGAACATAGTTGATGTCAAATATTTTGTTCCATTTGCACTTCTAATATAGAACCATAATTTTTCGAATGTTTTCCATACATGAAAGAAATAAGTATTGTGTTAAAGTGCAAGTACTGCGAACCATTAGACTGAAGATACTTAAATTAATTATTATCAGATTTCCAGGGCTTTGTGTGAGTACAACGTGTGAATTCGTCCTTTAAAGTGTTCCTATCCTTGCTTCAAAATAGTTTTAAAATGAAAAGTTTTAAAAACAAAAGTTTCTGGCTTGTGCCGTTTGTCCTGCTAAATTCTAAGACTCTAACAGATAGTATTGTTAGTGAGTGTTATTTCCCCTCGTTGATATGTACATGATATTATCTTTGATGTGTAACAAGCTGTTTTCACCCACTGTTCTGCTTAGCTGCTGCCTGCATGCCGTGGCACTAATACCAGCACTAAGCAACCTGGTTGAAAGGTCCAGCCGAAGAGCCACCTCTTCCCAGCTTTGTGATTCAAAGTCAAATTAGCTATTAGTTCAGATACTCTAGAAGTAGTCCCATCTGAAAAGACCTCTCTGCTGGAGCCTTGTTAAGGTGCCAAGTCTCTTTCACTTGAGCTGCTTTGTCCTAGGTAGCTAAAAGCCAGTGATTATTTGTTTCGTGGTTCATCAGTTTGGATTCGTAATGCCTGGCGTGACTCCTCAGTTGTCTCACGCACCAGGTAGTCCCTTCTCACTTCCTCGGCTGCTTGTTAAGAGCCATACAAGTGATGAAGGATTTTCTCCCAGTACAGCTATCGCGTAGATAGCATGCCAGTCCCGTAGATTTACCTCCAACACAGGATCCTGCCAAGCTTTGGCTAGAGCTGGAGCTGAAACACTCCTTCGTGGTGCTCGAGGGCTGCGGAGGGAGCTGAGTTCCTGCCCCGTGGAGATGTGGAGTCCTAAGCGGCAGCGATGTGCAGCCTCCTTTTCGAAATGGAGCTAGATTTATTACTGTATTATACCAGAGGCGAAGCTAGTTCCCTTTAGGTGTTTAAGAAAAGGAACGTAAAATAATTCAGTGATTTAATCTGATACGCGACGATGGTGATACGGCTTTCTTACGCCATCGTTATTCATCTTACAGGCAACAGCTTGGTTGCAGGCGCTAGCACTGTATTCCTCTTTCAGGTGAAACGGTGCTAGACTGAGCTGAAACATCTGTTCCTTGCAACTAAGCTGGAACTGTTTGGAGACAAGCCAGGAAGCCTTCAGAGATATGTCAGGCCAGGGACGATCGACAGGGACTAGCTGAGATTTACCATGAGCAGGGAAATTTTACTGCTCAGTGGAGGAATGGAGATAAGCGCTAGAGTCCTCAGGATAATTGTCTGCTCCTGTTTCACTCCACTTAGTCTCTGGCATCTGTTTTTAATAACTGTCCTAACTTCAGGAGGAGGGAAGGACAGGACTGTGCACTCAGCTATGCTGAGCCGCGATAGAAACGCACAAATTGAATCTTGGCTGTATTTTTTAAATGTCGGCACAAGCTGATTTCAGGGGAAATGCCTTCTGTGCCAGCATATGACACTGACAGAGATGATAACGTTAATTCAGGGATCAGACGTCCCTGGGTTTCACAAAGCGTTCGTGTCCTGGTCCTAGATAGGATTTACAGAAAACTCCCCTTCACCTTTTTCAGCCTTGAGTTAAGCTCTTCCCCGCTGGAGGAAATCTCTCAGGTCTAGGTGTGCAGCTCTGTTTGCAGTACGGCGCGCAGGCCCACTGCTCGGTGGTTTTTACTGGGTAGACACGGTTGTTCCTCTGAGTTAGACGCTCTGCTTGAGGCCTCCAGAAGGCAGGATTTCTCCTAGCCCTCCGAGCATCTATTCGCCTTTTGGACTTTCTGTTAACATTGAAGTCACAGTGAAACGGCTTCAGACTCCTACTGATATGTCTGGGTCTGCTCTCTGGAGTTCTTAGTGTAGTTGCAGAAAATCATTCTGTTCATCAGGCGGAGGCTAAGCTACTGTAATGCACTTCGCTTGAAATACAAAGCCAGTTGGCTCACTGAGCACCCTAAACTGAACAACTTGCGTTACTGTCTCTTACTGTCTCTGACTGCTCCCTCGGTTTCCAGTCTGCCGCGAGGAGCCGGTCCTGCATGGCTGGGCGACGTCTCCTTGGAGGGCTCCCAGGAAGTGTCTCCCTCGGGAAACGGGCTCTTGTAACGCGGGACTTAGGTGCTTTGGTAAACCATTTTACTTGATAAGTATATGCACAGCACACCTAAATATCGTAGTGGTGGGCACATTATGATTGCATAAATGGATGGGTCTATATTACAGTCCTTTTTTTGGACTTAATTTTTGTGATTAATATTTTATATGAATTTAATGTCCTGGCTTGCTATTCTGAAGTGAAGTTTTTCAGTTTGTGAGGTCGTCAGTTGTCATTAAATCAATGGTTCCATAATATTAAACACACTACTGGCAGTTTCCCAAGAACTCAGGAGGAAGTAGTGAGCAGCTCTAAGCAGAGTAAATGAGGAGATTAATTATCAGTCTAAAGACAGTAATGCAAACGTTAGTACTTAACATAAACTGGTTATTTGTGATTCTTTCCTTTGTCTTTGAATAAACAAAAAGTAATGATCCTCCAAAATCATACCTCTCCCATACAAAAGATGACGTCTTTTTATTTCAGGTTATGGGCCTTTCTTTTTTTCAGTGATATTTGTGAGTGTCATATCTGTGGACTGCGAGTAATCTTAGGATCCAATTAAGTGACGTTCAGCATCACAATCCATAGCACTGGCATCGAGTAATATTACATAGTCTGCGATTAGTGGGTTGCTGAGGAAAAATTCTTAGAAAAATGTCTTTATAATCAGAACTATTGCAGAACCTTGAGTATTCCTTCAGGAACAATTAAAGGTATTCCTAGAAACCCTCGTGTCTTCTTGAACAGACCGAAAAAGCTTCCTGTTAAAATAGAGTTGTTAGGAGAAGGACATTCCAACTAAGGTGGTCGAATAATTGGGTCGTCTTTGTGAAGAAACTGAGAAGCAAGAGTAAAATTGCAATTAAGTAAAATGTGAAGATTCAGATTAAAGTTGTACAAAAGCTTTACACCGAAATAAGCATGAACATTTTGGCTATTTTGTAGCAAATAGAAAGTATTTCTCACTTTGCAATAAAAGTAGCTGAACTCATTAACAACTCATAAAAATACTATGACAATTAGAACGTTCATATGCTTAGTCTGTCCCCTCAAGGTATTAGTTCATTTTTTATTTGGGAAATGCGGCTTTCTTGAGTAAGCAAATTATGAATCACAGAAGATACTTCAGTGAAACAAAATCTTTAATGTTCAAAACCAGACAAAACAATTGCAGACTTCACCCTTTTTTTCTCTTCTCTTTGAATAGCTTCCTCCATGGTTACTTTGGGAGTTACTGATCTTTGGAATAGTGTGTGCAAATTTGGGGGCTTGCACAGATTCTTTGAGAACAGATGATCTCTCAGACCTAATGAGATGCTGCTATTTTCTGTTTTACTTTTCAAATACCTTTTTTTCATTCTCACAGCTAGCAAGCAGCACACGCATCTCTGCCTTGCCCCACGTTAGTTCTGCATGCCGGTTGTCAGTAACGTCGCTGTAGAGCACAATGGGGGCTTTGCAGGGAAAGCGACCGACACGGCTATGCTGTGGCTGAGGCTGGAGCCTCTCGTGACCGTGTTTTGGCCTCCGCAGAGATGTCGCCTTTGGCTAGGGGTGCCGCGAGCTGGGAAAGCCAGGCTGGGCAGATTGCTGGGTGCCGCTGCCGAGGAGAGCAGATGGCATACGTGTTCTGGCCATGTCTGCAGTATTCTTTTTGATTTTCCCAAAGTATGTGTTCTGGGCAGGTTTATGAATGAATCATGTTTTAAATATAGTAGGAATCATTTTAAAATAAACACATTTTATTTAAAATGTTGGGTTTTTTGAGGATTATGAGGAAGCATGCAGAAAATAGTCATTAATGAGTCATTGAACTCTAGTAATGCCTCCAGTTTGAACAAGCTACAGACAGAAAAATAATATAAAATGGAAGAAATCAACAAATATATTTAGGTCAGTTAGACAATCAGTAGATACGTAACAGGATATCATCTGCAGTATATCGTTTTGAGGAAGGAATGGTAGAAAACTACCCAAAGAAACAAACAAACAAGACCCCCAACTGTAGCTACAGTAAGAAGAGCTGATTTATGAGTTTGACCACTACAGGCAAAAGCCGTGACTGCAGCATCACGTAACCCGGCGTGGATCTGGGCTGGCGCTTGTCAGGGTCGGGGCCCTGCTGCTTTCCCGCAGCCCCGGAGCCAAAAAATCCTTTCCCAGCGCCTCCGGGGAGCCGGACTAGGCAAGACCACACGCAGGATCAGCGTCTGGGCTGTGGAGCCTGTGTAAGGGCTTTGGGGAGTCCTTAGACCCTTCCCAAGAGCCAAATCCCCATATTAAGAGCTATGAATCACAAGTAAGCTGAAGTGAGATTTAGTTGCATAGCTTCCTTTTAAAAAAGAACATTGCCTTGTTTTTCCCAGCACAGTTTTAATTCTTGTTTCACAGAAAAAAGGTTTTTTCCTGTCCTTTTTAGAGCGAGAACAGCTCTTTGCCACAGAGGGCCAGACCCTGAGCAGCCTCACTGCAAGAGCCCCGCGCGCGCCGGTGCTGCCGAGCTGCTCTGCCTGTTACCGTACCGAGAGTGTCTCCCTCTTCTAGGCTGCTGTTTGGATGGAAACCGTAAGACTATCATATTCAGAGCAACGATGCCGATGAAGAACGGCATTTGTGGCTGACTGCACATATACCTCTCCTTTCTGCGCTCTGCACAGATTTTTGAACACGGGTCCACCACAATCAGAGTATAACGTGATACACATGTAACTGTAAATATCCAGAAGGTATAACATGCAGATATGTAGCAAATCTGCTGTCTCAAGTGGGAATTTTTTCTTCCAAACTTAACATCTGGTTCACAGTGTCTTCACTGCAACTGTTGAAATGGAGTTGGCTTTCCTTTGTATTAATACTCTGCTTCTAAGGCAGAAGAATCAGTACAAATTCTGCAGCATGAGCTTGACCGTGTGTTCCCTGGCACGAGGTCTGCAAAGGAAAAATTCAAAGTGGTTCCAAAATACCATAACTTAATGTATGTCAGATACATAGTATAGCATGACAGCAGTTCTGTGCAGAGGTAAAAGTTGATTTTCATTGTTCAGAGAATAAAGAAAACTCTACTTGACTACTACTCTTGCAGGACAAACCTCTACTCTGGTGAGTAAGAACTTGCTCAGCGATAAATGAAAGAAATGTGCTGGTTTCCTAAGAGTTATTTTCCCTATCTAGTAAATGCAAAATTAAAGAAAAAAGGGAAATATTTTTTCTTTAAAGTGCTGTTTGTGGAATTTCCCTTAATAGTAAAGGAACACTTTAATGTAGTTTAATCTGAAAATATGAATTATTACGTGACACATAACATCATTTAATTGACTGAGACTTATATTGTCCATACTATGAGCATGCATATAACCGGCTCTTGAAATGCTTTCTTCCATACCTATAGATTTCATATATAGATATAACCTTGTTTGTCTCTACCTTTGAAACTTTCAACTTAGTCAATCTAAGTTTGCATATCCTTTCTCTTATCAGCATGCCTTTCTTACAAAATTGCTCTATTTGCTTTTCTAACTTCATGCCTTCAGGTTTGAGATCTCACCCAGCCCTCGATTTATCTGTCAGTTTTACTTTTTTTTTCTTTACATTTTATCTGATTTTTCTTTTCAAATGTGGAGCATGGCTGCTCTAAAGCTAATTGGCCCTAAACTATGTATGTTTAAATGATCCCTAATGTGAGAGACCTATTCAGCTAATAGACAGCTGGCTCTTCAGATTACCAGCAATTCCTAGGAGAGGAGTACATCCCATACAATTAACAGCTTTTGTTGTAGTTTTAAACTCAGAATCCACACTAAGTAATAAAAATGGCTTCAGATCATTTTTCTAGGTGAATCCAATAGTTCAGACTTTAAATTGCTCTCAGCATCCCATGACAACTCTTGGGACAACCAGGAAACAAGAAAAGTGCCTTTATGGACCACTGATGCCTTATCTGCTCCCAGCCTCAGAGGGCAAAAAAGGACTACTTACAGCCTCTGGTGATAATCAGATGACGTCATGATGGCATCATCACTTGGGTGCTTGGTGTTTGGACACCCTTATCCACAGATTTCTATCCCAGTACCCCTCCTTGCTGTCGTCCCTCATCATTTCCTTGCCCTGCACAGAGCCTTCCTCCAGAAGACTGCTTTGCCAGTCTGCAGTTACGTTTTCAGGCCTTGGGTCCCGGTACTCCCTGTTTCTTCTCATTTCACCTTTTGCAGAGATTGTAGGGGAAAGGAGGGAGACTTGTGTTCAGTTCAGAAAGGATAAGCAGTTATCCCTGCTTTGCCATTCAAGATACTGATGGTGGCAGCCGTAATATTGGTACTGCAAAGGGTTATATGTGTTCATAGTTTTGGATCCAAACACATAATGTAATTTGTCTGTCTCACTGGAAATGGCTTGAGTGCATAATAAGCCAGGACTAGCATTAGTACCAGCTCTTGCTCTACAGACTTCTGTTCCTACAAGGGTCTTCACTCACTGCTGGATGAGACATCTCAAAGACTGGATAATAGAAGCCAGTCCTAAGAGCTGAACAGGTATTCCATTTCCTAAACTGGGGCTATTTTGTGGTTATTTGACATCCTAGTGAATAAGGGGGGGAAAAAATCACCCTTGGCTCAAGTGAAGTTGTCAGAGATGCTCTGGCCTTGCACCAGATTCTCCTCTTACTGCATTATGTTTCACACCAGGGGAGGAAAATACTACCTCTGCAAAACTAGTCCATCCAAGCCTTTGAAAACTTGTCCATATGGCAATCTGTACTTATGCTACACCTTATGCCAGGAACCATATGTGTGGTAAGAAAGCACGGCTTTTAATTGTGTACTCTCCTGAGGAATAACAAGTGTGATGATTTATCAGGAGTCATATCATATGACAGCAGCAGAAATAGGCATTCAAGCTTTGTTTCACGGGTGGGTCCCTTCCTGGCTAGCAAACCTGAACAGGTAACCTAAAGTATCCAAAATAGGTTAACTACGTATGATTATCCACATTGGTATGTCTAGATATTATTATCCATGTCAGTATGTCTAGTTAAGAGATGTTGTGAAACTGTGCCAGGAATGCCCTTGGACATGAGGCGCTCTCCTGTTCATGTTTCTTTTAGCTCAACAAACAGCCTTTTCCTGCCTTTGATCAGAAATCTTGGCTGATGTGGCCTCAGGTTGATGGGTGGGTGCTAATGGATGCTGAGAGGACCACCTTGCAGAAACCTCTTTTTCTCAGATGCCAACAAGATTCATGAGCTTTTGGCTCAAAGGCCAGCCTGCCCCTGGAAAGCCTGTCAGATATGTTCCTAGCATCTTGATACTGTCCATCAATTGCATATTCTCTCCAAAAGGTTAGAGGTGAAGTTTGGTTGCCCTGAGCTGGTTCCTGGGTGCCCTTTGCCCATAGTGGCAGGCAGTCCCAATCTCCTGTGGCAGGGGGTCCCGCGAGGACCTCCCCACGCCTCGGCACGCAGCTCCTGGCGCCAGCCCTCTGCGGAGAGGTGCCGAGAACTGCTCAGAGACCCCAGATGCGTGAGGCAAATCTGCAGAGCACGTTCCTGGCTTGGCTCCTCCTGCTCAGCTCCAAGTCCGCCGCCTCTGGGCTGCAGAAGCAGCATGTCCCCCAAAAATTCACCTGGGGCAGCTCCTGCCCTTCCCACCGCACTGCATCGCCCTGGGGTCGGCTGGTCTCTGCCGAGGGCCCTGGGAGCTGAGGGGTGTCCTGCCTCCTCGGAGACGCTGCTTCGCAGAGGGGCCTTCAACCTTCGCGGGGCAGGCGTCGGGAGCTGCGTCGCGCTCCTCGCGCAGCACGGGGGCGGCCCGGCAGCCCCTGCCGCACCCTGCCAGAAGCGCGGGACGGAAGTCACCCCTCGTGCCTACTTGTTCTTTCCCCAAAATGTCATTTACAGGATTGACCCCAAATTCCTTCTCACTGTGGTATCTGGCAAGTTTTGTCGCAGGCGTCACTGGAGCCAGCATTTCACTCCAGAATTCTTAATTCTCACTTTCTCGTCCCAGCCTCTCTGGGAGAGAATTGAATTTGTCTCATGAAACTCTTCTTCATACGCTAGTGTCTTCGTGTGCAATTTATTCTCTCTGCTTCTTATGAATATGCTTTTTTTAAGTTGGATATGCAAAAGTCATAATATGTCTTAAGTCATTTTATTTGTTCATAAATAGGGTGTGCATGCATGTCACATAAATGCATATGCTTACATATGCTTACCTATATATCTTTCACATAACACAGTTTAATTTTCTGCCACATAGCCACTGGGAATCTCTAGAACTAAAAACAAGTTGAAGATGAAATATTGTGCAAAAGAATAGCAAAGACTAAATGTGGTATCTGCTAGTAAAAAAAATGATAAAACTCCAGACTTTTGCTTTTAATGTATTCCCTGAGAAAAATATTTATCCCTAATATTTACTAAAAGCTCTCTCATGTGATTTGGATGCAAAATTTCTCAGGGCATGAGCTTTTAAAAATGATTTAATTTTAATATTTGCAAAATGTGTGTGTGAATTGCATAAAATACATGGAGTTTACAGCATTATAAAAATACATGCATAATGCTGCTGCCTAAGTTAGCCTAACAGCCCAGTATAGGATGCCTGTAAATGCAAGGGTTATAGAGAGTGCTGATGGGCGTTTAATAGCAGCAGCATTTTTGCACATCATTCTACTAGGAATTCTTCCAGGAAGTCCCGCGAAGTTTTCCGCGTTTGAGCTGCAGCAGGCTGTTATTCCTCCCTCTCATTCCACAGCAGCACCCCAGAGGTGGCTTCTGTCCGCTCCTGCTGTCGGTTCCTGTCGTTTCAAACGCGCTGGTGCCCGCTCACCGGATCTGAGAACTAACGTTGCTTATGCACTAGCAGAATTGTGCCAGGGACGTAAGCCTGCCGCTGTTGTCAGTATGGAGCGGCAGCTGAGCTGACCCCGGCTGAGGCTGGATACGGTCGCGTGCAGATGCCAGAAGCACAGTTACAATCCAGGCACCGTTAAGAAAGCAAGTGCTGGGAGAGAAGAAACTGGGTTATCTCCTGATGTGTCATACATAAATTAGAACAAAAAAATTGAGGCAGAGGATGCTTGGTTTTAGCTTAAATCTGAAACCCGAATGACAATTTTTGTGGAATTCCAGGGACTTTGAGAAATTCTTTTCTTCTTCCAAATTGATATTGGAAATTGGAATTAAAAACAAAATAAATTATTCTCAGGATTCAATATGCGTTATTTCGATGCACACCATATTATTCAGAGAAGTACCGAGGCTGGAGAGCATTTCAATTTCATAATTCAGAAGTAATTTTTGACATGGAGCACAGGAGCATCTTGCATTTTATATAATTTTCTTGGTATTAGAGGCAAATCAGAAACCTCCTTGCTGGAGGGTCTTTTCCACTCTTTTCCTGGTATACATAACAGCTCAAAAACCTTATCAGTAATCCAAGGTGACTCCAGGGCAATACTCTGATGCTTTAGTAAGCGGGAGAGGAGCAGCGTGGTCTAGCGCGCGAGCCTGGCAGTCTGAAATTTGGACCCGATTTCGGTATCACGGACATCCACAGCCATCTCTGGTCCACGGCAGCGGGGCCAGTTTCAGGCTCTGTTTCCGCCGCCCGTCCCTCCCTTGTCCCCCCCGAGCGTGGGGAGGCCCTGGTTTCTCCGTCGAGTCGGACTCGCTCGCTCCGCTGCGGTCGATTGATTTCCTGCACGTCGCAGCGTGACCTTAAACAAAGCGTGAGCAGCTTCGATGGCGTGTACCTCTGGATCCAGGATTATCAGGCAAATCCCACGTTTGTTGGAACGCAGTGCAGAGCTAAGAAGCTTTTTCACAAATTGGAGCAGGTCCTTTTTGCTGAATAGAAAAATACCAAGGATGCGTACGTGATTCGGGGAAACGTTGGCCCCGGGAGGTGAAACCAGCTCGGGTCTCTGGTCTGCGCCCGCCGTGCTGTCCCCTGTGTGCCCCGTCGGGCAGCCGTCCCGCTGCAGAGCATCCCTAACCCGCCTCGTCCTTTCTTTTTCCTTTGTGGCAAGAGCTCAGTTTGTGCTTTAAGGGCAGAAGGAAGGGTGAGGTCTGCTGCAACCCTCTGCGGTGTCGCTTGCCCAGGCTGTAAGAGGGCAGACAGTCTGCAAAGCGTTCGCTGATTTATACAGTGAAATCCCTTTTTTGGGCCAGCATCACTGTTCGATTCATGCTCTTTTCATATGTTGCCCCACCGGCCCGCTCAGGCAGCGATACACGCGCGCAGGTATGCTGCGCGCTCTGTGCAGGGTAGACCCGAAACACATGTCTCTGTCCAAAGCAATAGTAACTGAGACTTTCCTAGCGCCTGACTGACCCTGGCCCCGTGCAAGGGGGCGGCAGCAGCTCTGTCGCCAAAGTTTCTTCTCCCAATTTACTCCCGTGAGCAACACGGAAGAGAAAAAAATCCATCCTCATGCAATTTCCCATCTCCTATAAATTATTTCGTTACATTTCATCACTGCTCAGTTCAGCAGTGACTTTTTCCAATTTCGGTGTTATCTTTTCTACCGTGCATCACTGGTGCTTCCTCGGGCTCTTTCCGGGCAGGGGCGTGCTATGTAACGTGCTCATTCGTACGCGGCATCTTGCTGAGCAGCGCGCTTGTACGGCTACGGGAGGGAACCTTGCGGGCGGTCAGCAGTTAATCAGGGAGCAGATGAAGTTCAGAGCTGCGCAGGGCACGCACGTTCCCTCAGCTGCGCGGAGCGGGAGCCGAGCAAGGGGCCGCCGGGCCCCCTCCTTGGCCCCGGCGGCAGTTCTCACTCATTCGTTCCCATTTCCGTCCTTGCTCCCGAAGTTGCCAAGTTCTCAGCGGTCCCTCAAACCTCGTCTGTGTGGGAAAACACTTTCAGCAGGTCTTCTTCAGCTTTCGGCCTATGTTTTCAAGCGTGTGTTGTCATAACAACCGTGATGTGTCGTATGAAAACAAAAATTAGGTTTAACGTTGTGTATTTCACTGCGTGGGGAGCGCTCTGTGAGGAAGATGAAACAAGCTGTTTGGCTCCTGCACCAGGCTGCTCGGAAGAGGCAGAAGGGTGAGCTTGGAGCTGGGAAGCAATTTCCACCTGAAGGCTATCGGAGCGCTGGCGAGAAGCCAGGCCCCACTTCAGGGAGAAGCTGCCGAGATTTGGACAAGCACACGAAGTCGTGTGTGTGGTACGTCTCTGCGCCAAGGGAGCACAAATTACCTTTTGTATCACAAATTTTGTCTTCCTCTCTAAAATAATGATTATTTTCGGATAAAATACACCAGGGAGTTACATATACGAGCAGCGCGGTTGGCGTCTTCGTTTTATGCGGCATCAGATAGGCTGGTGCCTATGTGGGGAAGCGATGGGGACGGGACGCCCCTGCTCCTGCCGGGGCGGCCGGCGGGGCCGACGCCACCCGCCGCTCATGGCTTTCTCCGATTGTTTCGTTCCAGCAAAACCATTCGAAAGCGGACAATATCTGGACATCTATGGAATTACGCGAGACCAGGCTGGGGAATATGAATGCAGCGCCGAAAACGATGTCTCGGTCCCGGACGTGAGAAAAGTAAAAGTCACAGTAAACTGTAAGTCATGTTACTTTTTAATCCCTAAATGCAGTGGAGAGGAGGGACTCGGCCAGGAGGGCGACGGCGTAATGCAAAGAGCTGCTGCACGCGGGGCGGTCGTAGGTCTCTCTTGTGTTACAACAGCAGAGTAAACGGGGGCGTTTGAGGGATGAGCTGGTCTCCCAGAGGGAAGGCAAAACAAGATTAAGGTTCAAATCCACCTCCTGTCCTCTGGAAGGATAGCAATGATGAGCATGTTCTCCTGAGTTTTGCTCTTGTGTGTTCAAACCAGACGATTCACTGGGTTGTGGTGGTGGTGGGATTTTTTTGAGTAATTATCTGAGTAATTTCTAAGGACCGCTGCGATTGTTGGGCTATAATGGTTCTAATTTAATTTGTTAAGGTTGTACAACAACATAAGGAAAAGAGGAACTTTCTGAAATTGTGTTTACATGATTAGATTGTGACCTATCCCTCTGGAAATATAAATTTCTGCTAGTAGAAACAGCAAGTTGTTTCATGCTGTTGCCCTAGTGTGAAGTCAAGAAAAAACTTTGCTAAAATGCAGTTCTTTCATGATGATCTCAGTGGACAGAAGTTAATATTAAAAATGCATGATGTGGGCTACAGCGCAACATAACAGACTATCAGTTATTTCCTTCTTGGAATTGTACCTGCATCAGATGCTTTCAGACTTAGGACCGGATTTGGTTTAACGCTGAGGATGGTATGAAACATCAGAGCCCTGTGCTCACCCATTCTGTCTAATACCAAAAGGCAGCATAATAGCTTGAAGTCAGACCATGCTGTAGAGGTTATAGTTCAGGGCTTTGCTTTGTGTGTGCGTTTTTTGTTCTGCTTTTGAATGCACTATTTTGAGTTGAAATGCTACGGTAGTTCTGTTCCAAAGAAACAAAGACAACTTGAGGGAGCGAAAATGGGAGTAATTGCTCTAGTTCATCCTAACTCTGAATTCTCTTAGGTTAAATGCAGTTACCCAGGCTGTAATTTGTAACGTAGCTGCTATTTGGTAAATTGCTGTGGCACCTTCATCGCCTATGAAGTGGTGGGACGCCGGCTTTGTCCCTGCCGCCACGCTCCCGGCAGGAGCCCCCTGCCCACCGCGGCGGAGGGGGGAGCCGGGGGCGAGCCGACTCTCTGCCTGGATCCCCTGTGGTTCGAGGCACGTTTTCGGGACGTTTCTTGGGTATTGCCCGGCTCAGACGCTGACCAGACTCACGTCTGTATTTTAACACGGGTTGCTCTTAGTCGGCGATGTCCTGCAGCAGGGGGTGGACGGAGGCGCTGACGTTCACGCTGCAGCCCGAGAGCGGGGCAGCCGCCCCGGGCACCAGCTGCGACGGCTCGCTTCGTCCGTCGGGTTTCCGACCTGCAGGAGAACCGCCCGGCGGCAGAGGAAATTCATATCATGGTCATGGGGATTTAGCAAGGGGGGAAACTCTCTCTCGGGAGCTCTCTGCGTGCTGGGCGGAAGGGAAAACTCGGTAGGCCTGTGCAGCACGTTGTCAAGAAAAAGTGCAGGGGGGATAATAAACACATTAAATCAAGGATTTTCTCATATCTAGAAGCCAGCTGTGCCCGTTTAGTGCCTGTGCCAGATGTGGGCCAGCTTACAAGTTTACAGAGAGAACATGGGGACGTGCAGAGCGTTTCCGAGCGTCTCGTAGCTAAAAGAAGAAAATGGCCCCCCCCAAAAAAAGCAGCGGTGCAAAACTAGGATCCTGCCGCAACACGGAGCAGCGCGCGCCTGTGAAAGATTTGTGTAGTCAGCTACTTGGTCACCCGCGGCCGGTTGAGTCTGTGACTTGCCCACTAGCCAGTTAAGGAAAATGCAGAAATATTCCAGCCATCTGCTCCCTGCGACGAGCGCTCGCTCGTCCCGCCTCGGCAAAGATGACTTATTACGCTCAGGAGAGGTGAAGCGAGCGTGAAGCGCGCCGATGCTAAGGACGTGTACGCGGCGGGGATCGCGCGCCGGGCCGCCGGCTCCGAGGCCGCCCCTGCCCACGGGCCGTCGCGGCAGCCTGTCCGCCCCGGAGCACAAGCCCTTCCAGCCCTCTCCTCCTCCCCGTCCTCGGACACGTTCGCTCTGAGTCGTTAAGAGAAAGATCTCGCAATTAGGAGAACTGCGGTTGGTCTATTCATCTGTGTGACGCTAATTACAAGAAATCTGTATTAAATTTATTTTCCAGTTTAAATCTGGAAAGGTCTTAATGAGAGAAATATCTAAGAAGGGAGAAAACCTTCCGGTTCTTTTGTTAGGGTTGGGTAGAGTTTTCTTAGCAGGATGTTCTTCAGTCCTGTTTCGTTCTTCTTTTGAGAACATCAAAACGACCAAAGCTTTCTTTTCCCCCGCCGCCTCTCCTGCCCCATCCCCATTTCTCTGCTTCCTTCGGGACTGCAAACTTGCTTAGTTGTTAGGATAACGCCGCACCGCCTGGGCTCAGGACCGACCCCACGTCTCGCACTGATGCTATTCGCTGCTCGTAGTTCTGGTACACGGATAGTTTGCCCGTCTTCTAGGTGCCACCACTGCACGTTTCGCGGCATTTCCCTGGGGATTCAGGTCCTCGGTAAGTCCCACGGTAAGTGCGGCCAGAGCAGCAGGTACCAGCCGGGCCGGGTTCACGAGGCTGCTGAGCACCTTCCACAGCTGGCCGTGGACCTCCCTTCCCCGCTCCGGGGCACTGCGGCACGCGTCCCGGGCAGCAGCGCGCGGCGCTCGTGCTCCAGATGCTCCTGCGCGCTGTTTCGGCAGGAGGGGCGGGGGGCCGTGGCGTGCCGCAGAGGCATCGCTCCCTTACCGCAGGGGCCAAGGCCTCCTGGCCCCACCTCGGTGCTCCCGTCGCGTCTCCAGCAGCAGGGCCTTCACGTCCAGGGTCCCGCACCCAGCACGGTGTTACGTTCCCACAAACGTGATCGCTCGGCTGCTGCTTCTGGCAGTTCTTTTCGTACCGTTTTCCTGCTTTGGAAAGGAGCGTTCTTTACAGCACACCTGATAGCTGTGGAATAAACCAAGCTCTGATTGTGCCCAGTATTGATGAACCCCGAGCAGTTGTGGTATATAAGCGTAATTTTGAATGTGGATATTTGTTGCATATAGCAGTTGTTCAGTCATCCAAGCATATACAAGAAAATTATCTGATTTTGAATTATTTTCCAAATTTCACGTTTCTTGGCTGGGCGACTTCCAGCCAGCTTGCTGTCTGTCCTTACAGCATATATGTTATAGCTCTAATGATTTTGCATTCTGTTTCTTTATACTGCTTCATATCGGATAATTTACAATTTGTACTTAATTCATCTTTGTCCCCCATAATTTGCCTTTTATAAATGGTGGCCTTAGAATTTGCAGTGTGTTTGTGTGAACTCTGAGGGGGGGAAGGAAAAAGAAGTGTAATGAGATGAGAAGATAAGATAGCATGAGGATGCTAGTTTCTAAAGAGCAAATACTATACCGAGTCACGTTAAAATAGATAAGGTATAATCCAATTTAATTTTGCCAGTAAATCTTATTAGCATTTTCCATTACATTTTTATACAGCAAATGCTGATTTATAGATGATAATCTTCAACTCCCGCCTTTGAACAAACTACTAGTGTCTAGATTAGCAAGATTTTAATGTCATCTGAAAACTGGTCTCTAACTATGCATACGTTACTTCATTGACTCCCTCCTGGTTTGTAAATGACTTATTAAATAATAGCAAAGGCAGCTGCGAAATGCTGGAGTCTCCAGAAGCGACGACGAAGAATGAGATGTATGCATCATGAAGCTAGCGTTTATTTTAATTTATGTAACATTATCAATTCCCTGCATAAATAGCAAATGTGAACTTGTAAAGTGGACTTGTATTGCCATATTTGTCCTTTTTAGATGTCCTTACAAAGCACACTAAGAGTCTGGTCTTCTCTGACTGTCTTTTAAACAGCTCAGTTAGAGCTGGAGCTTGTGGACTCCACTGAAATAAGATCCGGTGGCTTAGAGGGAAAAAAGCATTCAGTTGGGAATTAAAAGGCAAAAATTTGATTTCAGCATTTTTGAATCCCGTCAGGCTGCAAAACGAGGGCCAGAGTCAACAGTGCTTAGTGGGGAGGTGAAAATTACAGTTCCCGCGGTGAGGAAGCCCCGCTGGTGCCAGGAAGCGGCCGTGCCGTGGCAGGGCAGGTGCTCTCAGCGCTCGGCCGTTCCTGGAGGGGTGGTCTCTCTTCCTTGGGGTTTTTGCTGGCAGGACAGGAGGGAGGGAGGGCAGATCTTTATTTCTGCGCCAGGACTTCCACGTAGCCTGTCTGGCACACGTTGCTTCAAAGGAAATAGTGAGCTAGCACAGCCGGCCCTGTTGTCGAGCGGCAGCAGCGCGCCTGCCTCCGCGCGGGGCTGCAGTCTGAGTAAGAGACAGCTATTCTGTGAAGTTTTGTAGGCCGTAAATACAGGCAACGTGAAGATAACTCTAAAATGTTTTAGCTATTCGATCATGTTTTCTTGCAAAAGTATTTTTTCAGTACAAACTGTTTTTTCCATTAGATTTTGCAAGAATTGAAAATGCCAATTGAAATGAGTAGGCTATAGGATAACCTGCAGAAACGGTATTTAGCTTAGGAGCCATGCCCTGCCTCGGTGTCACTGGTGGCCGGCTGCCCGGTCCTTTCAGGGCTGGGGGCTCGGTGGTGGCTCAGGGCTATGCGTTCTAGCTAATCCCAGTCCTTATTTGCAAGTTTTTTCATCATGTCTAATGTGAATCTTTCCTGCTGCGTTGCAACTCCAGTCTTTGCCTGTCCTCTGAGGCACAGAGAACAGATTAGTCTCACCGCTGACTCGCTTTGAAGGCAGTTGACTTGTTCTCATCACGTTTACCTTCCTACGTTCACCAGCCCTGATTCACAGTAAAACGCTTTGAAAACGTGACCCAAGAATGAAGATGAGACGCTACTTTTCTGTAGATCACTTGGTGACAGGGAAGGTCTTTCCTGACTAAGGTGTTTATAACTTGAGCTGGTGTTGCAGGAGAGCTGTTAGCTGGCTCAGCACGTGGCAGGATTGGTTCTGATGTCTGTTCGTGTATCTGGCGATGGCCTTTGTCGCTGCTGCGAGGCAGGACTCTGCGGGGCTGTAACCCGCTGCAGCCTCCGGTGGCTGCTGGGGACGGGCTGGCTTCTTCTCCGTCTTGTGTTTGAGCAGTTGCTTGTTCCTGAAAGTTGAACGTGCACTCCTTGCTGCTTGGTTTCATCCAGTTTCCAGGGAACTTCTTCGATTTACCAGGATTCTTTTAGGGTTCTGATCTCCAACTATGTTCATAGTGAACACCCTGCCAGTACCCCTGCCAGGCCCGCTGGACAGGTGTGACCACTCAAAAGGAATTTTTTGTCCAAGCCTCACCTGCTTATGCTGGTGTCGTAGGAGACTATTGAAAGCTTGCTGAAGTTAAGATGTTGCATCTTCTGCTGTTCCCTGCTACAGGCAGAAACTGAAGACTTGACACGGTTTATTCTTGACAGATCTGTTGGCAAGTGCTCATCTTCTTGTTGTCTTCCAGGTGCTTTCATGTCTTTGATTACTTAACCAGAATTTTTCAAGGGATTGAAGATAAACTGGCTGGTTTATAATTCCCTTGGCTCCTGTCATTGCTCTCGCTCCTCTTCTGGAGGAGATTCGTACTGCCTGGGATACCCCAGGCGCCCGGTGCCTCACCCAGAGCATCTTAGTTCTGCATTTGCTTCATCCAGCTCTGGAGTTTGTTTCTGAGGTTTGTTAGGTGAATTGGTTTCATATCAGTTTGGTTTATTTCAGTACTTGCTACGCTGTTCTTTCCTTGTCTTAACCTGAACTATTTTACAGTTAATTGTGGTGGTCAGATTCTGTACTTGGAATGATTCTGCCTCCTTTGCCTTATTTCTTGGAGTTTAATGTTCTCCAGTAAATCGATCGTCTAAGCTTTTTCTCCTTTCATCATGTTTTATTCTGCCTCCAGACCCTTGGGTCTCCGTGCCCCGGGGATGCTGCGTTGCCCGGTCTGCGGGTCGCAGCCGTGGGCACGGTCCCGCTGAATCAGCCAGCACCGGGCTGCTGCCCGGGCTCTGCGCGCTGGCGCTGAGCTTCGCGGGCGGCTTCTGGCCAGAGCGGGTCTCGACCTGGCACAGCAGCGGCAGCGCGGGGCGAGACGGCCGCGCGGGCGCCCCGACGGGCCGGCTGCTGCCACGGCCCCGACGGGCTGCGGGGCCTCTGGTTTCATGAAGTAGCGAGTACACTATGGAGGACAGATACTGCATAGCTCTTCCTGTCCCCCTTCTTGTTTCTTGTTTTTCTGCTTTCTTGTTTTTGTATGAATTTTAAGTAATGTGTTTGTTTTTTCCGTGGACAGGTTAGGTTTTTGCAGAACAGCTTAACTCATTAGCATTTCTTAGAAGTCTGCCTTACTGTTGCTATGGCACTTTGCATAATATTATGCATAATACTCTGATTTTACTTTGAAATCAGACATACTGTACAAGTCACTAACCTAATTATATCTGTAACCTTAAACCTGCTGTGAAAAACATCATAGAGCTGCAGTATTTGTTGGGGCTCCTCATGCCTAGATGCGTTGCTGTGACTCTGTCCCCCTAGAAAGTGCCTTGTCGTTGACTTACGGGAAACATTTCCTTGACAAGGTTTCTTAATCTGGATTCAGCAAAGAAAAATTCCCTCAGTCAAGGTACATGCAATATTAAAAATAAATAAAAAGACTACTGCCCAAATATTTCTAGAAGGCCTCAGTTGTTCCACACTGTTTTGGTACCTAGTTTCACACTTATGAGAGCAATTTGCATTTATTTCAACTTTCTTTTAATGTACGAGAGGGGAGGAAAAAGGGGCTTCTGTTTAAGCATAAATGCATAGTTCTAATTCTTTCACTCTTTTAATAGCTGCAGACGTGCAGTTTCCTATTTATAGCCCTGACTAAGCTGAGAGCTTTGATGGTATTGTCAGTATTCGTTTTGGGAGAGTGGTGGAGCAGGATTCATTTTACTGGATTAAAAAACCAGTAAGTGCACATGAAGTTGTACTTATGGCTCAAAATACACTTGTTTTTCCTTAAAACAATGTGGCCAGTGAACTGGCAGTTGTTTGGGTTTGTGCTGCAGCTTTGGTTTTGCAGGGCTGTAGGGAGTATCCTGGGTGCCGCTCGCAGACAGGCTTTCGAAGGGACGTTGCGAGGTGGAGTGTCTGGGGGTCTTCACATGTCCAACTGCGGTCTCTCAAAACCCTGTTAAGATACTTTTGTGCAGTAACTATGGGAATAGTTTGCAGCTGACTATTTTGCACCTAACCAGCCTGAGGAGATATAACCTACTTGTCCATTGTATCCGAATTTTGCACTAGCAGGTTCAGTTACGGTTACTTGCGTGGCTGCATTTGAACAGCTTTAAAGGACTTGGAACTGAATCAGAAACCTTTCCTGTCAGGGAGGACATTTTTACCCAATTACAAAGTTGTTCCGTTTTGAACTAATTAAAACCAGTTCTTTTAAAGAACAAAGCCGTGGAGGAAAAATTACTGCTCTTTACTGCGCCATATATATAAAAGTAAATTCAATAATGTCGGCTCTTCATGCAGAATTGCACCCGCAGGAGATTGCTCATGTTTGGCATAGTTACAGAAAGACCTTTTCTTGATATTGCAGTGATTGATATTATTCATTTGGCTGAAATTCATAAATTTAAAGTGGCGTCGTGGGTGTAGGCCATTCTTTAATCACAAGGGCCTGAAATGTTTCCCAATATTTTAACAGCAGAGAGCAGTTTGCAGGTACTCGATAGCCCGAATTCCCACTGACCATTTCAAGAAGTGCGTGTGCACAATGCCTCGGAAGATTGAACTTTGCAATACCGTTCTGAAGTACCAAAATTACACTTTCAAAAGCTAAAAGGACTCCAGAGTGTGGTTTCACTGACTTTCTGTGAAACATGGTTTCCTAAATTCTTATGTTACTTTTCAGAAAACGGGATTTCAACTTTTAAGTCACACCTGGGACTCCTGAAAATATAACTACTAGTTAATATTCGATTCTGTTCCTAGATCAGTACAGTTCAGTGTAGTGAGAGCTTTCTAGTCTGTGATTCTTCACTCTTCAGAGGTCTGTGGTCTCCGTTGTGCAGGTCGGATATTGAGGATAATGCTCAAGCCGCAGGTCGGACTCTGTGTACACAAGTCATAACTGTGGCCAGGCATAAGCTGTGTCCAAAGCAGGACTGCAAGGTGCCCCATGTTTAATAAATTTTCTAGTCTCTTTGAGAAGCAGACTGAGATGATGGGTCCCGTTTTGTCACGTCCAGTCTGCCATGCACCTGGGGATAGCGTCCTCCCTTTACTCCACTTTTCTCTTCAACAACTTAAAAGCTGTTGCAAGAGGAGAAGGTCAGAGTTAGAGAATTAGGTTAATATTTTAAATGGTAAGACAAATAGCGCACTGCAGCAGGCTGTTTGGGGACCGTGGGACACCTTCTCGCTGGGTGTGTTGGCACCATGCTGTGCAAACGTCTGTCAGGAGGTTCATGTATTAGTCCATCACGGCTATCTCCTGACCTGCTCTTCCTATTAATATTAAATATAAACCTAGTTCTAAAAAGTAGCTTTTCTGCATTTTATAGAGGTAAAAGTTATAACTACTGAACTAGGACATCTGAGCCACTGTTTTAATTAAAAAGATGTGGGACGGCCTTATGGAAGAATGGAGAGAGCTTCTTTCCTGCAGCACATACGTAAAGCACAGTTGAGAGCAGAGGAATAATTGTGTAATAAGCTTCTATATTTGTGCATCAAATACATGAGAATAGCAAGCCACCTACTGTAGCTAAGGGAGACTAGGTGCTAGCACAGCCGACACGAAAACTTGATCATGCTTTAAGTGAATAACAGCGAGCCTGGTTTTGGATCAGGTCCTCTAGAAGAGTAGCTAGTAGCAAAATGCTTCAAATGCAACAAACTAGTACAGATCAGAATGGCTACTTTGACCTAAGAAGTAGATCTTTGAAGACTCTTCTACTGTTCTGTAAAATAAAGTTTTTGATCATGCACCAGGTAGTGAGAATTGGGGCTTTCTAATTTTTGTCTAGTTTTGATCAACATGAGGGCTAAACTCTTGATTATTTAATTGGAAAGATATTGCCATCGCTGGGATCATTTGTATGAGTTATGTGATGTCCTGTCACACAGTAACACTTAAAATAAAAAACAACTTAGACCAATTCAGATCAACAGAAATTGTTCTTAAGTTTAAAGCCACCATGACTGGAAAAAAAGAATATAATTGAAGGAAAATATTTTTATCCTCACTGGTAGGGAAAGAAGCCCCTTATGGAAGCAGTATTTGTTGTTTTATGTTTTCCAGGTGTTTTTATTAACATTTGAAAAGTCAGGTTAAGACAACGTAGTTCAGGTTTCTGACTGAAGTGCAGTTTTGCTTCCAAATTGACATTGATTTTTCTGTAGTGCAACAGTTACTGTTAGGTTCTGCAAACTGCTGCATGGTTACAGCGTATTTCTAAAAAAAAGTTGCTCATATTGAAGCATGACAAAACTGATTATAATTTTCCTTCACGTAGACGGCATTCTGCTGCCACAGCACCTAACTGAGGGCTCTCTAGAAACGTGAAATGAGGTCTTGTGTTAGAAGAAGCTGGAGTATTAGCGCTTACGGTATCCTGCAAACAGGGAAGAAGATGAAGCAATATACTCCTTAAAGAAAATCTCTGCCTAGCTTTGCCGAGCGATGCTGGCCTCCCTTGCGGGGCTGCTTCCCCCGGCGTGTGCCAGCGGCACGGTGTGATTCGTGCTGCCGGATGAGCTGTCCCTTCCCTCCGTGAGCATCGCAAGGTGACGAGTTGCATCGACGCAGTCGGAGGAGGCTGCGGTTCGGCTCTTTCAGCGCCAGAGGAGATGCCGCTCCGGCACGGCACGAGCGTCGCGACGGCCTGGCTGCAGCCTGCAGGCAGGAATCGCAGGGCAGGGCACTAACCAGCACCTTTCTCCTGTGCGAGGAGTGTCTTCGACACGTTCCTGAGCCACGCTGAGCGGTGGGGCAGATGTGTTAAAGTAGGCTCTGAGAAATCACATGACCGTCTGCCCTTTTCAGGCATCATTTTCCTGAAAACAGTGGTTCTGACCTAGCTAATACAAGGTTCTTCCTCCTATTCAGATATGTATTTTATTGTTTCAGAACAATAGCCTGAAAGCCTGTCGTTGCTGCCATGGTTGGTTCTGAGGATTGCCATGATTACCTGTTTGAAAGCAATCTCTGTCCCCTGCCCCCAGAAAGAAAGCCCCTGAAATAAGAAGAATAGTACTGATTCACACATAATGTTGCAAAATGTAGACCTGTAACTACTGGCATAGTCTAAATATGGTATGGCAGTAAATGCCATGTGTAATGTTTAGGTATCTCTAGAAATCTGTGTTGTAGCAAATAACAGCATTCATGACAAACTGTCCTAGCATCAGTGAAAAAGGTTGTCAGCGATGTGGAGATGGCTGTTGCAAGGGCACAACGTGCGGGCATCAGGCTGCTGTGGCTGGAAGCGTGGGGACCTGCTCATGCGGGGAGAATGGTTAGAGGATTAAAAATTAATGAAGCTTCTACAGTTGTGTGCTTTTCCACTTGTACTATCATTATAAAGCCAAAATATGGCAAAAATTAGATTCTGGACACCTCTCTACCGCCGTTTTTGGTGAAGCTCACTATCTTACAAGTTTTTCTCCTAGAGCCTAGCAGATGCACAGGCGCACACTCCTCTGAGGGGGGGATTCAGGCTCCCTTGAAGGTCATTGTGAGGTTTGCTGCCATCTTCGGAGATGCCAGAATTACACATCCGCAGGCTAGATGTTAACCTCCTGAAACATATTGGGATGCAAAGTGAGACAATGTAGAGAGCAGACGGAGAGGAGCAATTCTGGGAAGTGAATCGCGTGTGCCTTGAATGCTTCCTCCAAAGTCTAAACCATTGCTAGCTCTTCAGTCTCCAGGTGATGCCACTTTAAATACTGAAATAAAGTATGTGAAAATTAAAGTATAACAGTAGCTGACGCAGCTCTGAGCTGAAAGATCTTATGCATGTCAAGAAGTAATTTGAAGTGTATGAAACACTGATGTCAGGCTCCAAACTAGAACCAAAATTAATGGAGAGCTCTTCAGCTTCCAGGAACATTCACCTACCCAGATTGCTCTTCAACAAAATCAATTACTTACTTAAAATAAAGTACAATAATAGTAAACAACATTTTGCACAGCAATATTTCCCCTGGTAATTGTAGTATTCCTTGTGGCTGTTGCTCTAAGATTTAAAGTCTTCCCTGTCCCTCACAAGGGAAGCATCTCTGTAAGGTGATGGTCTAAAGGGGTTTGGTGAGTGCAGCACTGACACCAGCTGGAGTCACGAAAAGCCAAGTCTAAGCCGTGTCTTAATCTAAAACTCTGAGCCCTGATTTTTTTCAACAGTAGTAGCTGTTCCCTTGAAATCATTCTGTAATAGCAATCGGTATAGCGCAGCGTTGGAGCGTATGGCTATGGGCATGAGGGATGTGCGGCTGTGGGCCCAGCTGGCTCGTACCCTCGCTGTACCCAGCATTTCAGACCCTGTTAAGTGAAGACTGTAGTGATATTGTTACAACTTGTTTGTCCCCTGGTGAGATTACTAAATTAGCTTTTAATAACTGCTCCAATTTGGCTGGCATTAGCAAGTGTGGTGTAGGCTCTAGATCTGAGCTGCGGGAGCCTTGAAAAGTAATATTTCTCGCTTGATTTCTACTTTTATAGTTTAAAACAAAGCAGCACTGTTGGCACAAAAAAGGAGAAAAATTGCCAACGTGTTTGTTTAGGTGTTATAATTCACAAAGCTTTTATCTGGTTTTCTTCATATTTTCCAGCTCTTCTCTCAAATCAAAGGAAGCTATTTTGAGGCTGATGTGACCCTTTGTGGAGTTTAGAGTTGTAGAGCAAACATCAACTCTTGCAGGGAAAAGTGGAGTCCTCACAGGCATGGTTGTACTCAGCGCCACTTCGTGAAGACAAGCAGAATAACGTTATGGACCGTACTGCAGTAACTGATACCCCTTGCACACTGTGTGCAGTAAGATCACAATAGTCATTTCTAGACTGTGAAAGACTATAAAAACGCAGCTCTAAGTACAGCATTTCCCGTGTATTTTGGACAAAGTGGTGTTTAATATCTAATGTCTCAGAATTTAGTTGCTCACTGCTGCTGTACCTGCTGGTGTTAACAACAAAACAGGGTCCACAGGAATTATCTCTCAGTGCAGCAATTAAATGTTTAAGTGGGAAATCGCACTGGGCCTGCATCCAAGTGTTGACTTGTGATATATTTTCCTAAGAAATCTGTAGACTTTCTTTAGAAATGAGCAGTTGTAGTTGAAACATTAAGGGATCATCAGGTCCAAAGCCACTGCAAAGCACTGGAGGTTCCTGGTGTTCGGAAATGGGCGTGCACGGTCCGCGTCCATGTGGTGGTGGTGGTGCTTTTGCCTCGGTATTTTTGAGGAATGGGATGCCGTGGTGTCCTCCATGCAGCACGGAGGAGCAGCAGCATCCCTGCGCCGTAGAGCTGGCCACCTCCATAGTCAAGGCAGATGCAGTATGTAAGGGAAAAGCCAAATGGAGATCAAAATAAATTGGTTCTTCTCTGGAATTACCAGTCTCTTAGGAAAGACCCTGTGGGCTAGCAGGGGTCGGGAAGCCTTACCTGCCTGTCAGATTTGCACTGAGTTTTATTGCCTCACATACTTATTTTTCTGAATTACACAAACTTTTCCTGAGAGCATTTGAAAGCAACTAGTATTTCTGTGACTTTATTGCTTTTAGTTAGAAAAAGGACTGATCTTTACCTCTTTTTGTGCTTGTCACATATCAATATAGGCTGTCCTGTTTCTATAAACTTACATCTGCTGCAGATTAGGGGAGGGGGGACTTCTTTTTAATATAGAGCGATAGCTTCTAGACCTTTATGGCTCTTTCTCATTCTTCCTGAGATACATATGTATATCAGATATAACACACTGTCAGCGAACAGTGGTTTTCAATCAAAAAGACTGTCAGTAAAGCTGATTCACTAACAAGAAAGCTGTCAAACTGTGACAGCTGCTGTCTTTGCAACCCCAAACAATCTGTTCAGTGCTAACACTGACTTATGCTTCCATTTATTATACAGTAGTAATGAGCACTGTCTTTAGAAATACCATTTTTGTGCGTACACCTAGCTACTTTGTTATGTATGTAGGCTGTATCAAATCAAATCCAAGGTGCACAATGTAAGTTTTCTGCAGAAAAGTCCTACTTCTGTCATTTGAATTACTTTTTTTCTGAATTCTACATGCACTTTCAGTATTTACTCTGTTTTTATAGTTAAGCAAGAATCTGAAGCTTTTATTCCTATTAAAAGGTGAGAAGAGTATAATTCCAGTTGTGTTGAAAAGTGGTATACAACCTCAAATACAACACTAGTATCTGCAGAACTGAGTAAAGGAAATTGTCATTATGGGAACTCTTCTGATACTTTAATAATCCCAGGATCTGAAAGATCACAAAAATTCAATCCAGGGGAGGAAGAAAGAAGTCAAGCTGATCCTGCTGTCCAAACGCAGATGCAGCTCTGATTTTCAAATACTTGTCTATCATGTTCTAAAAAAGCAAAAGCTTGTATAAAGGAGTTAGGCAATCTATTCCAGCAATAGCTCAGGTTAGCAAGTCTAAATCTCCCTTGCTGGATTTTGTTTTACTATTGCTTGTCCTGCCCATAAAGGAGATGAGGAGGAGTTGCCTCCATCCTTCTCCTGTCTCTTCCATATTTAAAGACTTAACATATCCCCAGTAAGTCGTCTTTTTTAGCTCAGCTAATCGCAATTCTTTCTGCTTTTCTGAACTTGGTACTTCAGCCGAGACTGCACTAGAGCCTAGCAAAGCAGGTGGTTTGCCCTTAATGACAGTATGTCTGTCCGTGTACATCTCTGGATGGCATTGGCCTCTTCCTGCAGTACTGTGAGTTGTCTCCTGTCTCTCCTTGCTCCTCCATCCTGCAGAGCGCAGGAGAAGAGGGTAGCTACGTGCCAGCAGCCATCCTGTTATACCAAGAGCAGACAAATAAAGCTTAACCTAAAGTAGGTAGAGAAGAGTCTTGCATAAAGAAGTTGGTTTCTCAAGTTGTCTAATGAACCTAATAAACTTCATCAAAGATCTATATAAAGCAAACTCAGGTGAATCTGTTATTTCTGAGAACTTGCAAAGGTTGGGTGAGGTCCTGAAAATGGAAGATGCAGGTGGCTGTTGTTCAGGAGGGAATTAGCGGTCAGTCAGCTTCTCTCCAGCCCCTGAAATATGGTGGGACTGAACAGAGATGTGTTAGTACTCGGGAGATACTATAGAGGTGGGAAACAGCTAGCATGAATTTGTCAAGAACACATCCTTTTGGCTCACTGATTTCCATGTATCACAGGGGAAGGCAGTAGATGTCATATCTTGACACTCGCAAGCTTTTGAAATGTGATGTTTGCAGATGCAAGTGTGGGAAATATGGCCAAGAAAAAACATCTATGGCAGAGGTGCAAGATTATTTAGAAAACTGTCATCAAAAGGCTCATTGCCAGGCCAAAGGGACACAGGTCCCTTGGGTTTGTTCTGGCTCCAGTGTTCAGGATTTTTATTAATAATCATGTTAAATTTTCAGATACTGTCAAGATGCAAGAGTGGTGGTACTGAAAAGCACTAGCATAAATGTTTAGGTAGTGTGCATGTCATATATGAATAGTACTAGTAGCAGAGTAACTTTTTTGTTTTAATACTAATGTGCGTATGATATGATTTCTCATTACCTTTGATGTCTCTTGCCTGCCTTATCTGCTTCTGTGTTTTGACTTTCTGAATGTGCTCATGTAGGAGTCAAGCAGATCTCTTATTGCACTTCTGAGCCGCATTGAGATATGTATTTGTCTTCCAAACATTGTTTCCTTGAAGAACTGCCAACTTTCCTTAACTCACTTTCTCCTTAGCTTTACTGCCAAAAGTTCTACTTATTAAATCCCAGAATTTGTTGAGGTGCTTTATATCTTCCTTAGAGGAAAGGGAATGGCAAAGAAAAAGACCTGTTTGTTCACGTGCAGGTTCCTTCTGGGCTGGAAGAGCATCTCATGTCCTCCCTCCTGGCCCCAAGGTGGTGACACCCATTTTTCCCCTTTCATCTCCACACACCATTTGAATAAATTGCTGTCGTCAAGGAACTGCCACAAAGCGCGAGAGCGTGTTAATTGTGCGGAAACTTTCCCAGTAGAAGTCGTTGAGGGAGGGAAGCTGTTTTACTGACCAGCTTGCACGAGTGTGCGGCAGGGCAGCTGGCAAGCCAGGGAGCCGCCGGCTAGGACACCCAGCTCCTCACCTGGCAAAAAAGCACTGCCAGCAATGTTTAGGTAGTGTGCATATCAGACACCAGAGTGGGTTATTCTGCTTATCCAGAGGATCTGTGATATTACTGGAAAAGTCTCCTTTCCAAGCAAGCTCTGTCCCACCAGTCTTAACCGGAGACGTGCATTTGTTCTTGCTGATCAAATGCGCAGCAGTCTTTAACATCAAGCTTGCATGGAGCAAAATATTCATCCTTCCTACTACTTAATAGTTGGAGAGTTGTTACTTGAGGAGACACTGCCCTGTCGCTAAGCGGGAGGCTCTCAGTCTGCAGCATTGCGTTTCCCTCGCTGCGTGTGTGGAGTCTGCGTAGTTACTCTCAACATGCAAGGAAATGTAACTTTAAACAGAGTGAGTGTGAAAGAGGAATGAAAAGGAGACCAATGCACGTGCCCTGGGGTGCATGCACTCAAGAGATGCTATTTTATATTTCAGGGAATGTAAAACTCACCTTGAAATTCCCCAGGCCAGCATTTATAAATAGCACATTATGGAGGCCACGTGCTGTAATACCTTGTTCAGACTGTCGGCCTCCTCTCCATCTTACGGGAGACCCAAAGTCTGAGACAGCGCATGGGGATGTATCTCAGCTGTACACTCTCTGTGGACACAGAGCTGCACATCTTCAGAGGACTTTGTTTTTCCTACTTGTGACTGCCCGTCAAATGCTGGAGTTCGTGGATATCATTTATTTGTAAGGGTAGTCTCTGCTGGCCACCTGAAATGCACGTGAAGACTCAGAAATGATGCCTCTCAACCTTACATGCCCTGTTTAAAACTTGAAATCCTTGTCTAACAGATCCTCCTCAAATACTTCTAGTCCAAACAAGACCAAGTCAGTGCTGGTTTATGTCAATACCGTAGTATTTTATGTCATGAGATTTGTTCTTTCGACTCAGATAATTACAGCTTCTCAGCCATTCTTTGCTGATGAGAAAGTATTGATGACAACTTTTCCCTCAAATTACAGGAGTGGGAGCAGTGGTGTATAAAAAGAGGCGTTACAGTGACAACAGTTGTCTTTGTTATACTAGTTCTCTTTCAAGTAGCTTTTTTTCCTTTTTTTGAAAACTCTTTTGTTGTAGCTCTTTATAGGCCTCATTCAAAGCCCACTGAAGTCAATATAAAGACTTTGACTTCAGTTAAATTTGAGTCAAGCTGTACTGGCCAATAAAAGATTAAAGCAAACTCCATTGTATCAAGCAAAGCCGAGCACTGAGCGTTTTATATCCGTATTTATTTTTCGTGCATCTGTTCGTTCTAAATTACAAGCAAGGGTTGTATGCAAATGTAAATTAGTTTTATGTTTGTTCATCAGCATTTTAGTTGTGCCTGTGGAAAGCCTGAGGGAGTTGCCCTTGAATACATAGAGATATAAGACACTTCTGACGCCGCTGTCCTCGTCAAGCTGGTCAAGCTTGAACTTGTAAAGTCCTGGTGAAGGTGCAAGGGTTGCTGGGGAGTAAAGAAACCAACGGGGTAAAAAGTGGAGCCAAAAAGCTTGAATGCTTTGAACTGTTTTGACTGACTCTGTGGGGCGAGTATACTGAACTGAAGCTGTTTTAATTCATACGGTGAATTCACAACAGTGACAGGATTAGTTGTCGTATGAAACGGGACATAATGATTTGCAGCGAAGTATAGAACAGTATTAGCTCCGCTGGGAGCCGAGCGCTCGGAGAGAGGAGGGGAGCGTAAACCTCTCGTCAGCCCCCGCCGAAACACGTAAAAGTGTTTGTCTGCGTGGGGAACATGGGGAACGAGCCGTGCATGAGGCGGGCGAGGGTGGAAGAGAGCGGCAGCGGCCGGAGGCTGCCCACCTCGCAGAGCCATCCCGCCAGGAGAGGGTTTGCATTTGATTTTGTCTGAAGTGCTATGAAACAATCGTTTCAGCTCTGTTACAAAAATAACAAGTGCCAGGCATGATCGTGTGCACGGGTAATTTCATAAATGTAAGAAAGCTGTAGGAAAGGGGGGTTTTGCTCAGGCGGGGACGGTCTCTAGCGCGCGCGCGGTATTGCCGCTACGGTGAATGGGACATAAGGTAGGGAGAGAGAACTGGGGAGCGCCGACGCCTGGGCTTCATTCCCGCATTACAGCCTCCCGTGTAACAGGAGAGAAAAATACGTGTGCAGAGCAACCTCAAAGGGAATACCGCCAGAAAAACTGTTAGAAAATGGAGGGGCTTAAATAGAGAGAAGCAGCCGCAACATAAAATCCGCAGGACAGAGAACGAAGGAGCGCTTCCACCTATGCGAACACGGGCTCACGTGCTTACCTCTTCTAACGCAGAACAGCAGAGGTACGCACTCTGCTCTTTTGGGGAGGCTTCTGTACGTCCTGTTTTCTTTTCTTTCTTGCCACTCAGATACTTTCAAAACGCATTGCTGAGAATTCCTGTGCGCTTGCCTATTATTTAGTAAGTATTATTTTGTGTTAGTAAGGGTTTTTTTCATAACGATTACTTGTGAATTTAAAGCTTTTCTATCAATTTAGCGCTGGGAGGTTTTATATTCAGAAAATTTATTGCACGATAGTTTCATCAGTAACTTTATGATCTGTTATAATACAATCCGTTAGACATAGCTGAAGGAGATTCCCATTGCAGGAAATTCCCGTGCACTCTGCAACAGGCAGAGCTGCTTCTCGGCGGTGTTGGTTGCAGGAGCGCTGGAAATCGTGCCCGTTCTCTGGTAGCTAGCTTCAGGTATTTAAACAGTTGTTTAATTAGTCGATGTTTAAAGCATATTGTTTTGTGAAGTTAAATTCTGAATAGGAAGGGGAAAAGCACGGAAGAGATTTCATCTTTCATCACAGTTGGATCACGCCTAGAAAATGCAAGCGGCAAACTCAGTTCTGACTTACATTTTATATGTATACGTAGAAGATACAAGTATACACACTTATCAAGGTCCCACTGAGTTGTTTTTTGGTAAGTCATCAGGAAGAGAGTGAAAATAAGCTCTTGTAATTGCTTAGCCCAATGGTTGTTAAAAGGTACGTCTCTCCAGTATTGGCACACGCTGGAGAAGTTTCTGATGTGAAGAGGCGTTTGTGAAACCCCTCCAATTATGTGGGAGTATGTAGGGTTATGCAGTGGCTAGTCAGCAGGGTCTTGGGTTGCTGCTCTGAACAAGTTAGAAAAACTAAAGTCTCTATCAGAAAGACCGTCTTTATTATGCAGAGTGTATGTAATGCTGTTTCATATGTAAACATTATCTTATTGCTAAGAAATGAGAAATATATTAAAAAATAAATATTTGAAAATGGCCCGTATCTGTTTTTCTAAGTCAACAGATCTTAGAAAGCCTGTTATCTTATCTGGAGGTCTCTATCTGAACACATTAGAGAGCCATTTCACTAACAAAAGAGTAGGTCAGGATGTCAGATTAAAGTATGATGAAAACTGGAAAAATAAAAGACTTTTCCTGACATTTACAATTAATGCCACAAAAATGTTAGTTTAATCAGATAATATGGTTAATCACAAAGGTGAAATTGAAAGTTACCAGCGCTGAATGCTGGTGTAAAAGTTAATAAATTCAGCTCATAATAATTATGCACATGCTAGTTATAATAATTTACTGTCCATACCAAATCTTTATAAGCATTGTAATTAAATATAAAATGCACATTAGAATTATAATGAGTAATTAGGGCAACATAACTAATATGCATAAAATTCCCGAAGCTCATTAAAATGTTAAAAGATGAAACCTGTTCTAGCTAGAGTGTTTTTGCATATTTTCTCTGGCTGTCTGAATGCCAGTGTATTTCAGGTATTGTTTTAACTGTTCCTTCAGCCATTTAAAAGCAAATGAAAATATTTGGGTTGGAAACCAGATCCAGCAGTACATCGCAGAGTTTGTAGCGGAGCGTAAGCTGTAGAATTTGATTTCGCAGCGCAAATGCCTGACTCGTTTGAACATGTTGGTGATACCGGAGGGGCAGAAACTGAGCAGAGAAAGGGATTACGAAACACTTTTAGCGTAAGAGCGGGAAGCAGCGGTGAGAGTTTTGCATCACTTCTTTCTCATGGATGCAGTGGGAAAGAGAGGGAGCCCAGTGAGTACTTGGTATGCTCATATGAGTCTTTAATATGAGCATTTATGGAAACGTCATCTGTTTCACTGAAATGAAATCCGATACGCGCGCCTGGCGGTGTGCATATGCACTCCATGCAGTGTTGTCTACTCTGAAGGCTTTAACAGACTCTCCCATGGGCTCACGTATTGAACTTCACAGGAGTTGAACCTCCTAAAAATCCACTATGTAGCGCAGAATAACCTCGTGCCGTATTTACCTGGGGGACACGGGCAGCTCAAAGTCACAGCAGGGCTTTAGGTGATGTTATGTTGTACTCTTGTCCTGCTGGTTGCTTTTCTGTTTCTGCTATTTCTAGTTGCACTTTTCCCGTGCTGTCTCAGGACTCACGGCGGTAAGGGGAACACATGGTGCTGTCGGTCGCTGTCAAGTGGTATTGCACTTCGCTGAGTGAGGCCTGTGCGACTTCCCTGAGATTATGCAAGACCTGTTGCCTGCAGTGGCATTGTCTTGGTCGCTCCCGATTTCCTCCGAGGGCAGGTTCCCTCATCACCCACACCGTTTCCATGTTATGTTGCTTGTGACAGGCAACCCTGCTTGAGCAGGGGGTTGGACTAGATGATCTCCAGAGGTCCCTGCCAACCTCAGCCACTCTGATTCTGTGACCCTTCCTGCATGGAGCACTTTGCTTCATCCACGGCAGTGGGTCAAAGCAAGAGTGATGATATCGTGCGTGGGACTGATGGAGAGTGGCGGCACGACAAGGGCTGTAGGAGGTCGGGTCCTCATGTGCTTCTGCCCAGACACCCTGTGAGCGCTGCACCTCCTGCACGGTCCCACACACTCACCCGCTACTGGCGCCTAGAGGCGCCAGGCCAAGGGCAGCATCCTGCCTCCCGTGGCACTTGGGGGATGGCTCTCCTTGAATTGACATCGTGCAGGGATCAGCCAGGGAAGAGTGATTTAACCTGTGAATATTTGGTGCCAGGTTTCCCCATCGCTGTGGACAACAGCCCCTGGGGGGTGCCAATGTATCGAGGGTGGGCAGCAGCTTCCCCCGCAGCCTTCCCACCAACCCATGAATGTGGCAGGTCGTGACTGCAGCTCGGGTGAAGGGAGGTCGCGATGGGAGCTCGGGTGAAGGGAGGTCACGATGGGAGCTCGGGTGAAGGGAGGTCATGATGGGAGCTCAAGTGAAGGGAGGTCGCGATGGGAGCTCAAGTGAAGGGAGGTCATGATGGGAGCTCGAGTGAAGGGAGGTCGCGATGGGAGCTCAAGTGAAGGGAGGTCGCGATGGGAGCTCAAGTGAAGGGAGGTCATGATGGGAGCTCGGGTGAAGTGAGGTCATGATGGGAGCTCGAGTGAAGGGAGGTCATGATGGGAGCTCAAGTGAAGGGAGGTCGCGATGGGAGCTCAAGTGAAGGGAGGTCGCGATGGGAGCTCAGGAGAAGGGAGGTCACGATGGGAGCTCAAGTGAAGGGAGGTCATGATGGGAGCTCAAGTGAAGGGAGGTCATGATGGGAGCTCAGGAGAAGGGAGGTCATGATGGGAGCTCAAGTGAAGGGAGGTGACGATGGGAGCTCGGGTGAAGGGAGGTCGCGATGGGAGCTCAAGTGAAGGGAGGTCGCGATGGGAGCTCAGGAGAAGGGAGGTCGCGATGGGAGCTCAAGTGAAGGGAGGTTGCGATGGGAGCTCGGGAGAAGGGAGGTCGCGATGGGAGCTCAAGTGAAGGGAGGTCGCGATGGGAGCTCGGGTGAAGGGAGGTCGCGATGGGAGCTCAAGTGAAGGGAGGTCATGATGGGAGCTCAAGTGAAGGGAGGTCATGATGGGAGCTCGAGTGAAGGGAGGTCGCGATGGGAGCTCGAGTGAAGGGAGGTCGCGATGGGAGCTCAAGTGAAGGGAGGTCATGATGGGAGCTCGGGTGAAGGGAGGTCATGATGGGAGCTCCGGAGAAGGGAGGTCACGATGGGAGCTCGGGAGAAGGGAGGTCTCTGAGCACCTGCACTGAAAATCCTTGCCCAGCCCCACGCTTGCACACATTTGTGAAACTGATATGAAGTAAGTTTCAGTAATTTGTTTTCCAAAGCGAAATGAAGGGTTTGTTTGGCGTGCGGTGCTCAGCGTGGATGAACTATGGATGAGGACTGCAGGGGGATGCACTGCAGGGAGCGCGCGTCTCCGATCTGAATCGCAAATGCCTGGTACGGCTGACAAATATGCACTCATATCTTTCTTTGTTATTTTATCTGTATATACAGCCATTGCTTGTTATCTATAAAAATAAGAAATACATATAAAATTAATACTCTCACCCCAGGTTTTCTTATTAATATAATTGTTATGTTTTATTGTAGTAGTTTCTGTGAGACTAACTTTTCAATTAATTCCCCCTGTTGGGAACTGTTTGTAGCTATCGCGCCCTTCTTCACATAAGCTCTCTCTGTGAAATGGTGTTAATCTTTACTGATATTTTATACCTTTGAGACAAATCATTCTTTCTTTGCTCACTTTTGCGTTTATTTCTAAGGAAGTGCTCGGTGCACCCTCCGAAGCACACCCGTGCCCCCGTGCAGAGAAGCAGTCTTCTCCTGTATTCCTGCAAAAACCCAGCGAAATTCTCGGTTTTGGGGGCCGTGGAATTTAAGGGACGACCGACCTGCTGGGGCCTGACCTCAGCCCATGCCTCCGTTCAGCCCAGAAGCTGTTGTGCGGGATCTTAACCAAAACTTCTCCCATTTTCCCACTATTTTTCCAGATGTAATTAGGTTTTTTTTAAAATTTCTCTACTAAAACTGTTCTTTATTTTTATCCCTTTAAACCTTTGTCCAGTCTTTCAGCGTGGGTCTGTCTGTGTTCATTCATGACCTGCTGTAGTCTCCAGATGTCTTCAAGGCATCTGCTAGTATCTGTGGGTTTAATCAGTCGGCTGAACGTACAGCATGGTATCGTTGCTGATATTAAATGATTTCCTCTAATAGGTTAAGTTGTTATTATTACACTCTTGAGTGAAAATATATTACTGGGTGTCCAGTGTTTCTGGTTACTGTTGACTTGGAGCGTAGGAGCGGGAGCGGGAAGGCCCCTGGCGGCAGCAGGACCGCGCTGGGGCAGCAGTGCTCGCGTCCCTGAGAGCGTTTCCGACGGCCTCGCCGGAGCCCGCCAGCAGTTCGAGGCGGTGTCTCATGGCCCTTCGTCATGTTCATGAGTGGTCCAGAAGAGGGTGTGGACGGCAGGTTGGCAGAGTCTATTGACGATACAAACTAAAGCTAACGGTGAAGAGTTACAGAAGGATCTAACAAAGTGGAGATGATAAAAAAGACATATTTAATGTTGACAAATGCAAAGTCCTGTAACAGGCAGGGAGGAGGGATGGGAGGAACTATTTGTATGCAGTAATTGATTTTGAGTTACTTTTGCTAATTTAGCAGTATGTCTTGCAATTAATGCTGACATTTTAGATATCAAGAAGAGAAGAGCGTTGGGAATTGTGAAGACAAAACAAAACAATCTCATATGCTGCTGGAAGACTTTTGTGTGCACCCATCTGGAGCTCTGTGTCTACTCGTGGTCACCAGTTTCAAAAAGGAGAGAGTTTAATTCCACTTCGAGCATCAGGCAGCGTGTATGAGAAAAGGAAATGAGATAGGTGCAGGCTCGGTTTAAGGAATTTCCTAAGCTGTGGGGGTGGTACCTGAGAGGAAAAATCATTTTCTGCTCTGTGCGTTTATTGTTCACCTTCAGGGATCTGCTTATCCAGGCGGTTGGGCTGATCTTGCAGGTCCCGTCCATCCTGGGCACAGGGTCTCGCCCTCGGCAGTGAGGCTGTTCACCAGCAAAGGCAATGTGTATTATTGGATAATAATGAAGGTAGAACTGAGTTTCCAGCCATGTGAGCCCTTGTTAACATATATATGAGCTTTCCTCTTGCCAAGTTGCATGTATTTAGATCGATATAGTGTTCTTGCTGATTATTATCACCTCAAAATCTTTTACGTTTGAGAAAATGCAACCTCAGCAGCGTAAGAATCCAGATTATTCTTATGTGCTGCATTTCAGCATGACTGACAGCAGCGAGAAGATCAAATTATGAATGCTTTCTTAAAAATGAGTCTTTGCTGACTAATTGGAAAAATGTTTTAAAAATACATGAAATAGCTTGAGGTCTGAGAATCTCTTAGGATGTCTTTGTCTTTTTCCTCTCCGAAACAAACCTTGACAACCAGAAGCAGCAGGTATTTCGAGCTATAATTTTATCTAGGGTTGTTCAGTCTTCCATACTAATGAAAGCAGTAGGATCAGATAGATTTTTGGCAGCACGGTACTGATCTGTCCACCAGAAATGTGCCTGCATCGCAGTTTTTCTTTATATTAGAAAACAAGAAAGTAATCTGACAATGAAAAATATAAGAGAAAGGTGATTTTAAGCTATCTTCAGTTTTGTGTTCTAATGTCGGTATTAGCCAGGGATTTCTTAGAGCAGAAAATATTGATTTTTTTTATTATTGTTTTTGCACACTGTTCTGAACAAACAAAAACTGAAATTTTTCTGAAAGGGAGATCAAAAAAAATCTTCATTTTGATCAGCTTTTCACTGTTACAAAATTCTGCCTCAACGGGCAGAAAAGCCAGGAGCGGAGGGTCTCGGTTGGGCTGCGTCCCCTGGCCCGCTGGAGCCCGTTGCCACGCGTGGCCGGGACGGGCTGGGCTCCCGCGCGCGGCACGGCGCGGTGCCGTCCTGCCGGCTGCCCCGTCCTGGCACGGTCAGCGCCGCGGCCCCAGCCGGACCCGCTCCGAGCCACGGCGCTGGCAGTGCCGGCCCGGCAGACCATCCCGGGGCGGCAGGTTTCCGTTATTGCGTGCACAGGCAGTGGATGCTCAGCCAGACCCGGAAAGGAAACAATCCTGTTGCAAATGTTTTGCATCATAAATATGGTGAATTTGATTGTTGTGCATCGTCATGGAGAACAGGCCGGTACATTGACAGTTTCTTTCTTTGCTTCTTGGGGAGGAAAAAGGATTATTTGCAAAGATGAAACTGCCATAGAAGAGCATACATCGCAAAATTATTTTTTCTTTTTAAACAGTAGGATAGTGTGAAAAACCTTGATAGGAGGCAGACCTCCTCTTGTTAAAAATAGTCAACCTTTTGGCAAGCTCAGTTTGTCATGGACCAATGCTGGATTCTTCTGTTTTCCCCATCAGTGAGATAATGTTTTTGTATAATTTATCTTGCGTGAGTTGTAGTATTATCTTCTTTTGACATTTTGGAACCCCAAGTTGAACTTTGCCATGCTGTTGGCAGCTGCTGGTGTCACTCTGTGCTGTAGGGACGGTAGGCAGTCCAGGCAGCTCTGTAAAACAACCATCCAGGGATGTCCTGTCTCGTGCCAGGGCTTTGTCAAGCCCTCCACGTGATCTGTCTCACTCAAAAGTTATTTTACCCGGTCCTTGGCCATACAAGCTGCGGCATTTCTCAAGAAAGACTAATGTGTTATATGCCTTGGGTTCTGGTTTGGGTTGGGTTTTTTTTTTTTTTTTTTTTTTGAGGAGTAACATTTTAGGGGGAAAAAAAGCTCATTTTCTTCCCGTACACATTAGTACAGTTTTCCATAATACTGGATGTGCATTTTAAACTATGGGGTAGTAGTCATGCAAATTGGTTATGTTTATCATGCACTTGAAAGGTTAATGTTACCTCTTGAGAGTGAATAAATTTGTGGATTTCTGCCATGTAATTGCTGGGAAGGGAAAGCTGAAGAGGGAGAGTTGGCTGCTGGCTGCAGAAGCTGTCATCATCTCTCCCCTGACTCCGACAAGGTGTGATGTGAGGGGTGGGCTAGAGGGAGTCGATTCTGTGTTTAATCCCATCTAAATCATCCTCCTCTGAATTTCCTAAACATTGAGACGTATGTGTAGGTGCTAAGAAGGTGCATTTGTTTTCTCTGGGTTGTGACAACTAGATCCCAGCTTAGCGTGGCACGTTTCTAGGACAGCAGTAGTGAATGATGTGCTGGTGAAAGGAAGGTTGGAGCGATCGTGCCCGTAATCATGCGACTGTGTGTCGTGGTTAATAGACCTGTTTTCTTCTTCCCAACCCCATTAGCCTACGCTGGCGGTTTTACCTAACCCCAGTGTTTCTAGCAGCCTTTCTGGCTGACGATGGGGGATAGTAGGTGGGACACCGTGAAGCTGTTGGTGGTTACAGTGTCTGGATTACCACCGACTTCAATGGTAGCTTTAATCCCACTCCAGGTAATTTCTGGTTAGACATGTGTGGCGATAGGAGCGCCAGGACAGAGCGTCACCTGTGAATGCCTGTTTCATGGACTTTTTTAATACCTCGTGCTTCTGCAGATCCACATATTTTTGTTTGTCCTGAGTCGTGTTCCCCTGGGAGCATGAAGTGAGTGATGAAGCTGACCAGCCTGCGCAGAGAACTTTATTATGAATCTGCTGTTTAATGTATCTGTTGCTTCTGTAGTGTAGCTGGCTATCGTAAAAGATTATGGCCTCTTAACACGACAGGCAGGAGAAGGAATGAGATTATGAAAGAAACAGATGAGAGGGAGTCAGCATTTTACATGTATTTATATACCTTAAAGCAACATCTGGAAAATTGCTTGGGAGAAAATAAACAGATTTTTATTTATAAGTTCTGTGGTTTTGTTTTTATAGCATTTTATGATGCACATAAATTACTTCTTAAAAATAGAAAATGTGTAACAAATTCCAGGGGGAAGGCAATGATTCAGTCAACCTTTCCTTTGTTAAACTCTTTCCTGAGGAATTCATTGTTTTTTATTTGCACCTGATGGTTGGATTTCTGTGGCACCTGGAGAAATTGAGAATCACTTTTTTTTTGTCTGTAGTTATAAATTTAAAATGTTTACTATTTAACAAGACAAAGGAAATTCACTGAATCCAGTCTATATCCAGTGTAACACTGGGAAAGTCACGCTTGTTGTATGATATTTAGGATTCTTTCCTAGCTGTGAAGGTAAGTTTGTCCTTCACTACAGAAGAAGAGGGACGTCCAAGGCCGCCTGCACCTGCGGAGCCAGGTTCCCTGAGCATTCGCAATCGGCAGCTTCAGCCGTTGGCACAGAAGACGAATGACATCATCGGCCAAGTCTCTACCTGCGCCCCTGCGACCCAACTGCTGACATACCCGTTGGCTAACAATTACAGATAATTATACTTTCTGTTGAGTAACTAATTAAAATATAGTTTTAAGAAAGCATTTTTCAATACAGGATTAATATTCCTTCATGTCTCAGTTATGTTTTTTGTACCAGACGTGCAGATCTATAGCAGAATCTACTGTGTGGGATAATTTTTACACTACTGGAAGAAAACGTGGTTGAATGTGAGTCAAGCTGGAAAATGTGCACCAGACTGAGAGTAACGTAAAACATACTGAAGAGAAACAGAGTTAAACAATCTTCATATTTTTATGCAAATATCTATTTTACAATTTTTTTTCAGTTGCCCCCACAATTCAGGAACTTAAGTCCAGTGGTGTGATGCTTGGAGGGAATGGACTGATAAGATGTGAAGGTGCAGGAGTTCCTGCTCCAGTCTTTGAGTGGTACAAAGGAGAAAGGAAGTAAGTAGCCTGCGTTTCCCTTTTGGTCACAGACGCACTGCACGTGTTAACAACGGGTTGTGCTTGCTAACGCTACTCCCCATTTCACCGTAAGCAGCTGCGTGAGAGAGAGCGGAGGCCGCAGGGAAGATCCTGGTCATGCTCATCACTTTGTGGTGTGCAGCAACGAAACTGTGATGCACAAATGTCGTCTAAAGATAGCCGCTAAAATTGTTATTGTGAATGTGTCAACCACTGTAAAAGGGAAGACATTATATGTGATGGTAGTTACTTAAAACCAGACAGATCCTTAGTCCCTAAGACCTCCCTGACTTTCCGAAGGAGGCGGCGCAGGAAGCGTAGCCCTGGGGAGCAGGGTGGGAGGAGGACGCGTCCCCCCAAGGAAGGAAGAACCCCTGCGAGCGCCTCCTTCGGAAAGACAGAAGCAGCAGCTGAAAAAAGGTAGAGTGTGCCTTTTTTTACATCAGTAGGAGCTCAGGTATGACAGGACCATGCTCCCACCGCTGCAGTGGCATTAGGAAGGGGAAGGCTGCCTCCGGGAGCCGGGAGGTGCGTGCTGGCCCCGGTTCCAGCCGGCTGGCATGAAGTTAATGCAATGACTTAAAAAGTGAGCGACTGGAAGAACAGTCCAGGAGCTAAGCTGTTAGCTTCCGGCAGCCTTGTGGCGTAGCTTTTGGAGGAGTTTCTTAGTTTCCTGGTCATCCTAGCTTCTGTGCCCATAAATGAGGCATAATAGGACTGCCCATAGTTGAGCTGTAATAATGATAATTGCATTAATAAGCCTAAGGTTGAAAAATGCTTTAATAATTACAGTCATTAAGGTATAACGACCAGAAAGGCACTGAAAGAGTCTACAGAAAAAGGATATATTTTTAAAGGCATCTTCACAGGTTTGCTACTTAGGGTTTTGGGTGTGGGAAAGTTGGTTCGTTAACAAGATTTTCAACTAAACCTTGAAATTTTCACCCTGTTCTGCCATTCGTGGTGGTCTAAGGCAGGAGTATGCACTGTGCATAAGTTTTTATAGTCCATTGACTTCAGAGCTGCTGCACTTCATAACATCTGAGGAGGGGGCCTGTCAGCTTGAACCCTAAAAAATGACCACGTTTCAATCTTTTTTACAGTCAACTTCACTTTCAGCCCTAAGTGCTATGTCGTGATAACACACTTCTCTGTAAGATGATCATCACTTTTAAAAGTAGCTCATTAAATGGGTAGGGTTTTTTTTAATAGGAAATTTTGTTTTACAGCTCTTAGCTCATCTAAGAGCTTGTTTCCGTTAAGTTTAAAGATTGGAGCAAAACGAAGCTGATAATGTCCCTTTTAAGCAAATGTACATATGCACCTTTTAGCTTCTGGAATTTCCTGGCTTCCGAGCACTTGATTTCTCAGCTCTAACATCCCATTAAGCCTGGGAGTTGACGTAGAATATTAATGACCATTTTTCAGAGAAAACCATCTGTCAGCTCATTTCTCACTGGCCAGCTGCTCCCCTTTAGGAGTGTGAGCTGCCCTTTTCGCTTCTTAACTTTTCAGAACGCTTGTAACTGTCATGCATTAACCATATTCTAAAGCATTCTTTAAAACAATATAATTGATCTTTACTATATAGAACAGTAAAGATTTTTCTTCTGTTGAAGAAATTTGTCTACATCCCAGTTCCAAAGATCCGTACTATACTGTAGGTGTGTTGGGAGGGTGGGTTGTGGTAGAAACGCATTTTATATAAAAAGTATTGTAGTGCAGATTTTAATACAGACCATAGGACTCGGGATGCGGTTAGCCCTTTCCAGTGTGATCAGCATCATTATGTTTGTAACATGGACCGGTCCCTCTCCTGATGAGTGCATTCGGTGCGGTGGGAGCGGCAGCACAGAACGAGCAGAGCGTTTCAGGACAACGAAGTTCCTGCCCTCTCTTTTCTATTCCCATCGTCTTGTCATCGGAGGCTTACTTTAATCACCAAGAAACATACTGTCCTGTTGTGACTTATTGCTCACGTATATGTCAGTATGTAATTATGTTAAATCTGATGGCACATCATTTTTTGTTAATCTGTTGTTTATAGACATGCAAACTTGTACGGCTTCCAAGATACTAGGAACTCTGAGCCTCCAACACTTTTACAGTTGCAGGAAAGAGGAAGAGACATACGTATTATTTTTTCCCTCTAGGGTTTCCCTTTTACTTCTGGATGCTGGAAAAGCAGCACAGAATGAGGCTTGGAAAGCCCGTTCATTTTTTTAATGCAAAACTGAGACGAATCAGCTTCCATAGGTAGGTTAGAGTAGCATGCACCTTATCCTACAGATAATTCGCTGATAAAATGCAACACTAAATTTATACAGTGGGAGTTCACTACAGTTGCTACTAATAGAACAGAGAGAATCCAATTTTCATGAGTTAGTCTTGGACTGGGACCCAATTTTTTTGTAGATCTGAATGAATTTTTGCATAAATGAATAGTGAAAGTTAGATCTGAAATCCTAAGTGTATGTTCAGTATCTGAAATAATGAAGCCTTTTGGCTCTGCAAACTGTATTGATTTCCATTGATCTAAGTAAGAACAAAAACCACCATTTCTGGACTCCTGGAACCATCTCATCATAAAATTGTCATTAAAACTGAAAACAAAAGCAGTCAGAAACTGCACCCCGTTAAAACTACTAGTCAGCAAGACAGAAAGCTTGCAGAACTAATTCTACTTAGTCATCAAGCTTACAGGAGTCGTCGTTCATTAACTTTCCTTAAGCATCTGCTAAAACAGATGTGCTTTGCAATATTCTCCCCCAGGGAAGTCCAAGGAAAGGAGGCCGAAGCCCTCGTAGCTGTAGCCCGTGGGAAGCTTTCCCTCTTTTCAGGCCAGAAAAGGCTGAATACTCTCCTGCTTCTGCTGGGGAGGGTGAGGAGAGGGCTTGCAGGCAGTCAGGTTTTCGATCATTTAGCACTTTATCACTCAAAACCAGTGCCTTGAACGGCCTAGAGAGGCCGTTGCGTGGCTCGTACAGATCGCTGATGAATCCGCATTCGCTGAGACACCAGATGGGCAGCAGGGAGAAGCTCGTCCTGCGGTACCTCCGGCTCTGGGATAACAGGGCTCTCAGCCTTGGGAAGTGAAAAAGGGAGAGAGCTGGAGAAGAGCGTCCATGAGAGTTCTTCATCTGAGTGCTTTACACCCTGGTTAGAAACCCAAAATACACCACTGCATTAAGAAGGGGCTAGAAGTTTTGGGGAAAGGTTTATAGAAGCATCTTGAAATTATAGAACTGTTTGGTTTGAACTGGCTTCTGGGACTGTGGGAAGGGGGAGGGCGTCTCTGCTGACTCCCCAGTTTCTGCACCTCACAGCTGCTCACGTGTGTTATGTTATAGGGCTGAGCAAAAATTAAATCTCAGAAGTTAAGCAGCCACAGGGAAGCAGCCCAAAAGTCTTTAATCTAAAAATATTAATTCTCTTATAATTGATAAAGCAAACAAGACTTACATTTCAAATAGCATAACAGCAACAAAACTCATTATAATGGCTTACTACGTTATAATAATGTGCATGCATTCAAATATGAAACTAAAGATAGCTACCCCTTGGGGCTGGTACTGATGCATGATTTTCTTTGTATGCTTAGGCATAATCTCTGGAATAAAAAAAGGAGATCATATTCCACTTGAGACGTTGGAGTACAAAGTAGTAAGGTGAAGAAAAAGGATAGTGTGACTGCGCACAACTTAAAATGCTGTGCCGATGTGAAAAGTGACTTGGTAATACGAGCACAAGTAGTAAACATTGCATTTAGTTAATAGGCTAGGTGGGATTACAGTGAACCATGCCTGACGATGCTGGGCAGCACAGGGGAGTAAGGGTCTTGGGAGTCAAGATTTAATTTAAAAGTAACAGCCTCTCATTCTTATAATTGCAAATAGGGCTTTTCAAAAATGACTGAATTTAAACTAACTAATGCTGATTCCCTGGTCCACTAATTATGTGGCTTATTGATACGCACATTTTTCCTTCAGTGTAGACATTGCTTAACAGGGACATCAAAGGAAAAATGAACCCATCTTTTTGTTTCGTGCTTTTCCGATTCACATCTAGACGCCCGAGCAGCATCAGGTGCTGAAAGGAGCCGTGCGAAGCACAGGCGGGGTTGAGAGGAGAGGGGACGTTGGCATGGCGAGGGGCTCTGAGCGGGGATCTAGAGGGCCCTTCCCTGCAGCGGCTCAGGGCAGGGCAAAAGATCAGATTAAGCAGACGTGTCTCATGGCTTCATACAAACGTAGCCTCGGACTGGGCACGCGGTTTATGGCATGGTGGAAACCCCAAGACACCATCTATTTGCAGGCAAAAAAGTGAGCTAAGCGTTATGGGCTTCAAACACGGACATCACAGTTCGAACAGCAGCGGTAGGCAGAGGAAGAAGGTAACCGGCCAACCCTGGCACAAGGGGCTGTCGGTGGGAGCAGAGCGGGGCTCGGGTAGGCGAGCGTCCCACGGGGCGACCGGGCAGCGGCCCTTGGCCGTGCCGAGGCAGGGTAAGGACCGGAGGGCGCAGGCGCTGCGCCGGGCGCCTCTCCGGAGCACACGCCGGGGATGCGGCTCTTGGGGTTTCTCGCAGGGTGGTGGGAGAGCAGAAGATGTTGGCAGTTTTAGAAGAAAAACATCCTTCTGCAATAGCACGCCTAGGTTGAAAGCACACTCTTCTTTGCCTTTCACCAGTCTGGAGAAAAGATGACTCTTGGAACTACAGTGTTCACCCCAAGCCAAACGTTTCAACCTCCTGCTGCTCCCCGAAGTAGCTTCCCTTGGCTGACTTCTGAACTTACATTTCCCACCAAGCAGCACGTGCCCCTGGGATCGGATGTGTTCGTTCTCAGGCTGTGGGTTGCCCGCTGCGTTCTTCCAACGCGTATAAAGAGCAGGACTGACTTTCCCTGAGAATGTGAACTACACAGTGAAGTGAAACCCAGTTTACATGCAGCAGAATATAGTGCTTAAATGGGAACAGAAGCATTCATGTAATGATAAAAAGTATTCAATATGCAGAAGTACAGTTAGTGGTGGTCGACTTGCAATAGTTTAAGCCCGAATGCTAAAAGATTGCATTCCTCTGCAGGATATATGACTCTATATTTTCGTATATCAAACAAAAGTTGTATATTTAATTCAAAACTCTCCTGTTTATGTGAAATATAAGGAACTATGAGTAGTAGGCGTAGCTAGTCTTTTAATAGCATGGTGACCTTTCTCATCTCACTGCTTGGTTAGACGTGACGTCGCCACCAGGGCACAGCGTAGAACGGGCAGCGTGCTTTCTTTGCGCCAGCGTGGCGGCAGCCTTCCCCACCGGAGTCTGGAAGCGGCGCCAAAAAGCTGCAAAGTTCCTGTGAAATTTGACCGTGGGGTAGCAAGCTTAAAGTTTGGGAAGTAAAAGCCCGTAGAAAGAACGCTGATGTTGGTTTTGCGTGCGCTTTGTTTTTTGGTTTCTGTTTGGGTTGCTGTCTGCGGATCTCGTTTTGCTGTGGCACATCTTCTTCCCAGATTGCACGTGTAATTTGTTGCTCTGGCAGCCTGCAAAAAGCATTAGAGTCACAATTCGGAGTAGTTTGGGTCTTCCTGGCTGCTTACTCTTCGGGCACCGTCGGTCGGAGGTGCCTAAGGCACGCCAGCAGTGTGCGGCTGGGCAGGGAGAGGGGCTGGGGGCGGCCGGCGCGGGGCTGCCTCGCGCACCCCTGCCCGGCGCCCGCTCCGGCCTCTCCTTACCTGCCTTCCTGCCTGCGCTCCATGAGTCACAGCAGCTTTCTTTTTGCCTTCTAGACTGATCAATGGTCAACAAGGAATTACTATTAAAAATTATAGTACGAGATCACTTCTTACTGTTACCAATGTGACAGAGGAGCATTTTGGCAACTATACGTGTGTCGCGGCCAACAAGCTAGGGACAAGCAATGCCAGCCTGCCTCTCAACCGTAAGTAACGCGGCCGCGCGGCCGGCGCGCGGCGCCCTCGGCGGAGAGGGAGGAGCGCGCCCTCCCGCTGCGTTTCGGCGCGAGGCCTGCAAGCGGGAGATGGCCCCCAGCGGCGTTTGCGTCGCGCGCTGCGGGGGGACTTCTGCTTGGGGGGCGACGGTCCGCTTCGGGGCCGTTAGCCTGGGGGGAAGCTGCCGGCGGGGCGGCGGCGGCGGCGGCGGGGGGGGAACAAACACCCACCCCGCTGTCGTGGTTTAAAGACAGAATCAACGTGACAAAATCTTTCTTCTCCGAGTAGAAGAAAGCAAAATTGAAGGCTCTGCCCGTTTCGGGCGGCGAGACCTGAGCGGAGCGCCCCGGGCCTCTGCCCTGCCGCGCGCGGCTGTTGCTGCACGCCGCAGACACCGGACCCAAACTTGCAGTCGAGCCTTTCTGGAAAGACAATAAGCATTGTAATACTTACAGAGCAAAGCGCTGAGATACTTTAACATGAAGTTCAACTAAAATGGGTCCCGAATGGCCTCCTTGAAAGATATCTTTAATCGTGAATTCCTGGTATTTTGCATTTGCTGGTTGTCTTGCCGCCGTTGGAGGTATCTAAGGGCGTGCGCAGGTGAACTTCAGTGCTACTCCTTTTCTGTTTTACCGGCTGTAAGACTGAAAGAGAGAGCTCAGGATATATACTGCCTGCTTTTCTTTGCCTGCAGATATTCCTTGTCGAGTGGAAACACAGATTTGCAGTTGTTTCAGTCCTAGGGATATGAACTCCTGACCATGAAACTTCATCTACTTCCTGTATAATAGCTATCGTTTAGGTTATTTTTAATTACTACGGAAGAGATGTAGTAAGAAGAAAATGGGATGAAGTCTTTGCTTTTATTTCATTTGCTGTGTGGGAAATCATTAGCAAAACGAGAAGCAGTATTACCAATGCTTTAAACAGAAAAAGCACAAAGTGAAAACGAAGGACTACTGTGCCAGAAGCAGATCGTATTTGGTGTACTTGCCACTCAGAGAAGCGATATCGGGTAAACGGAAGGTGCGTGCAGGGGCTGTCGCGGCGCTGGGTTTGCCGGGGCAGCGGGGGAAAGCGGGCAGGGACGCGGTGCGGTGCCGGCGTGTCGCGGGCCCCCGGCGCGGCGGTCCTCCCGCTCCGGCTGGGGGGGCTCGGCGGCCGCCGCGCCGCGGGCTGAGCCCGTCCCTCGGGCCCTGCCGGGGTTTCACCAGCTCGCTGCTGTGGTGCTGAGGGTACCGGCTGCCACCTTCGAGAGGCAAGGATTGGAAATGCCGTGTAAGTACCAAGCGTGTTTTTAAACATAATAAAGACGGATGTTCTGCAGCATGAAGGGGAACAGTGTGAGGGAGAATAGGGGAGCCTGGCTCTGATCTCACGGGTGAAACACGGTGGTGGCATTAGCTGAAAGACTGTGATAAAATGCCCTACTTTATACTACAAATTTTTGGATCGGATGAAAACAAGCAGTGGTTCCCCAAGGGTGGTGATCGATGTTTCAGTTGGTAATTGAGATCATTTGATTTGAGGGTGGACATTTTTCCTTGCTCATAGCTTGTGTTAAGATGATCTAGGAAGAGAGGCTCTCTTTGCAGAAAACTCCCGGAGTAGCGATATATTAAATATGGAATAAGTATTTAATACTTCAGAGAGAATTTTACCCTGTGAAAAGCTACTTACATTTTATTCTGTTGGCAATCATAGAGCTTAACATACGCTCTGATTCAGGTACGTGTGGGGGAAGAGTGGTAGTAATTAATGGTTAATTGCTACATATGATAGTCAAATATAGGGCTGTAAAAATAATTTGACCATCATGTTACTTGACATTAAAAATTAGACATTGATGTCTTATTTAAATGTATATTTTAAAGTATTAATTGCATTAGTACAATGCAACATGAGATGTGGAGTGGTTAGCATAGCGTCATTAGAAAAGCTGCCAGTAATTACTGAGATTACGGAGACCCTGCTGGATGTCCCCGTCCTGTGTTCTCATGCAAAGCCACCGTCAGGAGGAGAAGACAAAGTGATTTTTTTACCAGAACGCTTTCACAAAGCCTAGCTGCAGCACAAGAGCTTCAAATTCGGTGTAAAAGTCTGCACACCTCTGCTATTAGGTATTGGCAAATTGCCCAGTGTCTCTAAGTAATTGCTAATCGGCTGTTTCTATCTGCATTTTTTAAGGGGAATTCTGTGTGGCAGAGTTAGAAAATCTGTATTTTCTTTCTCTGCACGTTCCCGTAGAACATGTAGGTGGCACCTTAGCTGTGCAGAAGTGGGACCCTTTCTTGGGGGCAGAGCGAATCCTGCCCCCCGTCATGAGCATCTGCCTTCCACGCAGGATACTGGAGCAAGGGGTTTCAGCCAGCCGTGAACGCCACCTCGGGCTAACGGGACGCCGTGGAGCAGGTGGAGGGCTGTCAGACCTGCTAGGGAAGGGCTGACTGTGGGGCTGCGGACCCCAGGCCCAGACGGGGACCTGGGTCCGCCGGGGCAGCCGGACCTGGTGGCGCCGGCTCCTGCCGTGAGCCGAGGGGACGGCAGAGGTGAGCCGCGACCTCTGCCTTCCAGGGGGAGGAATCAGCACCGGTTTGCAAACGACCCCAACGCTTTGGGAGGACTGAACTTTCCAGATGCCGCAGACGCTACAAAATTCATCATTTCCCTAATCGAAGACCTGTTGGTCAGGCGTAAGATCTAGCTATTAATAATAAATTCAGCAGCTATAAAGTGGAAAGACTGAGCCTTGCAGGAAAAATACAGAGAAGCAGTGGTTCCAATAAATTAATAATGTATGGCAATTTGCTAATTATTCGTGGTTAAGTCCTTCGTATAATCCAAATGGATTGTTTTTCAAAAGTACTCCTGCTTATTCGGTGGAAAAGCGCATGAACTGCGTGACCCTCCCAAAGCACCGGCTTGATGCATGGTTGTTGGACAGTCCCATCCTGCCATCTATGGGTCTGATTCTTCAGATGTTTAGCACCGTCTATGTTGGTTTTTCCCAGAATTTTCAGTACTTAAGAAGAAGAAGAATCTAGTCTTTTCCTGTAAGTAAAGCATATATTTTCAGATTCATTAAACCCATTTCTCCAGAAAACAAGAGGGATTGCAGTGCGTGCCCAGGATAAAAGGTGCCATCTGCAGAGGCAAGGAGTCAGTGGAGAGAGGAATAGTCCTGTTCTAAATATGCAGATTTTGCTTTTAAATTAATGCAATTTTGAATTGAGGCAAAAGGCGTTCTCCTGCAGGCAGATTCCCAAGGTCACCAATGGGAGCAGGGGGGTTAACATTAACCGCTGGCACCAAAACAGGTTTATACGACTGGTTTTCCAAAGCGGCCCCCCCCAAAGTCTCTATCCGCTGTTAAAACGTGCGTCTCCCGTCGTTGCGCTCGCCTGTTCGCGTGGTGCGAGATCCAGGGGCGTAAAACTCGCTGCTGTTCCTGGGACCTGGATGTGTCCGTTCAAGGCAGGGGAGCCGCGGAAGTGGGCTTCGCGCAGGCAGTCCCCTCGAAGGAGACGATACGTATCTCCTGGAGAAGTAGTTATTTGCTGTTTATCTTCAGGTAAAGGTATTTGGGGGTTTTGATACTTTCTTTGAAGGAGCATCTGCTATGCCTTCCCTGGTGTTCTTCACGAGTGCCACAAACACCTCGTCCGGCAAGCGCTGCCTTTTTCTGAGAAGACTTGCGGTACGGAGGAACGTCTCTGTGTCTGTTGCTGACAGCTGCCATAGAAATGACTTGCTTTTAATGGCTGATTTAATGACCCTCGGGCCGAGGAGGTGAGGGGTATACAGAAATATTAGATTATCAGCAATTATTCTAAAGTGTAAATAATTGTGCAGAGCTGCAGAAAAGGTCCGTGGTTGCATTTGGAAGAGGAAGGCGCGCACAGCAAGGTGTGGGCGAGATGCAGTAGTATTTTCTGGGCTAATTTAATTGCAGCAGCTAAACAGAACTACTTTATTGAATAAGCATCCAACTGTGAACTTATGCATAGTGCAACATGCTTATAATCTTGTCTCAAGCATTTCTACATGCCAGTAAGCACCAGACCATGCCCTCAATTTATATGTGTTGATTACATTGTGTCCTGGTTCCTCAAGAAACATATCCACTCAAACTACTATATTAATCTTTTTAATAAATAGAGATTCTTGTCTGTAATGTAAAAGAAAATTATATTCTTCCAAAAACGTAAATTAATTCACAGTAAATTGCACATAACATGTAATAATATGCATGTTTCTCAGTCACACTTACCATGTATAATTGGTGTATCATTGGATACGTCAAAGACACAGAGGTATCTAGGGCAAAAACTATTAAAATGTCTGCAGAATGGTATAATGGCCTTGCTATGCCTCATCTTCTGAATAAAATAAATATAGGGACCGGCAATCATTTATCCTGATGACTTCCCAGCAGCCTTACTCATGGACCGGGACCTAAGTCTGCAAGCTTTCCTTCTCCTGCTGTGCCACATCATAAAAATCTGAGAAAAACTAGGGACTACAGGGACTTCAGAGGTCACCCAAGGCATTTGGCCGAGGGCAGGACCACGGTGACTGTTGTCATTCCTGGTGGCCGCTTGATCTGTTCCCCAGGGCTGCAGCAACCCTCCACCGCCAGTGACAGCAGTGCAGCTTTCCTACCCTCGGGAACTTTTCTTTCGTATATAAACCAAACACTTTCGTGCTGCCGCCGAAGCCGATTTGTGCCTGTTGCATTCACCGCAGACAGGAGAAGAGAGCAGCGCTTCTGCAGATTAAGAAAAGCGGCACCTTGGGGAGAGGGAGGGAAGGGGAGCGCTGCGGCGTAATGCTTCTTGCCAAGGACGTTACAAACCTCCCTGGGAATGGGCAAGGGAGCAATCCAAAATGAATAATTTGACATATTGATAAATGCGTGTGTTTGTGCTACGGTTGTCAATAGTAACGGTGACAGCGCGCGGTCCAGCAGACTTGCTGCTGGGACAGATGCCTGTCCGTGACTGTTTCGCGAAGGTAATTTAATGCTGTCTGATGGCCCTTAGGCAGCAGTCACACTCCCAAAGTGACCGTTCCTAAAGCGTGAAGGTTTCTGCATGCTCTTGTTACGCCCTCTTCAGCAGGCTTGCTTTCTTCTTTTTCAAAGTACCGGTGAGAGTGGGGATGTGGCCGGGCGCCCGCGCTGGCCGCGGGCTCTTGCACCAGCTGCCGGCTGCTGGTACGGCCCCGGCCGCAGAAGCCATGGGTCGGGGGGACGCTCCCGAAAGCAGCATCCTCCCCGCCAGGCACAGCCGCCGGGGTCTGCCCGCCGCGGGCTGGGGCCCTGTCCCCGGCCCCTGCCCCTGCCGGCGCTCATGCCGCTGCGCTAGGAGCAGGCCGCGGGGCGCAGCGCTGGCTGGGCACGCTCAGCCCGCTCGCCTGGCGGTGAACCCTCGGCCTCCCGTAAGAGTTTGTCCGTATCAATCAGGCTGCGCGTGGACTCTGCAAAGTGGGCCGGACGTCCAGCAATGCTGCAGGTGGCGGCCACTGGAGTAATTTAAACAGGTTTGGAAATGGTGCAAAGACTGCTTGGAACCTCCTCTGCGCTTGTGGCCTGCTGTCACCGTTCACCTCTGCAGGGTTGCTTTGTTGACGGAGAAATTGTGTTTTGGTGTATTTGGCTATGTGACAGGTTTTTACTAAGTTTTAGCTCAGTACATCTGCCGGGCTACCCAGTTTGTCGTTCCTAGAAAGAAATTTACTCTCTGGGGGAATTTCTCTTGCGTTCACAGTTTCAGCTGTTGGCCAGTAACCTAAGAAAGATTGTGCTGTTTCATTTCTTGAGTACTGGCCTCCAGAACAAATCAAGCTTAAATCTGCCTTATTTTGTATTTTGTCTCCACTGGGCTGGATGGTCTGCACGAGCAAATTACATAGTTAAATACATAGACGAATACAGAATTCCGAGTCCTGTACTCATTAGGAGCCTGTTCGAGGTGTGCTGCAGCCAAAGGCGTCTGCCGCTGCAACGCGGTTTGGAGGGAGCCGAAGGCTGCGGTGCGCGTCGCTGTGCCGAGAGGCAGCGCGGCGTCCGTCGCGGCGTCCGGCCGCCCCGCGGCCTGGGCCGGTCGTTAGTCTCGACCTTCCTCCAGCTGCTGCAAGCAGCGCCTGGCGGGTGGCCTCCTCGGCGCCTCGGGCAGGGCGCGCGGCCGAACCCCGCTGCGCCCTTCCAGGGTCTTGGGGAAGGGGTTGGGTTTTCCTGCCAGGGCTGTGACGCCGCCGGACTGGCGGGTGATCCGTCGGGGCAGAGCCGGGGGGAGCGCCGGCCCCGGGTCCGCGTGGCTGAACGCCGGGAGCTGCCAGCGCGGGGTTATCGGTCGGGGACACGTCCTTCGGGACGTCTCTCAAAGACCGAGCGTTCATGCAGGGCATCTTAATTTTGAGTGATCGTGTTTCCAGTGGAAAACAACCGTCTGAGAACTTGCAGCCTCGCGCGAGGTGGCTCCCTCCCAGGCAAGGGAAAGGAAGCTCGACCGGCGCCTTGCCCCCTTCTCCCGCGCGGTGAAGAGCACGCGTACGGCGCAGGCGAACGGTGCCAAGGTAAAACCGAGAGGTGTGAGTCCACCTCCGAGGTGCCCGAGGGACTAAGACGAGAAGCACAGGAGAGTTAAAAACTTGGCGACGTATATCCATTATTTGCACAGAATAAAATAAATGGCCAAATCTTCCATTTGTGTAAGTCAGAATAACTCCGCTGGATGTCGGTTTGGAGATCCTCCCAAAAGGACGCCAACTGCTACGCCAGGTCGCGCTTACTGAGAGGAGGAGAAGCTCTCTCCACATCCGTGTTACAGCCCAGAGGTGTCTTGAGCTTTATTCTGAATTACAGGACAGTACGTGCCTCAGACTGGACGAGATTGGGATAACCAGTATGAATAAGACCAGTAAGGTGTGTTTCTCCACGGCATTCAGAAGACATTTTCAAGGCCTGAGAGCATATCTGTGTTTAAGAAACAAAACAAGAAAAATTCCCAGTGATCTTTATTATTGATATTATAGTGTAATGGCATAAATATATTTTACAATCAGTCTGCAATACACACTGCAGACTTGGTCTTGGATATTTTACAGAATAAGTGGGGGGAGGTTCATAAAAGGGTGATAGGAAAGGGTGAAAGGATGGAAAAATTCCTGTGTCAAGAGATTAAGATGATGATTATTGTTTATCTTGCAAAGGGAAAGACACTTAATGAAATATTCTGTAGTCTAGAAAAGGTACATTAGGAAGTTATCATCTCATAACACAAGCCCAAAAGATATTTCAATTACACTAATCAGTGGCAACTTTTAAACTTAAAGCACTTCTTCACAAAATACGTTGTGTATTGTAGTGTAGTAGTGTATGTAAGTGTAGAACTCATTTTTGCAAAAAGTTGTTGAGGCCAAAGCTTACGGAGCTTTTAAAAAGAATTAGCTGTCCATCCAGAATATCCGTAATTTTGATGGACAGCACAGAACAGATTTTAAACCCGCTGCTTCAGTGTTTAAGCCAGCATCCAGTGACTGCGTGCTGGGGTGAGAGCGAGGCCGGGGGCAGATGGTGCCGCGCGGGGCCGTGGCGGGACGCCGGGCTGCCTCCAGCTCCCTGTCCCGGGGCCTCCGCGCCGAATCGACTCTGCTTGGAGCACCACTTGTTAGCTGCATACCCACTAGTCTCAGAAACAGAAATGCAGTCTATCAACTGAGGAAAATAGATCTGTTGCATTGTAATATATGTTAATAACCGAAATAAATAGGTGAGGTTTCCCGGGGAATGTATTACACATACGGCCTGAATTCGGCTCATCCCACGTGCTGAGGGGTTTCTCGAACAGCGCTGCAAACACCGTTTGGCTCACAGGGGAGAGAATCTGCGACATAAATTCTGGGCTATTTAACAAAAGCGGTAGCCTGTATCCAAACCATATTCATCTGAAAAGCTTGTATGCATCTATCTATCTTGTGAATAGTCCTCTGGTAGGATTACTTAAAATTATAAATAGGCGCAAATACAGAAGACCTCCGCAGAATATATGTACGTTTTCCTGGAGCTTGCCTCATGTTCCTAAGCATCTCAACAGGTTGTGAGCTGAAGAAAATGAAAGAAGAAGACATTTCTATTTTCATACAATGGAGCTAAAAATAGATTCACAGATTTAAAGCAGCCAGAGAGCTGCTTCAGTGAGGCCACAGAATAAACACTAATTAACCTCAGTATTGAATCACCGAAGTAACCAAACGCTGAGGGATTTCACCAAGCCTTTAAAGCAGACAACTCAAGCAATGTTTTTCTTAATTACACCTACGGTTTTATGTGTCAAGATTTTGACGATTTTTTTCTTAATAATAAACTAGGGATTTATACAAGCTTACTGTTCTCAGGATTTGTTTAAACCTTAGAGGGAAAACATTAGCAACAGATGCTTCGGTATTGCTTGTAATACTTGAAACACTTGGTGAAAAGACCTATGCTGAATTTTTCCAGAAATGTACTTTGTTTTCCAAACATATTATTACAGGTAACAAAGCTGCCATCTCTACTTTTAGATGATTTACTGTGAAGCCTTTGCAAGATTAATATAAATTTTACTTTGCAATAAGGGACTGTTGCTGTTGCAGTCCATTTCTTATAAATCATTGGCCTGTAAAAACACTCAAATTTTTGGACTGTAAAATATTTAGATTTCATGAACTTCATTCAAAGATAAAACACAAAGCTGGGAATGTGATAATTTAAATTCTATTAATTTACTCAGTTAAAAACTATACAGAGAAAAATAATCCAATAGTTCATTTTAAACTACTGGGGGGGTGGAGGAAAGAGCAACAAATCTCACTGCAGTAACTACAGCGGGAACTAAGGCACACCGCCACACAGCAGTGATGTACAGCTTTTATTTATTGAGACTATAAAATGTACATCTGGTACCAGTTGCTTTCACTTTGCTAATGCAATTGCCGGGCTTTCCACGGCATTGCAGATCTCTAAGGAGACGTCTGCCAAACTGAAGAAACTAACTTTGGAGAACAGACCAAGGACCCAACAGTGTTTTAGCTAAAAAAATAGAAGCTTTAATGTTTTTAAAGATACGATTTACATGTAGCTAAAGAGAGTTCTGTACCTTTCTTCATCACCAGTTGTTCTTCGACTTCAGTCCTTTGGAGTTTTGGGTTTACTTGGATTTATCTTTTTCAGCAAGTTAATTTACCTTCCTTTGTAACTTAGATTCCTGATAATATCAGAGCAATATATTATATAAAGGAAAGCAAGTCTGTTTTAAAGTATTTTTTTTCTAAATTAATGACCAAGTGGATGAAGTTTAAAAGCAGCAGCAGTTTTTGGAAAATGCGTTCCCTGAACGCAGATTTCTAAATTTAGGATTAATCCTTAATTCCTTTTGAAAAAGGATTAAAGTTTCCCTATGATACCTGTCATCATCCTATCTGAATTTCAGTGTCACCAATCAGACAAAAGATTCTCCTGCTAAAAAAACTTTTGCCAGACAATTTTTGCCTGAAAATGGAAGGCTTGTTCTTGACCTTTCAGCTTCTACTCGCAGCTAGCGGTCACATAAACTGCTATTGGGCTCTGTAAATCCTGGTCCCCAGTTTGGGGTGGAACCTGAGGAAATCATGTTCAGGAGATGCAGGTGTTAAAGCAAACGCGAAAGTTAATTCAGTTCTTCATAGTCTTTGTAATAGTTAGTTGTTCTATAAAATACCCTGTGAAAACTTGCATTACTTTAAATAGAGTTTAGAAAGATAATTTTATAATCTATGATTTTATAATTTATACTACCAAAATTAAAAATCTCATTTCCAGCTCAAAAAAGCCTTGATATTTGATGCATCTTTCAAACTTGAATTTAGGAGCATTTACCCCAAAAACTGAAATGGTTCCAAAGCAGCGCAGGTTTAGAACTGGTAAAGAAAGATAGAGCCTGTCTTTTGAGATGATTAAATCGTGCCTCTGTAACCCCCGCGGTGGGGCTGCCCGCCGGGGCGGTCCCCGGCCCCGCAGCCCTCTCGCCTCCGCGCGGACGTCACCTCTGGGCCGGGGCCGCACCACGGCCACTAAACAAATTCGGAGAAAGCTCTCTTAGTACCGACTTGGCTGGTATTTTTCTAACTGAATCAGTCTCTGGCGTTCCTAAAGGACAGGGGGACTGAGTTCATGTAAGTTATGATCCCTGGACCTTTAGACAAGTCGTATTTCAGCGCTGGGTACGAAGGCCAGTACTGGGAAGGGCTCCTGGTCCCGGCCCCGGGGTGGAAACCATTGCTCTGCCATTTGCACGGAGCTTTTTCTGAAGCGCCTGGGACTTGTCACGGACATAGAAATGCTTCCACACCTTTTCTCCTAGCAAGTCTGAAGTTGCTGACACTCATTTCGAAGGACCTGCCTAAGGAAGGATTCAGCTTGTCCAAGCTACTGCTGTCCTTGGGCTGAGACTAACCTGAATGAGGCAGCAAAGGCCTCGCCTTGGCAGGGCCAGCAGAGCCTCCTCGCGTGGAGCAGTGGGGACGAGCTGCCGTTTGGAGCCGGGTAGGGAGCTGCTGGCTGCTTTTAGTTGCTATTAGTAGCTCAGTTCCTCCAGGGTTTTGGAACTGGGACCAGGCTGCGATGCTGCAGGTGACGACGGAGCGGGAGGAAATTGCCCTTTGAATTCATGTTTGAGAAACAGCGGAGTGGCGAAACACAGGCTGGGAGCTGCTACACAGAAATCCGCTGTTTGGGAAAATAACCGTGTAGCCAGTCCAAAAATGAAGAGATATGAACTTGTCATGAATAAATCCCGGCTGAAATCGGAAGATTTCTAACCATGAGAACAAGCAGGCTCCCGAACAGCGTCTGTAGGGCATAGTGGGACAAACAACCTAAATAATTTTAACGACGAAGCTTAGCAAGTTTATCAAAGGGATTTGGGCTTCAGCTGTGAAGAAGTGAACCTAAAGACTCAGGCGTGCTCCATACAAAGAAAGTTAAAAAAGAAGATACGTCTCTTCAATACAGTTCCCTTTCTGCTTTGCGGTTTTGCAGGCTGCGGCCAGACAAGCCCCGCGGTCCTCTCGCCTCCCAGCAGCAGCCGGGTGGATTAGGTTCTGTTCTGTGAAAGCGCCCTCATGTTGCTGCAGCTCTCTTGCCGTCTTCACTGGGAGCAATTACAATTTCCAAGCATCTCGGTAGCTCAGTTTGCTTGTCTTTGTTTAAGCTTAAGGTTCAGAGGAAGTCTACCCGGCGCTTTCAATAGTTGTCATTAAGAGCCAGGGATGAAAGACACCAAGGTCACAGGAGCCGAGCGCAGCAGTGGGAGAGCTTGCAACCTAATGAGCAACTCGCTGCAAAGCTAAACAAAACCCGGTTTCACCCAGGGATTTAGTACTGTTTTCATTTTATTGTCCTGCTTATCAAGTGGGCTATGTGGTCAGCATTAACAAAAACAGTGTGCTTGGTTCAGCCATACTTAACACCCTGTTTCTAGGTACTTGCATTTCTAGATTTCTGTGAGGTGATTTTTATTGTCCTGCATTTAAGAGAAGATTCATAGTTGTGTTTTTGTAGATGAAGATTTATTTAATTTCTCATCTATTAAAAAGTATCCAGTTTGTTGTGCCTGTTATGAAAGCCGTGAAAGGACGATTTAGCAAGGGCTGGTCCAGGCAGGCTCACCACCGAGAAGGGATTGCAGCAGGAGCGTGACCGCGGAGTAAGGGTCATGCCGGGGTTATCTCAGTCAGGTTCAGGTGGGTTTTGTGTCTAGCAGAAAATTCATTTCTCTTTCCGGACCCAATATGTACAGTTCCTGCATTCTAATAGTACATTTATAATATCCTAATAGTATTTCATCTGCAAAATGCGAGTCTAAGCTGTGGTATGATATTTAAAATTAAAGACTTGTGCTGATTCTGCATTTGAAGAAGCAGCGAAAGAGAAGGTGCTCCCCGACCTTGGGAGGTAGTCCTTGTTCTGCATAATGTTTTGTGGCGGGATACTAATACTTAAATAACACATAATTTAATATTTTGTGTTTCCCCACCCTTACCATGAAAAAGTTACGCTTTAATCAGTCTGGTAAATCTGAATGCCTAGGGGAGAGGCTAAGCGAGTCCTTTGAGAAGCACGGGTTGTTCATTTTAACCCATTGATTTGCGTGCTTGGATTCTCTGTTTTCTTGCAGGATATTCGCAACAGACTCTGTTCTTCGCTCTCCGCGTTTAACAGCTCCCCGGCAATAAATGCATTTCCTTCCTTAGCGTGCTTGCATAATTGTTTGTTCTGTAGAGTAGCGAAGCACTGTTTATCTCATGTGCTACCTGCCAACCGTTTCCAGCCCACATCTGTACCAAATGAAGGAAAGAACTGTGGTTGTTCATGACTCAGTTTTGACTTCCGCAGCCCCTCTGAATGCGCGCCGATGCGTTCCCCTCCGTTTTTCCTGAGGCCGACTTGGAACGCCTTGGCGCATTATGTGGCTCTGTATTTTTGGGGGGGGAAGTTTGTAGTCAAATCTTATAGTTCGCTCCATCTTAAACTCCTGATAGAAATGTGCAGCTGTAACTCCAGCTTAATTAAGTTTGCTTTTATAGAAATTATAGCTGGTCTATGAATTTCATCATGACGTTGGCACATTGCACCATGTAATTTATAGAGATTTGTAACGATTCATTTGATAGACATTGTCTGCGGATTTCAGTTCATCAGGGATCAGTAGAACTATAATTACATAGTAATTATTAAATAACTTATTCACAAATTGCTATGTCAGTGAGAGCAAATGCTAGCGCAGCTGAAGAGCACCTAGTTCTTCCAGGCGGTTGTTACCCGCGCCGCAGGTACGGCGGGGTCGGAGGGCAGGGTCGGACTACGAATTTGAGCAGCTTCGTCAGGTACCTTGGGCCAGTGGAGACTCTCGCTCCAGCCAGCTCCCTCTTAGTTCAAGGTGTTGCCTTTCTCGGCGCAGGCAGGTCCCCCTGCTTCCTTCGCGTTGCCTAACAGGATGAGGAGCGGGCCTGTCTCCGCTGCTGCTGCTGGGACTTCCCTTCGACGTGAAGGCTGCGTCGGGGCTGGCCCGTGTCCCGCCGAGGCGGGCGCTTCCCTGGGGTGGCGGCGTGGCGGCTTCAGCTCCCCGTTCTGCGTCGGTAGGACGGGACTGGGCATGAACGCCGTCTCTCACGCGCCATCGTTTGAACCTTTGCAATTGGATTAGCCGCTCTCTTTAAGCAGGCTATTTTTACCCGCTGTATGACCCGAAATTAATAATATTTTTTTCAGAAATTGTGCTCTGCTCCAGCATAATGCGCTATTCATGTTAGTCAAACCATAAAGATATGATGCAGTTTTTAATACTTGTGTGGGTGATTAGGTCTCTGACTGCGTTAGAATGGTAACGGGCGTTTCTGCACCTACCGAGCTCCGTCTTCCTTCCCAGACGTTGAAAACGCTACCGGTAAGCAGACAGCGGGACTGCCATAGGAATCAGTTGCTACCCCAGACTGTCCAATATTAAAAAACGTGTACAGATTGTGTAAGTGCTGGGTATAATGTCACAAATTCTTAAGTCATTTTTTCCTTTTAACTTGATGTGTTACTTTAAAGTTCATTCTTTTTCTAGATCTATCTGAAAATGTGCTTATTTTTAGATAAGCTTATCAAAAAAAAAAGCTTTTTAGAGTGGCAAGCACAGATAGAAACAAAGGTGATGATTAATATAAAGCGTTTAATGGCTACAAACATAAAAGCACCCAGCTCAGTAAAATCTGTTTAGACCCACCAAAATACCTTATTGTGTTTTAACTCTAGCAGGATGGAATCAACAGCTTCATGAAATCCATTGTAGGCTTTGCTCTTCTTACCAATTTTTTTGCTCCAGATGCCCAGGTAATGGCAACGGCTAGCAAAATAAAACCCTAAACCAGGTAAGGACAGCTGTAAGCAGCGGTGAAAATAACTCTTAAGGTGACGCAGCTTTTTTCCTCCATGTAAAACTGCTCCTTCACTCAGTCAAGAAGTCCAAACTGCTGAAGGCTTTCTCAGGTTTAATCTGAGACGAAAGCGCTTGCTATCTTCATCCTCTAGAAGGAGAGGAAGGCTGGATGTGTAAATCGCAGCTTAGTGGGGGCGTCACCAGGCCTGGTCTGGGCTTTGATTTTTCCAGCCATTGCCTCTGCGGTCTGAGACAGCAGCACAGGCACCGCGTGCCGTGCAGACCCTCGGCAGGCAGCCGGTGGGCGCACGCCCCCAACCCTGGCCCTCGCGGGGGAGAGCCCCAGCTCCCTGACGGGTCTTTGCTTCTCGGCTTGGTTGGGTCCTTCCTTCTGATGTTCCAAAGAGGTGTAATACTAAATCAGGAACCAAAGAAAAAACAAAACGGTTGACGAGGGGACATAAATACAATTAAAAGGCACCACCTGAAGATTAAACTTCTTTACTTCTTCTATAGGCTTTAAAAGCCAAAAAAGTCCTTTTTCCCAGTTCAGCTCTGTGTGCTGTTGAAGCTGTGAACAACAAGTAGGACGTGGTGGTGTTGCGTGCATGGAGTCTGGTATCACCTTCCTGGAATAAGAGTACCAGCAACTCTCTACCTAGCGCATGAAGGTTTGCCGAACCTTATGCAGAGGCTACAGGTCCATCTTCCCTGTCTGCAGGAGAAAACACGCATAGTTAACGTACGTGCATAGGCACGTATTTATGTGTGTGTATTTCCAAAAGTAGCTCTACCTATGACACTTGATAAACTGTAATTTCTAGCACTGAATTATTTTCAGAAATGAGCAAAGCAGTTCTTACCAACAAAATCAGAAACTTCCGTGATGTGACATGTGTAAACTCTATTTTGCCCCATTTTGTTGTTGCCTTCTTGTCTTGCTGTCTGTCCACACTAAAGATACAAAGGGGTGGTAGGTATATCCCTTTGCTTCTGTGGGAGATAGCCGTGTGCTATTTTCTCAGATGATCCTTTAGAGATTTTAAGCTCTTCTCACGCAGCAAGTCAAGTCTAGTTTATACAATTAGATTTAATGATCACTTTGATAACATTCTAAAAAAAAAATAGCTTTCTCACATAAATATACTTCAGTGTGGCAAGATATCCCATGGAAAAAATGGGAAAAATGTAACTACTCTTGCTGGTTACAGAGAGCAGCATTATATTTTATAGCGTTTCTGTCCCACAAATAAGATCTTTTATGCAGCCTGGGTCAAATGTGCACAGACAGAGAAAATGCTGCCAGGCGTATTGAACCGAAGCTCTTAAATATTGAGGTCAGCTGTTTCATACGAGACTGTCTTTTCTGATAGCTGATGAGACAGAGGTATCTTCTATAGATAGCAGATAGCTTTTACTGCGTGCCAGAAAAAAGCAAGGTTACATCTTTTCGACGTCCAGGTAAAGAGTAGTCAGCCAGAAGGCAGAAGCATTTGTATACGTCATTTGGTCTTTCCAAGAGAAGCTGAAGCGTTGCTGGTTGATATTCTCCAGCCTTGTGCGGGAGCAACGCACAGCATGAAACCAATACAGGCCCTGGCAAGGCGTTTAACTCAGCGCCAGGACTGCGCGGCAGACGGAAACGCTCCCTGGAAGATTCCCTGCATCCAGGTTATTTTCTGGAGGTCTGCCTATTCAGAAGAGGGAGACAATTAAAAACTTTTTTCTGACTGGGCTTTATTCATCGCACATGTCCTACTTTCTGCCTTTTATCATGCACCTGACAAAGGCATTGGTTTAAAAGCACCATTATAAGCACAGGAAGGAGGTGGTACTGTAGCATACATTTCAGGCGTATTGCATCTCTAATGTATATTTTGCCTTATTTACTTCCAGCAATGTAGTGACAGTCGTGCAGATTCAAAGACTGACCTCTGAGAACAAGAATATAATTATTGGGAGTCAGAGCAGTACTAATCATATGTTTCTGAACAGCAAAAATGCTAACAGATTTTTGCATCTACATTATTCATAAGGTTCCTATTTATACATATTAATGAAAGACCAAACTAAAAGGACGCAGACTACTTTTTCCTGCATTTTGTTGTGGTCTCAACAGCTGTAAAAAATATTTTCTCTGGAAAAATCTGAAATAAGAAATAAGGACTAGTATACAAGTATTGTTTATCCTCTATAATATTATAATTTGAACAACTAAATAAGATTATTCTATGTAACTTGTGCAATGTAGATGTAATTAAAATGTGGAATTAGAAATTAAACAGGTTTCTCTATTTGCTTCACCCAGGTTTTGTGGCCTAAAACATAGGCAGCCGATAGCAGCGGGGTGGTACCAGACTCGTCCTTACATCTGACTTCAGTGGAAGCTGGTATTCAGTGCAGCGCTCTGAAAATCAGGCTGTGTGTCTTTTCCGGTTCTTTATTCATTCTGGAATGTGGTTATGCAGCTCTGTTCTTTATTTGTAGGCTTGGTTTGTGTGAGCAGAACACTAGGAATGGGTTAATTAAGGATTTATAGATTATTTTCAGCAGACCTCTCCAATTCCCTTGTATCTCTTCCATGAGTAGAGCCATTCCTTTTCCTTCATTCATTTTAATTAAAAACATGCAAATTTTTTTAAGGCTTTTTCCTTTTATGAGGCTCTCCGTTGCCGCTGATCGGTTGGCCGTGGGTGCTACAATACCGCCCGGTATTTTGCAGATAGGCAGAGAGGGGACCGTGGTAAATCCTTACCTTTATGGACTGATAAGTAAACTACAACATAAAAATTGAAGTGACTACACAGCGATAGGTTAGATTAGCACAGGAAGTTTTCCACAAACATTTCCCTTAACTAATAACGCTTAAACCAGCTGCTTGTTCTGTTCCTTTCTGGCAGTTCACCCTGTGGCTGGCTCCAGGTACTCACTGAGGAGAGGAGAAGTTTCAAGCATGCAAGGAGAGGAAATTTTATGTGTCACACCCTCAGAAGTGCTTATTCTGATAAAATTTATAGGAAAAAAAGGGTAAACAGTGTGCCCGGCTTCATAAATGCAGGTTCTCAATAGACATCCCCAAATTGGTTGGGCCTTTTATTTTCTTTTGTTTTTGAAACGGCTCGACGGTCTCTTGTAGCTGGATACACAGCGCTGAGAGAAACGCTTTTTGGTTTGACATCAAACGTGTTCTACTGATGTATTTTTGCAGACTACCAAAAGTACCGTTTGAAGGGTTTTTTTCCCGTTTGTAAACGTTTTTGTTATATTTCATAAATTGTAATTGGCATCCCTCGGCTCGATGCCGGGGGCTTTAGAAATCTTTCTCCGTGTCTCTGTGGGGCCGAAGGGGCGGCAGTCGCTTTGGAAGTCCAGCCCTCGGCGCCCTGAGCCGGAGCACAGCGTCCGGTCGCGACGGCGGGGCGACGGGGCGCTTCGCCCCGCGCGCGCACGCCAGGCAACACCAGCAAAACAGTAAATACAACATTCCCTTTTTGTTTTGAAGTTCTTCGCCTCTTCTTGGCTTCTTTCTCCCCTCGCCATCCCCAAACTAGCAATAACCTTATTTTCCTTGTGCTTAACGAGTATTTTTGGCTATTCTCAACACCCGTTCGTTTGCCTGAAAATGCCAGTGCTGGTTACTTTTCCTTTTCCTCTTGGCCGCCCTCGGCCCCTGCAGCCGGCCCTTCCAGAGGGTCAACCTGGTCCCCTGGCGCCTGGCTGGCCACCGAGGCCAGAGAGCGCCGGGCCGACGGCGGGACCCAACGCCGGCGCCCCGCAGCCCCTAAGGGGTCCGCGCGGCGGCAGGAGGACCGCGCCGGCTTTGCTTTTTCCATCCTTGACTTGTTAGCTCTTGTTTCATAAGCGTTAGAGCAAGGAGATAACCCGTGACGGACCACGAACTTGTCATCCTGTAATAAAGGATCAAACCAGTTCAATAAAATCAACCATCATTGAGCAATTAAGGTGTAATAACTCAAATCTGTAAAGGAGCTCAGATTGTAATTGCAAGTTATTAATGGTGAGTAGAAGATGGAAGAAATTAAGGTCATCTCTCAGTCCCAATACATTTACACCTTTCATCCAAAAGGTTTAGTATTAAACATGTTTTCCCATTTACCATTGCAGTCAAATAGTCTTTGACTTATGAAGGCTTAAAGAGCTTTATTTCAAAATAAATCATTAATCTTTAGTGTAGCTGATGCAGATCAGAGGAGATTAGATTAAATTACCCTCGTTAATTATCAAAGGTCATAAAAGAAAATAGTGATGAGAGTTTTTTTAATTAGTTCATACCTTGATATTTGGTGGCCAGTTGCATTTTGGACACCTGTGATTAATTCCTCTATTATGCGGGAAGTCGGTAAATGTTATCACAACAAAATCCATCAAGAGCAATTGGACTGGTGCAGCCTGAAATGAAACAAGTTTGTTGTGATCTCACAGCACAAAACACTTCCCCTCTCTTCGCTGGGCGTACCGCTCTCGGAGCACCCTCTTTTGACTCTGCTTTTCAGTGCTAGTAATTCCCCTCTCCTATTTAGTGAGCACCTGTATCACCACTATCCTATAATAAAATCTCTCGTGAGGTTATGCTATATTATATTTATTGTATATATATAAATGCCAATATATAGCATATATTAATATTTAATCTTGGCTTTTGAAATCACTTAACGTTTGTCATAGGAAAACTCATGGGATTTTAAACTGAATATAAATAAAGAAATTGTTTAGCCTGTGTTGATGATTAATAGCTAGATGGCAGAACACCAGAATAAACTGGAAAAACATTAGAAGTAAAACTAGGATATATACTTACACCGTGGTTATGTCAAATGAAATGAATATCTTTTCTTAATTCTGTCCCTCACTGCATTTTTTGCAGTCTTCAGTTTTCCCCTGAAACCACGACTGGGTAGAATGCACTTCAGTCCTTGTGGGCAGCATATCCTGAAATGAGGTGTCAAGAAACCTAAGTTTTTACGTAAAGAAGACTTGTGTCATTGCACACACGGGATCAAAATAGTTGAAGAAATGCAGAAACTGATGTTAAAATGTTGAGGGCTACAAAAATTATTAACATATCTGATAGTTTCTGTTCATGCCGGATTTTGTAAGTCGGGTTAGCTCTTCAGTCACCAGAAGAGAGAAGAATGCGAAGGGTGACGTTGTATCTCAGGCTTGTATAGCGTTGCTTTCTGTGCTGAAATGCAGAATTCCAGTGTGGCATATGAGAGCTTTAATCTTAATATTTGCTTATTTAAAAAAAAAAAAAATTGGTAAAATCCTCCTAATAATATCAAATACAGCAGAACAATTCCATTTTGGACCAGCTACAGCGTAGTAAAACGGGCCTCCCTTTTCACGAAACGTGAGAGGTTTCTCCTTGAATTTTGCTGTCGTTGCTGACGGCGCTCTCCAGAAAGCCCCTGGGGGCACCTGGGCCTCCCCGGCACCCGGCGCTGTTGCCCGTTTTAAGTCGAGACCCCTCTTTCGCGCCGGCGCCCCGGGCTGCCACGGCGGGCGCGGAGGGGGAGACCCCGGGGCTGCGCAAGCGATAAACGATCCTGCAGCGCCCACGAGCCTTGTTGAACCGTGGGAACAGGTTTTATTTTCACCAAATTCCTTTTTAGGTAGATTCCCTCTTAAACTTGCGACGTGAGGAAACTTGCAAGCGGAGACGGAGATTCTGGTAGTTTTTCAGCCCAGCCTCCCCTTGAGGAGCTGGGTTCCCGTCCCGCGAGGCAGCGCCGAGCGCGTGGGCTTTCGCTTCAGCTTAGCCCCGGCGATCTCCGCTTCCGCTTGTTTTTGGGGGCGCCATCTTTCAAGCTCTCCCTGGAACGGAGGCAGAAAGGAACTACCTGGGCCCGCTCTGTTAATGGCCCGGGCTTCTCGTCCGTGCGTGGTCTCCTCCTCGCTGCGTCGAGTCGCCGCTGGGCTCCTGACGCAGCCGGGTTCCCGGCCGGCTGCTCTGGTGCGCGACCGCCGCTGCTAGCCAAAAAGGCGTTGTCAAAGAGCAGCCCGTTTTGTTTGTTTTGGTGGCACCGCAGCCAGGCAGTGTGTACGCCGAGCATCAGCTTTTCCTTCGCGGTCCTCGTCCGCTCGCCCCCTCTCGCTAGCGGCTCTCTAGTTGTCTGTGTCGAAATCTGACTCTGCAGACGAGAAGTTTCCTTGTTTTGTCCCAAGAAGACCCTTCTTTGCCTTGCTTTCTGAGGCAGATGACTTTGTCGGTGTTGCCGGCCGTGGCTTGGTGGTGCGCCAGCGCAGGGTCGGGGCCGGAGGCGGAGCTCGTTCGGGAGTCGGGCTCGTCCCTCGGGGCCACGGTGGGGCGCCGCACCGGTTTGGTCCCCGTTTGCCGCCGTTGTCCGTTTCGTGGCCAGGACTCCGGGCGCTGCTGCCGAGGGGGCCGGCGTGGGGCCTCCTGCTGCCTGTGGTGCCGCTGGTCCAGCTGCAGTCCGACGCCGCGTTTCTTGCCCCGGCTGCCTTTCACCTCCGTGTCTTGCTGCCCGCAGCTGCAGAGAGCGCAACGCGGGACTGCCCGGCCTCGCCGTCCTCCCCCAGCCCGAGCCCGGGCGGCAGGTCTTCCGGTTGGCGGCTTTCTTCCGGGGTTTTAAACCTGATCTTGTACCAAAACGGGTTTTGAGGGTTTATCAGGTTTTCAGCAGAAGGCGAGCGGTAGCGCTGCCCGCGGAGGGTCCCCCGCTGAGGCCGCGGGATCCCTGCTGCTCCCGTTCTCCTTTCACTACCTCCGTACTTCATCTGCAAATATCCCTGGAAAATTTGCGCCGTCCCAGGATGGTAGGAGAGGGGTCCGAACCAGCGCTGCCCCTCCTGCCGGCGCATCCCTCCCCCCAGCGTTGCTGAGCGCTCATTAATATGTTTGGATTTCGATGAACCAGTCTCGCGTGCTTGTAAGGAAACCAGATGGTTTGGTTTTGTTTTGTCCACAGACCCCAACGATTTCATGAATAAACATTTCAAAAGAGGTTTGGTACTTTGAAACTAGATAAAATATTCCGCTTCCACAAATCTTTGATCTAATAATATATAAAAACAATGAGATTGGGGGGGGATTAATGCGCGATATTACTGGCTTTGCTTCCGGCCTCAGGGATTCTGCGATTTCAGGAGACGTCACCTTAAGCATCTTGAGTTAAGTTTATATCCAAAAAGGCACTACACCCATAAAATCCCTGATGCTATCCGCTTAAGAATAGTACTTTGCTTTTTAATGAAAGTTTAAACTCATTGAGCCGCGTTATTTTACTTGATTGTGGCGAAGAGGGTTGTTACTGATGTGCAGTAAGAGGAACCGTTGCCTTTGCGGGTAACCATGGCAACAGGAAGGCTTTACTCCCAAATTCGCAAGAACGAGATCCTGTTATTTTAGGGCAGCCATAACAATAACCGAGGGCCTCGCCGTGCCTTTGAAGCAAAGCTGGCAATTATACAGAAGAAGCAAGAATTTCTCAGGCCGTAGGGATCTGGGAGAAATTAAAGGCCACTCTTTCAAATGATGATGACAATTATGAAGCCGTCGTCAGAACGCAAAACCGAGCAGTGCTGTGGACGAGCTCTGGCCTGAGTCTCTTGTTTCAGAAGAATCTCCTTCTCTTCTGCTAAAACCGCGTTTGCTCCGCGCGAGAGCGCAAGGCTCGTTTTGCAAAACACCCTCGCCTTTTCTAGGCAGCTGCCAAAAATTCGCCGTTCGCCTTTTCCTCTGCGTTACGCGCAGCAGCGTGCGTGCCGGAGGGGGCGGGTGGCCCGGGCACGCGGGCAGCAGCGCGGCTGAATTTTTTTATTATTTTTAAAATGGCGTCTTCGTTTATCAGCTACAGTGATGGATTTATCGAGACGTCGGGTGTATTTTTTGAGAGCCGAAACTTTTCTTTTTTATTAACAGACTCCTCCGTGTCGTAAATTTGATTTTTGCTGCATCAGTGCTTACAGAAACATTACAATTTTTTCTTTTCAGAAAATATTTACCTGTTATTTCCCTTAGAATCACTTTTGCATCACATTAACCTGAAAAATAGTTGTAGGGGATAAAAATACCAAAAAATACCAAAATGAAGAGTGGAGAGCGTTCAGAGGTTTCGCTATTAATTACCCGCACGTCCGCCGTCACCAAGTAGCTTGCATTTTCTTTCATTAGTTTCTTGTTATAGTCAGGATGCGGTCAATGATCTTTTAAGCCTGGTAATTTTGCCAAATCTTTTTCGTGGAGAGTCTTGGGCAGCTACGTGAAATGGCAGCTGTGTGCAGGATCGATCGGGGCTGGTGCTTTGAGTTTGCGCAGCCCGCTCAAAGCTCATAAGAAGACCCGGAATCGTGCGTTTTGGAGTAGAGCCACGCTAAAAAGCCGCGGGCCATTGTTTACTTCACTATCCTGAGCGCTGGAGAAGTCGTGTCTTCTGCTGACCGTTCTCCGCCCTTTGCGCTGCCGCAGGGGAAGCAAACATCCCCCAAGGGCGTTTGCTGGTTCTGATAAACGTCTTCTTCGGGAAGGAGTTCGGTAACGAAGAAGAGGCGCGTTTCAGAGGCTTGGCCGACGCGCCTCGCCCGCAGTCGTCGCCGTGGCGTCGCCCGTCGTGAGCAGACGTCGCCTCGCCGGCCGCGAAGCCGCGAAGCCCTTCGCCTGGGCGGCTGCGGCACTCGCCGGGGGGCGGGAGGGGGCACGGCGGGGCTCGCGCGGGGCGGCTGCGCCCGGGGCCGGCGCGCTGGCCACCGCTGCATGACCGCGTGCTGTCTCGTTCTGTGTTTGTCTTCTGTGTGATTAACTCCCACATGTTCTCTTCTGTTTTTTCTTTTTTTCTCCTTTTCCCTTTTTGTAGACGTTATTGAGCCTACTACCTCTAGCGCTGTCTCGAGCCCAGGTCAGTATCCACGTAGGTTTGCATATGGTTGGGTACTTTTCCCCGAGGAGTCACGACTGCTGCAGCGCCGTGCCGGCGAGCGGAAGCGATAGCGGGCCGGACCGCTCGCGGCGCTGCCCGACTGCGCCCTTCCTCTCGTTGCGCGCTGCTTGGTTTGCCTTTCCTCGCGGTCTTCTGTTTGTCCTTCAGTCCCCCCTTCTTGAGACACCCCGTCCGTGCCCCCGCGGTGCCCGCCACCCCAGCGGCCGTCCGGACCCCCTGGCGGGCACGACACGGGGAGAGCTTTTCCGGGCCAAACTGGCACGTGGGGTACACGTTCGCCTCCGTAAAAAGATCTTAGGGTCCGATGCCGCCCCGAAGCCAGGCGAAGGGACGGTCTGAGAAGGGGTGGTGGGGTGTGGCGAAGGTCGGGTGGACTCCAGCACCATTTTTCAAAGCCTCCCTAGATGAACGCTACAAAAAGATGCACAGTCTTTTCTCTCTTAAGGAAGTCGATGTCGAAATAGCGTGTTTCCAGGGGTGGTCAGTGGGATTCTTCCTATTAGCTGAGATTTACTATGAATAAGCAAAATTATATGTACTTCTTAAACGCGTGGGGAACAGGGCGGTGATGGGGGAATGGAAATGATTGCAGTCCTGTCCTAAATGACCTTGTCTTAATTCTGACAGCACGGTGATTAAATAGAGATACAAAACAGGTCTTTTCCTGAAGCGCAGTATGAAAACCAGAAGACGAAGGCCTTTGAACACAGCAGAGAAAACTTTAGAAGAAGCTAAAGTTGCAATAGATATGAAACAGATAGTCCAGTTTTAAGCGACCAAGGAAGGGATTCTCAGGTCGCTTTTCAGATGAGAAATATCTGTTGCACTGGCAGTCGGCAGGAAGAGGTTAAAAAACCCCTCAGACCGGATGAGAGTTTTGGATTGAGTAGCCGCCCTTTCCCGTGGGCAGCAGCACTGGCGCCTGCAGTGGCAGAGCCGTTGAGAGCCTTACCTGATTGAGCCGTGCTGTGACATGCCCTCTCCTCTTCTGGTCTGAGTACGGCAAACATCTAGGCAATACCGTCAGCGCTGCTGCGAAGCTATGAAGGGGCAGAGGCGACGTGAAGGCGTGCAGCGCGTCCGAACCGGGGTCGCTGCCGGGCGGCGAGGTGGGCGCAGGAAGGCCGCTGCGTTTGTCCGCAGCTGAGATAGATCGGCACGCGATTTTGTCTCCAGTGAGACCCATTTCGTTGTTTCTTTAAATAAATTCTCTTTGTCGCGTTCATTTTGATTCTGTTAGCAGAAGCAGAAAAATGAATGAATAATGCCATCATTCAGAAGAGTAAGGCCTCTGAAAGGTCAAAAGCAATGCCACTAAAGCGATACTGTACTTTGGGTCATCTGAGAACGCAGAGGCCAGTTGTGTCATTCACTTTGTACTGACGGCATGACTTCGCGTAGAGCGCAGCGTTGCCCTTCTGCGCTGCTGCACCTGGCGTCTGCTTTGCTTTCTAAAGCAAGCGTCACTTCTCAACAGGGAGCAGTTTGCTAGCGTAGATCAGGTGCCTTTGCATGGGGGTGGCTGCAGTCCCCCGCGAGGAGCAGGCAGGAGTGGGCAGGGGCCTCCTCCCGCGGCCCGAAGAAGGGCTCCCCTGCGGCTCCGTGCCGCCAGGGGGCTGCGCCCCGCTCCGGGAGGGCCGCCGGCGCGGGGGGACACCCGACCCGAGCAGCGCGGATGTGCTAGCGTGAAACGTCAAGGAAGGTTTTCTTTGGATGGTCTGTCAAAACCAACTGCTCACCTGGGGTAGACTTCCTTCCATCGTCATTTAATGAATGGTGTTGAATATAAAAGTGGCCCCGGGACTGTAGTGGGCAAGGAAGCGGCAGGTTCTCCTCTGTGAACGAAAGAGGATAGTTTTGGAAATCCTTGACGATTTATTTAGGCAAATATAAACTGGAAACCGCAGGAAGGGGGGAGGTCCTCCCCCTCCCTCTCTCCCCAGACCCAAGGAAACGCACAGGAACTTTGTAGGTGTACGGTAAGGGGGATTTCGGGGCGAGCACAGGAAAACATTGGAATCTGCAGTATGTAGAGTAATTTTTAAAAGACAGAAAAAGGCTAAAAACATGAAGAAAAAGAAAACATAGACCTCAAAGAGGGAGATTTGAGAAAAAAAATCGAGATCCTACATCACCCCAAGTACGCTGTCCAGTGTTGTATTTTTGATAGACTCATTACTTGAACTTGAACCGCTTTGGTGAACTTGTTTGTGAGCTCTTGTTAAACTAGAAATATATGTTGGTGTATGTGTAAACAGTATATCTAAGAAGGATTGTTATTACGTGAGTCTGGGAATAGACGGCGGTCTAGACAGGCAGCGGTAACAGAGCACAGCATTTGCAAGAGTTTCCCCTAATTGCACTTTTTTTAAAAACACAAGAAAGAAGCAGAATAAATCCATTATTAAAGCAAAATGTCACTGCTTTTTTTTTTGTTTACCATCTTTCCAATTTGCTTCACTGTTCTGTATTTTTAGTTTCCACTGTTTTCTTGAGCTAGCCTTTTAATTAATTTCGATGTTGTGTCCGTTGCCCCCCATGAGACTTGTATGATGGGCAAGATGTTATGTCACGTCACGTTCCTGCTCATTAATGCTCCACACAACTGCCTTTAAACTCGTTAAACATCTCGTGCCCGAAACGCAGAGGTTTGGCTGCGGGGGGGGCTGTCCCTGAGCCCTGCCGGCGTGTAAAATTTGAGCGGATTTGGTCAGAATTTAAAAGCCGTGTTAAAGTGAACTGTTCGTAGAAGAAAGAGACCGTTTTGCCCAAGGCAAAACCCAAATCTGGTTCCGTGGGGGGCCGGGGGGCCGCGGAGGCAGCGGGTCCGAGCTGCCGGCAGCGGGAGCCCAGCCCGCCTCCCCCGGCGCTCGCGGGCGCCCAGTCCGGCCTTCCCGAGCAGCCGCAGCAACGGGAGCAGGAAGGCCCGTGGGTGTCCGTGGGGGACTCCCTTGTCCTCCTGAGAGGCCGGTCAGATTCGAGCTCCTGTTTCTGCTGTCGCTTATGAACACTTGGTTAACTTGGAGGGGGTTGTACAAGCAAGCCAGTTTTTAATTTTACGTTATGCAAAAATATGGAAAAAGTTGTTTTTGCATAGGAGATGGGCTCAAAAATATGGGTGTACAAGAATGCATATATATATATATATATATACACACACACATATATATATACACACACACACACATATATATATAAAAAGATTATCAAAAGCAAACTGAACTAGTTGGAGTAGGTCTCCAAAATTGCGTGTAACTTCTGTGGCCTCAGCGTGACCAAGTTCTGCGCGTCGCTGTCGGACTCATGTTTGTGTGAGATAGGCCGTACAGTTTTGGCAGACAACATGAAATTATTTTCTTGGAGCAGTTCCCAGTTTAACAACTTTATTCATTCAGCATAAGACAGGGGAGGAGTGGTGTCCTGCCTCCATGCAATCCTCTCCTTATGGAGAAGTCCCCAAATTGAAAAAGTAGAATTATTGAACAGCTGCTAAAATTTCCCAAAGTGCCCGAAAGGCACGTCGCTCAAATAACCCATGGCTCTGGGGTTCGCTAGGCGACGCACCTTTTCCCGCACCATTTCCCATTGTTATTAGCGTGGGCATGCATGTGTGTAAGTATTTTTGCGTGTGTGTGGAAAGGGGAGTGTAAGAGAAAAATACCCCCGGCCTCTTAAGATGCTTAAATGTGGAGTCTGTACTGCAGCTGGCTCTTACAGGTTGCCCTTCCTATCTGTGCATTTCTTTTCTCATTTACACTCGTGCACTATTTAGCCGGAGAGTGATATTAATAACCGCTGCCTGAGCAGGTGAAGTGCCGAGCTGGTGATGAGGCTCCAGCCTCTTTAATATTCCCACCCTGTGCAGACTGTCAGCGCTGGAAGTGGTGCTCAGCAACGAGCTGCCATCTCACCAGTCTTCCTTCTCCTATACGGTATCGCGATGCTAGTCAGCTACTTGCAGCTTGCGTGGCCAAAAATTACATGTACAAGCTATATGTGTAAAATATTATTACGGAAGTTTGAAAACGCTTTCTAGATATTCATAAGCCAAAAATACTGCAGTGACAACACCCCCAAAACGTCCGTCAGTGATGACCGATCAAAATCATTTTGGTTAAAGAAAAAAAAAGTTCCTTGCAGTACAAAAGTGTACTAAATAGTTGCTTGGAAGTGATGGCCGGGAATCTGAGCACGGCACCTCACTTACTGCGTTACGCAGGGCTCTGCCTCGCCTACGCAGTACTCTGCAAAGCAGGTCACGGCACTCACAGCTGACGGAGGAGCAGCGCTGCGCGTGAGAGCCAGCCTCGCACACCGGGCTGCTGGGCTGCTCGCGCCCGTTTTAATGCTCGGGAGGTTGTTCGCACTTCTAAGCTGCAGCGCTTCAAGTATGCAGGATTCGGGGCAAAACTTAGAAGATCGGGGCCAGAGGTGGTGTGAGCTTTGTCAGTCGTGGGCAGGAGCCGCAGGCACTGACGAGTCTCATCCTCCCCCGTAGTTAGTTCGCAGGTGGGGTCTCGGGCGCCGTCGGGGATGCTGCTGGGTCCCCGGGCTGAATAACTAGCAGTGACAGCTCAGAGAGAATAGCTGAGGAATCTTCTTTAATTAATGATTTCACGTATCATGGGTATCATGAAGCACTTTTACGAAAGTTGAGGTTGGAGAGAAGAGGACTTTAACTTGCTTAATGTTCTCAGGAGCAGAAGCGCGAGTGCAAAGGAGCGCTCCGGGCGGGCTGGACGACCCGCTGAGCTGCCCTCGGCTGCGCCTGGCCTGCCCTCCTGCCCGCCTCACCCCTTCTGACGCGCCAGAACAGCCGGGCGCTGCTGTCGGTCGCGCGCCGATTGTTTCGCAGGAAACGCGTAAACCCTCGGGCTTTTTCTGCTCTTGGTAAGTTGCAGTTTCCGTGTTCCTCAGTAGAAGACGTGCATACGGAAGGGCTGCAGGGCTGGAGCCCGGGCGTCTCGGACGTCGCGGCAGCCTTCCCCGCCCCGTCCTCCACCAGCGGCGGAGGTGTCACCTGCGCTGAGCTAGAGACGCGGCCGGGAGACAGCCTGGTACGGCTAACGCTGCCGTAGAGGTGAACCCCGAGGTGTAAGAGAGCGACCAGCCGCAGGAGCAGCTCGGCTGTCGCGTTCATTAGTCATCGATTTTCTTCCTTTTCCCAGTCTGTGGAATTTCTTCCCAAAACTGAACGGGTGTGAGTACATGAATATACGCTCGAGATCTAGGAGAACAGATCCTGGATCATGGCAAGCGCGAGCGATAACTTCTAAATCAGATTAGAAACAGATGCCCTCTTCTTCAAAAGCTTTTGGCTGTGAGCGGCCGGGGAAGGAAGGCCGGGGCTGCCAGGCTGCCTCCCCTTCCTCGCCCTTCGAAAACAACGCGAGAAAACCACGGGTTCTTTTGTCCCCGTTCATAGGTATAAAAGCAAATACAAAGCTACTTGCAACTGACTGCGCATAAGCTGGCACCAAATAAAGTAAATGGGCCCTAAAGAAAAAAAAAGCCCATACGTTAGTCGAGTTATTCGTAAACGACTGTAAAAGCTGTACGTTCACGCGGTGCGGTCGTCGGCTGTGCTGCGCTGCAGCTTTCCAGGCGGACGTGGATTCCCGCAGAGCTCTCGGCCCGGAAGAAGCGGTGCGCGCAGTGCTGGTGCTGCGCGCCTCCTGCCCGGCTTAAGATTGCAGTATTAATGAGTTTTCCTCCCCGTCTGAGAAGGCCGCTTAAGTGAAGAAGCGGCTCGGACGCTCACTGTTTTGCTTAGCCAGCACAGAAGAGCGTGCAGGAAGGAGAACGGGCAGTGCTTCAGGACCTCGTGCACTGATCAGTTTGCTAGCGTGACCTGGGCGTACCGGCGAAGATCGGAGTGTCCCGGGCGATAGCCAGGGCTCTGCAGGAACCAGGTGCATCAGGGATGGCGACTTTCACCAGACCTGTATAAACCAGCGCTGGCTTAAGCCAGAGCTGGCTATCTTCTTGCAAACATGTAGTTCTCCAACTTTGTCAGGAAGAAAGGAAAAAACTTCAACATATCTTAGTATTGTTGCAACTTAAATTTAGAGCTGCTGGAAAATGGCAGAACTGTATATGTTTTTTGCAGTTTTGCTTGAAAGTCATTGCTATTTTTGGCCTGGCAACTTTTAACTCTGAAATACCACATTTTAACATAGAAGCGCTCTTGAGAAGTGCCAGGAAAGTAGCTCAGCAGACATTTTGGAAATAATTATTGTATCCTATGCAAGGGGTAGAGGCTGTGAAAGGCAGACGGGGGTCATTAACCGGCTAGCTGCTGCTGCTGTCGTCCCAGCTTCGGTGGCTCTGACACGCAGGTAGTGGCGGGGCCGGAGGGTAACCCGGCCCCAGGGGACACCCACCTGCGCGTGCCATTCCCGGTCCCCGAGGACGTATCGCTCAGGAACGCGGAAGGGCCGCTGGAAACGCTTCCCGCGTTGGCAGCGAGCAGCACGCGGGCACGGGCAGCTCGGGTCGGCAACAGAGGGCAAGCTCTTCTGTAACGCAGGGCGAAGCTTCCACAGCTCATGTAGTTTTCAAAGGTTTTAAGACCAGTATTACTTACTCTTTCAATGTCTGTTTATTAAATATTAATGGCGATAAAATGCCTCATTATCTCAGTCCACTTCCGAGAGACGACCCCCATCTCATCGGCGCGGGCAGCCTCGGTGCGGTCGGTGGGGAATAAATACGGAAACTTTACTAGGGCCGCTCTCTCTCTTCACCTCAAGCAGTGATTAATTCCCTAGGAAAGCACAGAGACACGCGGGCTAGAAATGTCTTTCCTGAAGGCGGTTTGGGGGTAGTGATCCATATATTTAAATTCTGTTCTTCATCTGCAGATGTAATTTAGGACTGTGCTGGGAATCAGATGTATGCATATATAACATTGAACTCAGTACGTGTGACTCCATTAAGGTTACTCTGAAATGTGCCAAAGCACTATATTACTTTATTTTCGCGGCAGCGTAGCGTATAGTGTATACATGCAGCAGTGCCAATCTGCTGTCCTTCAGTAGCATTAAAACAGAAGGCAAAATGCACAATATAAACCTTCCAATTTGCAACATTGACATAGTAAAGCTACTCTAAAGGAATTTGCATCTAGGGACATGTTACGGTTGAGGAAAAGACGAGCGGGCGATTCCAAAATATGATTCATTAGCAAAAAGAGAGCAGTATTTGTTTTTATTTATCACATAAGGCTATGTCTTATGTGAAGGTCTTATTGGCCAGAATTGGCTGACTAAAATAATTCTTACAGGAATATATATGCATCTCTCCGTCTGGCTGAGATGTGCAGCCATGTGCAGAACTTCAAAATGTTGATATGACTGCGTGGTTCAGAGAGGATCCCGAGCCTTTGCAGCATATGAAAGTGCCTGCAGCTACCGCTGGCTGGAAAGCATCCGACAAACTTGGGCTGTGTAGGGAGGGGAGGCTGGGGGCTAGGGAACTTGTCAGAAAACGCCTATGTGAAATCTCCACCAGTATGTCAGTTTTAAAGAAATTCAAATAAAAGACTCAACTTTTGAGTAGAAAAAAACACTGGCGTCCTTCCAGGCTACCCATCTCATTCCAGGCAACACTTCTTGTCTTGTCTTTTCAGTATCCGAATTTCTCACCAAATGGAGATTTCAGTTTCCTGCCAGCCAGCTGCACCTGGAATCTCTGTGCAACATGGGCATTTTGCTGCAATTGCCAGCAGTATCTCCCGCTGAAAACTGTCAGCCAGAGATAGTACAGGATCTGCCATTTCCTTAGTCTGAACCTAATGTGTAAAGGAGTGTTATCTCTGCATCTTTATCTAGCCTTATTATCAATTGCAAACTTTTTTTTTTTTTAAGTTTGGTCCTTCTTTATACTTTCCAGATGAGCTCTTAAGCAGGCCATCCGGAAACTCAGGCCTATATGATACGTTTTTCTTCCAGTTAGTCTCCTCTACGTAAATGAAAACAGAACAAAAAGACAGTAAGACAGAACAAAAATAAAGTAAGAAGTGCTGGTTTATTGGGAGTCATCACTGCTCCCAGGAGCGGCGCCTTCTCGCTTGGCCCGCTTTTGTGCCGGCTTGGAAGGTGGGCTTTCCTCAGGGTAGGAGATGTTTAGTTAGAGGCACAAATAGGCCAGTGAAAGCCCTGGAGTGGCCCGTGACCATTCAGAGTGGCTCAAAAGGACCTTGACTAAGAGCAGGCAGAAGTTATTCACTTGCGCAGTTCAGCGTGATGAATCAAACAGCGTTTGCTCAGAGCTGGACCCGGGCGCTGTGTCCAGGCGATGCGCTTTATATCGTGTACGTGAACCTCTTGCACCGTTGCGACCTTGGCTTCCTCCCAGGCCTAATCACTGGTGACATTTGTGGCCCAAGTACCGAAGGACATCAGCAAGGGCAGAACTGAGCAGGCTCGGGGAAAGGAGACGGGGCAGCCCTCCAGGGGACCGCCGTAGTACCGCGGCTTTACGCCTCTGAGAAGCAAGCCTTCTCCTAAACCTTACACCTGTCTAGGACAGTACGTGTAACACGCTATGCAAGTGTAAGGAAAAAAGTTAAAGAGCTTTAAAACTTAAGAGTTTTAAAGATGGCTTTCGTTCAAATGAAAGTTTTCCACAGTATTTCACCATTTTTCAACTGCTGAGAGTCGGACGTTTTAATAAGAAAAAGCTTTTTGCATTAGGCAATAGGAGACCAATGGCCACCAAAATTGATGGACCTGATTATGTTATTACTTTATTTCCAGTCCTAAATAGCCAGTGTGTTAAGTGCTTCACAAGCATGAAAAATACTGTCTCAGACCTAGAAAATACAGCCCAAGTAGTAGGTCGTGCTACTGAATTTGCTGCAGGTTGTTTTGTATGGATTATATTTTTCAGAAACTAGTTTTGATTGCTGAGACTCCCAGGACCTGTTCAAGTCCAGTTGCCATCTAGCTTAGGCAGGCGGCGAGCGCCGCGTCCGGCAGCGTCCCGGGGCTGGACGATGGCGCGGCCTCTGGCATTAGGACTTGAGTGGTGCCTGTTGTGCCAAACAGCGGCAGGAAATGATTGACCTTGGCTTCTTTTGACTGTCCTTCTTCTCATTTTTAAGGTGCATAGCTCAGCTTGCGCTTCTCTCAGTGATATGCCACAATGGCAGGGATGCATCTCTGAAAAAAATTGATAGAACTTATCCTCCTTAATGTCCCTGATTGCAACAGAAATGATTGCCTACCAGTCAGGCTGCTTATTCAACAAGCACCGTATATAAACTGCACCGAATGAGTTTTCTGCCAAACTGAGGCAATTCAGGCTACGACTCCCTTCTGAAAGATCAGGAGCGTGTTCACTTGAACGAGCAGAGTATGGATTTTATAATAGGAAAACAGCATGTAATTTGAATAGTTGGCAGGAAATTGGGGAAGCGGAGCTCTGCGGCTCTCGGCCCGTTGGGGGAACGAGCCGTGCGGCCCGGCTCGAGCCTCTCTTGGTAACACGCAGCAGTCGCCCTCTGCCCGAGGTGGACGCCCTCGGCCTGGGCGGCGCAGACGGCCGCTCCTCGGGTCTCGTGCAGTTTGAAGGGAAGTTCCTTTTGTACAGAGAAACTTGAAGGATTTTTAGCAGCTTAAGGGTTATATGCGGTAGAAATTAGAGGAAGAACAAGAGTTGTTTATGGAGCACAATATATCTTTCTCCTACTGATCCGAAGAGAGTATCAGAGGCGGGAATCCAAGCCTGCTTCTGTCTTCCGAAAAGCGTCTCTCTTCGGGAAGGCATGACGCTTGATCGATACTCAAAGTAGCGACTCCAAAAGCACCCTTATGTCTCACTGCGGTTAGCCAGAGAGAGAGGTGGAGAGCCTTCAGCAGCAGCTGCCAAACCTCACCTGTTACCTGGAGGGGAACGCGTGCTTTATACCTGATTGCCCCTTCTGTCCATTATTTTTTAAAGAACCCGACATCCGTAACTGCTCTGAAAGTTGCACTATCTTCTGCCTTGTCTTTCTAAATCCTAATTCAGTGCCAAAATCTATGGTAAAACGCTGCTGCCCGCTGGCCGGCGAGGAAGCCTTTGGGGCCGCGGGCGCCGCTGGCCCCGGCCGCCCGGCGCAGAGAGCCGAGCCGCGGCTCGCCTCCCGGCACTGCTGCAGGGATCGCAGAACTTCTTTGTGGGCTTTTTGTTTTTTCCTGCAGTGAAGTGCATTTTAACAGTAAGAGGAGGGTGTTTCCACTGAAGAGACCAAACGCCTACATTCACAAGGGTGCTAAAAAGAGGATGGAAAAGGCATGCAGGAGAGACTGCCTGCAGCTGTCCTCCGTGAGCAGGCGGCGTTACACCTTGCAGCCCAATCGCCAGCCGCAAGAGAGCGACCAGGAAGAACATTGCTCTTCGGTTCTAACCGTCCTGATTTCGGCGCAGCAGGGATCAGGCTCGGACCAGCTTTATCGGCTCTGCGGCGTCGGGGCGTTTCTCCGTGCGGCGGCGGTGCTGGGCAGGAGTCGGTCCCGGGCGTCAGCCCGTTCGCGTGCTGGCCCCTGCGCGGGGAGCGGACCCTGCAGCTGCGCGGGTCCCTGCCCTTGGGGGCAGCCGCAAGGGGTGGGAAAGGGTGGTCACCACCGGCGCAGAATACCCTTGTCGGCCCGCCTGCGCGAGCTCTCCGAGCGGACAGGATAATCCCCTTGGGACGACCACAGAGCAGACCACAGCGCTGGAGGAGCTTTGCTGAATGCGATTCCTTGTCTTCTTGGATGCGTCACTTAGACAACACTTCCGTTTGGTGAAGCTCACTCATTTTCCTTCCCTGTTGATAGTCGGATACCTCACTGCATCCCAGTTCATGCCGGGCTGCGCAGGCGCACGCGGATGCAGCTGGGCGTCCGCCCAGAGCCCAGGAGGTCACTCGCAGCTGCACAACCTGGCTGGCTGTAGACCCAGCTCTGTCCATCCCACTGTCAATATTTCATTGAGAGTTCCTCTTTGGGAAGAACTTATCTGCTGAGTAAGATATGTCGTGGTGCGATCCTTCCTTAGCTCCCCACAGGCACGCCGCCGGGCGCAGGAGGCTCTCGGAGGGCTCGGGCCGCGCTGGGGCCGTGCGGGGCTCTGCGTACGCCACGGCCAGCAGCCGGCTCAGCCGAACACCCCGACTCTCCGTGGTTTATCACCTGCAGAAGTGCTGGGACAGAAAAAAGAAATCACTGCAATCGAAGAAATACTCCCCCGCCGCCAGACCCTGCTCCGCGCCGTCCCCTAGCAGAAGTTGAGCAGACCCGGAGAGCTAAAAGCAGAAGGGATTTGGGAAGAGGCAGGGTTGAGAAGGAAAAGCAAGCAGGCTGGCGTGGAGGGGCGCGAGCCGGCGCAGGGCCCTGAACCGTTATTCGGTCCTCGTAAATCACTGCGGCTCCGAGCTATTATTCATCCCCTTCCTCACTCAGGGAAATGCTCGTTTTTAACCTGTCCTGCTCAAGGAGAGCAGCTAACAGGGGAAGCGTCGCGGGAGCGCCGCAGCCTGGGCGCGCTCTCCTCCCCAGCCGTCGGCTCCCCGATCGCGAAGGGCCTCCCACCGAGGCGCCAACACTTGCATTTTTTTCTGGCTATCTCTGCCAAAATATTACCCTAATTGACAGAGATTTTGAAAGCCGTGAATCTTAAGAGGAGCTTTATGCCTGCAGCTCCCAGGCGGCTCTGATGATAATCTCAGCTGCTTTTTTCCTTTTCTGTGCGTGCACAGCGGAGCCGGGATGGCTCCAGGAGCCTCTGAGCCGGGTGCGGAGGCCGGTGCCGGGTCAAACCCCCCCTGGACCCAGTCCCCGCCGGCAGGAAGACCCGCGCGCTGGGAAGCAGCAGCCCCGGGAAGGCCGCGGCGCCCGGGCAAAGGGGCCCGCGCGGCGCCGGCGCGGCGGGATGCTGCGTCCTAGCCGCTGCGCGGGGCTGGAGGGCAGAAAGCCACGAGCGCTTGGGGGAAGGTAGAAGGTGTCTCAGCTCCTGCTGCGTTTAGCCTTTCCCTGGAGCCGCGCGCTGTCACGAGCGCGGGCGGCCTCAGCCCTGTGCGGGGGCTTCGCTGCGGCACGCCGGTCTCCCGTTGCCTTAATCCCGTTCGTAACTTGTTAACCCAGGGGCAGAGACCTGAAACATGCGGGTTCACTGGCAGCTTTTTCTCTTCATCCAGAACGCTTGTGTTCATGCCAGTAACTGTCACTTTTGTCGACCTGTATATTGTGATAGCAAGCAAAAAAAAAAAGAAGAAGAAGAAATTAGACTTCTCGGTTATGTGAGCTTCTATGTTAATGGCCTGCTAGCACACCATTTTTCAGTGAAATGCTTTTTATTATAAGATGCACTTTAATGAAATGGAAAAATTACTGTATTAGATTATAAGCACTTTCTGTATGTTTTATGGATGGGCTTTAAATGATGTGTAAGTTCCCGGAGCTCGCAAATGAGGAACCGCAGAACCAAAGCAGCGGGAGTCTGCTCCCGCCGGCCCCGCGAAGCGAGAGGCCCTCGCGCGCGGAGGATTGAGCCTTATCGCAGCTGGAGGGGGAAGTACATGGTGTTCATACGCCTCGATCGGTGCTGTGTTTCACAGAGCAGCCGTGTTCTTCAGACGAGTTTAAATTCATTGAGATGAGGTTTCCATACCTGGTCACCCTGCGGAGGGTAAGCGTTGCGCAGTCACCGAACCGGCTGTATTAGGCTGGAGGTTACACAGTTGGTTGACAGATTTATGGGGTTTATGAGCTTCTTCACACTTTCTCCTAGAACCAAAAACTTGTGAGCAAAGGTATTTGTCGGCACAAACCGGGTCCTTCGATAGCGATCTGTATCTTGAAAAAGGAGGTGGGGGGAAAGGGTGTTGGAAGGGAAAAAATCTGCGTTGCTCAGTCCTGCTGGGAACGGGTTGGTTCCACGCGGGAAGTCCAGCGTATGTTAATAATGCGAGGAAGAAACTGTACTGGTAGAGCTCAGGCTGTGGACGTGTGAGGCGCAGCCCCTTTCGCCGCTCCTCGAGCGCCGCGCAGCAGCCAAATCACCCTCACGGCGGTGGAGTGACAGCCGAGATGAATGCCTTCCCTTGAGTCATTTTCTGATAAAGACTCATCGCTTAGCGGCAAGATGACAAACTATATGTTCAAAGTGACAAATCATTTAATTAAAATTTACAAGCGGTTAAATACTGTTTGACCCAAATGGAGGCAGTTATCATGAATCAATTTTGGAGGAGGAACTGGGCTTTTCAGCAAATCGATAGCTCGCAGCTCCAGTACGTGGACACCCGCCGCATGTCTCAGGGCAGTAAAGCCCCTCGGCTCTCTGCCGCGTCCTCTGGTCCAGCAAAGATCTCAATCAAGTTGAAAAGTAGTAACAATTTTACCTAGGCAGTATTTGAACGCTCTGAAGTTTCATGAATACTTAATGTCACATCGATTGTTCAAGAAAAATGCTCTTGTATCTTAAGAGCAAATAGCTCAAACTTTGATGAGTTATATTTTTTTATTGCATGTACGGACCAGTGGAAATTGCAATCATCTTTCATGAAAAGGCTCAGTAGTTTTTATTATAGGAGAGCAAGGGTGGCCGTTGCATTTACTAACTAATAGAGTAAATGTAAAATTGCCAGGGTAACAGGCTTTTTTATTTATGCTGCTGAGCATCTGGTGGTGGTTTCATAAAAATATATATTAGAGGAATTTTACATGCCAGCAAGCTGTAGGTCTGTTTTATGTGTATGACTTATCCAGCGTCCTTCTGTTGAGACGTTCCCCGTTACAAAGAACGTGATTAAGCAGTATTGACATCCAAGGCAAACCGGAGAGATAACGCTGGCCTAGGCGGTTATAATTCAAGGTGGCACTGTATTTTAACTCTTCTGGAATTAGTAAACTGTTTGACTTTGTTATTTATGTCATCCATCACTTTTTTTCTAATGAGAGCACTAACGATGATTAATTGAATGGATATTAGCATAGTTCAGCAGTGGACTTGCATGGATTAAGCTCTTGGTTTTCATACGTGTATAAAACTAGAGCAATATATACTTACATATGGAGAAATAGAACTGGGAAAAAAAAAAGAAATGTTTAAGAAATCAGCAGACTAGCTGAATAAAAAAATGAATCTCAAAATCATCTGACAAATACCCCTTTAGAAGAATTGTTTAAAGGTTGTCAGCTCCTCCAGCAAAATTTCCTTTCTTATACACAGGCACCAGAAAAGGCAAGAAATCATGTGCTAACCTGTTTAACTTCGTATCCTTTGTCCAGATCAGAAGAATGATGCTGAAGCTATCCAGAAACTATGAAGTTCTGAGTCAAAAATTACCGTTCACAATATGTTATAGGACATTGCCCGGGCGCAGCAGAACCAGCAAAACCTTCATGAGAACTATATGGCAACTATTAATAGTGAATACTCTGAATACACATATTTAATGTGCTGCTTAGTTCAAGAGCTTATTTACAATGTCAGACTTCACTTGGAGAAAAGCGATTCTGACAAGCAGTCATTGAAAACAGAGAACGAGCGTTTCACGAAAGGTCAGAAGTACAAATTAGTTTCCCTATTAGCTACTAATAGATTCATTTCCTATAAAAATTAGAAGGTTCAGCTAACGTCTGCAAAGCTATTTACAGTATTTCAGCGTAAAACCCAACCTCTAACTGCCAGTATAAGTCGTAAATAATTGTCAGGTATGCCGATGAGCCAAAAACTCTATGAAATTAGGGTAATTAGTTCCCAAGTTAAATCTTCCTCTGGCATTACAGTGCTCTGCCTCTGGGCGGCTCCAGCAAAGGAAGGGAGCGCTGCCGCCGAGGCAGCGAGCGCAGTCGTCCTCGACATCCTGCGCCCAAGCGACCGCGGGGGCCGCGCGTCTCGCCTTTGAAACAGCCGGCTCGTCTCGGCAGTTCAGTTTGTAACGCCGCCGGCATCGTTCGAACGGTGACGCTCCTGAACGGGGCAAGTTCAGGCGCCTGGCGGCTTGGGGGCGGCCGGCGCGCAGCCCGCTCCCGCCCGGCCAGCCCGGGAGCCCTTTTCTGCCGGAGAGCGTCCCAGCCGCGGGACGCCTGGGCCCGTCGACCTGCGTCCTCGAGCGCAGCCCTGGGAGCTTCCCGGGGCTTGCGCGGCCTCCGTGCCGGCCGCGCGCCCCCTTTCCCGCCGTCTCTTAAAACTGAGGAGGGTGTTTGATATCGATGTCAGCAGGCACCTTGGTCCGCTGAGCACTTTTGTGAAATAAGTTAAAAATTGTTTACTTTTGAATATTGACAAATGATATGTGAAGGCTTCAGCGCTTGAATCTTATTTTTGCACACCTGAAATAATTTCAAGTAGAAAGCAGCGATATTGATGACTATCAGCAAAAACAGTGAACATGTCATTCAGAGACAGTGTGTGAATCATACTGCGAATATAGGAAAAAAATCATCTTTCTAGGCAAGAAGTTTGGAAGGTAAATGTGACACGTCCCTATCTGTTTGCTGTGGTGTGGCTCCAGCGTTGGCAGCTGTAGATGGCGGGTAGGCCTACGGCACGTGGGGCCTGAAACTGTCTGATGTATGACTTAACATAAATCAGTTAAATAGAAATTAGTTCTTATCTCAGCTGTACAGAAGTGTTTTAAATAACGAAGGGCTTCAGTAGCTACATCATCTAGAAAACTGCTCTAAAAGTGATTTTGTTGTTCGTTCTTAACATAGGAACGTCTTTTCTGTTTTCACCAAACTGAGTTTTTTCATGCCCTAGACTCCGAAAAACGCTTTCCTCCCCAGATTTGGGGTGACAAGGACAGTTTGGGAATTCTACATCTGTCTTTTGGATGGCAGCTTAAAATATACAAGAATTAAAAATAGCCCCCAATCCATATCTGTTAACGAGCACGTCTTCAATCTCAAGTCATTTTCTTCCCACGTCCTTTCCTCTCAGAGCTAGAAGGGGCTATTTTGAGTGGTGAGCAGCTTTCTTGGAAGAGGAGGCAAATATAAGCTTCGTTTCCCGGCTTTGCTGGCTACTAGCGTTGTCACGTTATTTTTCTGCTGGTAGACAGCAGGGTGCTGTATTTTGTGCGATGCAGTTCACACAGCTCTGTATCGAGACAATCTTGCCTTATTTTTTTATAAAGCAGTGGTAATTTTGAAATCCAATGAGAAAATCAGTCGTGCAATTCTCACTTCAATGAATAAACGCTTCAGCCAGGATATTCAGCAGGCTCCAAATGGCCACAGAAATGTCTTGTAGTGAAACTGAGGACATTTTTCTCCAGGACCTTTCTTTTTATTTTGCTAACTGCAGTACTTCCCAGCGTTGTCAGGAATATACATAGTGAGAGTGCTGCTGAAATAAAGCAGGAAATACTATTCAAAAAGCTTTTAATTTTTTAATAATGCTTGGATACTGTCTTTTTAGCACTTCTGAAGAAGCAACACAATCAAACTGGAGAGCATTATTGTTAGGGGAGGAAAACTTGGCAAACTCAAAGAAAATGGAAGTCAGGTAATATTTCGAGCCATAGAAACAATAGAGACCTATACATTTATTAATGGTTCTAATATAGGAACATTAGTGATAATTGTAGCCTTATAGATCTGATTGCACTGAGAAATGGGTTAAACCTGCAAATTTTATATAAATTATTTAAATCTGTTGTTGTTCCTATTATGTGGAGAAAGAGAAGAGAAAGAGGAAGGAGATTAGAAGACCGTGGTTAGTTTAACAAAATGTAACCGCAAATGTCTGCGAAAGAGTCTGGGAAAAGAGGGGAGTGAGCTCCGGGGAGAACCAGGGCGCCCGCTGCAAGCCGGCAGTGCAGCCACGCGTAGGAGCGCGGTCCGTCCCCAGATTACTGTGTCCTTGAAACGAGAAAATTCTTACCCATCCAAGAAGGGTAGCTCTAGAGAAAGCGCCTGCTGGTTGCTCCCGGCGGAAGCAAAGTAACTGCTTTTAAGATAGATCTTAGCATATTTTTTGAGGGGAATCCCAAGATGCAATGCAATCGCAAAACTGGCTTTGATAAGCCAAGAGGCAAATGCTGCCTGTAGGTTCTGGAGCCGTGTTCTGCCTGTTCACTCCTCTAGGAGAACTAAAGATCTGTGTAAAGTTTTCTGCATAGTTTGCGCAGAACAGTTACGTCCTTAAGCCATATGAAAGAACTTGGAGCCAACTTCGAAGAAGAAGAGGGAAATGGCTCTTCAGATACATCCCGTGCTATAAACCAGGGCGTTGCCTCTAGGACCTCCCGGTTTAACCGGCTGTTCCTTGCCTCCGCATTGCTTGCCGTTATTCTGGCCTCTTTTCCTCCTCCAGTCACCTCTAATTACGAAGCATTCCTGGATTTAAAACAGGCCTGAAGGGACCATCTAGAACAGTCTTCCCAAAGGCAGCAGTAGTGGGGTCTATTGCTGTTTTTGACAGATACTTATCTGCTCTGTTCTTAAAAATCTGCAGTGATACAGATCCCTCATCCTTCCTATGCAATCCAGTGCTCGTGCTTCCTTCAGAGCTATCCTGGATCCCTCTTGCTGCTCTTGTCCTACCCGCTACAGCCAGCAATAACAGATTATTGCCTTACCTTCTCCAGAACTACTCCGTATGTGTGTCCGATGGCTGTTACTCTGACACCTTCTCCTCTTCAGGTTTTAACCTATCCTGATGTTTCAGGCTTTCCTTGTCGGTGATGTTTTCTCTGGAGGGTTTCCAGCCAGTCTACCCATCTCCTGAAGCGAAGCCTCCACAGCTGCACCCAGGGCTGCGGTGCGGAGCAGAGCAGAAGCGGTGCTTCATCGGCTCTAGCCCTATTTACACAGCTCACTAAAATATTTGCCCTTTCACAGCAACATAGCACTGATGATTCACTGTAATAACAGATGCTTTTCTGAAGAACTGCCAGAGTCAAGCATTATTCTTCCAGGATTTATGCAACTGACTGACTGTTTTTGCTAAAGAGCAGATTTTGTTGGCATTGCTGAATTGAATCTCTCTCTTTTTTCTTTTTCTGGTCAGAAGATTTCTCTGACTCATTAAATTTACTTTGAATTTTAATCTTGCCCTCCAAGGCGCTTGCAGCTCTTTCTCATTGCAGCACTGGCAGCTGTAGTGTTTTGCGGCGCTTGCATCGAAAGCTCAGCTCAGCTCAGCTCAGCTCAGCTCGCTCCAGGACAGCCCTCGTACAGCTCAGCGTTAAGGGATATGGTTTCAGGCTGTCCGTCGCTAAGTCTGTAACGGCTGCTTGTCCTGCTTTGGACATGCCGCTCCGAAGGCCAGCGAGACCGCTCTGCTCTCGGGACAGGTGGCTTCGCTGTGCTCTTTGGTCTCCTCTGCTGGTTCAACGCCGAGAGCAGGTGGTGAGCAGGGGTTAATCCCAGGGCTGCGGCTGGTATTTCGTCTGTCCATCAAAAATAGTCTCAGGTCTCCAAGGTGGGTTGACATCAGGGATTCTGAGCTTCTTAACAGCTACGTTATTCTTTTAACAGCATGACTGAACTTTTCCTCTGTGGAAAAAAAACTGAGATAACTTGAATATGAAGGAAGATATATAAAGCCAACTTTTATTCTGTTCCTTCCCAGTATTTCTTCTCATAAATACTTGCAGGGATTATGAACTATTACTTGCACTAGAAGTCAGGAGTGTGAAGGCAGCTCAGCTTTACCCGGTTAAGCAGCGCGAGGGTCTGCGTTCAGTCCTGCCTGCCTTGGCCTAGCGCTGCCCTGGCAGGATCCCCTTTCTCTGCACTGTTTAGGAGAAGGTTTTGTGTTTGATATGGTCACGTTTGCCTGTGTCCAAATGAAATTCCACAGTATGAAAGACTTGCCCTGTGACGTACAGCGCATGAGGGTTCAAAATTGGTTTTGGTTTTGCTCTTGCAACAAAAACACGCCTGTAATATCTGACAGTTTAGAGCGAGCACTATCTGAGCACCGCTGCTTTTCTGATTTTACGATATCCAAAGAGATGTGCTTGAGGAAGCAGTTTGACAGACAACATGGGGGCAGCCTATGATTGACGCTGCTTAGCCGCTTTGCTGACTCTTCGGTTAGGGCTGCTGTTGTTAAGAATTTGTCCAAATCACCAGTGTACGTTTCCCATGCAATATCTGAAGCCGTTGTAGACACACAAACGTGGAGCAACAGAAAGGAGCCTGTCTGGCCTCCACTGAAAGTGCACCTCTACAAACACCGCTAGGCACAGCAGCAAGGCCATGGAATTAGCCTGAGCAATAACTGCAGGGATTTTTAGGTACCACGCTGTGATAATTGCTTTTAAATGGGGACTTTTTTTACTGGCAGCCCTAGGCTAAAATTTAAAACATAAGTTTGAAAACAAATCATCACGTCTAGGTAAGGAAGCTTTAATGATACTTTTGCATTGCGAAACCAGTAGCAGTATAACCTCTTTACATCCAAACGTATTCAAATGCAGTAGTATGGGGTGTATGATATTTTTCAACAATCTGGTAATCTACTCATCATTTATCAGTTTGAAAAGGTAGAGCTTTTGGTTTCTCTAGAATAGCACTACTTTTGAACTTCAAACATTTTGCTGTAAACAATAACAAGGAGATTTACAGCTGGATTTCTACAAGAGGAGGAGCGGCTGGTGGTGGGGAGAGTTCGAGGCTAGCCTTGGGACGGTGCCGGGGGGTCGCGGCGGCAGGGCAGGCGGGGAGCGCTCTGGCCGGAAGCGGACGGATTCGGGGGGCTCAGCTTAGGGGGCAACGGGTGCCTCCCTATGTATTAAGGTGTCTGCACTGAGTGTTTTCCAAAAGATTAAAAGCACTGACTTTGGAAAGATTTTATTCTTGAGGATTAACGGAGAACAGAGATTGAGACACGTTCAGAGAGCTTTTGCACACAGTGGACACCCTCCGTCGGCTGTGGTTTTGCTTTCTCTCTCAGCTTAATGAAGTGCAGCTGTGTCGTGTTCGCTCCGTATGTCGAGCTTTAGCTGCAGAAACGTATCCGGCATGCCCCATTACATTAATAAGCAAGGAAAAAAAAAACCTCACATTTTACTTAAAATTTACATTGCTGTGTATATTTTTAGCTCTTTTAATTAATACGTCACCGTTTTCAATATGCAGTGCGAGTCGTTTGCGGGTTGTCGCAGGGGAGGGCGGAGAGGCGTTGGAGACGCCAGCGGTCGCCCTGCCGAGGACTCGGGCTTGTCCCGCCGCGGCCGGGGAGCCCCGTCCCCAGGGAAGGAGCCAGATTTATGAGATTACAGCGCTGGCTGGCTCAGCTTCCTCTTATTTCGTCCTCTAAGTATAATATTTTGTCTTCGAACTCAGTGACAGATTTTTTTCATAAAGATGTTTAAGGATCTGTATCAAATTAAAGAGGGCTCATATCGCAAATGGGGTCTTTATGACTGAAACAAGAAATGCTTATTTTTTATTTTCTGTGCGTACAGAGAGGGACACACAAACACACGTGTGCGCACACACACACGAGCACGCAACGTTGCACTTTAAAAGCTTGCTGATGGTGTATTTATCTGAAGGATTTAAAATTATTAAGCATTAATTTTTTAGCGCAAAAAGCAATTGTTTTCTACTTCTACATTTATAACAATAAGCTTTTTATTCTCTGTATTCATATTTTAAAACTCCAATAATGCTTTATTATTCATTTAAATTAGCAAGAAGAAACAAACCCACGTAAACCATTCGTTTTACAGTTCTTTCTCACAGCAGCCTTGTGTGAAAGGCAGCTGAACAGGCCCCGGCAATGCCCACCCCTCCTTATCGGTTACATTGCTCTGTTAGGGGGTTCGTCTTCTGAATCCTTCTGCAAATACTCACCTTGCAGAGCATGACAAAACACTGTTTTAATGACAACAGTTTTTGGCTGTATCCTATAAGCTCCATCTTAGAATAACCCGAAGGAGTAAGTCATATAAATCCATCCAAGCAGAGTTAGTTGATGGGCAACTTTTGCAATATTTCCTGTCTCATTTCTCAAGCATTTGCAGATATATCAGTCTCATTGCGTTAAGTGACTTCCCGCAAGAAAAGGTACCCCGTGAGCCACTACATAAAATGCTTTTCCCTTTCCTGAAAGATGGGACTGAATATCTCTTCACTGATTTCTTCACCTGACTTTCTTCACTTTGATAAGCAAAACAGTTTAACCATGCGTCATGTATAAAATAAACTGTTACAAATTTCTGCCTTTATTTGAAATGCAAACATTCTGCATTTCACATGCATCTGGGGACAGGCCTGTGCAGCGCTGTATATTTCTCTGTCATTACACTGAATTTCAGTGATTCATGCCGGGGACACGGGAGCATCAGGCTGGAGAGGACCTTTTGAGTCATCAGATCCTGTTATTACAGACATGGTCTGAATACTTTGCAAAACTACTTAAATTATCAGCATTTGCCAAGTGTTATTGTGACGGTCAAAGCTTTGTTTAATCAAAGTCTCCATCTGGCATCTAATTTGAAAGGATCTTCTTTCAGATTTATCTATATTTAACTTAACGAGTGAATTTTCTGTCACTATAAATTTCTTGCCTTGGGTGCTTAGCCTTGAGAATGATTGCATTTGCATAAGACTAAACAAATTGGTGTCTTCACCGATTCATTTTTATACAAAATGTTAAGGTTTTGTTCTCCCAAGGTCAAGCTTTCTCTAAGCCTGCTCTGGCCTTCGAGGCACAGAGTGTGGTTTCTCTTCTGACAAACTTTCCTTTGGTCAAAACACTCGTAAGTCTGTTCTAGCACTCTCCGAGCAGATTACTTCTCCTATTGCAAGTCATTGCTCTCTAATTCAGTCTTTTTATAGACTGTCAACCCGTTCCTCCAAAGCTATAAATCCTCAGCTAGCTTCAAGTATAACAATATTTAGAGATGTTATCTGTAGGACTCAACTGAGACTTGAGAGTCCCATTATCTTGCAATCTTTTCTTTTAAAAAAACATTTCTGACAGGCCAGTCTTTTTAATCTTCTTTTTCTTACTGCTTTAACCTTGAGTTAGTTTATCCTTTCCTTCGCTCTCTCTTTTTTTTTTTTAACATTTTGCATATAAACTAATTATTAAGACTTTCCCACAATAAATCATTAACCTCAGTATAGTCAAATGAAATGCTTATTAACATCTCTCTGTATAATCTGTTTAACAGGATTACTCTTGCTTGTTCAGACAGCCTAAAGGGGTCCATGCTTTTGTCTACAAGGCATCAGAATTAAAGCTTATAATTATGGTTTCTGGTTAATGCAGTCCTTGGTGTTAGGAAATGTTGGTTAGCACATTTCAGCATAGTACTTTTCCTAATCTCTTGTATTAATTAGAGATAGTGATATAATATGACTTTGTTCCTTTTTATTCACTACCAGGAGAAATGTCTGAATATAATCCGATCTGTGCTAAGAGTGTGCTGGAATATTTTCGCAACTACTTACCGTTATAAAACATTAACACTAGGTAGCATAATCACTAAATTAGGAAAAAAGGAGAGCTCGATCAGAGGATGTGGGTTTAAAAGGCTGGCGGCCAGGGACCCCGGCCGAGCCGCCCTCCTCGCACGTGAGCGGCTGGTCGTGCGCTGCAGGCGATGCAGGACGTGCTCGGTGCTGATGCTTCTTCACCAGGATCCCTCCACTCCCAGGAAAGGGGCTGGAGGTAGCTGTAGCAAAAGTAAGAAACGGAGCGGCTGTTCGGCAGCGGTGCTGATGACACAGTGAATTACAGAGCCAAGAGCGGAACGAGAGCAAAACTTTCTCCATATGCGTCTGTTTCTGCTGCAGCAAAAGAGACCGCTCGCACAAATCTGCAGGCAATTTTGATGTTTTAAGGCAGATGAGACAAGCCTGATAATGCGTCTAAGGACACGGTGCAATACGCGCACACAAAACCAATTCCTGTGACCTGTTAGTGCGTGTAAGTGTCGAGGTTTACCCTCAGCGACTCGGTGATGACTGAGCCCCCACCCCACCGCCCGGCAGCACCAGGCTCGCGTCGGGGTCTGCAGGAGAAGGCGGCGTCCGGCGGGACCGCGGCGCGCGCGGACGGGCGCTGCCGGCGGTTGATGTCCGCGGCAGCCTGGCCCGCGCCGAGCAGGACAGGGAAACCTGCGGGACGGGTGAAGTCTCGCTGTGAGCCCTGCAAGCGGCTTGTGCAAAGCGGGAGCCGGCACGAGCCAAGCGTGAAGGATAAAATGAATCATTATCCCTCAACGGCTGAAGCGGAGATATTTCCAAGCTGTTGCATCTTCTCAATCTTACATCATTTTATATTCTCAAACACTGTAGTTTTCATCAAACTCATTTTAATCTTCTTCTGGATAAATATTCATTTTCTTTTCTGGTAGCTCTGCCGCAGATCGCAACAGAATTTGCATTGCAAGAGCAGCACAAGGGGAGCCAAGAAATTTGACCTGGGTTTCTATTTTAGATGGTTACAAAGATTTGTTGTGAATGAGAGTCTTTGGAGAGACGGATAATTCCCCGAAGGCCGACTGCCGTGTCTCGCACCCGTCTCTGCCTACGGAAAGCTCTGTACGCTGGAAAAGCAGTTATAAACCTAGTGCTCCGTTATTACGGTGACAGGAATTATGGAAACGTCTAGGATAGCTACGGACGTAATCAGGGAGTCAAATAAATTCGTGCTTTTATTTAATATCTAGTCATAGATACCTCTGTGATTATTTCACTGTACAAATGTCAAGACTGAGCGTGCCAGTGTGTTGCATGTGTGTAAATCTGCCTTTAATGCTAAGATCTTAGTGGAAAAAATAAGAAGCTGCGAGTTATATGCTGTTTTCAAACATTTAAACCTTTTCATTCATTCCTAAACTAAGGAGTTTAATGTGAACACAGAAAGCCTTAAAAATCATGAAGATTAAAAATAAAATCATGAAGATGATAAAAATCATGCAGATTAACCAATCCAAGCAGAAAATGATCTTGCCTCGCACCACGTAGCCGTGATAAAATAATCATTCGTTCCAAAGGGGTGAGTAAGCAGAACAAATGAAGATTGTCTGCATCTCCAGAGTAAGTTTGTTCGCTTTCGAAGTTCCTGAAACGCCACCAAAGAGCTACAGAAGTTTATTAGCGCTTGGGAACAAACTTTTCTTTTGTCAGCGAAGCGGCCAGGTAGCCACAGAAAACATTAAGCAACATATCACTGAGGTGGAAAAAAACCTACCCTGCACAAATTTAATTTATTTCCGGAAAGTTTTAAGAGCCTAGCACGCTACTTTGAACGCTACCGTGCAGTACGCTTGCTGTGGCCTTGCGTCTGACGCCAGCCGCTTGCCGCTGGCAGCGAGAGGGGGACGTGGCTTAGAAATTCACTTTGGAGCCTGGAGACGCTTGGAGACGTCCCGAAGTCCCAGGTGAGAAGCTGAACTTTTGGTCCTTTTCAATTCTATTTCAAATATATCTTGGCTACCAGTTCCAGTTGGGTATGTGAAGAAAGCCAGCACCGCTTTCTAGAGCTGCACATCTCCCTCGTGCTACGCAGTCCCAAAAAAGCCCTTTAAAGCCAACTTATGTTCAGTTTCCCTGTTAACATGTCATGATTTTTTGGAAAATAAAGCAAAGCTGCACGGAGAGCCGTTTCTCTGTCCGGGAGGACTCTCCAGGCCGTGTGACTGCAGCGGTCAGTAGCTCCCATTTTGGGTTGTTTCTCTATACAAACTGCCACTGCAAGGCCGACAAAGTGAAACCCTGTCCGGCAGATACTAATCAGCAGGCTCTAAGGACAGCAGGCTCATGCTCGTTTGCCATCTCTAAATGAATCTGAGGAAACGGGAAAGGCATTAGGAGGGCTGGAGGACGACTGCAAATTTTGGCCCAGGCTCTTTCGAAGCTTCAGTCCCCGTGAACCTGGCTGTCGTACCAGAGAGCTGAATTTCGTTCTTTATTGTAACGCCAAAGAAAGGTTTAAAGAAAAGCAGAGCGTTCATTAAGCGGCTCGTTGCACTGCAAACCGGTCGCGCCTGGGTCTGCGCGCCGGCTGGTGGGACCCGGCAGTGGGACCCGGCGGTGGGACCCGGCAGTGGGACCCGGCGGTGGGACCCGGCTGGTGGGACCTGGCAGTGGGACCCGGCTGGTGGGACCTGGCGGTGGGACCCAGCAGTGGGACCCGGCTGGTGGGACCTGGCAGTGGGACCCGGCGGTGGGACCCGGCTGGTGGGACCCGGCGGTGGGACCCGGAGGTAGGACCCGGCTGGTGGGACCCGGCTGGTGGGACCCGGCGGTGGGACCCGGAGGTGGGACCCGGCTGGTGGGACCCGGCAGTGGGACCCGGCTGGTGGGACCTGGCGGTGGGACCCGGTGGTGGGACCCGGCTGGTGGGACCCGGCAGTGGGACCCAGCTGGTGGGACCTGGCGGTGGGACCCAGCTGGTAGGACCTGGCAGTGGGACCCGGCAGTGGGACCCGGCTGGTGGGACCTGGCGGTGGGACCCGGCTGGTGGGACCTGGCAGTGGGACCCAGCAGTGGGACCCGGCTGGTGGGACCAGGCGGTGGGACCCGGCTGGTGGGACCCGGCAGTGGGACCCGGCTGGTGGGACCCAGCAGTGGGACCCGGCTGGTGGGACCCGGTGGTGGGACCAGGTGGGGCAGGACGGGGCTGGGGCCCGGCCCAGGCGGCGCCAGGAACGGCCCGGCTTCGCGGCTCGCCGGGGTCCGGCCCCGACCTTCCCTTCGCTCAGCGACTGCTTCAGACTCTGGTTTTACCATCTGTGAACTCAAACTCAGTCACTTGTTCAGGTTTTTTTCCTCCTTCAGGTTCCTTTCACATAAAGCTCGTCTGAATAGTCCGCTTTGGAAAACATTTAACTCTTTTCTGTTATTTACACAACTATATGTGTAATTTTTCCCCATTCATTCACCTTCTGTTTTTGTGCTGAACCACAACTGCATGTGATTTAATAAGCTTTAGAAAGACAGTACTGGTTCATAGCCAGGAAATCAGATTTACATAATTTTCCACTTGCTTTTAGGGCTGCGGTTGTCCAAATTATCTCTACTTTGCGGAAACTCTTTTTATATGATAAGATAAAATACTACCTACACTATGGTTGAGCTTGCAGCTTGATTTTCTGTAATACATTTAACATTGATTTGTCATACTGACTTACCACAGAAACTTCCTTTTCTAATGAGAAGAAGAGAAGCTAGTGTCCAGTCCTGCAGTTAATCACAGATTCACACAATCACAGAATGGTTGAGGTTGGAGGAGACCTCTGGAGATCATCTAGTCCAACCTCCCTGCTCAAGCAGGGTCACCTAGAGCCTGCGTCATGTGTATAAACTACTAAACTAAATGTACAGCTGAAAGCCTCAAAATCAAGATGCAGGTTGGTCTTTTTTTTTTTAATTATCTGAACCTTTTTGTGCAGGAGAAAAAAAAAAGTTATTTTTTGCTTTTATCACATACTCTGTGCCTAATAGGACGTCATACATTAAAAACGGACCCAGTTACAGCAACATATATCTCACATTCCTGTATAGAAAACAAAGGCACGTTTATGTTTTAGTACTCAAACTGCAGTAAGACTTAAAATTCAGGAGACTGAGTCCTGCAAAAGCAAACAAGGTTTGGTGAAACCCACAGGTTTGTTTTATTTCCTTATTTGATTGCTTTATTCTCTCCTACTCCTACGTACAGGCTGTGATTTTAGTGAAACAGCCTCTGCTGCTTTATTATTGTTATTCGTCTTCTTTGGGCATTCTCTACAAAATCCAATTATGGGTGCAGGCCCCAAAAACCTGCACTCTCCTCCGGCGAAAGGCGCCGCCCCGGCGCTCGCTGCCGTGAGCGGTCCCCTTTTCTCTCGCCGCGCTCCTTTCCGCTCAGCGCTGCGCTCGGCCAGGGCTGTACGACGCCGTCTCAAAGCGCTTCAGCAACGCAGCCAGCATTTATCACAGGCAATGTTTTATTTCTCTTTTTTCCCTCTGTCTAAAATGAAACTACATTAGGATTTATTTTTTTTTTAAGTTTACGGCGTCATCTGCGTGAATCCTGTTCGCTGCCTGGGTGGACGCCAGGCCGGCGTCCAGGCGAGCGGAGCCCCGGGTCGGGGCTAGCGGACAGAAAGCGCTTGCTGTTTCACCCAAGTACAGCTCAACAAAAAGCACGGGGGACGCGCGGCTACTGCCAAGCAGGGACGAGCAAAGACGAGCAGAAGCTGGTTCACGGTGCGTCAAGGCGAAGGCGCCTGCGAGCTGCGCTCGCGGCCAGGTGCCGCCGCGGCACGGACCGGAGGAGCCGTCGCCTCGCCAGGTCCCCGGGGCCGGGCGCAGCCCGGGGCGCCGTTCCCCCTCGTTGCCCCTCGAGCGATCGCTTCAGGAATGACTGGAGCAATTTCACGCCGGTTCCCCAGAGCCCTGTGACGTGGCTGCACGGGGCGCTCAGCACTTGCTGCAGAGCAAGGTTTGCAAAAAAATAGGAAAGCTGATTGCTTAAAAATGCAAATGCTGGAACTCGTGTCTAAATACAAGAGCATTTACCTAAGCCATGACTGCTGATATAAATGGCAGTCGGAACAAGACTTACACAGCAGAGTAAGCCATGCTGTATTCGTACAGTCTGGAAAGCAAACCCTTTGATACCGATGCTCAACCAAAGCAGACAGGCTCTTGCATACATTAATGAGAGAACTGGGTTTCATATTTTACTGTTTCTTTTCACTCTCCCTAAAGACCACCGCAGATTAAGTGTTGGCGCAGTCTCGGATATTTCCACTGCGTGCCCCTGCTGTTCGGCTTCTGTAAATCAGATTTAGCTGGAGAAGTCTTGAAACGTGATCGAGCATCGTTCAGGATGGAGGGCAGGTCCCCAGAAGGTGGCACAGAAATCGCAACGCATCCCCGCCGGCGGCAGCAGCGATTCCCCCTGATTTTTTGCAGCGGCGCCGCAGCCACGCGTGGGCGGAGGAGACGGAGCAGCGCTGAGTTATCGCGCTCCTTAGCTCTGCTCTTAGCAGCGAGAGCTGTCGCTGGTTTTCAGCTAAAGCGTGCTCCACGAGAGAAATTGTGACCGTTTCTCTGTAACAGTCAACTCCCTCCTGCTCCTCTTAAGATAAAGCCTTATATAACAGTTTACAGCGGCAGACACCGGCGTATCTCAATGCTGAATCTAGTCTCAGGCGTTTATTTGTACTATTCGTCTTTACTGCAATACAGCAAAGTTAAATTGCAGCGGGAGCAGAGAAGCACCAAAGTGCTGTATGGTGCTGTCTTCTATTGGGGGTCCTTTCGCTGGTGCTGGAGTGAGGGAGGCCGCAGGAAGCTGCGAGCCGTGGGCGGAGGAGAGCCCTCGCGGCCCGGGCGCTGCGCGAGGCCGGAGCACTAGAGCTGCACTCCAGCTCTAAACAGCCAGGTTATTACATTAGCACAGCCGCAAAAAGAGGTGTTATTATGTTATCAGAGCCGGAAAAAAACATGTTATTACATTAGCACAGCCGCGGAAAGCCAGGTTATTAGGTTAGCACAGCACCGGGCCGGCTCGGGGGCCGCAGCCGCGGGCGCGCGGCGCTTTCGTGGCTGGAGCGCGGGCACAGCAAGCTTTCGGCCGCTCACGAGCGTATCAAGAGGGAAGGGCTTCACTATAAACGCGTAACTGCTATTGGTCTTAATGCTCTTTAAATATGATGCCAAAAGTTTGGAGCTCGCTAAGAAGTCTGTATGTGCAGAATAGGATTAGCTGTCTCGCCCGAATAAATTCTGCAGTTGCAGTGTTGGACTCTGGATATCAGGACGTGAACTGAGGAAAAGGGAGCCAGCGGTGCTCAGTTAATAGGTAACAGACATATTTAACATCAAGGTACTTTGCAGGGCGTTAAGAAGAAAACAGATGAGTCCCAGATGCTACTATATAAAGCACATCGTCCTCTAAATGTTTTGCGAAGGAAATTGTAATCCTGTTTGTTAATGGTATTGCTTTTTCCTTGCCTTGCCTATTTTTTAATATAAAATAAGCATAATTTTTTAGGATAAGTCAGTTCTACAAACAGGTAAAAGTTCAGAGAAGTTGATTTTTTTAATTTAGTCCCTGCTCTACATCATGCCATGCACTATTTCCCGTGATCTTTCCTTAAAGCCCTTTTAAGGAGATTTTAAAGCCAATTCCTAAGGAAATTAAGCTTATGCCATCCCTCCGCCTGTGCGCGTGAGTCCGTCTGCCCCCACTTTCAGCCAGGCCCTGGCTCCCTGCTCTGAATTCATCCGTCTGCTTCCGTCGCTTGCAGCAGAGCAAACGTCTCCAACAACGTCTGTAAAACCAGTGTGAAAAAAAACTGTGATCTGGTGATCCTTGCCATCACAAAATTGCTCCGGGTAAATAAAGTCTGAATAGACTTTGAGACCCAACTATGCAGTGAAAGCTCTCGAGTTATTTTGAAGAAGATCTACTACCTGAATTATCTGTTCTGCTAGAACCAAAAAATCATAAAACCAGAAATTACCAGTCTGAACCTTTGCAGTGATTGGCTTTTAGATGTTGCAAAAAAGACAGATGTGCAAATGTAAGCTTTTGAAAGCCTTTGGGATATTTATAGCTCCATGAAGATATTGTAAATTTTACTGTCTTTTATGTCCTTATCACCTGATCACGCAGAGTTTAGAGCAAGCCATCTTGCCAGCTGTGGCCGTGGCTGTGTCAGGTTGCAGGGACATGATTCGGGTCCCAAAGTCTGATATTGCCGCAGGCAAAGGCTGTTCCTTATTGCTCTTTACCCAGGACAGGGTCTGTACGCTGTACTGGGTCACTGTATGCCGAGGACTCCCCGGGGCCTGCAAACCAACGCCGCAGCTCCGCTGACCATCCACCTGCAGCATAAGTGTCTGCAGTTCAAAAATCAATCTTTAAAAAACAGTTGAAGGCGTTTAGAGAGATTTATTCATACTCCTCAGCCGTCCCACAGTTTCTATGCAGCCGCCTTACAAAATAAACAACATCACATATACCTTGTGGCACAACACAGCCAAGGGAAGCAAAGATGAAAGAGAACTGGAAATTTGTTTTTAATGTTGAATTTAAACTAAAAAATTATTGTTGCTTAACAACATTGTAAAATTATTGTTACTTAACAAACATACGTATTGCTCAGAAGTAAATTCTGTTTGTCTTAAAAAGTTTCTTGCTCACAAATTAGCAGGTTAATACAACTTCCTTAAATCTCTGAATCCTCTAACACGCTTCTGACCTTACAAGGAACCTCTCATAGTTTATTCTATCCATATTGCATTCCATACTTACATAGAATCTAATATATATAAACTAATATATAATATAATCTAGTATTTTGGGCAAATGTTATAAATAAGGTGGATTTTAAAATGTGGAGTAAAGCAAATTGCAAAGGTGTTGATTGTTTTTTTAAACAACTTAAGAACTGAACTTAAGCACGTTCTCATCTTAGGACCACATGAAATATATATAGTGGGTGAAATATTGCTCTACCGGAACTGTTACTCATTTTGGTCAATGAAACACAACAGATGTGGCACAGAGATAAAAACATTATGCAGTAGTAAACATAAAAAGCGTTATAGGACTGAAAACAGCTATTAGGTCAACTTTACCATTTAGCATTTCAAGGAGGGGGTAGCCCGTCTGCAGGACTGCGGTTTACATGTCCTGGGAAGACTTTCCTACCAGCTGTAACTGCTGCCTAGAGGAATAAAACTTAGTTAGAAATTTTTTTCATCTTTCACTTTTCGTCTTTTTGCAGTTACTTTTGTGACAGAAGATGTACATACACCATACATGTGTAAAGGCATTCTCTGTGTTTGCTCCAGAGCAGCCCTGTCTCTGCGAGCCCTTCCCCTGCGAGAGCTGTAGGATTTTGCAGCTCCACCCCAAGCATGAATAATCTCCACTGAAGTCCCTTCTTCACTTGAAGTGACAGTTTTAGTGTTTGGAATAGTCCTCATCAACGCTGATCAAGCCTTTCAGATCACAGTGTGTTTTCAGCTATAAAAGGGAACACTGCAGCAAGTCCAGCCACAATATTCTACTCCGATGCTTGAATGACCTTTAAGTTTACAGAAACATACTGACTGTCATTCCCAATACCATCTATACTGTGCAGACAGGTGTTTTTATCAAATGTACATTAATACAGTCTAAGATAATGGTTCTAAATATTTATAAGAGAGTTAATTATACCGATTTTAAAAGAAATGCAGCTGACAGCTCAAATTTTCAGAAGTGTCTCAGTGATTTAGAACCTTATAGCTTATTTTATATTCTCATTGCCTTGAAGGAGCTTCATTATGAAGAGCCATTAGCAAGGTCTCACTGATGTTCTCAAAAAAATCTCTCTTGGTTTCTGCCTCCCCGTCATTGCCTAAGGTTTTGCCTCTGGAGCAGGCTGTGTAAACCCACAGCTCAGACAAAAATGCTGAGGAAGTTAAAGGCTTTCTCATCTCAGACGCTTTTGGTCCCACATATGAGCACAGCCCAGGCCTGGGGCATCCCTGGGACTCAGCTGCTGCCAGAGCTGCGGGGCACGGGGTGGCACAGAGCCGGGCGTGAAGTTCCCACATCTCCCCGCGGTCCGCTCCTCCTCGCCTGCACTCAGGGTTAGCTTTTGGGCAGACTTTTTGTATAGTCTTCAGCAGGTCATTTGGTTCTGGAAGTCTGGATATTTTTAGTTGGTGCTATGGATTTATTTTTGCATATATGCTTCACTTTCCTGCCAATCCATAAAATGGGTACAATGCCTTGTAGCATGTTAGGAGGTTGGAGGATACATCACGCGTTTGCAGCTGAATGCGCTTTAAAGGTACCGTAGAAAAGCAAATAAAACTAAAATAAACCTTGAGGAAATGTGATTATAATAGCTAAGAAAGCCTTTAAAGGAATTCTAAATGGCCAATTCATAAATGTCTCAGATTCCTTGTAGAAATTATATAGTAAGAGACGATAATTTGGAGATTTCTAGATGATCTATATTCAAAAGATCTTTTCTGGTGTCAGCAGCCTAACTTTTGAATATATCACTAAAATGATGATGAAATAGCATGTGCAGATGTACTTTTTCCTTGAGCTGTCACAAATGGGTAGTCGCAAGACAACCAAATAGAGCATCAAAGCAACGCTGGCACTGTAGGAAGAACATTTCAGTATTACTTGGGAGGGGCATCTTGCTTTCAAACAAGTATCAGCAATAAATGCTGTTATTACTGAATAAACGCAGCTGCCTGTTGGATGCGCTAGGCAGCAGGGGCAGTGCTGCCGAGGGAGGGCAGTGGGGCAGTAACACAGCAGGTGAGATTTGCCAGCGCAGATGCAAGACCAAAAAATGTATGGTTGCACTTTATTTTTTTGCAAGTTGTATAATTGCAGAACATGTCCCTAAAGTCTTGCACGCAGCTACTCAGAGGATTTAAGCAACTTTACCTAGACTTCAGTTATCATACGTAAGGGAGTAGCACAAGTGTCGTACTGAAGTCTCCTGTAAACCAGGGTCCTGGGGAGAGGACTGAGCCGCGGGAAGGGTGCAGGGGGCACCCGAGGGCAGTCAGGGAGAGTTGGCTGATGGCAGAGAGCCAGCCAGCGCTCTGGTTTTTTGTACAATACCATATCGCCTCCATTCCCTTCTTGAAAAAGTAGGGTGAGTACAGAATATCAGTGATGACAAAAATGCCTGTGCATAAGGGAACAAAAGACTGAGTGTTACTCTCTTTCTGCTCAGGTATGCCATGTAAATAGCTGCCTTCCCCGAGCGTAAGATCACACTAACGTCCCCCCAAACCATATGAGTGTGCTGAGCTTCCAAGGAAATACTCATCTTGGTGTTTCCTGATAAATTGACATTATCTGTATTTTGATTCACACTTGTAAATTGCATTTGTGATTCATTTCAGGTTTTTTTCTCAGTATAAAATTCACTAGTAAAAATAGGGCCCAAACCAAGTGGCAGGTGACTAAGTTTCTTGGAAGAGGAGCACAGCACCTCTGGAGGAACACTCACTGCAAGGCCACCGGCACACCTGCAGAAACGCGCAGTACCATTTTCTGTCCCCGTTCAAGTAGGGGAAAACAAGAAGAGGCTATAATTGTGAGTTCCTGGGAGTCTATTAAGGGAATAATTAGCGTTAGACATATGAAAATGAGTGATTTAATTGTTTCTCTCATTTAACAGAAAAATACCCGATCTGACAGATGGGAAAGTTTAGCTCTCCATAGGCTAGAGGTAATGAGTTGCGAGAAGGTTTCGGGGCAGCGCCGCCACCAGCCACAGGGTGAACACCGAAAAACACAATCTGGGGCTTTTGTGCTTCCTAGCACTGGATAGAAAATGTGACTCCGCTGTAAAAATTATCTTGTGTTCTCAGGCTATGGTCAGGATGGCTTCACAGTTCATTTTCTTTTGTACTGTCTATGATTTTATGAGAACAAAATCAAGGGTTTGTGCTTGAATCTGTTTCCTGTGCTTTAAGTCCCGGTCAAAATAGCCAGCAGACAAGCTGATGGTTACTGTTACAAATTGTTATTTTCTCAGTTGTTTCTCCAAAATATGTTGTTACATTTTTAATTCTATTTGCATGCACTTACTGTAATATTTACTTAGGAATTTGAGAAAGGCATTGTATTAAAGAAGGTAAAGATAATTTCGTCAAAGAGACTGAAAAAGACTCTCTTTGGCTAAGCAACATTTTCAAAGTCTGGCTTCTAAAGTTAGGCAGTGATAGAGAATGAGTTGTTTGCCAACAGTGCTAGATGCGTTCCACTTCCATTGGTTTCAGTGAGGATTTTAATGCTCAGCAACTTAAGAACAGATAAATTATTCAGATGCTTAAGTATGATGCACTCATCTAATGTTAAGTACTCAGGTTTTTAAATGCGCGCATTAATATTGATTTATTCTCATTAAACAAAAGGCAATATTTACTCGGTTTTGTAACGGGGGGTTTTCTATTTTCGCAGAATTCTGTTTTCAGAAGAATGCTTTTGCTGCTCTAAAACATTATCTTATTAGAATTAAGTAAAATTAAGAGTTTTGGAGTGTGGAGTAGAAATTTTCACTTAATCCCTTGTTCTTCTCTCCGCAGCTCCAAGTACCGCCCAGTACGGGATTACTGGTGACGCGGAAGTGGTGTTCTCCTGCTGGTCCCTTGTGTTGACACTGTCCTCTTTCACCAGCATATTCTACCTGAAGAACATCATTCTACAATAAATGTAAAGAACCATAAAAGGCTTTTAAGGATTCTCTGAAAGTGCTGATGACTGGATCCAATCTGGTAGAGTTTGTTAAAAGCAGCGTGGGATATAATCAGCAGTGCTTACATGGGGATGATCGCCTTCTGTAGAATTGCTCATTATGTAAATACTTTAATTCTACTCCTTTTTTTGATTAGCTGCATTACCTTGTGAAGCAGTACACATTGTCCTTTTTTAAGACGTGAAAGCTCTGAAATTACTTTTAGAGGATATTAATTGTGATTTCATGTTTGTAATCTACAAGTTTTCAAAAGCATTCAGTCATGGTCTGCTGAGCTGCAGACTGTAGTTTACAAAAAAAAAAAAAAAGAATATTGCAGTAAAAATGTGCTTCTTTAAGGCTGCAATACAAATATTCAGTTCCCTTCTTAAATAACATTCTATCCACATTTACACAGAAACATTTTTTTCTTTTTTGATAAAAAAGCAAATAATATTGCCTTCAAAATATTTCTTCAAAATATTACACATATCTAGATTTTCTTCTAGCATGATATTCAGGTTTCAAGAATGAGCCTTGTATTATAACTGCATTGTGCAGTACTGCTTTTTTTGGTTTCCTTTTCCTTTTCCTGCAAATTCAGCATGGGTGTGCCTTCATAAAATAATGCTTTTCTCCTCCTCTCCAACAAATCCGGAATGTGTTTTGGGAAATGTTAAAGCATCCTTTTGAGCATAACTAATCTCTAAGTGAGGACATAGGTGCTGTTGGCTAAGAGAATACCTCTTCCATCGCCAGTGGGTAATAGCACTGCTTCAAGCTTAGCCTACAATGTTGTGTGTTTAGGCAGTCAGTCAAGGATAGCACCAATGCCTTTTTATTTTTCCATCTACTATCACTAATCAGTAGGTGATCTCTGTAAAAACTAGTTTTCCCATTACAAAAGAGAACATACGTTCTTTTGAGACGCTGTGTGAATGTAACAATTTTTCCCTTAGTCAAAATCCTTAAATGGCTATATATGTAAGAAGCTGAATAGTCCCTTTTTTATTATTGGCCAAAACTATGTGAATTGTTTTTTTTTTCTTGTGCTTAATTTTGTACTGTTTTGGCTAATTTAGCAATGATAAAGGATGCTTTTAAATATTAGATATCTGAAAATACATAAAGTATCAAGCAGAATTTTATATATATATAAAATACATATATATATTAAAACGAGGTTGCTCCAATAACTCTACTTAAGTGCATGTTACCAATGATGCATCTTTACAGACAGAAAACTTCATTACTGATGTACTAATACTGTACAAATATCTTACTACAGCAGTTAACTTCTTTGTAAGTCAGTGAAGGAACAAGTTTCAAAATAGCATATAACGTTACTAAAAATTTTTGGTTTTTAGAAACATAGCTCCATACAGCATTAATTAATACAACATTTTGCTCACAATTTACAGCTGAATTTGAAAGTGTCATCCATGTAAATTGCTGGGACATGACTGTGTCCAACAGCCTTTGAATACAGGACCTCCCATTGACCCCCACAGAGGTTGACTTGCTTACAAAACAACTGTTGAAGATAAAAATAATTAAAAATTATCTACATCATTATTAATTTACTTTCCATGCACCTGTTTTATATATGAACTCCAGTAGGTGGTACAATTACGATAAATATAAGACTTTTTCTCCTAATATTAATTTGTTTTTGTAGCTAGCGATACCAGGTGAGTACTGTACAAACTCAGCAGTTCCAAATTCAACTTAAAAATATTCCGGTTTTTGAAAATGCAAATTCTGAATTTCCTCAGTCTCAGTATATAGTATCCCATGCTAAAATGTACGCAGATTATGCAGTGAATCTGTTGTCATTACTGATTAACTCAGATGTAGGGTATAAACTGAAATATGTTGACTCCAAAATATGGCAATAAATTGTCTTAAGTCACGCTGCTTCTGTTCAGTGACAGATTTCACAATTTCTGTTATATTATTTTCAGCTGTGTGCTAAGCAATTACTATTTTCAGAAATGCGGCGTTTTTTTAAAACCTTGAATAACATGACAAAATTCATTCTTTACAGCAATCGTATAAAAACAGTTCAAATTATAATATATACTGCCCTGGTAGCCTGATCTCTCTTGTATTGCAGCTTTAAAGTGCTATATTTTAGAATCCATTCATTAGATAACAGTGGTGCTGCAGAAAAATACCATGTCAGTACAGTTCTATGAAGAAGGAAAAAAGAGTTAGCATATGCATAACCGAACTCATATGCATCTTCTTACGCAAAACTGAGAGATGTTTCTATACTGTGGCTGGATTAAAATTATGTATTTTGATAAACACTTCCAGTGATTCCTGATATCTGGAACTTGATAATTCCAGCAACAGTATAGAATAAACAGCTGTTTTATTAGATACGAAAAAACTGAAGTATTGACTGTTTGCATTCTGGATACCACTGGAATAGCATGAACATTGGGGGAAATAATTATTATCAAGTCTAAAAAGGTAAAAAACAAAACAAAACAAAACAAAAAACCAAACATTTCTAGGTGCCAATGGCATTTTCTTATATGAAATAGATATTTAAACATCAATGAGATCTGCGTGTTCAGCAGTGGAAATACATGTGTGTCTGCAGATTTTCAAACTCAGCCCTACGCATGCTGGGCCTGCACACGCATTAGCGCGTGCCCTCAGAGTCCGTAGGCTTTGTCTCTTGAAGGCTGCTGACAAAAATTTGACCATTTAACCCTCCCGTCCTACAAAGAGACACAGACATGCTTAACTTTGTGCAGTGATTGATTCAAAAGACAGAGTACATAAAGTCGATCAACCTTGATTTTTGCAGGATTGGAGCTATAGGCAATATTGATCAAATAAAGAAACTTGGTTCTTTTGTTAATCTGTTCCATACAGTAAACTGGTAATTGTACAGTTTAGGACTTATTGGGATGTTCTTCCAAAATGGACTGTGCAGACTGTTGCAAATTGAATACAATAACATTTTTAAAAATCTATTCACCCTTTAATTTCTTGGGTGTATTTGCTTTAGGCAACTATTTCAAGATATGTTCTGTGCTTCTCCAAATGATTAACCCATACTGTTCATATCTGTTGCTCAAATACTATTATATTTATTCCTACCTTTAAAAATGTGAAAAATAAATGGACGAGCTCCAAGCATTATAACTGAATAATGATATTAAGATTGTTTTCCACATTCGAAACCCTGAAGTCTGTAACACCGTAAGTTCCTACTTGTGCAATAACTCAGGTCTGCTAATTACCATCTCATTGGTGACATATCTAGAAGCAACGATGCTCTAATCATACAGTTGCTGATCATGATATTATACTAATACTGAATTAAAGGATGTCTCACAACTTCTTAAACAAATGCAGTTTCTCAAGGGTTTATAATTTGGCAGGAAATGTATTCATAGCTAGACAGCTTTTTTTAAACTTTACAGTATATATATTTTTTTTAGAAACTATGCTGTTTTTAAGATACAGGAGTGTTAAAAAAACATCACCAGTAAAAGCTGCTTTTTTGCACGTTTTCAGAGTTAGCATTCTAGAAGAATAATGGTAAACATTATGCCTACCAAAATCTCTGCTTATTCCACGTAACTGTGTTATAAAGAATGTGTATACCAAAATATGTATTTACATGGATAAATAATATGCCTTAAAGACTAAATATGCATTTACTTCTAAGACTGGATCATGCTTTTGTTCAGTCTGGAGGTAAATAATCCATATTTCATAACCTGCCATGGAAGATTTTGTTTCTTTCCAAAAAAAAAAAAAAAAAGAAAAGAAAAAAGCAAGCAAAAATGTTCAGTTTCTTTTAAAACAATCTTAAATAATTTTAAAATTCTTGCATAAACTGACATATGTGAGGAAGTTTAGGAAAAGGATAAAGTTTTAGCCTGACACTTTCTCTTTAGAATTGGAAATGAGTTGACTCATTCTCTGCAATTTGCACTGAGGAGACAAAAGATCTTGATGTTGCCACTGAAACCCCAAGTTATGCCTTTGAAGGGGACAACCATACTGCACTGTCCCCTGTGCTTGTTGCAAAGGACACTGTGCGTACAGTGAGTAACATACATTAATGCAAGGGTGTTTGTGAGGATTTTAATGAGGACCACTGCACACTCATTTAATATGTCCATTGTCACCCTCTGCAAGGATGCCCCTCTCAACTAGCCGTATCTCCCTTTCTAACCTGCCTTCCGTCTCCTTCGGGGATATATTAACTCCATCTGCATCCTGCTTGGTCCTCTTCTCAACCTCATGTCTGATAACTCATTACCAATCTATCTCCTGCAGTAGTTCTTGGCCTGAAGGTGGGTTATGAAGCTAGACTGGGAGAGATAATAGCCATTTCCGACAGCGGTGGTGCCTGGGAGAGGGGAGAAGGACAATTTGTGGCGTTAGGGAGATAGGAGATAGGACTGTACTGACCACGAGCAGATTTAACTGTTGACTTCCAGGCTCAGGAAGCATGAATACATTCAGGGACAGGGCAGCCATCCCACAGAAACCACAAAGCTTGGTGCTAGCACATTTCCTGCAAGCAGCTCGCGTGCCTTGAGCACAGCAACTGCGTGAGAGCGCGGTCCAACCTTCCCATCTGGGAAATGGGTCTGTTGGTCACGCCAGCCCCAGTCAGCTGCAGGCGGGAGGTTTGGAGGAGCCCACAGCATCGCCAGCCTGCCGGGGAGCACCACCATGCAATTGGTGAAACTGATGAAATTCTTCATTCAGTTTTAACAGATAGTAGATAAATAACTATTTACACTGAAGGCAAGAATTTACTTTGGGTTAACTGAACTTAAGCACATTCATTACATTGTTTGGGTTGGCTTTAGTTTTCTGTCCTGTTTTATGCTTCTTGGCTGAGCATTAAACAAGAGGGGAATTTACTCTGCTTTCAGAAAAATTCCCTAACGTAACTGAAAATAGTCAGGTTAACACTTTTGCAGAAAGGGTCTCAGGATAATTTGGAAGGGCTTCTCAATAAAACGTGCTCTGAAAATTTGTATCAGCACGGGGGTATGAGATTTTTCCCAGGTCACCTTTAGCACTGAGGAAATACATTTTTTTTCTATCACTTTCTGCCAACTTTCTGCCTAATTTATGAAGAGATCAAAAGTTCCTTTACATTGGAAAATTGTTGTGTTAAAAAAATGTAGAGCTCAGCATATTTGTCACATCTCCTGTCACTTGGTAGGATGTAAATCTGTATTATAGGACAAGAGGTGGGGCCAAATGTCCAACCTTCTCTGGCTGCTTAATTCCTTTCCTAGTAGCTCTAAGTTGCCACGAGGCCATCAGATGTAATCATCTGAGGCCTCCCATGTTAAAGGGAGCTGCCGAATTATGTATAACGGTTATTAGAAGCTCTGCTTCACCTACATGCTGATGTCTCAGTAACTCTTAGTTGCTAGAATTATCCCTTAGTGTTTGCTCAAATTTAGGCTAACAGCCATCCCTGCGATTGGAGGAATGCAAAAGTGACCTGTTACTTTGATCCTACTCTGAGCGCGCCCAGGCAGAGCAGAGAAGGTGGTTCTTGAACGTGATGAACTCTGAACTGAACTGCGAACAGTAATGAAAAAGAGCACAGCTGAAAGTAATTTTACTTGCAGTCACTTTCATCATCTCGTAGTTCTTTACTCATCTTCTCCGGCAACTGTATAGCCAGGTAAACTTAAGCTGACATTAGGAGACTAAATTACATTTCTGTAGCAAACCAGAATTTAAAGATAGGGAAAGGAGGAGAGAGGAGGGGGAGGTCGTGGTTACTGCCACTAAAGCCACATGAATTTCCCTGCTTATCTTTCAAATATGAAAGTATTTATTATCCCTCCACTACCTTTTTATGCTGCCAGCTAAAAAAATGCCTGTAATGATGATATACACTGTATTTAGTATCCAGAGGGCTAAGAAGTCTGCTCTCCCCTGATGCACATCCATCCTTCTCTTTATAATTTTTCAGCCAAAACTACAACACAATTCACACATTACATGATGCGATTTATGTGCAACAACATCAGCTCTTCCACTTATCAAACCCATTATAGTCATAAGTACATTACTCCCATTAACCTCAAAGACAGTGACTTAAATGTGAGCCACAAGCAAGAATAAACCTTATGGATGTCATTTAACAACAGCAGTCTTGTTTTCTGGTATGTGCCCAGTGGTGAGCTGGCAGGCTCCGTCCTTCCCCCCGCCCTTTTTTCTTTTCTTACATGAAAGTACGCTTTCCTCATCTTCAGGGAGATTAATTTAGGTTCGAAGGTGTAATCATTTAGATGTGCTTAACATTTTTGACATATCACTTCAGGTAGTGATACTTCATCAGCTGAGTACAAATGTGAGAGGTGAAGCATCTCGGGAAGCCGCAGTAAGTTGGGCAGTCGGCTCCCACTTAATGCTAATGAGACAGTTTCTTGCAGAAATTTCAGCTCCATAGAAGCTACAGGAGGTAGCATGGTTCATTAGGCTATGAAAGCTTTAAAATGTTAAAGGAACTGCTTTTCCCCTCTCGTTTAAGTGAATTGCTAAAAACTCTGGGCTGTTCCTCCATGGAACTTTGAATTCACTATTTTCTTCATTAACTTTGACCTTTTTACATTTATTTTAAAAAAAAAAAGTTAACTTTCGCGAAAGCTACGGCAAATTCATTTCCCACAAGCTTTTGGAAGTGTATTTAAGATTAGGGAGACTGTGAGTTTCATGAAGGAAGGGAATGGATCTCATTTGCCAATGTAATTTCTGTATAAAAAGGATTTTTTTAATGTGCCAAAAATTAAAGATAATAAGTTCCTATGAATCATTTCTAAATTACTTTTAACACTAGGGGTGTGTATATCCTATCTTGCCCACATGTTCATTAGTAGCAGAAAGGCAAACTGAATTACGCTGCTTCTGTGGTCTGACATCTACCTACAACACAACTGATCAGTCATCTGGAAAAAACGCTGGTCAGTGGCACTTCTGTACCTACCTTTTAGAAACTGATGCTTCTAATGTTAAGCTGCTTTTGCTGGTGTCTGTCAAGAATTCTGTGATTGCTCTCAGTGATCTGGCAAACAAGCTAGCGAGCCATCCACGTGGAGTTATAGGTCATTCAAAGGAAAATTACAACAATGTGGATGACACATTTTCCTGAAGTTTTGTTCCGAGATATTTGCATAAATCTTTTCAAATAGCTAATGACACAGACACATGCTTAAGCCATTGGTAAGCAAAAAGCCTAACTAAAGAAAATAACAGTGACTTCATTAAACCGTCTTGTAAGTATCCCCCAAAAAAAAAAATTAGTCTGTATCAACTAAGTAGGGTTTAGTTCTAAACTGATATTTAACTGTAACTACAGGCATTCAGGCTTTCGTAGTGACTAAAGAAGGTTTCAAATGTAAATAAAAACAATGTTGGGACAATAAAATAGAAGTGAGCTATTTTGCCATCTCCCTCAGCATTTTCCAGCCCAGCACAGCGACGGCCCAGGGCTGGCTCCAGCATCCCCCTTTCCCATGCCCTTCCCTGGGGCCGCTCGCTCTCAGCACTATGTTCAGCTGCGGCAGCTTAGAAATGCACGTCGGCGAAGGCAGATTCAGCGCCCGCTCAGATCTTCCCTGCTAGCAAACCCGCCGACTCCTCTATTAATCCACTCGCTCCTTTGCGATATCTGCTCTCCCATAGGGCGCGGGGACTGCAGCGAGGTGTGCATGACTGCCATGCTGCTGGACCTTGCACTCCACCATGGCCCTTCGCTCTTTCTGGCCACTTTATCCCCCTTATTCTACAGCTGAGAAGGTGAAAAGGTAGGGCAGGGTAAGCAGGAGGAGATGAGTGCATCTGTCAAATTTAGCTTCTAACTTCTAAGGTGAACCTGAAGAAAGAGTCAGATGAAAAGTCAGCTAAAAGGGAAAAGACTTGATTTTAAGTTTTGTGAGTAGAGATCTGAAATTTTAACCAAATAGGTCAAGATTATCACACAGTAATTACTTTGCAATAGGCAACGGAGAGCAACCTTTACTCAGTAATTTAGCAGTCAGTACCTTTGTGGAGTTTAAGGATTTTGAAAAGAAATACGGCACTGTGGCACAGTATTCATGTTCGACTTGTTACCGTTGCAACTTCAAGGCGCGTATCTGGGGAAAAGGAAACACCATATAGATGTTTCTCTAACAGGATTAAGGGGTTTGATTTTTATTTAAAAGAATCTGAAAGCTCTGTATTGTTTATCTGACTCAACAAAACTTTCTTCCCCAAGCTGGATACCTAAGTGTTGACTCTCCTTGCAGCACGAGGTATGGTGTTAACATTTTTTCATCTGAGCATAAGTTTATAGACATAGAACATAGTAGAAATGTTTGAATATAGGTTCGCCTTCCCTGTTGGTGAACTACTTAGTGGACAGGTACCTGAATTTTTACAATATTCGTTTTTGGCATGGCAGTTTTGAAAAGTGTTTTAGTCTTTGTTTCAGAGCATTACACACCCTTTTGCATAGGAAAATAATGTAAAAGAGTACATTTTAAAAATTTCTGAGGTTAATCACCCATAGTAACTTGGCTCCCAGGAACCGTTGTGTTCCACCTCAGATTTAACTTCAGCTCCTTGTAAAGTGAGATTGTGGTAATGCCACAATCAAGAGGCACTGATGAGTACTTCTTTCACGATATTTCTCTCTGGAAGATTTTTAGATAAGACACTTGGGTCTTCTGAAAAAATTTCAGCTAAGGGCTTTGACCTTATATTTGAATATGGAATCAACACTCTAGTAAAGGTTAATGAACACAAGAAGAGAGTAGAGATTTTTGACTGAAATACTTACGAAAAGAATTTAAACATGTGAAGATCACAGAGCAGATTTACTGCTGAGCACCTGCTCATCCTCTGTCTTCCTGCCTTTAGGGGCTGAGTCTACTGGGAAAACATGCACAGAAAACAGAAAAAGGAAGAGTAAGGTTAGCATTTGGTGTAGAAAGCCAGAGAAATAATTATGCATTAAGCTATCATTTGTAATTAATTATGAATCCACTTTCAGACCTATACCTACAATGCTTGCCCACTCTATGCTTGGTCTTTAGTTGGTGACATCTGCCAAATGATAAAATACTTTGGTCACAGTTTTGTTCTTTGTTCCTTCCTTGTCAGGTAGCTGGTCACCAAGCGCCGACAGTAGCTTCTGTGTAACGGACAGAAAAGTGGAAAGATTAAGCTCCTTTCCAAAATGAGAAGGAATTTTTACCTATGATAGCAAAACTGAAAGGCAGATGTATTACTTCGTTCTTCTGTTTATTTTGGCTTTCTCAGTTATACAACAGAAAGGGCCTGACTTCTTTTACTGCAGGTTTCACATTCTACTGTCTTTATTTTAGTCTCACCTAAGACCTCTGTGAGAAGAATATAGGATTCTTCTTCCTTTAAATGTTTAAAATGTGTCCATCTTTCTCTTGAACTGTGATCTTAAAATACTTTTTTTTTTTACTTGCTCATTAAGTTGATGGTTGTGAAAAGTAATTATTTCAGCATATGGTGAAATGAGCAATTATTGCTGTTAGGCTCTTCATCCAAAGAATATCCACTTTAGCATGGATCCCTCTAATAAGCACTGACAACGAGGAATTCAAGTCATACTTCAAACAAGAAACAAACACTTCCTTCACGTCTACTTCCTGACACTCATGACACTATTGTTGTAAATGGTAAATAATCCTGGGATGGCGTCTTAAAATGAATGAAAAGAGCTAGCTGTCATGGGCTATTAATTTAATAATTGCTTTAAATTACTGTGTTCATGGTGACTCTTATTAAAGGCATTTTACTTTTATCTAATGCTCACACTCTTAGCAGAACCTATGAGCTGTGAAAATTACTTTAATGTTCTAATAAATTAAAAATATTTTGGAGAGAAATCCCTTCCCACCTTCCTGATGCTTGGGCAGAAAAGCCTAAGCTGAAACATACTATCCCAGTCTCTGTTCACAAGGCAGTCAGCAAGCAAGGTCAGGGAAAGGCTTCATGCGGGAACTCTTTCCTAAAAGCCAGCCACTACCACAATACCACAAAAAGACCTTCTGCACAAAGTCATTTTAAAACAGGGCCCAGAACTGGGGCTTTTCTCTGTTTCAATGGCTATTTTCACTGTGCAAGAGCTAGTCAGTAATGGTCTAGTTAGCTAATATATTGTCAGTATATTTGGAAGGGTTAATAAGGACAAAACAAGTATGGGGGGGAAAAAATAGTGATTTGTATTTGTTAAAGGTAGAGACAGACCACATTAACATAAAAGCCAAACATGGTGGTAATGAACCAGATTTGTGTGTAATTATCATTCTGCTGTTCAAAATATTATTATTAAAATAACTCCCAGCTCAATTTTCAGTGCAGCTATCACACCCAAATTAAAAGTTATGAAGATATATATTTATTCTACAGTTGAACACATTTGCATTGCTATACATGAGTAAAAATAGCTTTTTTTTTTTTTTTTTAAACCTCAGCATAAGTGTTACTGAGATTACTTTTGAGAGGCTGAAAAGCTCGCTTCTGTGCCACTCGGGTTGGATTTGCCACCCCCCCCCCCCCCCCCCCCCCGAGCAGCCACATCTAATTCTGCACCTTGTGGGCTTTGCTAACAAGAGCAGGACACAATTTTTTTCTACAAAACCAAATCGTTTGGCACATCTTGGCAAAACTTGCTTAGATTTCAACGTCTGTGATCCAGGACCAAATAGCCACACAATCCCTCAAACAAGGGCAGCTCAACCTGTACCCCTGAGAGACTCAAAAACGCGAGCAGCCCATAACGAAAAACACCGCCTGCCTGCTAAGAGGGGTTGGGATTGCACCTTTAATTCAGCTCCTGCCGCTGCACCTTTGTCACCTCGGGAGAGGGTGTCCCATTTTTCCAGGATACGTTGCTGCTCGTAGGGAAGTAATAACGTCTGAGTGTCAAGTCTGTGCTTTAGGGACAGGTTTTCTGTGTCAGTGGAAGCTGGAAATATATCTCATGAATTTGTGTGGTTTAACTCCACACTCCTTGGCATGCTAAGGCCTTCCATACCCTTTTCTATGGAAACACAGCACTGCTGCCGGATGGCCTGGGGCCCCACTCTCTCGGGCTTAGCCAGGCACAGAGCACGTTGCTCCTTGCTATAGATGACAAGACAAAATATGATTGCACTTCCAGCAGAAGAGGAGGGGATGACTGCTGCCCAAGATGCAGCCTCAACTCAAAGACAATAATAAATGCAAATGCAAAGAGCAAAGCACTCCCACAGATGTTCTTGATTAAAGCAATCTAACCCAACCCCCCGTATAGTCTAAAGTAATAATCCAAAAAACTGCCTTACCACTCCCATATGTTCTGAATCACTGCTGCAGTATACTAGAGCATTATTATTTTCATAAGATTAAACCATTTGCTTAATAATCCACCTGTTAAATAAACACTCCTACACTTCAAATATTGTTGTTTTGTTTTCCAGACTATATACAATCTGGACTTATTTTAGATGAAAAAAGATAAACTCTGAAGAATAGAACTGTATTTTGGCTAGTTGAAACTATCCATCTTGTGCACACATCTGCTCCTTTGCAAGCTGACAGAGGTCTTACATTAGAAGAGACTCATAGTTACTTATCCAGCTAGGCGCTAGTGGATTTCTACCATCAGCCCACCACAATCTTGGCATTTTAACCTCTTCAGGGCTTGAATTATTTCTTATTCACTTGGCTCTACTTTCCAGTAGATGTATCTTCTCAAAGGGACAAATCTTGGTCCAAGCTTGTTTTAACAAACTTGACACAGGAGCAAGAACAGCACTTGGCTCAAATTTCACTGTATGATCACATTTTCTATGCTTTAAGTGCTGAGTTCCCTGTCGTTATCCCACTTCAGGTCTATCTTGGGCATAAACACCCTTTTGCACACATCTAACAAACTTAGCTCGTCCTTTGGATCCCTCTTCCCTGACCCGTCATAGGAAATCCCTGGAACTAGCAGGGTTAGTTCTACAGAATGCAAGTCTCCACACACAAAAATATAATTTAAAAAAAACTAACCACTTTGTTAAATAGTTAAGACTGGGATTTAACAGATTATATTTGGTATCATTTTTCCATTGCAATAAATAGGTTAGTTCACCTCTCTGAGCTTTCTCAAATTGTCAGGAACATCAAGGTACAGTTGGCTGAGATCCAGTAACAAGCCTAGATTAAGAGGTCCCTGCTTCTGGCCTCCCATTTCTGCCTCCGTCCTCCAGTTTGCCAACCCTTCGTTTCTGGCATTATGCCTGCCATGGGGTCACATAGCAAACCAGAGCGCCAAAGTCATTCGGGTTTAAAAACAAACAAACAAAAACAAGAAAACCCCATCACCTTCCCCATCACCTTCCTTAGACTCACTGTTACTGCAGATCTCAGGATTGTGTTCACAGCATGAACATAAAAGGTTGAAGCGATTATATGAAGGGAACAAAAATAAGCATGGACAGGGGTGCTCTGAGGCAGGGCAAGGAGTAAGCCACTTGGGCTAGCCTTGCTGCCAAGTGGGACTACCCTGGCCTGCGGCTTGGGTCGGCTCCAAGTCGGCTGCATGAAGTTTGCGTTTGCAGGGTTTTTCCGCCGCTCTAAGAGTCAGTCTTGAAAGCTGCAGCTGAAGAACAAGTTTCTCCAGACACCTTGCTAATTCCTTCCGCCATCCTAGACAAGCATTTTCCACACTTCAGAAAATAATGCTGTAGAGAGGTTTATACCCATGCCCTGGTATATAACTTGACATGCACATTAGAGCTATGGATCTGGATCTGAAAGTCAGGGTGCAAATTCCTCAGGTGTATCATTTTTACACTTAGGGCTGAAATAGGGTACCAAATGGCAAAGAAAACATTCCCTCCAAACATTTCTCCAAAGTTTATAAGTAAGTAAGTCTGGGCCACAAGGAATGCTTAAGATCTATCGCTAATACTAACTATTGGTTACAGGGAGCCATATACATCATGTGTGTAGATAGATATTTACTAGGGATTTTAAATGGTTTCAGCTGATTTTGTATCCTCATATCTGAAAATAATATTTGTCACCAATAATTATGCAGCACAGACTGAGGCTTGCAGATCAATTCTGACATTCTTATCCATGCCAAGTTCTACTTACATGTAAAGTCCAGTTGAACTTGGTGAGACTGCTGGTATATGCTATTATAGTCTGTGAATAATAATACATGATATCTGACCCATGGATATCTAACTGATTGGCAGTAAAACCTGGGTAGGTGATCATCTAAGTGCATAAAATGTGTCCATAAAGATGCACCAGCATTATGAGTTCATATAAAATTGCGGGCACAAAACTGGAAAAAACTGCTTTTCAAAATCAGCCCCATTATATCCTGTTCTCTTCCACAGAGAGCCTTTGTGATAATAATCCTTCTGCCATTTTGCATGTTCACACGTATTTTCTTGCTCTTTGACACTCAGCACCTAGCAACTTGGCTCGTTCACCTTTAGCTGATATTGTTCCCATGCCTTCTGAATAAGACAGCAAGCAAAATCCTCTATGTAAGTCTCATACTTTGTCCTTAAAAAGAACCCCTTTTTTCCCCAAGACTCGTCCTGTTTTCCTGCAGCTACAGACTTGCCCATAGCTTTTAAACACTAAACTATGTCAGTTCGTGATTTTTTCTAAGTGCTTTTATGAATCTTGACTCTAACGCAGATCCTTAGAAAATTGCACAATGCCTGTATTACTCATTTCACTTTGAATGCAGCTCACAAATTAATGGTGTCTGTTAATTAGGTAGCTAAATCTGAAAAAAGAAGAAGATGGTAATGCTTCTCATTTGAAGGTACTGTGCTGTAAAACACATTAAAGAGGTGAACCAGATTTTAATAACTGAGAGGCTTTAATTAGAGCTGACATATGAACTGAGTAAGCCTACCATGCCCAATATATATACATTTATATGAACGTATATGTATGGAAGAAGGGTTGTTTTAACTATAATCTCGAATTCTTACATGAACTAGCCTTATGAATGAGCAGAAACAAATATCATGTTAACCGTGTAAGGAGAATGCCAATGCAGCCTTTGCTCCCAGCAAGCTCCCTGGAGATCGCACTGCAGCTTGCTAACTAGGTTGTGCTTCACAGTAGTGACTTGTTTGGCATCAGATCAGTAAACAAGACGTGCAAGGATAATGTGTTTGTTCTTCACCCACAAAGACTCTGAATAACGCAACTTCTATCCAATTTACTGCCCAGATATATATGTCTTTCACATTCTGTCGAGCCCTAAGTAAATACCATGAGTGCTTCCTCAGTGTCAGACCTAACTGAAAAATGGTGGAAAGGCTGGATACAATGCAGTTCAGGTATGACTTGATAGATGAGAGTGATTCAAAAGATCCACAACAGACTCTACCAGCTTTTAAAAGACTATAGTCTTGGATAATTAGCACAGAGGAAAGAGAAATATTTGACATACCTGAGTATATGTTACTTTTTTTGGAAACGTTGTAATGACCTGCACATCCATAGGAAAAATAAGAAGATACTCGTATCACTTTAAAATAGAGCCTTTCCTTTATGTCTCCATCTCAGCCCTTTCCATATAAGAAGTCTAGGAATTGTTTTGGTCAAAGAATACATTTGGAACACTATATGCATGTCAGGATAGCATTAAATATTAAAGTGAGATTTTAAAATTTCACAAAACCTAAATTAAACCTAAGATATTCAAAAATTAGTGTTCCTGAATATTTAACATTAAAGATTTCATAATTAACCTAACAAAATCTCTCAGATGAAGAAGATGAGGAGGTGTCAGGCTATCACATGCGGGGCTGTCGCGTGCAGGGTGGCAGGGTGGCCAAAGGAGGGCCCAGAGCCCGGACCAGCCACCACGACTGCCACAGTGGCCCCTGCCCTGCACACAAGGTTGCCCTCTGGCCCTTGCCCATCCTTCTTCAAGTAGCCCATAGGGCCGCCCCAGGCCAGCACTGGCCTGAGCGAGGCAGCCAAGCGCAGTGGTTGTGGGAGGGTTTCAGAGCTCACGACTGCGCTCGGGGCTACCAGCTGTGCCTCCTTACATCTTCAGTGTCCCTGCCACCAGCAACTAGTTACCTCTTCCATTTCTTTTGAGTAAAATGCATCGAGTTTCTTTCATCTGCAGTTGTAAAACAAGCTGATTAGGCTCTAGGACTTCTTTATGGCTTCTCTTTCCAATCTTGTCTCTATCTTGTTCAAGTGCAGACACCATTGCAATACTGCAGCTCTTCTCTCCCTAATGTGATAAAGAGAATTGCATGCAGCACTAAAAACACCGTGGCTAGAACAGTTTACTGAACTGAGGCTTAAGAAGAGTGATGAGATGTTATTTTAATTGGGAGCATTCTATGAAAGAGGTCTAGATTTATTAGGTAAGGAAGCTGGAAACAAAATCAACCAAACCTAAATTATGTTTGTATATTTCTGTAAGCAGACCTTCCTTCAAATTATTCCTAAAGACCGATTGCCTACCAAGAGGCCACTAAAGAAGCCTCTCCCTTTAGTGTCTTCCAAAATTCTTTTAACTAGACTGGTCTGTTTCCCACCATCATAAAACTGTTTGCAACCTACCTAGCTATTAATACTTATTTGCTCCTGCCTGCATATGGAGATTTGGGACAGAGGTCCATATAAGCACAGCATCTGGCCCAATATTTCAATGTAATCATAAAAAAAAAAAAAAAAAAAAACTAGCTAGTATAACAATTCTAATGAGGAAGTCTGAGCTTGGGAAAGAATTTTGTACTACAATGGTCTCAGAAGATGTAACAAGCAACAAAAGAAAAAAGAAGCCCTCTTAATTTAGCTAGAAAATAAACACTGCAGAAAAAGTCTGCCTCCCCTCTTTAAGCACCCCCTCTTTCCCAGTCTGTCTTCTCCTTCTGTCTCACCTCTTCCCAAAATGATTCCCCTGGACACACGGCGCAGGGGCACTGGCTGCACAGCAGCACGGGAGGGAGCCGGGGCCAGAGCCAGATGCTGTGCAGGCCGCAGTCTCGCCACCTGGGCTGTCAGTGCTCTCAGTCACTCACCGGTGAGCCCTCCCTAATGCTTGATCTCATGTTGGGATAGGTGAATGGCTTGGTCTCATTTACTGAGCATAAATCCTCCTTGTGGGAGATGCTCGTCTCTGACAGGTAAATATCAAAACAGCGAATGACTTGAGCAGACCCCTTGGTCAAGTGGGATCCTAGAGCAGACTTTGTTGCCCAGCTAAGCTGAAAGCCCAAACGCAGGGCATTTTTCCTCCCTCTGCCTGAGCTCGGAGCGCTGTGAAATAGCCTTAGTTACAATGATACATTTTGTAGAGATTTTAAGTGTTTTATAAGCATTAGAATTTATTATTCTAATGTCTTAGTCTCATATGCATTTTTATAAATGGAAAGTTGCTACAAATTAACAGAATGCCAAATTTTTAGTGCTCTCAGAGAATTTGGAAATAGCAAATAAGGCCAGTGATTTACAGCACTGCTTGTACACAGCCAGAAGCCCTCTGGATAATACGAAAAGTAGCCAATTCATAAGCTGCCTGTGTTAAAACTGTAGACTAAGACTGAGCTATTGTGCCTCTGTTTAAAACTGTTCAACTAACAGCACACTATTAGCAATAGCATTTGAGGAGCTTGCTCTCTGGTTTATGAACACTATGTTCATGCTGTACCATTTTGAACCACTACACAGAAGTGCGAACTTAAAATTGAAGTCACTTATATCTGTGCAAAGCAAACAGAGACCAGTGTAAACAGGACAAAAAAGGCTGGTAGTTTCCTTCAATCATCAATGTGAACAGGTATAAATGATTTCATAAAGTAGAATATTGGTCTATGATAATGGGCAGAAGAAAAACTGCAGATTCAGTGGTACAGACTGTAATTTAACATTCACAGTTTCTGTCTAAACAAAGTAAACATGCCATTTATATGCATATATAAAAGTCACTGAATTAATATGGTAAAGGGAAAGAAAGTCATCAACTTTATCAATGGTGACACAAAGTAATTACCATCATTCAGAAATTAACCACATATAACACTGAAAATTACTATAGCTAGAAGTCATGTCTGAGTGAAATAGCAACTTGGGTTGCAGTTCACAGGGTATCTGTGCGAGTATCCTGCAGCCCCTGGATGAGAGGTGAGCAAACGTGTGTCCCAGCTTTGTACTGTCCTCATAAAAGTGCCTTAAGGACAAGACTAACTTCAGCTCCCTCTCCTAGACTTTCTTTAACGGGCCCATTCTTGCAAAACACCTAGTGGTTCCTACATAACCGCTTGCGGGGAATGTTTGGGAGGAGTCAGGTGCAGCGAGAAGCGAGCAGGCCCTCTTGACTGCCACTGCATGCTATACGTTACAGGCTGTTATTTTTTATTATATCTGTTAATTTGCAGAACTCATTTTTAGAGCTTCACTCAATAACATATAACAGAACTAAGAACATTTACTTTCAGCAAAATGTCAGATTATGGATGGAGGGGAAGAGAAGGGGTTTGAAGAGATAAAACCATATACTGACAAAACAATAAAAGAAAAATCAATCTTTATGACAGATGAGAGAGTGAGATTTACAGTATAATCAGAAAGGCACAAAAAGATTCATGGTTTGTCAGGAATGGTATCTAGGCAGCATTATTCCATAGATGGAAACACAATTGCACTAGTAGGATCTGTTTCGTTATTTCTGAACAAATCTTTCAGCACATTTTGTTGACATGGATAGCTAAAATGTGCCGATCCTAGTACTTCATCTGTATTGGTGTAAGTCACCTTTCATTGAGCTCCTGGACTTCTCAATCCTTCAGCTTTTTTGATGTCATCAACTGCCACAGAACAAACACTCAGAAAATTGTTCGAGATAAGCAGCAGCCCCAGTGAAAGATACCGTATGATACAGTTTCCTCCTTCTGTGTTTTTACACATTCAGAGCAGCAACTAGAATAAAAAGCAAGGTAGATCTGTTCTAAAAATGAGCTTCTGGCAAGTGATTGTATTCATTTTTTTCAGTTTTATATAATGCCATATATGTGAGCAAAATGATCAGTCAGCTAGAGTTTAAAGAAACACTGATCTGTGAATTTAATGCCATGTAAAGCTTAATAAATACTTCAGCCTAAGCCAGTTTAGACTGCTTGGCATTATTAATCTAAAAAGGGAGAATCACGTAGCAAGAGCCTTAGGTGATTTAAATCATCCAGTTACGCTAGCGGAAAAACAAACCCTTTCTTTTTTTTTTTTTTTTTTTTTTTTGTAAAATCCCTTCTGTTATTTGATGGCTATCCTGGCCTTCAAAGTCAATACTTTCCCCTTTGCATATGACAACTACGATGGCATCCAGGTCTTACTGAAGTCCATAAAAATCTTAGCATCAGAATTTCATGTATAATTCTCTCACTTTCACATTGCCAAAAGGGGAACGGAGCTTCATTCACAGTAGCCATTTTCTCGTTAGAAACAGAGATCACAAACTGCATGAAAGAGCGAGCCTAGCACAGAGTCTAACACTCTCCTCTCTTGCAACCAGTGAGACAAAGGAGGTGGGTTTACTGGGAATGATGATCTCATGCTCAGGCCTGAAGCCATCTCACATATATGCAATGTCTAACCCTCTTTTTGCTAGTATTTGTCCTGTTAATTGTAGGTATGTAGCTTATTAGCTTTTTTTAATTATTATTTTCTGAATATGAAATGCTGCTTCTGGGTGCTTTGTTTTGGGGTGTTTTTTTTTTTTTGCTTTCAAAAATGTTCATAAACCTTTTGAGATTTGATTTAGCCTTGCTTGCAAACTTAGTTAGGTTAAATGCACTCTTTCTCAGAATAACCTCCAGCCTTCCCAGGCTCCACATTTGTTCTGTCCCACCAAGGAGAGCCAGTCTTTTCTGTAGCAACGCGTTGATTTTTCACACTCAGTGGAGGGGATCTGTAGAGTAGTATAAAGGTGAGACCGCTGCCAACCCACAGGGCAGGCAGAGGAAAGAAGGATACATTAACAGTTTGGTACTCCTGACAGGTATTTCCACTGTCAGCATTTTCCATTGTGGCTTTTCTGTGGGTTGATTTTGTGAATACAGAAGCTAAAAGTGACAGAACTTTTCTTGCATGGCGCCTAAATTGCTCTTGTCAGCTTTTCATAAACATGAATTAAATTATTGAGGGAACAAACTGAAATTCATAAACAAAATGTAAGGCATATATGTACTTCCTCTGTACATCTGGAAGATTTTCTGAAGTATTTTATTAGGCACGTTTAAAATAAAATTTAAAAATGAGGTAATATAATGAATAGAACATTTCAGAAGCAAAATTCAAGCTACTTTGCAGGCTGTCCAGCTCAAATACAGCATTTACTAACTGTGTGAATAGCAGCTAAGACAATGGCATCCTTGATATGACTGGCCTTCTCTCCTGTCAGTACAAACTGCAAAGGAAGTTTTCCCCAAAAAATAATATTACCAAACATGAAAATATTTAAATGCATACCCACAAATATACTTTAGGTGAAAAAAATCTGATACTGCTAAGCGAACCTGCAAAAGGGAGAGCTTCCTTTGAAATTTGGGCTTCTTGCTTTTTAAAGTTCTCATTACAGCATGCGAAGTCTGTTCTGTATTCATAGATTTCATTGCAGAGAATAGCACCTTCGCTGTTACTGTCCAACTAATGTGAAAAGGGAAGATCTACTGTAAGAACAGGTCAATTACAAATTTACAAACTGTTCTACAACTCCACAAGTGTTGTTTATCTAATCATTTACAATGCGTAATTCTAATTGTCTCTGTGTATCCAGAATCCATTGAAAGGACCCATACAAAGGACTTCAGAAGCCTGAGTTTGGGATGACAGAATTTCAAAAAAATCTATTATTGGCTTATATAAGTTATTTTAGTAAACGTAGTAAAATCTTTCTACAGAACATTGTACATCCTAACTAGACCAAACTAGAAGAAAGTATAACAAAAGGAAATTTGGGATAACTTTTTAAAATATGATTTGTATTCTACATCTCCCTGTCTATATTAGGTCAGCTGAGCGTGAGCAAGCTAACATCTCCATAGACCAAGCACAACTTTGCTCAAACACAAGCCAGCAATTGCAAAATTGCTTTTATTTACACTGAGCTGCAACTTTTATTTTCCTGAGATGAGGAGCCAGTTCCATGAGACCAATAGTGCAGAAAAAGAAGCTAAAGCGAAGTGTAGCCTATTTCACAAGTCATCAAAGAAGGCTTAAAACAGCTGTTTTGCATTTAACAGCACTGTAGTTTAAAGGCCCAGAAGCTTGTGAAATTTCAGGATTAGATGCAAATCTAATCTCTCTTTTCATGACCAGCACAGTGAAAAGGTATCCAAACACAACAGGACTGTTGTGTTGGACCATCTGGTTTTAACAAGAATAAATCAAGGGGGCAGAAGGAGAAAACTTATCTCTATCAAGTTTTAGTTGATGTTTCAAAATTAATTCTTTTGACAGTTCTCTGAGTTTACTAATATGAAGAGGTGTTGCTGGGCACCATATGGAGAAAATAATCAGACTTTTACGTTTAATGCTAGGTACAAAGTTCCTCCAACAGATAACAAGACTTTTGTGTACATACATGTGCTGTCATTATAATTCTGTATTAGATGGGCACATGATTAAAATGAATGTACATTTTTATAATTTGCTACAAAAAAACAGATTTAATATGCTGAATAAATGCAGATAGTTTTTTTTTAAAGGAATCAGGTTTAGCAAGGTTGTTCTGTCAGGTAGTTAGCTTTATAAAGAAGGCCTCTGGACAAAAAAGTTGCCACTTACAATTTGTTTTGAATGAGATAAAATTTTATTCTGGTCTACCCTACTTCTTTTTAATGTATTAAATTCAGACATGTGAATGCTAGCCTAATACTTTACCTGAAATATAATAATGGTAAATGCTGATGAATTAAAACCAATATCTGTAGAAAGTGAAGCATAAACAGTGCACCGCTGAGAGATGTACAACGCATTACTGTTGTAACTTAGTAAATCACAGGTGTTAGGTTCAGTCTGCACAACCAATGGGTCTATGGAAACAACTTCATACCCATAAAGCAGAGTTGCTTTTTATTAACATTATATGAAATTAATTTTTTTTTTCCTGTAAATGGTTAGGAAAAGTTTGAAATGTTATGAATTTTCTGCTCTGTCTTCAGGACAGGCAGTAATGTGTGAGGGGTTACCATTTTGTTTTGTTTATGTCTTTATGTCTTTTAGTTTGCATCATTTTAAATTGAAGCCAAGCAAGGTAGAATGCCAGTTTCTGTTTGCTTCTATATTTTATTGTTAGGAGGTATGACAACAGTGTTGCAGGGTTATTTTCCTAATGATGTGATAAATGGTGAATGAATGGAGAAATTAGTTGTCACATACTTCACAACAGCTCCTAAAAACAACCTCTCGGGTTGTAAGGTTTCGCATGGAGATAAAACAATCCCCTCCTTATGTAGGGACTCTAGCAGCTGAGCCTTTCTATGGAATGGGGACACAAAAGCTTCGTGCTCTGCTGGTTGCTCTGCTGGTTTTTGTTCCCCAAAGAATGGGTCTCTCCTCCCAGCTGTAGCGTAACAGGCACCTGTTGTTCAGGGTTCCTTGCTCCCTATGTAATATTAAACACTGGCTAAAATCTAGAAAAAAATACAACGGAGCTCCCAGATCTGCAGGGTTCTTACGCAACCTCCACAGCTTACTTTGTCTTTCCTTGGTCACACATAAAATCTTGGCATTCGGGCCCCAACAGCACCTGCCAGACCACCTTTGACCAATATACTAAAAGATTCTTTATGGCTTTTCCTTTTTTTGTTGTTGTGCCACCTCGGCTGAATTCAGTCAGCTCAGGATTTGTAGTAAAACCAAGAAGATCAAAACTAGTAGCAAGATCTACAAAGACAAGTTCAGACTCAGCCAGGAGAAAACATGATATAGTATCATTTTTTCCCAGCATCTCTTAAAAGATCACAGAGACATGTTTCAAAAGCAGATCTTTAGGGAATTTGCAGCCCTGCACCCAAGAATTCTCTGGCAACATCCAATTATAAAATAAGGCATACACAAAGTTTAAAAATACATAACAATCTGCTGTATACAGACACTATCACTCAGTCAATAATTTAAAGTCGTTGAGGTACAGCACTGCAGAAGAACAAGTTAAACCAGGGATCTAGCAGACTGTTGATGTAATCTTCTGGTCTATTCCCAGTTTGTCACCAATGCCATCACTACATAAATAGATAAGGCTGTCGTGGCTCCAAAATGATGACATAATTTATATGAACATGAACAAAATAGTTAATTTGTATTGTACTCTGAAAATGTACAGCATTGCATATTAGATAAAAGTGACTGTAATACCAGCTACCTTATTTACATATTATGGAGAATTGATTCATCATTTACACAGGTCTGCTTCATGACAGCAACGAATCAATTGACTGATAAAGGCAACAGTACTGAAAAATTACATGATCTTTTGGCCTACTGACTCAGTCAAGAAAATGACACAGATTGGAAAATGTGTTGCACTCTCTTGGTGGTTCTCTCTCCCTTCACTTCACATAAGCCTCGGTTACTGTGTTCAATATTGCCGTTTACGATTAAAAAGAATTAAGAATAGAAATCAGAGCAGAGAAAAATCTTGAAGGCATTAGATTGATGCCACACTGCTACAAGTTACAGATGACTGAACAGAATCCTTAATTTTCCTACGATAGTTTCAAAACCACGAGTTTACCATTTGCACGTCAAGCTATCTGTTTATGCCCCTTTCTTCTTCATTCTCAGATGGTAGGCAACTGTGGTTTTCTTTTGCACAAAGTTCTTTTGCGCGTATTCATCCATAATCATCAACAAAATAACTTAATATATGTAGGCGACTATAATGACAGTAACTGCTGTGTAGGAGGGTTAATATATGCTTCATTGTCAATGCTTGCATGCTGAATTAAATACTCTATTCTGGCCAAATGCTAATACCTTCTACGAGCATTTTTCCATAAACATACGTATAAAACGTGGCATAACAAAAAGGTGATATGAATAATATATTGAAATAATCTTATATGCACGAGTTTAAAGAACCGGTGTTTTTCCGTAACATGTTGCCTGGTATTGACACTGAAATGATCTGCATGAAAAAACTATTCATGGTAGTTTCACTTCCACCTTAAATATGGTACAACAGTCAGGACAAAAGTAGCATCACATCTCACTTGTAAGTGATGTATTCTTTTTTAAATGAACTTTGCTACACCTCATTGCTCTGCTGCCACCAAAAATTATATAACATCTTAGACTTTGATGAAAAACTAGGTGAGGTTAAAAAAACAGTAAAAAATAAATTTCTGCAGATCTTTAAAACTTAAAGAAGCTTAGATCTCAGCACCGCTTCTCTCTCAAGAAAGGTCTTAAAAACAATGGTAACCCCTGAGCCTAACTGTATTTTGTTTGTTTGTTGTTATACTGGTTTTCAGTGTTGGACCCCAGGACAAAAATGTGATTGCAATAATGTGATTCATAAGGAAGACATAACCCAAAGTAATTGTGAATACTTGTTATTGGAACCTTTTATTGGCATCAGCAACAGTAACAAAGGGTCAAGCTAGAAAAAGGCTAATAACTTCCAGTAGAAATGGGAGTTATCTAGTGCCTTGTGGTTTCGACCTGGAATAATACTTCTGATTGCCCAAGCAATGCAGTAGAGATGCAGTGGTCTCAACAAATTATATGCAGAGGTCAACTGCTTGGAAAGCATTTCCTATCGTGAAGGGCTGTCCTCTTATCAGACTCTAGGGGTTAGGGGAATAGCAGTGGAATAGGTCATTTCTCTTCAGTCAGCATAAACAAGTGCAATCAAGCACAGACACCAGGGACTGGATAGTCAAAGAAATGAGAGTGCCCCAAACTGACTGAAACTTTCTTGATATGTGTTTGCCACCTTCCTGAGACACAGGCCAAACTTTGCAAAGCAAGCAAACTTTGCAAAAAGCAAAAGAAAAAAAATTAAGGCAGAGTTCAAAATAACACCACAACGCTGCACAAAGGCAAAGGGATAGCTCTATCTTAATTTAATGGGCTGTCTGCTAGCATTGTGTTCTCTCAATAAAGGATGTACATGCCGGCCTGCCAGAAAATGGTGTGAGGTGAGGAAAACGTGGCTAGACTTGGACCAGTGCTAGTGAAGATCAGGTCAGACTTTTTTCTGTTTGCAGGAGTAGCAACGTGTGCCTTTCATCCATTACCAGCCCACTGGCCACAGCCCTCTTGCTTCAGGAAATTGCTAAGTGTGCTGACACATTGAGTGCCTTCATGTTAGCTAGCTACCTTCAGTCTGGGCAGGCTTTAGCCTTCAGTGGTTTAGCCAGGATTGAGGGAAAGCTTTAGCAAGTTACTGATAGTTCTTTCTATACTATCATTTTCTATCCAGTCAAAAGAATGCTGAATGCAGGACTGACAATCATACTAAACACAGCACATCGGCACATCGGCTTGATTATTTATTCAGTTCTTTTAGATCAGTGGTTGTAAGATAGATTGCTTCTCATTATACATTCAGGCTTTTCAATTAAAATGTATTAATGCACTAAATTGGGAGTATATGTATTCCATATAATCAAATTCAGTTCCACATGAAATAAAATGTTAGCAGTGTTAGCTTGATTCAGCCAAATGTTTCTGTGGTTTCTAAACTGCACAGTCCCTTGCACCATTGCACATCTTAATAGGATACTGCAGTGCAGAACAGGGGTGAACCTTGATTTTAACAAGTATTGCCTTGTTTTTAATAGCTTGTAGCTATTGCTTATTCCTCTTCTCCGATATACTTTTGATTTTTCTCTTCTATTTTACTGGAATGTAAAGAGATAGATACAATATCATATCAAGTCCTGAGTAAAAATGCCCCAGGTACTAATGCATCTAGCTTATATTTTAATTACGATACTAATATAGTAGGCATTTTAAAGAGCAGTAAACAGCAGTGCCCTGAATAATGTCTTGGTTCTGAGCCACCTGTTCTTCATTCCACAAATATATTTTCATTAGTGATCCTGAGCAAAAGGCTTAGCATATTATCATATGATAATATAATTAAAAGAATGTGTCCTGCACCACAAAGCTCAGAATTAAAAAGACAACATGGCAATAATATCTGAATGATACTACATATATTAGAGCTAAAAACAGATTAGGAAAACTAAAGCACTTCCAGACAAGTAACGTAAGCTGGTTTTTAAGGAGACCTATTAGAAATTATGAATCAGTTCTAGCTTTGTGCAGAGCCATGAGCAGTGAAATTTGAATAAATAAAATAATCTTGCTGCATTAATATCTTGTTCAAAAAACATATCTATAGATACATCTCATATGTTCAGCTGAATGCCAGGTGAGGACCTTGACTGAAATTATAGATTTTGTTTAAAATTTTTGCCTATCTAGAAAAAGAAATGAGTCAAGAGAGAGATTCTGAACCTGAAAACATTAAGGGAAAGGAGATGTTTTATTTTCATAATTTACTTCAGTAAGTAATGGACTTAGTGGACTGCCCAGGCGAATAAAGTTCATAAAGTCTATCAGCAGGATTAGGTTTATCGCACGGTGTAATATATATATATATGTAATATATATATACCAAATCAAAGTTTTCCTTCCTCTGAAAGATACAGCATAGTAAAACTTTTACTAAAAATATGTTAAAAATAAAATGGGTCAGATCTTCAGGTATATCTGAGCTACATGTGTTACAGCCAAGGTTGGCCAGTACCTGTTTTTTCACTTCCAACCCATTCGTTTTTCTTCACCATTACACAAAACCCGCTCAGGGTTCTCTCATGCCTGCCCAGTGAGATAAATCACAGGAATAGTTCATAGATGACTTAGAGTGACCCTTAAGTCACAGAGGTCAGTGGTGAAAAATGGCAAGGTATTTTCATGAGCCTTACGCAGCACACATTTCACTGCAAAGGGGAGAATGTCCCATTTGCAGGAAGAGAGAACCTGTTATTTTGTGAAACACTTGTGGGTCCCTAATGCCTGACACAAACAATCCTAAGGGGACTGAGCTCTCCAACCCTAAGAAATCTGTGACAGCTGAAATCTGTTGCTAGCGCCTTTGGCAGGAAGTCTGAGGTGTCAAAAGAACTTCAGAAGGAAGGGACGTATCCACAGCAGCTGCTCCTGGCTTCACTAGTGGTAGTCCAAGAGGTACTCCCCACCTTTCTTTCTCAGGGAGGAGCAGGTAGTCTCTCTCTTTGGAGAGAGTAATTACAGAAACAATAAGAAACGGAGGTGATGTGAAATACTGTGTGAAGTACAATGGCAGTGTCATGGAACACATCTCCGGAGGGGGGTGAAACTGTAAATCGGAACTTTCTACTATATGAATTAGTTACACATTATGTTTACACAGTGGAGAAAATAAAGCTCCATTTTTCTTCCTGCTCATTTCAAGCAGATCCCTGTCTGTAATACCACAAGGAGCAAAATGTGCATTAGCAATCTAGGGCTTCAACAGCTGTCAAGAGAGCTATTTTATACAATATGAAGATTTGGCTCGTTGGTTTAAAAACCAAAAATCAAAAATGGAAAGCCTCTCTCTGCACAGGACCAGTTTTAATGTGTTGATGTAATTCCATAGATCACATAGCTAATGCCCAAATAATGACACTTCTGACTATTTCAAGGGTGCTTACCCTTAATTGTGAACTTTTGCTTTACTTATAGAGTCTGTCAAGCTTAATTACACGTTTTTCTAGTATCTCTTTGTCAATAAAATGAACCAAATGCAAATCCACTAGACATAAAAATTAATGTTTCACTAGGGAGATTTGGAAATAGAAAGCAACTATAGTGTAGATTTGGAAAATGTTTTGGGATACTTTTTGAATAAGGAACTGCGGTCCATCATAGTCCATAGACTTAGCTGGTCATGGAAACTGAAAAAATAATGTGAACCAGAGGTGTCCTTGAATTACCCCATTTGTTTCAGAATTAGCTCTCTTCAATCTAATGTCAACACTTAATGTTTGAACTCTGATGGGCTGGTTTGCCAATTATCGTCAGTGTCTTTTGTGAAGCAACTTATCCATGCTTTTAAAGCACAGTTATAAAGTTGTTTTAGCAGACAGGATGTATGCTAGATTTTTATATGCTGAAAATAAAAACATAAATATATAACAAAGTAAAACTTTTATTAGTAGCATATTTTTAGGGAAGAGTATAAAATATCCATTAGAAATCCTGTTAACACCATTGGTCATTGTGACAAGAGGGAAAACAGCTTTGCTAGGGATTTGATTTCTTTTTTTCTTCTTCATGGGTACTACTCTTTTACCATCACCAGTAGACTCTGTTGTCTGTTAACATTTACTCAGTAGTTTTATCATTTTTATACTTCCTCATAACCAGAACAGTTCAAATAATGTTGCTCCATTCTTCTGTCTTTCATTTAATAAATATGGATTATGACCCACCATCTAAGAAATCCATGCTCTCACTGACATTGCAAAAGTCGCCTAATTCATATGCCATATTTAAGAAAAACTATGTTTAAACATCATCAAATAGGGCTTTAGAAAATAGCTGTTTCTCAATTTTTCTTCCAAAAAAATCCAGTGTTTTGAGGTTCTCATGTAGATGGGTCCTCTGATGTATTTATATAATGTAGCCCCCTCCCCAAGAAACTACAGTGGACTCAGCTGAACATGGTTTCTTCTAAGGCCGTATCCACAAGACAAGATAAATGTAACAAGAGGCCCAAGTATACTCATTTAATACTTAGATGCTCTATTTAATTTGCACCCAATGTGCAATGCAAATCAGTTACAGTGAAACACCGTATTTAAATGTGCTATCAATCCAACTATGCTATGACAGTTTGATTTGACATTTTAGAAGGGAATTCAGTAGGAACCAGCCTAGATATTTTCAATTAAAACGTAGTAGCAAATTATTAAAAGAGGTCTGGCTTATATTTAAGAAATAGCAGAAAAAGAGAAAAAGAAATAGCAGATTGGATGAGTCCCATAAGAGACAGACTAAAGCTCATTTCTAGGACCAGAGGATGACACTATGAAGCTATTATTATCCACTTAATTCTTTTTTTCTTATAGAGCAGGTCTAATATATCAGAATATGGTACATTTTGTGCTGTACCCAGGGCCCAGAATGTTGTCATACCTTTTAACCTTATTTGCATAAAGGACATGAGGCCCATATTCAAAAAGCTAATCTGTTAGCTTTTAGAAGCTTAAAAGAGCTTGACAGATAAAGCCCAATATCTTAGCTTTCAAAAGTGCTAGCTCTTAATTATATGGCTCTGAAAACAAGATCAAAGTGAATTTACAAGCAAAGTTACTTTCTGTTGTTAATGCTGATCTTTCAAAAAATTAATACAATGGATAATGGAATGGACATAGGTTACAAAGCTAAAGCATATTTCAAGCCATGTGCACAAGCTTCATCATTTAAATACATTCTCTTGAAGTGCATTTATGATAAATAATTTGTTTACCATAACAAGTCTTAAATTTTAAGCTAATAGATGAATTTATTATATATTCTGACTTTGGTCTTCAGTCTCTTGAGTCCCATACATATGTGGCCTTTGTTTTGGCACATTCAAAACATTTGACCTTTACACTGCATGAGTTTGCTTTTTCATTATAAGATGGTACGAGCTGGACTGCAAAATGGAATCACTCTGTAGTAAAACCTGCATGTAATGTAATGTTGCACACTGTGAGATTTGGCAAGTATTACACAGTAGGAGTCCTCTTGCATTTGGGAAATCACTCAGCAGAATTACAGCTTTTGATGGCAAAGCTACTTAAAGGCAAATAAGGTCAAAAAAGCATTAAGGAACATGAAGGGAAAGCCTAGGAATACTCATCAGTTTAGAACATAAAGCTTCTATGTCAATTGCTAACAGTTAAAGTAAATGTTTGCAATACAGTTCACTTAGGTAAATCAAGTTACTGCTAGAGAATTATTTCTGTTTCGTAACGTGATGACTTCTCTGCAAACAATGAAAGATGAAAGGATAGGTGGGATTCAATACCCTCGCTGGTGACGCATTTCTGCTGAGTCAGTGGACAGTAGCAAAATAAGCAGTGTTGCTATTTTACTTTCTTAGGGTTATATGGATTGTAGATTGCAGCTTTCACCATGTGATTCCTTGCAGGCAAAAGAAAGTGTTTTCTGGTGTTCATATTCGGTACGCTGCTGTGACAGTCCTTGGCACACCGAAAGAGCAAGTCTTTAACCTTCCTATTCATGCACCATAGGCTGTGAGATTCCCAGGTGGAAGAACCTGAGTACATGTGAATTAAAACAGTGTTTCATGAAATTAAAAAAAAGAATACATGGGAAAAATTCAGTACGGGGAAAGTTTGAGTCTCACCCCTTTGCTTTTAAGCGTGACCCACTTACATAACGCTGCCTTTGAAAATCTGTGGGGGGAATTCTTTTTACATAAAGTTGACACATAAAAACAAATGTTTTTCTATTAATTTTAATACTACAAATGTTAAAAAAAATCTTTTTGCAGAAGACCAGTATTCCTTTTATTGCACAAACATAACAGTGAAACATCAGTGTTATTCAGCAACTATCCTTTCTAAAAGAGTATTTTTAATGGAATTGTCAGGTTTGACATGTATTACGTAAGATCTAATGACCCACAATAACCAAATGCTTTTATTACAGAAAATAGAAAAACAGAAAGGAGCAGATTTAATGAAAGTGCAAATCCCTTTATCCTAAGACTAAAAGGAAGGAAGGTCCAACTTTTGGGAGTTTACGTATGAAATTACGAACCATATGGCAGGGTTGTGCTAGAAAGCACCATCATATTTTCTTTCTAGCACAGCTCTTCTTCTGTAGATGTGTATATAATGTACATAGTCTCTGGATTTTCTGGGAAAAGGCAGTTTTTGCCATTTTTGTGTCAATGAGGACTTCACCATGACAGGTTGTGTCACCTTTGAGCTAGGAGGCTAGACATGTTTTTTTGTGCAGGAAGGCTTTTTACCTGGCAGGCTATTCCTGATGCCCAGCTGAGATATTTTGCAGAGCCGCCGTTCAATAATGACACATGCATGTACAGAGGTGCTATATACAATGGATTTACAATACATGCCACATTCTGCTATAGCTTCAGTTTTGCAGTCGTGTAACCTTATTGGTTTAAATGAAGTAAACCAAGCTGAGGTTAGTATAACAGAAAGCAGAATTAGGCCTTGTGTATTAACTTAAGAATTTCCATAATGCATTCATGGTAAATATTGGACTTCCCTTCTCATTTCCACTCTAAAGAAAGTGAGGTAGAACCATTACATTAAAATATGTAAAAAAAAAAAAAGAAAATCAAATTATGAACAGAGGTGTTTGAATCTTGGTCATTTGCACAGTAAAACAGACAAGTTAATACTTATAAAATGTGTTTCCTACAATCAACCTTACTGAATGAAATACATACTAGTAATCCAAAGAAAAGAAACATAAACTACATGTTCATATACTGAGACACAAAAAATGAATATAAAAAACTTCAGATATAACTATATGTATAAAAGATGTTCCATACACATACCTTAAACGTAAAAAATTATCAATTTTATATTGTGCTCAAAAGGCTACGTTTAATTTAGATTAGGCAAATTTGTTCTGATTATATTAATGATTGGACAGAATAAAAATCAGTCGTGACAACCTCTTTGTAATGAATTTCAGAATTTTAAAACATTGAAAAGGAGCAAATGTCAGCAAATAATGCTGTGTTTTATTCCAGACCAAATAAAATAGCCTATAGATGAACGAAAAGCCAACTTATGCCCTTACTTGTGCATTGGCAGCTTTCTTGCAAATAAATTGTTGCCTGAACTGCATAATAAATGTAAGAATAATACTCTCTGAGTACAGCTTAGAAGTGCTCCTATATAATGTGCCACTCACATAATTTCAGAAGCAGATTTCATGTTATGGATGATACTCATCACATCTTTCTCTATCTTCTGCTGATGAAATTTCTGCTTTGAGTCTGATGTACAGTATCTGTGTCAAAAGATCAGATATTGTATTTATTTGTTTTCTAGCTTGCTTATAGCTGATAACAGTATAAGCCAAGTGAATCCAAGGAAAAATAATTCATTACAGTACACTGTCACCCTTGCACCATTGCAAAAAAATGTTCCCATAACTAGTGTGAACCCAACTGCATCAAATTCTGCTTAAATATCATCAATCAGCAGCATAGAAAGCGCTTTCCTAAAGCTCCTATAGGGATGGATTGAATGAAACCAGATAGTGTATACTGGCTAAAGCAACAACCAGGTCAGTACATTTTTCAAATACCAAATCCAGCACTGAAATCACGTTCCCGTTGCATACACACATCTCTTAGTCTGACAAATTCACCATGTCAATCCTTGATTACAATAAGGATTTCATTTTAAAGCAGTATTGCAGCATTATGGTGTGGCGTATATATAATATAAAAACACCATAGGCTGCATTTCCTCTGTTTGAATGACCATTAGCCACAGAGAAGATAAAGCCATTATAATACAGTAAACAGATTTCTTGTGTAATGAGAGATGATTGAATTACTTTTCTCTATGTTCATACTCCTTCTGTTAAGGATTGTATTTTATTCCAAAATCAGGTTGTGGACTGTACATTGTGTTACAATTAGAAAATAATACTAATATATATATATATATTTCTCTTTTTTATTCATTTCTAAATAAATCATCTCAAGATGACAGTGATATGGTGGGAAACTTAGTTTTTAAAAAGTGGTTTACAGTAACTACATTAAACGGATGCCTTATTTATGAGGATTGAAGGATTTTTTTGAAGAGAAACAAGCCCCTACTCCAAAGGTAACTGAAAAAACCTTAGCAGGGGATATTCTCCCCTGGAGATGAGCTAGGGTGGGAAGGGTGTTTCTGTGTAAAGCCAGCCTGGCAGCAAGATGGTAACAACCTGTGCAAAATGAGAAGCTGATGTCTGAAAGGCGCCTTGAGATATCGAGCTTGGGTTAGTATTCACTGGAACCTAGACCTAGCCTGACTCCTCTGCATGCTCAGGCACACAAGGATGGGCCCGAGCCTGGGAATTACTCAGCACCTCCAAGTCCCTGTTTTACCTCCATAGGAGTTGTGGGGGCTCAGCATCCGCAAGGTTGCTCTGGGAAGCAGCGGTTCCTTTCAGGAGGGATTCAAGCAAAGAAAGAATAGTATATAAACAATGCTACAGTACATATTCTATCTATCTGTCTCAGTAATCAGGCAGATCTTACTATTTGCAATTAAAAAAAAAAAAAAGCCTCTAAAAAAATAATTTTCCACTCGGTAATTTCCTTGTAACCTTACTACTGTACAATGGATAGGAAGAAAAATCACTCTTCCATAACTTGTCAGAAAAAAGTCAACGACGGAACTTCTCCCAAAATTAAAATATAGTGAAATTTTCTTTTTCTATTTTTTTAAATTAGTTTAACCTGAAGTTAACAGAGTCTCTAATTCTTTCAAAATCTCAGCAACAGCCTATAGGGATCAGTGTATTTATTTCCTGCATCTGTTCTCCAAATTAAATCAGAAAATGTTTATAAAAGAATGATTCTCAGTAGTCCCTCGGGAAGCTCTTATGGAAATGTTACATTATAGAGATGCTTGCTGCTAGTGATCTTTGTATTGCAGCATGGTTGGAATCTTTCTTCATGGAACTTTTTTTTTTTCCTCCTTTTATATTGTACTAATTGTAAGGGAAATATAACACCACTGCAGGGTTAAAATCTGGCTCCACTCAAGTCAACGGCAAGACTTTCACTTATTTCAATGGATCAAAGATTTCATTTCAGATCATTATTGTGCTGTCAGAATACTGAGCAGACTGTGTGTCTCCAAGGTACACAGAGTTTTAGATGATCAGCCTTGGTGTTATATTGCAAAATTATTTGCATTTGCTCTAGTATTAGGAACATTGTTTGAGGGTTTTTTTTAATTGCATATATGAACACAAAGAAAGAGTCAGTGTGCCATTAATACAAAGTTGATGTTTAACACTTACTATAAAGTACCGTGTGGAACTATGATCAAATCTGACAAGTCCAAACTTTAAACAATGTACAGCATTTTATGACGCATGTAGTATTTTTAGTAGCAACAGACTATGACATTTGAGGGCTGCAGCCTAGTAGGATATACCAGTGTTTCTCGCTTCTATGTAATATTTTGTATGGGTTTAGAGAAGATGGCCTCTGTTGTGCATTGTTTGTGAAATGTTTCTTATCCCAGAGAGGTGTATGATGTAAAATACGTCAGTGAAAAGTGTATATTTTATGTGAGAGGAAAATACATTTTAATAAAGGTAAAGCTTTGTTAGCTGTAAAAATGGCAACTGTTCAAGTGTACAGTAACTTCTTACTAATGTATGAAAATCTGTGATATTTTTGATTTGATTGTATTTGTATTGCCCAAATAAAACATTTTGGCTGTATTGTTCCTAACTGTTACTTTTTTTAAAAGAGGAAAGTGCATTTATTACTCAAAAATGTACTTCAGTAAGAAAAGCAATTTCCAAATCTTCCAAATGGTGCCTGCAGTGAATTCAGCAGCTGCACTGAGCAAAAAATCCTTCTTCTATTGTAATATGCAAAATGAATTTCCAGATATACTTTTCTGCTTATTGTTAATTAACTGTAACAGAGAACTCTTCTTCAGGGGTTTTCAGCAGAGAAGTATTGGTGGAGAAAGGCTAAAAGCCTTCAATGTGGAGGACTTTGTGAATGGACCCCTACAGAAGCAGGACTTGAGATGAGATGCAATACAAATAGCGATGGTGGCCTTTAAGCCATCATGGCCTTTTCTCTTACGTTTTTTTTTCTTTAAGGAAAAAAAATTTTTTTTAAGATTCAACTAGAAGTCTAGATAGAACAATTCAGCTGTATCCAAATCTAAAATGGTGAAAATGCCCATGCCAGAAAAAAGAGTGGTGAGACACCATTATTTGATTAGCATATATGATAACTAAGCTTCTCCTTTCAACAGCATAAACAAAAATCTAATGCAACACCTGTCTACAGTGCCTATTTGGGTGCTATTTTAAATGCTCAAATTTCATTTGTCTGCCTGTCTCCTTGCAAACTTGAGTGGGGTGGGAAGGAGGAACAAAATGAACTATATCATTAAAAAGCTAATGTTTTATGTTAGGATGCCTAGCAATAAAACTGTTCTACGCTTTTCAGCATCCTTGAAAAAGCACATCATGAACTGAAATTGTGAAATGGTTCTTTATGAGGATAAAGCTATATCAACAGAAGATAACGAGAAAGGTAGAAAAGTGCATAGGAGTATTAGCAGGGTCCAAAGTAAAAGAGCATGCAAGCAATCTGTCCAGCTGTTTCATGATGACTAAATTGTATCTGAGCTTAAAAAATTGCTATTAGTGATCAAACCAGATGGCTAGCATCGGCCAAGTCAGTAAGCAAACATAATGCAATAAAAGTTCAGGAAAAGGGGAGGTTAACCCCAGGTTGCTTGTTTATCAGTAAAATCATAATATCAAGACAGTTCTGGGAGACAGTGGGAGATACGAGAGGCTGCGAGCTAAGGCTGGATACAAGCCCACGAGATACAGAGCAGCTGTATTCTGAGTGAGACTGAGCTGAAGAAGTGTCCCCTCTGGTAACCTACCAAATAACAACCTACCTACCAATACAATTGTCTAGCGCAAGGTTTTTTTTTAAATGCATCAAGTACATCAACAACGTTTCCTAGCCAACCCTACCAAGAAAATGCTGTAGATGTTTCTGTGGAAGTAGAATGATAATATATTAAAAGGTCTTTTAAAGTGCCTTTCATTTCAAAAGCATCTGAAAAATATTTTAGAAATATTGGCATATACAAGAATCATTTCACATGGCACTGAACTGCAGCTGCCTGTAGGTGAATCATCGTGACCATGGAAGAGCACAGAGCACACTAAGGCCATCTGGAGCATGAGATGAAGGAGACCATAATAAGCACATGCTGCTTTAGGAGGAGCTTGCGGGAATGAGGTCCATGCTGAGACATATGAGACCCCAGGAGACTCGGAGCAGCTGCATTCCTAATGAATCTGACCTAAAAAATGAGAGAATTTAGGGAAACAGAATATAAAAACACAGATGAAATTAGCATAGGTTCTAAAGATCCTCATGTTACCACTTTCCCAAGCAGCTGTACCTTGGATAGTCCAAACATCACATTGTGACATTAATTATGTCCAATAAAGGCTACTGAAAAATTGTAATGAAAGGTGAATAAAACCAGGAGCATTATTTTCTGCGGCATCTTTGATTTTCCCATCAAGGCTGTGGGATTCCTGTATCAATCCTGTTGACCATGCTGCTCTGAAGACTAAGATTCTCCCACTATCTTAAAGAGATCTAGCAAAAGCTGAGAAAGATTTCATGCCATGCTAACTCTTGACCTGACAAAATTTTCGCTGCCATGGTGTTCAAATATTCAACTTCAATAACACACACTTTCTCTTGAGATTTAGTCTCGCCTTGAAGCCACCCAAGGCAAAGGTAATTTCAGTGGGATCTCAGGCCAGCACCAAATACCATTTCAGTCCCCGAGGGCAAGGCTAGGCCAGCACCAAATACCATTTCAGTCCCCAAAGGCAAGGCTCAGCAGCAGACCTGAGCATAGCTGCTCTCATGCCTCAGTGTGTGAGCCAGATAGAGCTTACAACCAAGAAAAACATCTATTTGAAAACCCACAATGTTTATCAAGTAACTAATAACCAAAACCAAAGGCACCGCTCCTCACACTGAAGTTAAACATTACTCAAATGAGCTCAAGGGCCCCATCCCCCTTGCTGGCCACGGGCACTTGCCGCCAGCCCAGCGGATGCAGGCTTATTCCCCGAGGCTTAGGGATGGGGAGCCACGATCTGTTCAGGGCTCCAAGCGCAGCAGGAGAGGCCTGACATTTCTCAGAGGCCAGCACGCTCCGCAGCCCAGAGCAAGCAGAACGGACATGAAAAGATGGCCAGGTACTCATGGGCCTCGCTCCATGCAGCCTGTGAGGGGCTGTCCTGCACGGCTTTTAATCACAGGCCTAACACAGGTGATACGGTGATGCCAGTGGGACAGTTCACTTCCTTAAAATGTTATTGATTTGCTGAAAAATCTTCTTTATATCAAATTGCACTGCTTCTGGCTAGACAAAGTCACAAAGTCACTGGTGCGTATATAGGCATAGGTTATGCATGACAGCCAAGGCATTGTACCACTGAACTCTTGCTTAACTGTCCTGGATTCCCACTGAAGACAACAGGAGTGCACTGAGTACCTACTGAGTGTGGTCAGTACCAAAATGAGACTTAAATTTTCGAAGACGATAAAAAAATGCTAAGGATATAATTTCAAAGCAGAGGATGTGGCTCCTCATATGCAGTGCTTTTAATGGCACTTCGGAGTATATAACTTTGCAAGTCTCATTTGAAAAAGTACTTACTCCCTTAGCTCCACTTTTCCATTTAAGAGACTGACTGACCTATCATGGTGCCACTTAATGTGATTCAGATACAGACAGTCTCAGTATAACAATCTGCGATAACAAAGCTTCCAAGTACAAAAGCATTCTTGCTGCTATAGTGCAAGCTCCTATTTGTATGTTATACAATTAAACTGAGCGCTATTGCTAAGTGTTGAGGAAATGAATTGCATTGAGTACTGAACCTTAAAATTCTCCCAGTAACTATATTACAGCATTCCTAAGAATTAATTTCTTTCTGTCTTCAAGTTAATGAGTTGAAAATAAAAATATATAGTCTCAGGCAACAACAACAAAAATATTTATCTAAAACACACAATCTTTCCAATTGGATTTATTTTACTCTTTAACAACGCTAATGTGTAATGTCAGGTTTCTTATTTCAGGGAGAAACAACAAGGTCTGTTTTTTCCAATCGGAATCAGATGATGCCTTCATTTAATTCTGTTTGTTTTTCCCAGAGTGTATTCACCCTTACCTGCTGAATGGAGTCTTCTCAGCTATGAGAACGGAAAACAAATTGAATTTTAATCAAAAGGTTTCTATTCTGATCACTGCTGGTCTATTTTCACTTTATAGTTACCAATAAAATGTTAAAGAGTACATCACCCACTGAATTTATTTTGATTGATTGCATCTGCCCACTCTCTTGCATTTTAAGATACCTCATTACTGTACGTTCAAGAATTTCATTTTCTAGCATGTGTAATAAACCTTAAACTTTATGTAGCTAATTGGTTCAGCTGGTGTTCCTGTGCCTTAGCTGAAAAGCCAATAAAAAGCAGCACAAAAAGGAAGAATATTAATAGTTTCCACTTGGTAAAGATAAGCTTAGGAGCCAGTTTTTGCTTTAATTAGGATACAGAAAGCAAGAATGCTGCCTTAAAAATAGGGATTACTATCAGATTTAAGATTGCCTTGCAGGGTATGGGGTTTGGGTTTGTTTGGTTGGTTGGGGTTTTTTTGTATCCCACATACATTTAGCTATTCATGTTCATATAGATTCTTTATCTCTGAGCTTGTAGGTTGTGAGAAAAAAAACACAATTTGCATGTTAAATCCTGTAGCAGCAAAAAATGTACAAGAACACTTTAAGCATCATCTTTTATTTTACTAGAGGATCCTCTCTACTAATCGTCCTTACTAAAGTCAAACATATCGTTCATTCTGTCTCATCTAAGATATTTGCAAATGGAGAAAAAAATGATGCCGTATGTGTTTTGATGGTCTGAGGTACTTTAGTGGGAATAACTAAAATATAATCTTTTGAATATATTGGTCTACAGTGAGTTGATTGATGATGTCACCAAAATATAACAGATAATTCTGCTGAAAAAATATTTCTATGCATTTTTCGCCCCTTGTAGACAGTGATTCAAATGAGCATCTGACCTGGAGTCAGCAGGCTTTTCCTGCTACTTCTCCACATACCTGGAGTTTTGGTTTGAGTACGTGCTCTGCAGTCAGAAACACTCCTGTACCTGATCAAGTTACTGATAATCTAAATGGCACTTGTTAGGAAGAGAGATCATGTTCAGATAGACAGAAATCTGACTCCTGGTATTCATGGACCATCTTACAAGAGAGACAAAGGGCTAGATACACACTCATCAAGTCTCTCACATTATATGTAAGACTCATAAGTCTGGCCCCTCTCTTAGCTTTCCTGTTGTGTCACAGGGAATTTACACATTCACAAAACCATGTTTTCTCTTTTGGTCCCTGGACACTGTGCCAGATAGAGATGATAAAGCCTGCTGACAAGTTACATCCAGAGAGCAGGAGACATTACCTGTGCCCCATTCCCTCTTCCCAGCTGCAGCCACAAGTCACATAGCCCAGGTGCAAGGACATACATATCCCAGAGCATGACCTGACATGGAAGAGGGCACGTCCCATAACAGAGGGCACTCTCCTAAAAGCTTACATACGGGTGTTGCTGGCCAGACCACCAGGGAAGAGCTTCCATTAGACTAGTTTCTAATGAACAGACCCTCTGAAAAATGTGTTTTTTGCTTTTTCTACTTGGAAATGCCAGCTAGGATTTCTAATGGGATATTTGACTTGCTTGAACAAATGCAGACTTCATTAGTTATTATTTTTTTCCAGTGATAGGCAGTGGTAAATCCCACACTAGACTTTTGTGCCTGTCTCTGATAAATGTTGCCTAGAGCCCTAGTGCTATCTTTTAATAAGCACAAATCTTGCTGCTACACTATTTTCTTTCTTTCTTCTGCGAAAAGAAATATCTGCTGATGTCTTTTGCTTCCCCCATCTATCCTTTGTTGGTAGAAAGGCTCATTTTTCTAAGATACCTGAGCTGAACGGATATCATTTTCTTCGCTTAAAAAAGGAACCAAAACAACAAAAACAAACTTTGTCTTTATTAGCTGACTGGTTTCTTAAGCCACCATAATGACTGTATCTGTAATACTGGTGTAGCCCAGAAACCCTGCTATCAACACAATAGGTATAAAATGTTGCTTTGCAGTGCCTGTGGATCATTATACCTTTTCAGATGCTGCAGGGTGGAAGTTACTGATGATCTCTATCTACCATCTCATGCCAGAGATCACCTTTTCAAGGCATATTTTTTTCTCTAGTGCTCTATACTTTTTGAGGCTGATGCACTCAAGGAAAGTTCTAGAGGGCAAACTTCCCTTTTGCAATATTATATGACTTCCCAGCTGAACAAAAATGTGCCTTTTCCCCCTTCCTGTCACAGAACAGTTAGACAACTGGCTTTTAAAAACGGGAACTCTCCAGATCAGGGTCACAGGAAAAAGATGAGAAGGATGAAAGTTCTTATTTACTACAAATAATCTTCAGAGTCTGTTTTGCAGAGAACATGTTTTTGTTTTTTTTTAATATTTACATCATCCCTCAGAACACAAAATACAGATAAAAGTTTGGCAAGTCCCATCCCCATAGATAGCGTTAGTGAGGCAGCCCTTACAGTAAATTGGGTATGCTCCTTGAGCGTCACTTGACTTTGGCTTTTCTAGAGGCACTCAGTTATCCTAAAAGATAGCGCAAGGCTGACAAATTCAGCTTTCCTTTGGCTGGGAGAAAAAGAAGGTGAGCCTATCTACAAATGTCACTTACTCGTGGCACTAAAATGAGGCATCTCTCAAATTACACGAGCCAAGGATGGCCCTTGTTACCACTTAAATTATCACTGCTTGGCGTTTGAGTTGACACCTGCCTGAGAGGTGAAAGGAAACTCAGATACTGCCAGTAGCCTAGCTGTGGTGGCACTGACATCCACATAGATTGATATGGCCTGCCCTTCTGCAGGATAAGCCAGACCCAGTGAAACTCTCTGTTGCACAGCTACTCTGTCTGGGCTTATTCAGGAATCACAATACCACGTAGCACTTTGTTACAGAGATGTAACCTTTCCAAGAATGAGTATCGATATAATAATATATAATATACCTTCTTTCTTTCTTTCATTTATGCTGAATATTCCTCTGCTGAATAGTCTTCCTCTTACAGGTTAGCACTGACTAAATAGAAAAACAAAAATCAGGCTAGTCTGGGAATATCTAAGGAATATAACTGTACAAACGGATTAGCTTTTATATTTCAAGTATCGACATTTTGTACTTTGTACCCACACTGCCAGATGCCAGTAGGTATTTCAGTGAAGCGAAGTGTCAGGCTATGATGCATAGCGCAGCATCCCGCAAAGCAGGGTAAATAACCCCGGAGGATGTGAATGCTAACGCGCTACGCTAACATTTACATCTCATTTACAGCTGGCTTCGGTGGCGCGGCACAACCCTGCGTTATGCCATGCAGACATTTCCCTGATCTTTCGCAGCTCCTCGTGTTTACGCTGGAAGGCTTTGTAGGACCACGGGCTCTGGCTGCCCGCGTCTCGCGCCCCATCGAATTTCACCAGGTAGCAGCACCTCTGCATTGAATTATAAGGCCGGCTTACCCCTTCGCCGCCGGCTTCCCCAGTGCGGTGAGGTCTGGCTACTCCAAGGGGGCGCGCGCGGGCGCCTGTCTTCACGCAACCCGCAACCGGTTTCAGCCAGCTGCGGCCACCACACAGCGGGCGCCCCGCCCTGCCGCTGCCCAATCAGAACGCACAGCCTGGCAATCCACCCTGGAGGCCGCCCAATCCGAGAGCGCGCTGCCGCTGCCCAATGAGAACGTGCCAGCTGGCGGTGGGCCGGCCAATAGCAGAGCTGCGTGGCGTGGGGGCTGGCAGAGCCCCGCTGACTGGAGGAGCGCGGTGCGGCAGAGCTGCCCGGAGGCCGCCGCCGCCTGCGAGGGGGGTCAGCGTGAGGCTGGACCCAGTCCGGCCACGTCAGATTTCGGCAAAACACAGTGCTGCGAGAGCGGAAAGCTTATAAACCACGTTACCAGCGTCGCTCTGCCTGTGTGAAAATGTCTGTGTTTTAAAAGAATTAAGTAAGCGTCACTAAGCGTTTCTGGGTGGTGTCAGCTTTGAAAACAGAGCCACTGCGGTGCAGGGAAGTGAACGAGCTTTGCCGCAGGAGCAGAAAACCTGAGGCGCAAGCGGGACCCAGTCCTCCTGGCCTCCAGGCTCCAGGGCCTGTGCCTCCGCCAGCACGCCCTGCCTCTTCTCTTCTGCCAAGACAGACTGTTGACACCCTTGAATAAAAAATCTGGAAAAGGGAAAAAGGGCTAAGGCAATCTCCTGGATAACAGAGAGGTAAAATATATTTAAATTTTTGTTTCTTTGAAGTATGTATCTTACTGTATTCATTTACTTTACAAATATTTTGGGGAAAAAATCCTCCTTTTTTGACCTTTCGGTGGGTTGATAGTTTGAGCATTTATACCTAGGCCGTTTAAATCTTACAACAGTGTTTGCTGTCACCATTAATTCCATTTTATCTTTGCTTCACAATCTGTAGAGAACCTTGTAACGGGACAGGTCTTACGTCATTCCAGTGAACAACGAGTCACACTGATTTGACCCTCATGATTCATACAGGAAAATAGTTTTATAACAGGTTTTTGTTTGCCACCATTTTTTTAACATTAAAATAAGACTATTACCCAGTAATCTATTACTCACTGTCAATAGCCTTTGAGAAACCTTCTCCATTTGTTATGTTCAGGATCCTAAACGAATAGGCTGTGTTTCAGATGTTGTGAGTTAAGGTAAAGGACAACTTTAATTGTTTAGCACCTTTCAAAAAAAAAAAAAAGGCTTTGTTTGTAAGTCAGCTTTTAGTACATTTTGAGAAGTCTGCCCGATTTCGTCAGAATAGGTCTCTATCCACCGCTCTCCTGCTATGCTTCTTCACAAAAGCAATTTTTATGGCTTACCTGTTCTGCATTAGTACTTTCTTCATACCAAGTGCTCACCTAAAGTCAGTAAGACTACAAAAGTCCTTGGTGTCCACCAGATATGTTCTAAAGGAAGTAACATTTGGAAGAAAAAATGCATCCTCGGATTGTCTTCAGTTATCTCGTGTCCTCCATGAACCCACTCTTTGTTCTTTCCTGCTTCTTATAAAATCTTTTTTGTAGGTAGATGACCAAAGTTCAAACACAAGGTCATCCAAGCAGCTGTCTCTTTATAAATGTGTTCTCTGGATGTACAGTAGCAAAAGCTGTCTGTTGTGAAATCTAATTTAATACATTAATGTAGATACATAAAACAGTCACATATTGTGTGAGCAGAGTTATTTACGGCACTGGAATCTTACTGATTACAGCAATAAATAATACAGTATGTATCACTGGGAAATAATTTAAAGTAAGTTAATCCACAGAAGCAATGAAGGGAATGGGAACAATTCTGCTATTACTGTAATGCAGTAATTTCTTAAAGGCAGCCTTCGCAATTCCACTTTTCAAAGTGTCAGGCAATTTTGGTCTAATATTCTCTGCTATGTATTATAAAGCAGCTTCTACTCATTTGATGATAATTTTTTGGAGACCCCCTTCTGCTCTTTATTTTATGAGTGAACTGCCAGTTTCTAGTTCAAACCCATGAAATTATAACTCTCAATAGTCCCAATGTGACACTAGCAAAATTTCAGCTTCATCCAGGGCCACAAGTTCGGTCAGGAACAACTGTTTCAAGTTCCATTGGCATTTATTTAGCCTTAACACTGGCAAACTGACGCCCCCTCTCTGTCTGAACCCTATTAAACCAGTTTCACAGCATTATTTAAAAAGTAAAATCCACAGCTTTCCCTTACATTACAATTTTACATAACTCAGGCATAACCCAAGAGGAAGGCAACTGCCATTTACTTAAGAAAAAAATCTCTCTGAGAGCTTGCTAGCCGACTGATATATCTCCACTGCAGCTACAGACATTTCCCCTAATGAGCGAGGAAAAAAGTCTCAAAATACATGTTTATATTATTTATGGGCCCTGGCAGAACTGCACCAGGCCTTCTACCCCTCCCTGCCTGTCTTTATTTGTGTAGGATTCAGACTGTTTTTTCCTAATTTAAGGCTGGATTATGGCGCTGATGTACAGGCAGGTTTTGGATTATCAGTACACTGAAAAAAACCTGCAAAACATTGTGTTAAATGTGTTAATTACTTTCCCCGGCTTTCTAATGTGCAGGTGAACAGTTGCCCCTGCTGCACAGAGATATGCTTCTGTCTCCTCTAACCAAACACCTTTCCCTTTTAATAGACCATCCAATGTAGAAGTACTAGCCTGGGAAAGTATTTGCATTAACATACAGTAATCTACGCTAAAGATACAGCTGTACCTAGTTATATTTAGATTGCCAAGGGGGTAAAGTTTCCTTGCATTCATTCCCTTCAGCCCTGCTAAGACCAAGCATGATCTAGAATGTAATATTTATTTAGTTTCAGAGCACTCAGTGTAACTGCTCAGGAAATCATTGTATTTAAAAAGATTCTCCCGTGTTTTAGGAACCTGATCAGTGAACACTAAATTTAAAATTTCTAGAAGCAGCTTTTGTGTTCCTACTGAGCGATGAACTGAGCAACACAAAAAGACAAGGTTGCAGCTGTTCTTTTTAGGTTCTGCAGTAGTACTGCAGTATCTGCCTTAAATTTGATCAGTTTTGGTGCTCAAAGGTGACACATCCGAGTTCTTTTGGTGAACAAGTTTTAAAACCGTTTTGATCTTTCAGGAGCAGGATTTGAAGTACCCCATCAGGAGCGTATTTGGATTCCTCAGAAGAATGTCCCTTTATATTTTTTTCTGCACATTTGCGATATCTTGAAGATGCCTATTTACCATCTGTCTGAGCACCACTGGACACTGTGCTAGAGAGCACCAGCGGACACTGTGAAGCTCAGAACAACAGCACAACTGTTTCTGCTATCGGGTACCTCGTTAATTCAAAATACTCTGTATATCCACAGTGAATTGAGTGATTGGTGCAAAAGCTATGGGACTTAAATTATAAACGAGTTATAAGTAGGAAAATCAAGTTTGTTCTTTAGGTATAACTGTGGTGTAGATGGGTATCAGGGCTGTGCCTGTATGCACATCCAGTGCTTGTAAGTCATCGATTCCTTGGATGGTCCACAAGAAAATGGGCCAATTTGAAGCTCGGTGATTGACTGGACTTGAGCATGTGTTGTGGTGATCATGTAGGAGAACTGAGTAAAATAGTGCTTTGAGGAGTCTCTCCCGAACCAACTGAAGATGCTGCTGCAAGGACCCTTGCAATGAAGACTCCTGTCCATCCTGTGCAGGAGATCTGATTCCCTATGAGAGCATTACCCTATGCCGAGACCCTAATAACTGTTTTTCCTTTTAGCAAACACACTGTCCAAATGTTTGTGCAATATGATGAGGGTGAATGTGGTAATAAAAGTAGACTTTCCTCATCTCCTGATACTTGTTATGCTCTTCTAAAACCCTGCTGACTCCTCCTGTCTAATTTCGATGGCCATCTCTCCCTTACGCTCTCACGTGGAGACAAAGTGCCAAGGAGAATGATGCTTTCAGGTGGGCTTGCCTAGTTATTCCTTTTTAATGCCTGAAAACAAAGGCAATTGTAGATATTAAACAGATGTATAAACAATGCCACCCATTTTACACAGATGTGTGCAGTTCTGGCCCTCTATTTTATTGGAGCAGTTAACATTTGTAGTACTGGAAAACAAAGTGCTCAGTACACATTTGAAGATGGTTTATGTTTCCTCTTTAAACAGGAGGGCTGCATATGGGCCTTTTTAATGACAGTTTTTCTTAGATGAACAGTTTCTAATAGTAAATCATATTGCTTTTGTTTTCACTGTGAGGGTCACAATCAGTAGTTTCATGAACAGGATTTGCTTTAGCTCTCCTGAGAAAAATACATACAGAAATAAATGCATTTCTCACAAACAGTCAAACTGATCTGAACTGCACAGAAGGTAAAACTCTCCATGAACTGGAAACAGATAAACAAAAATAAAAAACATTCGCCTATATTTGTTGGTAGAATAATCAGACATTCATCAGTAGTTTCAGAGACCTGCCTTCTACTGTCCTGAGTTTTCCTCCTTTTGACCTTCAGAACTCCCAGTGTCAAAAACAATCATCATCAGTGTTTTGTGTTTACCTGTATCATTTGCAAATGCCTGGAGCTTCCAATTTGTCCAGTTGCCCTCAGGTGCAAAAAAGAAGTAAACAGCTGCTGAAAAACCCTTCTTATACCAGCCTGATCGCTCAGCTCTCAGAACTTTTAAGCATCCTCTCAGATAGTTGCATTCCCTTTAAGAAACATTCAGAGAGAGCATTCAGGGCCATAGTGAGATATTTTGGCACCCATAGGAGGTTGTTAATTTGGTTTTCTTCACCCGCTGAAAGAGCGTTAGAACTGGTAAGTGAAGAGGCCCTCCCCCATTGCCACTTTGGATTAAGCAGAGGACTCACCCTGTTGAGGAGACCTCATATGGATCAGATCCTGGTGCTTTCACCATATTTCCAGCCGTTTGGTGTCCCCATGCGATGCTTACTATGGTCCATGCGTTCCCTCAGCTTTAATGGCTAGTTTCCAATATGGAATATATCCACTCTGTTACAGTAGAAATTCAAAGAGAGCATGTTTGATCTAAAAACATTACAGTTACATTATCCAAATAAAAGTAGGCTGTTGAGAAAGAGCTTTGGGAACTTCAAGGAGAAAAACAACTTTGAAATTTTGTTCCTTTTCTCTCCCACTATGGATTTAGTTTTATACTCTATAAATTATCTAAGAATCAGCCAAAATAAAAATGCAGCTACTTCTGTTTGTATAGAAATGAAAATTAACATGTGGAAACTAGCCCAGGATTGTGTACTGTTTTATGAGAGCTACCTAAACTTACAAATGGAATGTATATTTGTCAAATTTTGTCGAGGGAATTAGGGAAACGTATTTCACTAAATACACAATCTAAGAGAATGTGAGAACGAATGTGACTGTGGCGTACGTAGGTGTGGTTCTGAGCCCGTAAATATGCAAGCAGAAGTGTAATTCTGGTTTTGTGGTTTGCATACTGATTGCAAATGGACTATACTAGCTGTAATTCCATAAACACGCTAAACCAGCATTGCCGCTGCTAGAAACGTTCTTCCTTTTTTCCAGCACCAGACGTTCGTTCCTGGCCTGTTTGATATTTTTGCTAGTGTAACCATTTGTCTGGCTGACTAGGAAATTAAACTGAAGAACTAATCGTGCTTAACAGTAATCCTTTTTCTTAGTAGTTATAACCAGTTTCATTTGCTCAATCCAGTTTAGTACTATCGGCGTATTTGGCAGTATTTGCATGATCAGAATTTGTCTTCTACAACATAAAGCAATGCAAATACTTCAATAATGATTAGTAGTACCTACCCATCTTGAGATATCTTTCTGGAACTGAAATTTCAAAGTTGGAGGAATATGACGGATGTGTGGCTCCTTATCTGACTCTCCAGCTTTGTTAGAGTGTTCCAGGCTGGGCTGCCGTCATTAAGAAACCTGCAATCTCCAGAATGTTTCTGAAAATGCAGGGTTTCCTTTACTGTTAAGTCAATTTAAATGCACACTTACATGATTAAAGGTTGGCAGATATGTGAAAAGAAAGTTCACTGTCACTGGGATGAATATGGAAGGAGAGAAGAGCTGAATTCAGACCCATGGGTCATGCACATATGTAACCCCACTGCCACTGATAAAAACTGTTTCAAAACTATTTCTTATAGGAGCCAAGATTTACATGATCAGAGCTATGCTTACTTGCAACCTGACATGAGAGCAGCAAGAAGCAATCTGTCCAACCGATAAAAATGCATGAGTGACTCTTGCCAGGGAATGTTTCCCACAATTAAGAATGCACATTTTATGCCTAGTTCATAATTTTGGGTGATTGTTTTTATACACAAGTAGGTACTCTTCCTCCAATTAATTTTTCCTCCCTTTTTATCAATGTATTTTCCTTTAGCAACCTGAAATTCCTATTTTTATCTTTAAAAAACAACCTGAGAGAGACTTGCTGGATTCTGAGTGAAACTGATAAAACTAAAGAAATTCAGAGATAATGGTAGAAATTGTCTTACATATTTTTATTCTTCTCCCTCTGCCAAGTCTGAAATGTAAATTATGGGAACCTGCACAGTGTAGTGCTTAAAGATAAACACGTGCAGTTTCAAGTCAAAAATTTCATAAGAGAAAAACTATGCTGCAAGTATTCCTGGGTTCGGTCCATGTGTTTTTAGCTTTGAAATGCCACAGAAGGCACAGTTCTTACATTTTATCCAGAATGTGACATGTCAAAACAATCTATGCAGCAAATTAATGCAAATGCTCAGTATGTGACATTTATCTAAAGGGCCCAGATGTTAGCCAGCTCTTTCTCTCCACTATTATTTTTTATATTCAGCATTAGTAAAATTCCAGATGTTTTTGATTTTTTTTTCAGTCACCACTCTAGGAAATTCTATTAGTGATTTTTCCTAAAAATTCCAAATGCCTAAAGGTTAAAGCTCAAGTGAAAACCATCACTTTGCTTTTCAAGCCACATTCACTGGCTCAAGAGTGGCAAGAGCCACTGCCTTGCTTGCTTGGATCTACCTCTTTCAGTAGACCACTGAGAAAGGCTGAAATTTTGCTCCTTCCAAAACTTCAAAGAATTTTCTTCATGGAGGCATGTCAAACTTCTTTATCTGTTGTTGAACTCTTTGAACAATATGCTGCATTCAAACGTAAGGGAGAGTGGAAAGTTCAGGAAATTGCTAAGGTGCAGCAAATAGGTCTCACCTTACAGAGTCAGGAAGTGCAAGTGTCAGCTCATTATTTTTGAGTGTAAGCATCTCTGCACTTTAAACCTTTATGCCACAATGAACTGAGGAAAGACAAAGTAGATTCATTTTGTATCTCTTATGGCACGTTCATGTCCTAAAACTGTGATAACCGAACTGTCTTGAGCATGGTCTAGGATCACTTGCAAGTTATGGCCTCATCAAGCCTGCTTTGGTAATCCCTCTCTTAGACAGGCAATGCTCTCACCTTGAAAATGTGCCAAGGATTTGGATCATTCCACTCATTTTCTCTCTGCTGTGGCATCGCTTGCTGGGGCTGTCAAAATCCCAGGTAAAGCTTAAGCTTTTTTCTGCAATGAAAGGCCCAGAAGCTGCTTGCCTATAGACTGAAGTTTGCAGTAGCTTGGCCAAAAAGCTGCTTGTGAACTGGAGAGCATAACCTAAATATTCTCCAAGTCACATGCCTGCGCTGCACTCAGGAGGGGGGTTGTTTATGTAGCGACAGCAGCAAAGCTACAGCAGCAAAAGCTTGTCCACTGCTTGGTGGATGAAGCCTTCGCTGCCTGTAGGCTTTGCTGCTGGCAGTAGGTGAGCTAGCTAACCGAAAGGGCAGATACCTGTGGTATTTGCACTTCAATGGCTAGGCATCCACAGCAGTGCAATGCCTTTGAGAGAGAAAAGTCTTATTTTATTATTTTAAGTGACTTTGGATAATAAACATGTGTACGTATAGCATGGGCTGAAGACACTCTGAAGTTGACTTTCTACATTAAGAGTTGCCTGTGAATACTCTATGTGTTAGTGGGTAACATGCCTAGATCATGGAATCTTTGTTTTAGGTCTTGCTGATATATGGGGCATGAGGTCTATTGTCCTGACAATATATGTAAGCCTTGGTTTTGTCTTCTTTCTTTCAGGTGTTTGTATCGCCCTACGAATCTTCTTGTCTCTTTTTCTCCCCCTCTCCAAGCACACAGGCTATGTAAGTGTATGCTTTGCATTTTCAGAATGTGAATAAATAGGTAAGGGACAATTGGTTTCATCAGGTTACTGTATCTGAATAGCATATTGGGCTTACTTGCTTGCTTTTTTTTTTTTATGTGTTACATTTAGCTGTGACCTTGAATTTTGTTTTCTTTTGTTCATTTGTTTGTTCCAGATAAGGATTTTTTTTAAATCTCTCCCTACCTTGAGAAAGGTGAGAAATGGATTTTATTTTTCAAACTAGTACATGAACATACTGTATTTCCTAGCAGAATGTTATAAGGATACAGCACTGGGCCCTCCATCAGAGAATGCTTTCGTCTTCTACATGCTGGCTAGCTAATATTCTTTTTCCTTTGGGTAGACTTCTCTTTTGAATGTATATTCATGTTAAATAGGGTTGCTCTAAAAAGTCACAACTGAGTCATTCTAAAGAGTCCCTACTGACTTTGCTTTGTGTTTTGCATTCTTTTTTTAAGGATTTCGTAAGAACACAGACAAGAACACAGATTTGTAGAGTCACAGGCCTTAATCGTGAGACTGGCTCTGCACCTGCATAGTGCAGTGAGGAACTGTAAGTCTGCCGAGGACTTGAAAGAGACTATTTCTAGTAGTGTAGGATGGGAAGCAGCAGCTGTCACTGCATTGTTGTTCCATGCACTAAGAAACTAAAATGCCTCTTAATACCCTGTGTCATCTTTGGATAGCAGCTATAATATATAAAAGAACACGTTTATTCAGGGTCCAGCTTTGCTCCTCAGACTTGCTCTAAAAGATGGCTTGTTCTGGAAGGCGTTCCAAGTTTGGCATCTACTGAGTCTCCTACTAGGCTGAGTGGGTTACAAGGGTTTTCTCCTCTCACCTGCTGTGTAAGGATCTGACAAAAATTCAGTCTCCAAATACAAGGGAGCTCGGAGGGCACTGTCAGGGCCCAGAGTTCATCCCCCTTCTAGGATTTTATTTGGCTAAGTTAAAGAATTTATCTGGCTAAGTCTAAAGTCAGCTCCTTCACTGATAAGAGGTCTTGTGAAGAAAGCTAGGAGTGAGGGCCTCCCTCTCCTTTGGGAGCTGCTTTTAAGCTGAGGCTTTACCTCTGGCCCCTACCTGTGTGACATCACAGCTGGGCAGCAGCTGTGTCTGTGGCTGGTCTCCTACCTGCGCGAGTCTGATCCTGACTCAGACCCATTGGCTTGGCTTCTTGGCTTGACCTCAAACCTGCCTCATCGCTACGGACTTGCTGGGTGATGACAGTTGTGTCTTACCCTGATCCCTGGCCCTGGCCCTGATCCTGATCCTGACCCAGGTTGCCGCTCTGCATCCCCGCTCCTTGTTGACGAGGTCACTGCTCGTGCTGGCCTTGTTCTCATGCTCCTCTCCCAGCTCACCTTCCCTTGCAGAGCAGCAGACCCTCGCTGCTCCCTGGCAGCCATTGTGACACTAAAGAGATAAGATAGTTCTCAAAGTTCTCTATACAGACTTCCTGGCTCAGGAGCATAAATCAGTTCAATATATATTTATTGAATAAACTCCAAAATTTTTATTTGAGTGAATGGACTTAGTGCTTTTATGAACAATTACGATGGTCTATAAATTCATTTCTGATTTATTTTCAGTAATGTGAATAACAGAAATCATTTAAGACATCCCAGAAGACATTTTGTAAGCTAGACCATAATCTGCCCGTCCAGTCTGGGAAAATGTAAGGTAGACCCCAGGCTGTGACTCTATTAGACAGTGGTGATTTTTCCTTTATTCCACAGACAACTGATTGCTGGCACTTCTTCAGAAGCATAGTGAAGCATATTCAAACTGCTAGGATTCTAAGTCGACTTGAACTAGCAAATTCAGGTATTGGAAACAATCTGACTGTGGAGGCAAAAACTCCATACAGCTAATTTGCTTGCCCCCTACTAGTCTGTTACTGGTAACTCAGGTATCTTTGCACTGCCTTGCTGTGTACAGTGAAACACATCCTGACAGAAGCAGCAAAAATATATAGGAACAGTCTTTATTTCTTAGTATTCTGAAGTTTGAGTTTTTGATAAATGATATATTCCAGAGGAAAGCTGGGTAATTTCAGTCTCTGATTACAAAGCTTTTTGTCACTGAATTTCATATTTTCCTTAAGAACCTCGTATACTTTTTTCCATTGTTGGTGGGCCTGTAGTTGAGCCTGCCATGACTGTGTAAAGGTAAAGAACAGAATGCGGTTCTTCAGCCCTCTTTCCCTTTCCTGCCTAGTGGAATAGGTATTGGGGTTGTGCTTCAAAAATATTTAGAGTGTGTAGTTGCTAAAAGAAGGTCAGAAAAACCACAGATGCAGTCCACGTGCCAAAATCCTTTTCAGTAACAATAAGCATTTGAGAGAAGACTGTTGCTCTCCCCCTGACACAAGCATCCTTAATCATTACCTTCTTTCCCATTACTTATATCAGTAGGCCAACTCACCTTTTGTTTACATACCAGTAGTCCATTAATATTTTAAAATCATTAGAATATATATAGTGTTCCTTTGGTATTTTATATCAAGTTACACTGCTAGTGATACAAGTACACAACTTAATTCTGGTTTTCAAGCTGCCTTGGTTGCATAAACTCAGAGTTGTGTGCCTAGGTCTGTCATCCACGCAGTTATACTCTCCAGCCATGCTTCTCAACCTCCCACTTAGCTGCCTCTTCATGCTAATCCTTCCCTTTTCACTTGACTAATTTTGTGACCGTACATGAGGCTGACATCAATTCAAAGCACAAGCTCTTCTTATTTTCTAAAACAATTTCCTGAACGTTATATACCTGCAGTATGGGTTGGAAAATGCCTGCGTTCCCTAACACTCCGGGATATTGTCCCAGTAAGGGACAGCAAATAATCACCTTCTAAATCCTTCACTATTGGTTCAAGTAAGGGCATCTTACAAACTTTTTGGTCCATCTGTGTCCAATTTATGTTTGTGGTCTTTTAAATCCTTCTTATCAATATTCTTTGGTAGGAAATGCAAGCTCAGTAAATCCCAGATCCTCTGTCACAAGTTTAAACTGAGATGAGGAACCTGCTGTGCTACAGGGGTTCAAACACTTAGCAAGAGACAAGCACAGACTTTGGCCCAAATGCCTTGCAGTCTAAATAGATACAGATAAAGCAAGTACAAGTAGAGCACCAGAAAGATAAAATAGCTTGACTGAGGTCACACAGAGCAGTGGCACAACTGAAAGAGCCTGGATTCTGCAGGCCAGGCCAGTGCCCTGTGACGTGCCCTCTCTTCCTACTGAACAAATAGACAGGGATCGTGGGCTGCAGCCTTCAGCTACTACTCCTTTGCTCTGAGGAGAAAATGTTTAACCTTCTGCTGCCAGGAAAGCTTATATAACATCAGACTAAATGACAGGTTTTCAACCAAAATATAGCTCTGACTTCTAATCCTGGATTCTGTTTCAAAACTATGATGACATAAAGGTCAAAAGATGCAACTCCTCTTATTTCTAGCAGACTCCTCTTCTCCTTCAGAGATATAATAGTTCAACTTTAAATTTTTCCCATAGCTGTATGATTCCCATTTCCTTCTATAATGTGCATAAAAGCAAATCCAATTTCTTTTAGTAAGTCTACAAGGTACTGCTATTTCAGAAATATTTCTGAAAAAGAAGGGAATCATATGTTATTGAAACCTATCACACAAGTACTGAGACATCCAGTCACTCTGGAGTATTCTTAATTTTTTTGTGTTGAACAAAAACTTATGGCAGGCAATAAATACATAAAAGGGGCAGAAACAGGTAATACAGAGCTGAAAAGTTGTTTCTCTGAATATTGCAAGAATATCTCTGATAAATAATTCTTCCCTTGTATTGTTTGCCCAAGAATAATGGTGTACAAAGCCAGTTAAGTTACTTCTAAGACTTTGTTCAACAAACCTTTTCTCCAAACCAGAGTTTCATGAAGACACTGCTAGTCAGTGTTCTCTATATATTGCTTAAACTGCAAAATACAGATACTTCGATGGTGCATGCTATTTTGATATTCTTCAATAAAAAGCATAGTGAAGGTTTAGTGGCCAATAGCTGTTACTGTTACATTTGTGTATCATAAAGAACTGCAGTAATGCTATACTTCTATTGCTGTGTTGGCTTCGGGCACAGTGTTAGCCCTGGGCACCTAAGGACAAAGCTAGGAATGGGAGGTGTTTCACAAGGGCATAGGAGTAGTCACATATTTCCAGACGAACCAGCCTAACTATGCCAGTGCAGTGATATTCTGCAGTCCATTAAAAGTTGTAGCAGTGGCAGTATCAGTCATCCAAATCAATGAGTGTATGAGCAGCCACCAGTGCTGTTCTCTCATACTCTCTTCACATGAGGAGAGGTTTAAAGCCAAGAGTTAGCTACAAGTTTGTTTTTTCTCTGAGTATCTTCGGCTCAGTTGTGAATAAAGACAGCTGGAGGCAGGATCTGATAAAGAATTGTTACAGCCCCATAGCACTTGATTATCTGACATGGCACCATCGATGAATCTGCGAAAAGAATCATTTGTCTTGCATTACCATAGCAACCACATAATTTTGATCCGTGTGCATTCATGTGAGTGTATGTGTTTGGCACCCTTGTTTCCATGGCAAGACTATAGCATCTTACAGAAATAGGAGGTGCCCCACTCTGATCTTGTTCATCCAGTCTGCTGTGCGGAAGCAGTTGGATTGCAGGCTTCTGAGGCAGAATCACTGCAGTACTCTCAGGCTGATGAGTGCCGCTCAGATCTGCATTATCTTAGCCCCAAACTAAGTAGTAGTCTGACATTGTACTAATCTTCAGGGCATGGTGCAAAAGATAAGGAGCAGAGGCCACCAGAAGGTTGAGATGCTTCTTTAGTGCAAACACAAGTCCAGGGAGAAAAAAACGTGTAAAACTCAGGATAAAGAAAAATAATTCTAAAAAGCTCAGACAGTTCCTCCTTCTCCTTTCTTTCCTTTTCTTGCTCCATAAATCATTTTATTTATGTAATGGAGGACAATAAAGCTAGATTTAGAAAACATTTTTTTTCTGGGAAAGAGTAGAATGACTGATGCTGTGCAAAAAACAGTATCTAAGTAAAAAAACTTTCAGGGATGGTTTACTGAAATCCACTGAAAGATTGGATTTATACGCTGCAAAATGCCAACCAGACTAAATTAATTAATTAAATACTCAGGGATGGCCATGAGCAGTTAGAACTGAAGAGAAGAAGAGAAAATAGCATAAGATTGTCTTCAGTGTAAACTCACACTCCGTATTACAAATAGAAATGAGTTAAGAATAACAATGTAGCCCAAATATCTAAAGACAGAACAGAGCTCTTCAGCTTAAACAGTGGAACTCTTATCTGGCTGCCTTGGCATTTGTATGACAATGCATTAGCACTGCACTAGAATAATAATTCTTGTCTGATTGTAAGCAAACCATTTTTCTAAGTCCTGTGTTCCGTTCTCTTTTCAAGATAAAGTGCTGGTGAAGCACTGTACAACGAACATGTATAGCATGAAGTATCTAATAGAATTTGGATTTATATAGTGCCTTTCATACTCAAGTTGTCCCCAAGTACGTTGCTTTAATGTAATAAGTCAGAAACTGGTTGTGCTGTGTGTAGGCAAGCACTGACTGTCATTATGCACTAGCTACAGCTCACATGGAGGACTGAGTATCTTCTTATAAATGAAAATGAATAAATAAACACCAACTTTGGAACTGGCACTGGAAATGTGCCCGTGAGTTGCTATTTCCATGTAAAAAAAATCAATTGTGTAGACAGTTACTCCCATGAGTCAGTTACCTGTGTAAGCAAGACTTTGCAAGGTCAGATTCTGTGACTGCCACAAGACAGACTGACATGTCCTGTTTCTGCAGAAGGACAGAGGTCAGGTTCTGAGCTTAAGTCTGCTGAGAGATTGAAATAAAAATCTGAGCCTTCACTTTAAACAAGTCATTTAGCTTCAACTACATTCATGTCTGCTTTTGCAGTACCAGTCTAGGATCTTCCAGTGGTGTTGGTATTCATATTGATCTGACTTAGATGCCAGAGCTACTGTCACTACCTGAGCTCTGTTGATAGCCTCAAATTAAGGTCGTCTTCTGTCAGGATACAAATGGTGGAAGAGGGAGTGGGTAGCAGCAATCAGCTATGTGATGAGGGACAAATATATGAAATGCTTTTTCCTGGCTTCTCTCTTCATCAAGAATTTCTGCGTATATTTGTTGTGCCCTTCACCTTGGCATCTGAGCAAGTTGTATCATATTTACTTGAATATGATAAATTTAATATTGTCAAGTACGTGATTAGATTGATAGTTGCTACTGTGATGAAGGAGCGGAGGTTTATTTTAGAAAGGAGTGTGAGAGTGATCTATTTGTTTTATCTGAAATTCCAAATCTTGTGCTCAAAGCTCTGTAACTCAGGCATTTGCTGGCAGCATGGGCAAAAGGTACAATGGAATGGAGATGAAAATGCTGATGAGAATGCTTAATGTCCTGTGGCAGAGCAAGGACTAGCTCTTCACTCAGCTGGACAAGCAGGGAGATACAATTTTACTTTTCCTGAAAATTGATAGGAATGCTTATTATGTTGAGATATTTGTCTTTGGTCAATTGAGGTATAGGTGAGAAATGTGGGTCTTATCACTTTGCTGTGAATATTTTGAGAGTTGCATAGCCTGAAATGTTTTTTCTTTCTCTTCTTTGGATTTGAAGCTTGGCAACACACAGACAGCACAGTTACTCAAAGTTATTTCCATAGCTCTTGCCTAGTTCAAAATATGTTTCATAGATTAAAACATAAACGAAATCAAAGTTTCCAGCTGTCTCTATGTCATGACCCAAATGATTCTGTGATGCTCTTATTGTAAAAGATCACACAGATCAACGTACTTGCTACCGGAACAATGTAAGTATGCCTGTTCAACATGTTGCTGCATGCCTTTTGTATTAAACCTCATCCATCCATACTTTGAATTGCCTGTTTGTGGTCTTTATATGTTTCCTGCTTTGAATCCAGTCTCAGAGGTGGCTGCAATTCTATAGTGTTGTACATAAAACACAGCAGAATGATTTCAAATAAGTTTGGATGAGTTGCAGGGTGGGGAAGTAAAATGTTGTAAACACATGTTCTGTTCTACTCTGTTGTAAATCACCATACTGAATTATATTTCTGTTTGGAGTGAGGAACTCCTGTTCTTCGAGATACTCGGCTCTATCTCATGCTAGAGGGAAAAATAAGCATCAGATATGATCAAATGCCATGCCTGTGGTGAGGAACCCCGGGAAGATCTCACAAAACTGAGTGAGCAAAAAGATGGTGGATGAGCTTCAGCGTAGAAAAATGTAAGGTAAGGCGTGTATAGGGAATATATGGAACTAAACTAAGAACTGGCAGTTACGGTTCAGGAATAACGTCTTACAGACATCACTGACAATTCTCTGAAATCACTGACAGGCAATATCAGACAAAAAAGACAAGAGACTGTTGAATGTCATTAGGATGGTTATTGAGAACAAGGCGAACATTGCCAAAACTGGCAATGAGAACAATGGCAACATTTGCCATTATGTAAAACCTTGGTGCACCCACTTCCTGTGCACTATGTTTAGTGCTGGTCTCTGCATTTTAAGGATGTAGTGGAGTTTGAGAAGGCACAAAGGAGGGCAACTAAAATGATCAGCTAGGTGGAATAGTTGCCTTATAAGGAGAGACGGAAAAGGCTGGACTTTCCAGTTTGCCTCAGGAGAAGACAGAATGAGGGTAGAGCTGAAATTTTCAAAAACTTGAAGACGGTGAATAAACTGAATTCTGAAATGTTGTTCGCCAAATCCCCAATATGAGAGCTGGGAAGCAGCCAATGAGACTAGGAGGCGGTTGGTTTAAAATAGATAAAACAACATAGTTCTTCACACAACAGGTCGTGAAATTCTGGAACTTGGTGCCGCAGGAGACTGAACGCTAAAAGGATCATTGGACTCCAAAAAGGATTAGACAAATTCATGAACAGCAGATCCATGGATACTAAAGGTATTAGAAAGGGATTTGCCTTCTAACAACAACCTTAATACAACTCTTTTAGATGCGGGGGCAGTACGAGGGGAATAGGCAGCAAAAATTGGTAAGGGTCCGATGCTTGAATAACATTGCCTATTGATTGCCACTGTGAAAGAGAAAATACTTGGCTAGATGGAACGCTACTCTGGCCTACTAATGGTGTTACATTCTTATTGATTTGCTTAAGGTTTGGTAATCTTTTGACTAATCTTAAATTTTAAATATAGGTCCATCTTTCAGACATCAGTCTTAAGTAAGGATGAACTTAAGTTCGGAGCACCTATTTTTCTTCATTGACTACAATGCTAATGTAGACTAGAAAGCTAACTTTCAGATGGCTAAAGTTAAATGAGAAGAATCCTACTAATCATACTAGCTCCAAAGAATCTGAACTCATGAATCAGTTCCTAAAAGATCATTAGATTAGTTCCCAAATTGCCCCATATTTTTCCCAGCCATATATTTCCATCTCTTCCCATCACCCAACATACTAAATCTCCTGTGCCGGATTTTCTGATCTCTTTTACATCTGATTGCTTTACCTGCTGGAGTGAGATAGCTTGCATACCTTGCTGTCTGCAGCTTACTGCTTGTATATCAGGATGTTTCCCTTGCGTCATTACCCCTTGCCTAGATAACCTCAATATTGTTGGTAGGCTTAAAATGTTCATAGACAGTTCCACAACTCAACAGGAGTATTTTTAGAAATCTGCAAACTGAGAAGGTGTGAAAGATTACTCTTGGTCATTGGTTGAGTAGAAAGGGATGGGACAGTAGGCGCATTGCACTGCAGAATTTTAAATCAAATATTGTTGGCTCTGAGCTCTGGGTCAGGACTGTACTCTCCAGGCTGCCAAAGGGAATGGGACAGGTACCACCCAGCAAGACGAGGATTTTGAGTTGTTTCCTGTTTGGCACAGGAAGTCAAAGAAAGAGTAAAATTACAAATTGCTTTTCTAAAGCATTTATTCCAGTGGGATATTACAACCTTATTAGAGAAATCTAGTAGATTCCTTTAAAAGAATGAAATAAAGGAGGTATTAGCTGTAAAATGTCATGTACTTTTTAGCTCCTAACTGATTTTTTGCAGCAGTTTCCATAGTCCTCTTTAAAGGTAAAGGAACTATACCTTTAAGGGAACATGGAATTTACTGGCATAATCAAAACTCAGTAATTTTCTGAGTGACCATACCTCCTTATGTTTATTTTATATAATTCAGAGTATTCTATTGGAAAGAGGGGGGAAGGTGGAAGGGAACAGAAGTTCATATGGGACTGAATGCAGGTTATTATTCAACCTTACTATATGAAAAATGCATGCTGTAAGCAGTTTCTAATGACAACTAATGAACCAGGCTGAGAGAGGTAATGCAAACAGTAAACAGTGTTGTTACATCAATTTATAAACATCTCTTATTAAACATTAAAAGCAGTTGCTTAATGATAACATTATTATGAAATGAGTTGGATGATGAATTTACAAGGGGTTTGCAGCTAACCAGATACCATCTGAGGATTTCCTTGGAAATTATAGAAAAGATGAGAGGGTGAATTTTCTTCAGAAAAAAATATTTTCTCATCCTACAGAAGCCTCATTTCACTGTTAAATAGGATGGTGTTACAATGTAGTCTTGGACCACTATAAACATACATGTTCAAATTCTACTGTAATTTATGCTCCACGCAACCCTACTGCATATCTCTGGGATTGCATGATACAAATCAGAAACTGCCAAGCAGTAACTTTGGGATTCTTTACAGCATGGTATTAGGAACCCACACACCTGGAAGTCACTATCTTGAGAGCAAGAGAATAAAGATAGCTTCAATCCACCTTTATCTTCCCTTTCTGGACTACTTTCAGGACAAGCACAGGCATAATTTTGCCAGGCAGTACTGTAAAGTATTGTTGCTTTCCCAGAAGACCCATAGCAGTCACGCTAGGAGCCTTCTGCTCTGACCCTTGTTTTCTAGTCCTTGCACAGATCATTTACATTAGAGGGATGGTATCTACCTCACTAAATGTAAGCTCTGGGATGCAGGTGTAGCTGCATGACCAAGGGAGTCTACCATGCCTGATAAGATAATTTATTGCTCCTCTATGCAGTCTCAGCAATGCTTAGGGCTGAAAAGAATCTATTCTCTGCCTTTTACTCCCTCAGTCCTGACACTGCTTTCCCATGTAATGTTGTACAAGTGCCTTGTGTTCTCTTTGTCTCGTTTTTTCTATCCATAAAACGGAGACTCACCTTCCTGTGCTTATCAGTTCAAGATCTTGAAGAATATGCTCTAGTAGTGTTAAGTATTATTATATCTGTGAAATACGCTGTGTATACTCCGTTTGCTGCATCTTGGCAGGTTACGTTACCCAGCAACTTAACGTAATCTAATCTGATGGGAAAAACAAGATGGAGAACAGCCAAAAAAAGTCCTAAGAAGCCACACCAGTGACCGTCTAGCTACCTGAAAACAATTGATTAATTTGTTATAGCTTTAAAATAAAAATGAAGTAACTGTAGAAATGAATGACAGTATGGGCTATAATATTAATTCTACCGTGGCTGTATGTGGCCATTTTATATGTAGAACTTGAGACATGGAGAGGTCGAGTGGTTTGCTGCACTTGTCATCAGGTCTTTCATAATATCAAGTCAGGAAGTCAAGATTCTTGACCTCTATTCCCATGTCCTATTCACTAAACATGCTTCTTCCTCTTATTTCGGTACTGAATCTCTTCTCCCATAGTAAAACTATTGGACAAATTAAGTGAAGAAGGATTTGCCTCCCTTGTGCCGTTGGCTCAGGTTTCCTCCAGAAAGTCCGGGGTTCCTGGTGGGCCAGCAATATATGCAGTTCCAGTCTAAATGGTAAATAAAAGGTTGTGTAAGTTGCGTTAACATGTCACTTATGCTGGATTGGACTCTGTGGCGGCTGGTGCTAAAGCAGAGTAGGAGAAAGCATTAATGCCTTTAAGTCCTCAAGGTAAACAATACCTGCCTTAATCTCTCCATTGTACTTCAGAGATCACTGGTAGGCCAGTATCATCCACATCAAGACCCCATGGCTCCCTGGGTCTCTAAGAACCATACCATCCCCACGCCTTGGCTGTACAGCTTCCTTGCACTATCTGGGATTGTAGAGATCTGGACCTTGAAGAGATTGCTATAAGGACTAGCTGCAACCAGTTCCTGTTTTGTGCCAGGGCTAATACTACATGATGCTTACCACTTAGAATTTACTGATAAATGAAGACATTTGTTAGACTCCAGGACACTGAGCAACTTCTCAGCGTGATCTCTTGTTTACTTCGGCCCCTACAAACTGTGTTCATCCACCAGGCCTGCTCATCTATCATATCAGGTTTTGCATTGCACTTTTAACAGGGAGGGTTTTTCTTATTATGAAATGGTCACTTAAGAGAACACCGTACTATTTCACATGTGAGGAGGAATTAACACTTCTCTCTACAATGGAAAGGTGTGTTAGTGAGCTCTACAGTAACAGCAGCTCAAACTTGTATACAATTTCAATGCTAACGATCTCCTCCTGTTGTCTGCAGTGTTGAGTTGTGCTTCCCTCCATCCTCATCTATGCCTCAGTGCAGTGAAATGCAGCAGACAGTCACTCATGGAATGTTCTTGGCAGCTGCAAGACCCAGATGACCAACTTTGGAATATATTATGCTTTTACAGCGGTGACGTTTGGGTCTCTGATTTGTGTCTTCGCCAGGCTGTGTTAGCACTACAGGTACAGAACTGCCTGTCAGCTTGGTATAGGGTCAATCTGTTGATTTTGTACCTCTAGACGCTATTTGTCACTCAGTTCACCTTGGATAGCAAGATCTTTTTTTTTTCCTCCTTATTGGGTGGTTTAGGAAAAGATTATGTGCTTTTCTTCTACAAGATTTATATACAATTTCTGTCTCTTCTAGGTAAAAAGAAATGGCTTCTCTTTACCCGTATTAGTTTGATGTGGAAATTAATCTCTAGAAAATACCCGCACAGACTCTATCACCTCCAGGTATCTACCTCTAACATACAGAGCATTGAATCATAAGCACCCATAATCAAAACACATCAAAAATAATCCTTTTTCCTTTTCTTATTCTTTCCTTTTTTTTCCCACAGCTCAGAACCTTGTATAGTATTGTGTGTCATGTCTCTGAGGAGGGCTTTTTTGTTTCTTATATGTCTCTGATTTTGAGATCTGTATCTTCTGACTTCTGTGATAATGAAGCCTAAAAGATAAATATTTCTTAAAGGGAGAATTTTTGTTGTAGCCAAGACCCAAAGAACAACATCTATAGTTTCTTGGGGATCAATGTTCTTTAGTAATTTGTCAGGCTACTTTTGAAGAACATGCAAACATTTTCCAAAAAAGTCTATTCTTATAGATAACCCCCACACCTAGTAGAAGTCTTTGGATATTTTTAAAACACATTCACATTCCATCGCCACAGATGCCCTGGCAGCTGTATAGAAATCCATCAGTAGTTGAAGCTATTGAAACATAAGTGACAATCAGTCTGCTGGGAAAATTTAAAAAAAAAAGAGCTAATCCTGGAATAAAAAATATGCAGATGACTAATTTTAGTGAAGAAATAAGCTAAAATGAAATAACAAAAAGCATAATACATAGCAAAGAAAATTAAAAAACATTTGAAGTTGTCTTTTCAGAAGTCCAAAACAGGACTAGGAAACAGATTTGCAACTCTAATTAGCCTGCTCTGGCAGAGATGTTTTATCTGGTGAGATGAGAAGTTCAGTCTCAGCATGACAAGGTAGAAGTATTCATTTCCTCACAAGTCATCCTGTTTGGCTACTGGTATGCAATGATACTCATGAAAGAGTATCCAAAATGAGAGAGAAGTTGGATTTAAAATATTGTACAAAATCCCAAAGATCCAAATTGGCATGACCTGTTTTTATATGTGGTAAACCCTTGTTTTGTGTGCTTAGAGCTCAAAATTGATCACTGATTGGGAATTTCATGTTGGAAGTTCATTGATTGGAAGTTGATTGTTCTAATCTGATTTGCTTAAAATGCTCATGAGTAAGTGGTGCAGGAAATTTCATAACCTGGAATTTTGACCTTGCCACACTATGGAACACATGTCAAAATTACAGTGTCTCTGCCGTCTTTGAAAATGAGCTTGCAGTCTCTCAGTTCTCCTCAAAATTACAATGTGTATCTCTCTCGGATAGAAGTAGAATCACAGAATCACAGAGGAGCTGAGGTGCAGGGACCTCTGGAGATCATCCAGTCCAACCCCCTGCTCAAGCAGGGTCACCTGGAGCAGGCTGTCCAGGACCCTGTCCAGCCTTGATTTGAGTATCTCCAAGGTTGGAGACTCCACAACCTCTTTGGGCAACCTGTTCCAGTGTTTGATCACCCTCACAGTAAAAAATTTTTTCCTTTGCTTTAGTCTTATGTTTAAGCCACAGACACAGAGCCATACAATGGAATAATACTTTATTTGATGAAAAATGAAGGTTTTCTTAGTGTCAGGTATTTCTCATTCAGATATTTCAGTGCCCTCAGATTATGATAAATTTCAATGCATTCTTTAAAATTAGATTTATTATCAATTTTAACTCCTTTCAGTACAGTCCGGGAGTTTTTTAATCAATTCCTAAAAACAATTTTCCCTGTACAACTGAAATGTACATGCACTTGAAGCTTATCCATATACAATCAATATGTAAGAGATTTCTGCAATCAGCTAGCGCAAAGAAAATGATCTTCCACTGTTACATTTGACACAGGACTGAGAATGACAAATTTGACAACTTTTAAAAAACTGAGGCGACTTGAATTTGAAGGAGGCACTTCAGAACACTTTGCAATACAGGCCTCTGGCATGTGCATTCACGCACACACACAGCTGCATGCATACACTACTAAATCTCATAGTAAAGAGTCTTTTTTAGATGAACAGTTCATAAGCATGACAATTTATTTGCCAAGTTTTACCCTTTCAGTTATGGAATCTTCTGGAAACAACAGTTATGGCATCTTCTGGAAACAACATTTATTTTCATTTTTCATTAATTTGTAAGACATCTAGTATTTCCCAAAGTCAACACTAGCAGTAGCAACTGCAAATGATGATGCATAGTCAGAAGTTCCACCCATTTGATTTTAGTACATCGAATATATTTTTTGTGTTTTCCTTCCTGATTCAATTCCATCACCAGCAAGTGATGGTGATGGTGACCATCAGGTAATCAAGTAGTTCATGGATTAGCAATGCAGTAACAGCCAATTATTGGAAAATTGATATTTTCATATTTTGAAATATCAGAAGTCACAGATAAATATACACACTTTTAAATCAAGGCTCTAACTGTTATCTCATTTGAAAGAGTAGTTAATTATGAGTATATACTAGTATCAATAACAGCAGTTAATTATTAGTGTGTATATAAATATTTATATATATGCGTGTAAAACTTTTATTGCATCCAGAAAGTTCATTTTAACCATGCAACACTATTTGCTTTGCTATTACAATCAAGTGATCTTTATGAACAATTGTGGATAATACTGTGGAACATCATTATTGCTTCTGCAACAGCTACTATATCATTTTCTGTATTTTCTTCTTAGCAAGATAAATATTTCTGGGAATTCTGTTCTAGCTATGTTAGAATTATTTTTATGACCCACTCCATTTGCATGATATCTTACATCTGACAGCCCACCATGCATAACTGGGAAATTTCTTCTGCATAAACAGAAGTAAGCCCATGGCAATTATTGCTGTCTTTATTGATACATGCTAGATCATTTCCTCAAACATGCCAGAAAATACAAAGCTTGTTGTGGGGGATGAGAGGGACATATTTTCATTATTGATGAAAAGTGACTGTGAATACAATAGGAACGTAAGCCAGCCTGTAAAAAAGCACATAAAGAATCGGTAAGCTTATCCATAAATCATGATTATGCTCTCTGTGTGCCCCCCTTAAAATACTGAGTCACTATACCCAAGGTTTACCCCATAATAAATAGATGGGATAAAATAATCTTTATGCAGCAAAAAGGCTGAGTATGTAGGATATTCATAGCTGAAATGATTTTCCTTAGAGTTTATTCTGAAAATGCTTCTCAAACTTATCTTTGCATTTCAGTGGCACTGAAGTCATTTGTATATGAAGTTTATAGAAAAATCTGTGACAATTTGACTTTTAAAGTGCTGGCTATTGTCATTTGAGATCACAGCGTACTTGATCTTAAGCAGCAGATGGTTTGGGGAAATGAAACAGCTTTTATCAAAGATAGGTCAGGGTCAGGGTTAGAAGTTCCTCCAGAAACATAAATAGTCAAAATATTTCTCTGTCATTCTCAGTGCTTTGCTTCACCCCAGCCAGATCTTGAGTTTTCCCTCAGTCATTTCACAGAAGTTCTCAGGGAATCTCTTCCCTCCAGTTTCAGAGGGAGTCTTCTGCCTTGGTTCTCCTCTGAAACTTTCTGTCCTCTGAGATACTCAAATGGAGCCCACTACTTTTTCCAGTTTGACTACATAAATCAGAAGCTCCTTCTACAGTCTCTTCAGCAGCACAGTAACTCCAGAAGGCTGAAGTCTTCCTTTATTTATAGACTGCTGACCACACGGTAAAATTTCCAGAAAGCTCTATAAACCCCACCTAAAAATGTCTTTCTTTAAATCAGCTTTACTTTAGACTGTCAGACCCTGCCACAAGACCCTACTTTGCACACAGAACTCACTGCACCTTTACAATAAAATGTATTAATGACCATATCTGAAGTGAATTCTTCAAAAAAATTTGCTTCTGAGAGTTTCTCACCTGGGGTACAAGCAGAAAATATTTTCAGAGGCACAGTCTGAAACATGGTACCTTGTCCATGATTCTCATTCTGATTAAGCAGTTCAGTGCATTCTTACCAAGGCAGAGTGTTCTTGTGACAGCATAGGAGATTTTCTTTCTAGGCTTTGTAATTATTTCTGTTAACTTTACTTTGAGAACAAGGTTTAATCAACTGGGTCATTGCTTTGTGTGCCTCTTCAAAAGTATGACTGACTGACTGATTCACCATTTTCTTTATTCATCTGACAAATCACTGAGATAGGGATAGCTGTGGTAATGAGAGATGGAGGATTATTCTGCAGGACAAACCAAAGATGTTGGGCAGGGCTGACCACCTTATACAGAAGAAACCTCCAGGTTTCTTCTCTTCCACACCACTACCCTCTTCCTGGACAGAGCGCTGCATTACCTCCACAGAGCTGCTTTGCAATACTTCAAATTCTTCAAATTCTACAAATGAGCGAAAGTCTGCATATGATTGGTCAGCAGATAGAGCAAGCTCTTACAGGGTCTCATTCAGTATTCACTGCAGCCTATAGAAGACATTAATCTCAGTGGAACTGGATCAGGCTCAAGAAATTGTCCAGCTATGGAGGTTCCCGTTAGAAAAGGACAAGAACACAATCTGACAACACAACTTCCTTTTCTCCTGAGGCTCCCCAGTGGCTCCTAACACAGACAAGGGCATTAGCAGTTCTTTAGTTGACATGCAGGTTACACTGTAGCATCCATATTATTGTTCTCCACAAAGAACTGAAATATTGACTGGCAGTCTGCGGCCTGCATATGGCATCTACCTGATAGGAGTTTTGAACAACTGAGTTTCATCACAGTATTCTGCAACAGAAATTAATCATTATCTGATGCATTTTCCAGCAGTCACAAAAGGACAAGAAAAGCTGGCTGCAGATTTCAGAGTAATCACTCTATAAGCTGATCCAGTCACTTATCACTAAAAACAAGTGAAGACCTAAGGACTTACCCAACATTATGTCCAGACAGCTATGTTTTGGCTTCATGCCATACAGCCTAGTCTGCAGACTTTATTCCATATCATTTTATCTCTGGAGTAGATTTATCTTTACTTTCCAGTGAGTTTTGCCTACTTGTTCTGGCTTTGAATTTTGACTGGGACGTTGGCTACAGATACAAGTTTTTCAGATGGTAGGTGATGAACTTAGCTTTATTAATTAGCTTTTGATCAAAATAATTTTTTTTATTTCAAATCTCAGCCATTACAAATGTGAAGACAGGGAAGATCTGGTCAGCAGGAAAGTTTCTGGTAGAAGGTGGGATGTCCATTGACTTCAGAGGCATTTGAATTAAATCTTTAAATCATAAATTAAACTAAATTTTGAAGGCTTACTGTATAAATGTTAAGATTCCTAAGAATCATAGTCAATGAAAGATAAGTACTGGCGAGTACTGCAAAGGCATTAAAAAGAAAATACTTGGCATTAGTTGTAAGTAAAATGTAATGCTGGAAGCTGATGCAGTACTTGGAGAGCATGGGGATGTGGCAGTATTTCCCCTAAGAATGAAGAACTGGAGATATAGGAGATAGGGGAAGAAGAGAGAAGGGGAAATGGATACAAGCGAAAAACAGAATGAAATCCAGTTCCTAGCTGGAATTTTATTATAGGGAATGGAACATGAACTGCACAGAAGTTGTTTTCTTGTTTTGAGTGTATGCAGATGAAACCTAAAATTACTCAAATATTTACATTTTTGTCAATGGCTTTAATCCATTTTGCCATTTAATTGTACAAAGGCATTTCCACAACGAGAGTATCTGTATTTTTTAAAATAAATTATGTTTTTAAATTAAAAAAAAAAAACCCAACAACACATAAAAAGCTACAGATGGAGTTTTTATATACAGTTGTTTGCTCACTAGATAGAATATTGAATCCTTCACCCATTAAATGTATCCTCACCACAGATTTGCTGCACCTGCTATTTTACATCTCAGTATATTTGATACTGAATATTTATGGTCTATTCAAAACGAAATGTAGACCAGCCTTACAAGTGGATTGTCATAGCACGGTGATGACACCTACTGGACAGAGTTACCAGCATTCAGGCCTTTATCCAAAAAACTGTCCCACTTCAACATGCGTAAGGGATAACAGACATAAAGCAAGATATACTGCAGGTATTTAGAACCATTTTAATAGGTCTTTCTTTACTCACTTGCTAAGTAAACAAAGACACTTTGATTTTTGTGCCAAGGATACACAAAGTCCTCCCACAAATCTTAGAAACGTGCTCAGATAACCAAGGGTTTCTGAATAGCCCTAGTTTATGCCAGCTTCCACCACCAGTCAGGGAAGTAAGTCTGTTAGCGGTAAGAAACCTGTTAGGACATGAGTTGTAGTAGCACATGCAGGCTGACTTTCTGAGCACCTTCTAGCACAGCTTACAAGAGGTGGGTTACTCATACGCTGTGCTTTTATGTGATCACCCATGCTAGCATGGCAGCTGCTTGCTTAGTGTGAACACTCCTACCTGGGGACCAAGATCTGACCACAAATCTTTAAGCTTTTTCGTGTTTTTCATGTTTTTCAGTCATTAAAAACTGAAGTTGTTCAGAAAATAATAAAGGCACTGTCAGTAATGGAAACATGAGATATCCATGAGCTTGAATACCTTAAAACCTCTTGTTTGCAATTGACGCTGATTTCTCATACCTATTTAGACACTAATTAGCATGGATCTTGCCCTTTTGGAGTCTGCTAAAATGACTGCAGTTGGCTAGCTGAGTCAATGGTGAAAGGTAGCCACACAAACTATATTGGTATGTAACAAATTGAGACGTAATTGTCTCTCATTACAGTGAGATCGAGATTTGACTCCTTAACTCGCATTTTCTCCTTGCTGTGAGCCAGTGTGTCTTCCTGCTTGAGGAACAAATTATAAAAGGACTATACTGGCATCTTTATACTTGTTTTCCCAAACACAGTTCTAAGTAGTAACCAAAGATGATTCATAATGCTTATGATTGGTAGACTCTTTAGTATCTCAGGCATCAGAGTCCTTTGTAGCAATAAAATCTATTCAAGTCTGTGAGCATCCCTTTCTCATATTTTCCCCCCTCTTAACAAAATACAGTTGTGCAAGACGCAGTAACAAAAATGGTTTTGTTCCGAAAAATGTGTTTGCAATCGGCAGAGTTTACAAGTTAAGACCAATGCTCTAAGATTCCATTTCAAACAGAAGTAATTTGAGGAACTGCTTTCATCAATTAAACCAATTCAGAATAAAAAAGAGGTTTAAAAAACCCCCAAAGAATGGGAAGAGCAACTGAAAACAGGAAAATAACATTAAGATTAGTAAAAGCTAAGAAGGAAATGATCAAATGTAGAGAAGGTAAGAAAGAAGTAAGGAACAGATTATAGAGGCAGCAGTAATGAAAGTACATGATCTTTGAAAATACATGGGAATCTTTGAAAAACTGAACATTTTTCCAGTGTCAGTGGAATTACGCATTTTCCTCAGGGACTTTAACCTTAAAAAAAGAAAAAAAAACTTATTTTACCTCAAAAATAAATCAGATTTTCAAAGCCATATGGATGTTTTATTTTTGTCTTGAGTGTGTTGCCATGCAACTTAGAGAGGCATCAGCTCCCTTGCAGCGATTGCCATGAAACTTCCATCCAATTCACTTCATTCTGTTACTTGATATGAGTTTTGAATGACCTCATATCCATCTGACTATATTCTATTTAGTTCTCTTCCTACTAAACAAGCAAACCATAACATCTTGACCTTTCCTTTATAGTCTCTTTTCCTTAGCAGTGCTATTGAAGACAGTGGCGTTAGTTAGACTAGTACTTATGGTGGCTATTAAATCTCTAGACTAGTCCTGATTCTTATTTTATTGACATTACAGCATCCTGCCACATAAACCAAAGAGATCCAAAGGGTCTTTGAGTATAAATATTGGTTTTCTGAGATATTTGGATGCAACAAATGAAGAATAAAGGTCCAATAACTAGACATTAGATATGAAAGTGTATATTTCTAAAAAGATAAACATTGAAACAGATTAGCAGGAGATGGGAGTCATTCTCCATCCTCAGAGGCCTTTAAGTCAAACCTGGATAAATCTATGGATGTCTGTTTAAGCTCACTGGGTCAGGAGTAAGGGTGGAGAAGAGCGCGTTCGCGTAAGAGGACTGAACAATCAGTAATAAAAGCAAATCATACTCAACATCCAAGAAAAGACAGTCTATTAAAGTTTACATGAGCAGGAAAAATATGCTTTAAAATTAAAAACATAGGAGAAAAAGGAAGCTAATTCTCTGATGAACCCTTTTTGTAATGAGCTGGGATCAAAGGGCAAATTGCAGTGCATTAAGCACTGCTGTTCATTGCCATTATGCTCCTGGAAGTGATCTGTACCACATCACTCAGCAGCTGTGAAGAGAAAAAGAGAAGCAGTTACCAATTTGTTAATTGGGGCTTTAAATGGACAGGTTCAAGCACAGTATGCTTTGTTTCATAAAGGATTCATTGGGGACCTGCTGTAACAATTTATGTTTTGTATTTCCATGCAGAATACTAATTCTCCTGTATAAAGCCAGTCTAGGTAAACAGGTACAACCAACATTTAAAAAAAAAAAAAACTGGTGAAGATAATGCAATTTCTGAGTTTAAGAAATTCAAGGAAAAGCTATGCCTCTGCTGAAGGTGGAAAATTCCTACCAATACCTGAGGAACTGCCATAATTAATTTGGAATTTGGGGAACAGTGGGCTCTCAAAAGAAGACGCAAGAAGGAAGAGGACTCTTTGTCTTGCAGTAAAGAGATTTTTCCAAACTTTGTAGCAAGCTTTTGCTCACAGATCTCATGCCTTGGTTTTCTTACCATAGGAATATAATACAAGAGGCAGAAACAAGGTATTCTGTAGTGAAAACCATTCAGTGAAGGATCAGGACTTTGCTGCAAGAGAGTGCTGAACACTGTCTCTAGGAAGAGATGACACTGAGGACACCTACCCAGCTGAGCGAACTAGTACCCAGAGTTAAATAAAGAGGAATTACTAAAGTAGGTTAGGAAATAGCACTGCCGGGTGATTACAGACCAACAGTCTCTTGCAAAACAGATCTAACCTGGAGATTTGTAATACTGCTATTTGCTGATCCACTTTGAGAGCAGGCTTTGGTGGGAGACCTAGAAGTGGTGCAGTATAGAGAGTTTTGTTTCTAGGCCATACATTAGTTGGTGCATATAAGGGGGATGCCCCCTTTTAGTGTTACTCTAAGTGGGATAAATGACGAGTAACAGAAGGCAACAAACATGCGTGGGTCCCATAGCAGTTCTTGGCGCAGTTACTGCCGGTGAAACTCTCCTGTCAGCTTGAACAAGCAGCGGCAGGAGCCAGAGGAGACTGTAAAAAGGGTGTAGCGCGAAGAGGGAAGAGTGATGCACTCCAGGCCTCAAAGCTGCTCATCCATAACGTTCACAATAGCAGATGTGAAGGAAGCCAGCAGGGCTTACAGCACAGTCAGAAGGCGGCAAGGGTGTTTTCACACTGATTTCCATGTCTCTTTTAGTGCTCTGTTTCTCAGGTTTGTTTGAGAACTCTTCCCCTATAAATCTGGGAGGGTATTACCAGGTTTTCTATTTTAGTTGCTCCTTGGGAGAGCATGGTGTCATGCTTAATAATGAAACATTCCTGAGTTATTAAAAATATGTCATGAATAAACAGAGTATGTACTTTAAACTACAATGACTTGTTTATGATGTACTGCTTCTTTCTCAGTGGAGAGAAGTCACAGATCATACTACTGAGACTCTTGCTTGTGTCTTTTTCAAGGAAAGAAGGCACACAAACAGCGCTGGCTCCTGGAGCCTTTACTTTCTCTTCTTCTATTTCAGTATTTTCTTAATATGAGAAAAAAGTCAAACTTCTCTGTCTCTCTAAACTATTATATGGGAACAACATCACAGACTGATCTTAGGGATGGTGGGCAGCCGAGGAAAGCCTGTTTACAAGTATGGTGCATCAGCAATAAGGAACAGGCTTACAAGAGAATAAATCTCTAGATTGTCATTTATTATAAATTCTAATGAAAATACAGTGAGGAATTTTTATTTCTTCCTTCTGAGTGTATGTGTAATTTTAACATGAGCGTTTTATTAAAAAACAGACTTGAGTTATGAATCATTCGTAGCAAAAGAATGACTCACACACATTGGCAGAATGACCCATGGTTAGCTTATTCATTGGCAACAAATAAAGTGGTTCTTAATGAACCAAGACAGGTTATTCCGAAGGCACCGAAGAAGCAAGATCAGGTACATGTTTAAGATTCAAAAAAAGTTACATATTTTGTCAGGGTGTCACTGGGCTTTTTTTTCCCTTTTTTTGAATAATGAATGAAGTTGTTTTAACGTAGCGTTAATGCTGGGAGTGCTGAGTGAAGAAATTCAATTGAAAGCCTGTCACAAGACTCTCTTATTTCACTGACAAGAGTTGTCGTGCTCCTGTGACACCTGATGTGCAGAGCGCAAACTGATAAATAGCTTAAAAATGAAATTGTCAGTCACCATTACCTTGCACTAGCAATTATCTGTTCTGGTGGCCTGGGGTGCCAGGCCAAAGACCCAAATGACCAGCCAGATGGACGGGCAGAGGTGGAACCATGTGGATATGATATCTTCTAGCCTGAGGGAGTGGAGGAGCAACCTCACAGCCTGGTGCAGAGGGACTGTTAAAAGGTTTGGTTGGTAATGATGATTCTGGAGATAGTTCTTTTTTCTGTGCTTGCAGCAGGGAAAGTACCAGAGAAGACTATGAACATGCAGGCTAAAAAACAGCGAAGGAAAGAGAGGAAATAAGAGAAAATATGAACTGTTTTAACTTTGTGAAAAAGAGAAGCCCGCATGCTCTTGTACAAAACTGCCCCAAATTTTTAGGCCAGATAGCTTCTAAGAGAGTATTTGAACTGAAAAGTTTCCAGTTGCAAATTAATTTTATATTATTTAGAATTAAGATGATGGTACCAACCTAGTATGCCACCTTCACTGCCCCACTGATACCAGGGGAACCATTTGAAAACACAATGCTACTTGAAGAAGATGCTGAATGACTTTAATACTATCTTTTGCATTTTTCTGATCTCTGGGTACTTTGGGGAGACTCTGGGAATGGCTATAGTATTACCATAGCAACACAGAGATTTTTGCACAGCAGCCGAAATTTCTGTCATTAACAAAAAAATCAGAGTTGCTAACAAAATAAGGACAAATTTAGTTTCCGCTTCCATTGAAAGGAACCAGGTATGTTGAACTAACACCATTTCCCTTTTTGCTGAGGCAGGATTTGGGACAGAATTTGGGACATTTTTCCTTGCTGCTTGGAGCAAGGAAACAAGGTTGTGTGTGAATGGTGCTAACCTGGGAGTGCAACTCATATAGATTGCCAGGTCCCACTTTTGGGGGAAACATATTAAGGCAATGGCAGCATCTCTAAAACAAGTCTGGTGGTCTGTGGTAAGCGAGACTCCGCCTACCCTAATGCTCTACTTCAGCGTTTTCCAACTATTGGCCTCACGCCTGTCACCTTGTTCCTTTCCACCCCACCTCCCTCCATTGGCACCTCCTCCATTTATATTGTTAACAAAAAAAAAATCACAGTTTTTAAACCATACATCCCAAGGTAGTTCCTAACACCTGTGCCATAGGGTGTCCTGGGCTGGATTTAACAACGTCCAGTTGCCTTCAGTAGGTGCCTACCACATCTGATGTGTGCTCTAAGCATCGAATTGCAGAGCTCTTTTCACACACCATTTCTCTAGCTGGCTGAATAGTTACTCAATATTTTACACAAAACGGAACAGCATCAAACAGAAAATAGGAAAAGGGGAACAAAGACTATGAAGTAACATGTAATTATCACTTTCTCCAGGGAGGCGTATATTTAAGAACCATTTGGCCAAGGAGGGCTTTGACCTAGGGTCTTCTGCATCTGGAAGAATTCATCCACCAATGGATTCATTTTTTTTCAGGGCAAACAAACGTAGATTTTAGTGAACAAACTGTTTTTTTAATTTCCTCCACCTCTGCTCCTGCCTGGGCTTGGAAGATAGTCCAACACGCTTTCCATTCTTAATTTTCTTCCTTCACTTTGATCGTCATTCCTGCAGGTTTGCCATGCATTCATGCAATAGCTTGCTGTTCCTCAGAACTGTCTGTGAAAACAGCAGACTATAATTACAACGCTGCTTTCCAGGGTAGGAATGGGGGAGAGATGTCAGAACAGCAAGCAACTCCATTGAGGGTTCAAGATCAACCACATTTGCATCACGGTTTCCTGATATTGTTGCTTTTGTGACCCACAAACCCATTCTGCAATAAAATAAGCAAGAACAGCCACTCACTTCCCGATACAGTATGAAAGCAGCACTGAAAATGTACCGCAGCCTAATTCTGACTTCACAGAATCCTACACTGGTATAATTCAATTTACGTTAGCAAAAATATAGCTAATAGTACTATTTCAGATAAAATTGGTACAAAAACTTTTAGGCTCAGTTTCTTTTGGAATTGTTCCTAACTCTTTAAATGTACTATTGACATGTTTTCATCACCTAAGATACATGTGAACGGACCGTATTACTTACTTTTATAGACAGAATGCCAGAATAAGTGATACTTCACAAAATACATTTTACTTATGTGTACAGAGATACAGGAAAATAAAGATTAAAAGAGACTGGTTATGAAGGGGTTAACTATTTTTTGTGACTAATTTACGTTTTTGGACAATTAATGCTAAAATTCTGTCTCATTCTAGGAGTAAATGCCAAAGTCTGATCTATAAAATTTTCCAGTGCTGTTGATTTCAATAAGGGCAGAATTTGTGAACTGACAAATGAAAGGTTTTGACTAAGTAAAGAAATGTAGGCATAAATAGTTGGAAGCTTCTTAAACACTCCAGGTATATCTAAGTAAAATATCCCTGCTGTGCGGCTGAATATCTGAGCTTTCACAGTAGCTAGGTGTTCAGATACCATGGTGACGAATGTTCCTAGAGAGAACAAGTAGATAAAATATAATAGATTCTCCTATTCCACTGATTTCAACAGCACATTAATTAATGATGATACCATACAGCATAAGAAGCGCAGGGGAGGACTAGCATGGGAAAGGTTAATCACATCTTGTTTTGCTTGACAATGAATTCTTAAATGATGAACCCTTTCCAACCTGGCTTTTAAAAATATGAGATCTTTTTACATGCCTCACCTTTATTTCTAAGGTGACTGCACTTGCTCATTAAATGCTTTTGCTCAAACAGATTTGTATCCAAAGTAAGTTCTTCTTAAACCAAGGTAATTATAACTGCCAGTTTTCGTAAGGGGAGTTTATTGTGTATCTGACTGTACATGCTGTTCAAAAATATCTCTTGAAAATTATAAATATTTGCTTATTTATGCATATTTTTCTTAAGCACATCACCTTCCTTTAAACAGCAGATTTAAAGCGTGTATCTTCTGCTCTTCCTGCTGGGAGCTTATATTCCTTTGGTGACATGAGAGCACAGAACAACTACTTCCATAGACCTTATCAGATATTATGCTTCTCAAAAATCGCATACGTGCCATCATTATAACTAGTGTCACCTGCTCACCCAAACTGTCAGGTTTGATTACTAGAAATGCCTTTTGTGTTTTCCAGAGACACTGAGTTACCAAAGAAAAAGGAGAATTAGGTATCCTCATGTAATGATTTGCAGAGTTCATGGTGCACCTGCAACTTGCTAAGAAAGAAACAAATGACAAGTCTTTGTTTTGTTCTTTCCTGACAGAATCCTCTGATTCCGGAGAGGAATACGTCAGTCCACTCCTGAAAGATGCAAAAGTGGGTCAGAAGAAAGACAAAGGAAACAAAAGAGTAAGTGAGAGAAATCAAGCCCCTGGCAACTGTAGACCAGTTTCACGGGGCTGCTGTAACCTACTCACATAATAGAAGCTATTGCTTTTACACAGTATATGTCCTTTTGAAAGCAGAGGGGAAGTATGGCAGTATGAATTCTGTGGTGTAGCCTCAGGTGCAGAGACTAAAGATTTCCTAATTACTCTAAATTAATATGCAAATATGCAAAATATGTGTTATGAAATACAAAGTCACTGAAATTCAGGGTTTGCAACTGATCAAAAACATAAAAACATAGGGTAGAATACAATATGTCTCCTCTAGTTACAAGAAACACAAGTAAATTACAAAGTAACAAAGGAATAGATGTCTGGTTTTGACAGGTAAACAAAAAGTCCACATGCCGGGACAAGCATGGCCAAAAAACACTTACCGACACACTATGACGGACCAAAACCCGTTGTAAAAGGCCAAAAGCTGCAACCCCAGTAAGTCTGGGGAAGAGATCAGGAAAGATCAGGCATCCCCAAGATTCCAGGTCCCTGCAAATGTAGAGAGAACTTGTTAAAATCCCAAAGATCCTAGGAAGTACAATGCTACATCACCATGTGAAAGAAAGCAAAGGAACCCTCTAAAACCAAAGGTCCCTGCTATTCTAGCCCAGCAACAAATTTCCTCCTCACTCCAGATCTCATTATCAGTTAGTTCTTCACAGAAAGCTGAGAGAAGCAACAGCCTTGAAGCCTCATGCCAGGAAGGAAAAAAATATTTCCTGACCTCACAGGTAACTAAGGGAAACCCTGAGCATAGTGCTAATGTAGTAGCATGTAGTGAAAACCATGATCTAGTCACCTTTCAGGTTCTGTAGATGCATGTGATACTCAGAAGCTCTCGTATCACAGATATAGTTTCCCATCTCCAGTAAGTCCTCTGTTTAATCAAATAGCCCTTTCCGTAAGTTTACCAAGCTCCATCCTAAATAGTTTAGAATCGTTCTTCCCACAAGTTTATTTGGAAAACCATTACAGATCTTTATTTCCTCGATGGCTAAATTCCTTTAAATTCCTTTTTTCTAATTCCTATCCAAATATATTCCTGATCAGTTCATAACCATTTGATCTTGTCATTTATCTTCTAACTCAAAGAATTCTTACCCTTCCTTTATATCTACCATCTCTGAATGTATTAATAAAGAATTATCGCATGTATTAATAAAGAATTATCATCTCTCAACCTGTATTTGGCCAGGGTAAGGCAAGCCAAGTACTTTTAATCTCCATTTATAACATCAGTATTCAATTTTCCTAATCAACTAATTGGCCTTCACTGTACCTTTTCCAATTTATATTCATCTTTGTTAACTGTGGGCAAAATACTGCAGTCCAAATGAGTGCTTTCTACAGTGCTTTTCCATCTGTCCTAAAAATGCTCCACCTAGAATTGCACCTGCTTTTTTCAAGTTGTCTTATGCCCTTGCTCTGGTTCTTTTCTTCTCTTTTGTTATCTGTAGTTGAGAGGTCTTTCTTTCATTGCTAAAATCCTTACCAGCAGACAGTAAGCGCATGAGGTTGTGCTATTAAATTTCAAACCACATCTATCAGTCCACTGAAGCAGACACCAGTTCTTTTTGTAAGACGATACAGTCCTCGTCAGTAATGTCTAGCTTCTGTGATTAGCGCTTACCGTAAGTCAGTAACGAATATATTCTTTTAGAGCAGACACAAGATGGATCGGTGAAGAACATTGCCCATGGGCACTCTCCATCATGACAGCTGCTCTTTAAATCTCTCCATAAGCAGCCCAAAATGAAAAATACGTACATTTCCCCAACAATCGTTTCTGTGGCAGTTCACTGGCACGTTTCTGTGCCAGTGTTCAGTCTGTGAAGATACTACCATGTTAACCAGAGAGGCAAGAATACACGTGCTTAGAGCTGAAGCTGGGTACCTAATACAGTAGAAACTAGCACAGCAGATAACAGCCAAACTGTTAAATCCAGCTGTGCTTCTTTCTCAACCTCAGAGGCCTCTGAAGTTTCCCTTCCCAGTCTTCCACTGCTGCAAGGCAAGATCTTGCGGCTATCATGCAAAACTGGGTCCTCACTAATGGATATTCCTGATGGTTTCTCAAACTGGTTCCTTTAAAAAAAAAATTGAAAAATTATACCAATTTTAAATGTAAAGAATATTAAATTTAAAGAACATTTATTTTACTTGCTCTTAAAAAACTCTATATACCTGAATTATGTCAGCTACAACATCTACTTGTCAGATCTAGCTAACCACAGAATGTTTAAACGCAATTGCTGCTTTTAAAAGTAATTCCTCTCATGCTTTGGAGATGCAATGTCAGGGCAGCTCCTGTTCTTTGGCTGTGTCACTTTTAACTATAACTAACTTTTAACTATACTCTTTCCCATATCTGGAAATACAGCTTGGCTGCATAGGTCACTTCTCCTAAATGATAAGGTGAGATGTTACTTTATTGTACATCTGTTCCGGAGGTTAAGTTTAAAAACTAAACCAGAGAAAATCCTAATCTGTATTGCAAATATCAACTCAATTGTGAGCAAATATATGTTTGGATTTTCCTGTCAAAAGGATACACTCAAGTGTATCATGAGTCCTTATTTATTTCTGAGGAGTGCTAGAGCTAAGACAGCTGTCTGACAGGTAAAATTTGCTGGAGAAAATGCATCCATATCGCAATTCTGATTGCAGGAAAGGCTGTTGTCAGTCAAAACAATAGTGAAGCTCAGTTAGAGAATGTAATGTTATTGTTTTGGAGTAAAAATGCACTGGGTTCAGCACAGTCCTGAACTACAGTTTGTTATCCAATAAAGCATGTGAGTCAGTTGTTGGGAGATAAGCAATAAAGCCCAGAGATGAGCAACAAAAATGACTGAAGATCCAGAAAAAAAAGGCCAAGGGGAACGTTTTAAAAATAAGTGTTTATTCTGAGTACAGAAAAGAGGAACAGTCCCTTCACACATATAAAAGGATGTTAATGGAAGAGAACAGTAATCAGGCCATTTTTATACTGAGTGATGCAAAGACAAACAGTTAGCTGCTTAATCTGCAGGAAGGAAGGTTTAGGTCAAAAATATTTCTAATTGTTACTTGTTGTTTGGCTATAAAGGAGTGTAAAGACCTGAACGGATTACGGAGGATGGATGTTGGATCTCTAGTTTTGGGTCAAGCCCGCAGCTGTCACGAGTGGTCTAAGTTTACTTGATTATATCTCAGAGCAAAGGGCAATGGACCCCCTTGAAGTCACTTTTAGTCCCACATTTATGTGATTTAGTGATTATTTGCTGACTCTACTCTCATTAAAACAAAGATATTTAAACTATTATTTATAGCATTTATTTTATCCTTTTATGCATTCTTAGCAGGCTTGAATTATTCTTTAATTATTAAATGACAGGCAATGTCTAACCCTCTGTAAAGATCACACATGGAAGAAAATTTTTGGTCCAAAACCATGTCAGCTTGAGGGACATGTGAGTACCCATGATTTGCTTGAAAAATTCTGTAACGAAATGCATGTCACTCTTGAAAACCGAAACAGACTTTGCAAGACCAACTTTTACATTCTAAAACTGCTTTCCAGCAGAACAGTCCTTACATTCCAAAGTAAATCGTAAACCACTGAGTGTCTCGAATGCTTTACAGCATTTGCACATTTTAACACTGGAACTGCATTCTTCAGTACTTCTGAAGCAAGACACTGAAGCAAGTATCTGTCAAGTCGTGACGCTCTTTAAAAAACAGACAGACAGTCAAACATTATTTCCCAGTATAATTTAATGTATGTTCAATTACACCAACATGAATAGATTCTCATAATAGTTTGATTTCACCTGATGGAAGCACATTACACTCTTTTAACTCACGGATTGAAATTATTATTATTATTATGTCGTGCAAAGCATCAACAATGCATTAAGTGCTTTACATTGATGCTTAAAAAACTAACCACGTGCCCCGAAGAACTTAATAAGGAGTACGCAATGCAAACATCATACCAGGAAGGAACATGAAAAACAGAATGAAAGAGAAACGAAGCACAGATACATCTTCTTAGTTCCAAAATTTTTCAGCGGAGATGGTTAGTAATAATGAATGCCATGGACGTATTTCCCTGAAGGTCAAGTGATTCAAATTAATAATTTTTATTTGTGATGTAAATAAGCAGGCAACCTTCATTTAATTAAATGATTTGATCTTGGCTGGCCTTTGTACCATTTAGTTTTTCTTCAGAAAAACGGATTTTCAACAGTTGATATGAAATGGCTGTCTACAGACTGTTAAGCCAAGTGTTCTATACATTTTTCATTCTCAGTTGTTCAGTTTCATTATGTTAAAGTGATAGGCGATGTTTTTCTCATCTGCTTGGCTATTATCAATTCTTAACCGATGTTTGAGGTCAAAATGTATTGTGATAGAATCCAAGAAAAATGTTCCTACACAGTATTTGGAAATGGAGAGTCCCTTTTTTGTTGTTTCTGCAGAGCCAAGTTCTGTGAATATTGTAGAGAAATCACAAATGATGATTTCAATAGCAAATTGAGATTTCAAAACACTGTCTTTCCTAAGCACCTTGAAATTCAATCTAATTCTTATTAAAGTCAACAGACACTTTTTTCCTTCTGAGGTACTTGCCTTGGACAATATTTCTTAATGAGCAATAAAATGCTACAGATGAAAGAAACCTTCCATCACACATCAATTTATTCTGTAGGTCCTAATGTTTTTTGTTTCCCTGACAATGTACTTTACCAATGAAACTCCTGTTATTTGTGGAAGGCGCTTTCCCGAAGGTACATGAGACTGAACTAACTTCTAGGGGCTAACTTCTGGTTTTGGCTACTCTCTGTAGTCTGTTCTACTGACATAACCAGAGCCTCACCCAAACAAAAACAGAGGAGCAGCTGGGGAGTATCTGTTTTGCAGGGAAAAGGCAGGTGATGGTGGAAAAAACCTGCTTATAGGAGCAGGTGAATCAAGACACACAGTACATGATTTTGATGTACTTTACCCACTTTATGTTTTGTACCGTGCGTGAGTTAATTTTGCATTCACATTCCAGCGCAGATCACGCAGGGTGACAGTGATTTTTTTTTATTGCAAATAGATTCATCAATAAGTCGATATTTAAAATGTCCTCTGAATTCTATAACGGAAAGCGGGCATTTTAATCTTCAGTAATAATGATCCCTGGAAGAATGTATGTTACTAAAGTGCCACCTACTGTATTGACAAAAACATCCTATCATGGCAAGAATGAATCTTTCCAGGCAGTCTGGGCAGCAGCTGTATTCCCTTGCTTTTTCCAAGCTCTTATTTTTATTTACTTTGTTCTAAAGATCTGTGCTGACAAAGTGACCAAAGAAGATTTGTTTCCATCTATCGTAGAGCCGTCTAAGACTCTGACATCTCTTTTAAGCTTAGATTGATCATTCAGTACCTTGAAGGTATGTCATTTTGAGAAAAATGTTTCTTAGTAGACTATGCTGCCTGCCTGAAGAATCACCTCTTAAAATAGGCTGTGTACCCCCCCCCCCAAAAAAAAAAAAGCCCTAAGTGTTTTTAGCCTGTTTCATCTTCATAAATACAGGAACTGATGAGAACAATCGACACCTCATCCCCAGAGTACAGTGCTGCCAGGGAACTGCTCCGGAAGCGCAACAGGGCCTATTGCTATTTTACTAGTAGTTATGATCAGAAAGTTGGGTAGCGGCTGCCCAGCCGCTCTTTCCTTTTTATCTGGTATTTTCTCCCTTTGTTCTTCAAAGTTTGGAGTACAGAAAAGCAAGAAGAGTTTTCACAAACCTACTTTGAAATTCCAGCACAGACCTTCACCTGGGACCTCCTCTGGCTAGAATAAAATGCAGGATTAGTCCTTTCTGATTATTTTGGCAATTTCATAACTAGGAATTTGTACAGAGTCTGCTGTGGCAGACTAACCCAGATGTCCCATTCAGAACACATTCTTCCAGGGCATTCATACTATTTCCTATTTTTAGAAATAAATTGCAATAACACCGTCATCTTGCCTCGTGAATTGGGGAGTTAAAAGTGATAAAAAACAGCCTCATAACCAGATTCCAGAGGATTTTTCCACAAGATGTAGTTACAGCGTGTGAGGGAAAGGGAATAAAAACAGCAAGGGAAGTAAAATTTGCTATAAATAACCACGCTGTGTGTGCTTAATAAGGTAATTCTGGTCAACCTAGGGGTAGCAGATCTTGCCAGATTATTACTACTCCAAAAAGAAAAATGAAAGGGGATAGAGGAGGTCTGAAAGAGCAGGATCGATGTAAACAAGAAAGGAAAGGACTGGAGGAATCAAAAGGAACATGGCACATGGTTATACCCTCTGTTGAGCCTGCACAGCCTTCAATTGGAAAAGAACATCCTATCCTTGTCACTGCCACCCACAGATCTGTGTGATTCCCTCTGGGAACATTTGTGTTTCTGTATCTCATTTCCCCCCCTACCAGCTGCTACTTTGCCTGTCCCAGTTCATTCAAACAGCGGAGGAGAGGCGTATAAAATCAACGAGTGACCAAACGTTGCTCCGGAGCATCCCGAACAATTTTGTCTTCACTCACGGTCCTTACGTTTTTGGGATCAAAAAGAAGATTTTGTTTCAGGGGATTCTTTTTTCTTGTTGTTTCTTCATTTTTCCCTCTGCACCGGTTCTGGTGCACCAGGACTTAGAGAGCGTGGGCTGGGAGGACCTTGCGAAGGTCCACCTCTTCCCGCTCTGAAGCGCAGTGGTCCTCGACTGCCGCTGACACGCGCCTGCCTCACCCACCCTGGAGAGTGTCAGGGTGAAGGTTGCGCGCTCTCCTAAATACCTTCCAGACTTAACTATCTGTACAGTTGGAATTTGTTTCCCAAAATTTAAACAAAAGCTCCCTGTTTCAGTTTAATCCTGTTATTTCCTGCCCTGGCTCAGAGGAATCAGCAATAAAGGCATCTCTCTCTTCCTCTTTGCAGCAGTATTTTATAGATTTGAAGACAGGCATCATGTCTCTCCTCAGATCTTCTCTTCCCTACGTAAACAGTTCCTTTATTTTTCCCTCGTAGGTCACATTTTCTAATCATTTTTGCTTTCTTCTGGACTTTTGGTCAACACTTCCCTTGAAATACTGTGCCCAAAGCTGGACAGCGTGGGTCATCTGCGGCCTTGCAGGCGCTCCCTGTGGCAAAGCTGTGCCAAAACGTACCTGTGTGCGGTACGAGTGCTCACCTGGGACGCAGCCTTGTTTGCACGGGAGCGGGCTCGGTGCTGGAGATGTCGTGTCCTCCTCTTTCCTTTTCGCACGGGGAGAGCAGCAGCCAGGGAGTCGGGGCTGGGCAGTCGCTTTGTCGCGTCTCCGCGGCGGGCGACAGAGTTGTCCTTGCTCGCCACGGGCAGAGGCTGTTGCGTTTGTCCTGCTTGGCGGACGCGCCGCGTTATGCTGCTTGTCTCCGTCACCAGTGGCTGATGCCGTTCGGTGTTTTGCCAGACGCCTCTTTTCACCACCTCGTCAGCGCCCGCCGCACCGCCTCCCGCCTCTGTCCGGGTGGCGTGGTACGGTCTCGGGCGAGGAGGCTGAAGGCAGCAGCGCGCCGCAGGCGAGAGGCAGGCCGACAGCGGGTGCAGGCGTGCAGGGTGGGCGGCGGGCCGCGGGCGCGGCGTGGGCACGGCTGGACGGCGGCACGCCTGCACCTCCGCCGCCGACGCCGGGCTGCTCGCCGGAGCCGGCCCAGCCGCGCGCGGACGCGAAAGCGGGCGCCCGTCCAGAGCCCGGGGCCCTCGGCCGCCTCGCCGAGCCATCAAGGGTGACGCTCGCTCGCTGCCCGCACCAGCGCGGTTTGTTTTGAAACAACGGGCTCGTCTGAACGCCTGCAGCGACGTGCTGTCTCGTCCCTGCCCAAAACCCTCTACCCGTCCTGAGGGGAAACGGTGAGCGCCATCAGGCAGAAGACGGCCGCCCAGCCACGCGCGCTCGTTTCTCCCCGGCGCTGAGCGAGGCCGCGTTTAATTCCCCTGCAGTGTATGTCGCCGGCTAGCGGCCGGGGGAGCTGCGCCGGGCGCACGCGGGACACCAAGCTCCTTCCGCCCGCCCGGAAACAAACGGTCACAGCCCAGCCCGGCTAACACCGATGTTCAGGCGCTCGGGCCCGGCGCAGACGCTCCCTCCCCCCCCGCCGCTGTCAGCCCTGCAGTGAAAGGGGCGAGGGCGGCGGAACACCCCTTCACCCCCCGCCCGGCCCCGCCCGGCCCCGCCCGCCGCGGGCGCATGCGCAGAGGCGGCGCAGGCCCTCGGCGGGCCCCGCCCCCGCGGCGGAGCGCACTGCGCAGGCGCCGCCGCCCCGCCCCCTCCCCTCCCCCCCAGCGCCTGCCTGGACCCTCCAAGCCGTTGGGGGCGCTCTTCTGCCCGCGCCCTGAGGTGGCCGCGCCGCTGCCTGAGCCGGATCCGGCCGGGCCCGCCCGGCGGCGGCGCGACGCTGGCGGCGGCAGCGGGGCGCAGGCGCGCGGCGGGCAGCCCCGGCCGGCCAAGGCCCCCGGTCCTCCCCCTCCTGCGCGGCCGCGGCGCTCGCTCCGCTTCGCCTCGCCTGGGCCGCGCTCGGCTGGCGGCGGCCCGAGATGTCGACGAAGAATTTCCGCGTGAGCGACGGGGACTGGATCTGCCCGGACAAGAAGTGAGGAGGGGCCCGGGCGTCCCCAGGGGCCGGGGCGGCCGCCGTCTGCGCGGAGCGGGGCGGGGCGGGGCGGCTCGGGAGGACCGGGCCGAGCCGAACCGGGCCGAACCGGGCCGAACCGAACCGGGCCGAACCGAACCGAACCGGGCCGGGCGGCGGTTCGCCTTCCCCTACGCGATTTCACGGCTCCCGGCCCAGCTCGTGGCGTGTCCCGCCCCTCAGGTGTAGGCACGGCCTAAGAAACTTCACGCTCTCCTTTGGGACGAGTTTGGTTCAAAGGCAGAAGCCCTTTTCCTTACGTTTAGGGGGTCTGTGTGTTTTCCAGAAGCTAGTTAGTAGTTCCTTTATTCTTTTCTCTCTGTTAAACAAGCAAACTCTTCTTCATTGGCATATATTTTTGTTTTCAGGTGTGGAAACGTCAATTTTGCCAGAAGAACTAGCTGTAACAGATGTGGCAGAGGTGACTGTTTTAAATTATGTTTCTTCCTCTCCTCATCCGGTTCTGTTTTCCCAAACAGAATATTAAATCTAAGGAGAATGCGTGAAAAGTGTATTTTTTTTTCTTTTCCAGAAAAAACAACAGAAGCCAAAATGATGAAAGCTGGAGGGACTGAAATAGGAAAGACGCTTGCTGAAAAGAGTCGGGGTCTCTTCAGTGCTAATGACTGGCAGTGTAAAACGTATGCCCTTTTAAAAAAATACAGTGTTCTTTTGGACTGGCACAACTCATCTGTAAGAGGATGTTTAGGATTGTCAACATAAATTTATTCATGCTGACTAGAAGAGAGCAACCAAAATCTCTAGTTATGCCGTTAGTAATGTGCTTTACCGTAAGAATAGGATTAGTTTTTGTTTGGTGGACAGCAGTTATTTAGCTGATTGGGAAGAGATAAAAAGTGAAGACTGGAAAGATAAAAGTTTCTCTCTGATAAGCCAAGACACTTCTCAGTGCATACATGGGAGTAACACCTTCATTGCGGTAATCTTATGTTTATGATTATTTTTACTATTCTTTTAAATATTTATAGAATAAAACTTATCACCTAGCTAAATTCTCTGATGTTTATCCAAGCCACCAGTTATGAGTATTAAGATCTAAATTAGAAAAAATACTATCTTTTAATTAAATACTTTAATTTTTTGAAAGGAGCTTTCAATTTTTTTGGAGCAATTTTAAGGATTTCAGTTTTTGCTAATCGGCTAAGCTCTCTGAGCAGTGAAACTTGGCTTTTTTTTTTCTCTGACTTGCCATTGCTGCAACCAAACAAAATGTCAACTCAATACAACGATGTGGCAGTAGTAAGCAAAAGCCTTGCACTTTCAGCTGCGGCAGATTGTAATGACATTCGTGAGGGCTACGTGCTTCCATCCATTTGGCAGTCTTGAAATATGCAATTAGCTTCCTCTCTAAAAGAGAGGGAGCATGACACATCCTGTGTACGTGAGCCAGGTAACAGGGATGACCCACAGTTGGCCTTTTGTCACAGCTTAGCTTTGTGCAGTGTGGTGGTTTTCCGCCAGCAGCGGTCTGCAGCGTGAGACAAACAGTTTTCCTGGACAGCACCGTGGTACCTTCGACTCAGAAGGAACCTGCTTGGTGGCACGCGTCAGGGTTGTTGTGTGTATTGAAGTTCATGGCTAAACTGTGTCTCGTGGGCCGCTGCCTCTCCTATTTGGCGTCGGACAGCATCCTGAAGATCAGTTTTTTGGGACAGAAAAAGTATAATTGGTATTTTAGGACACTGGGAGGTAGAAGTGCAGTAACAGAATGGTGTAACTAGGTGCGCATCAGCAGACGACAGTGCCTGCTCAAAAGCATCGTTTCCGTATTAACCTGTTCATTAATTCCTCTGAACTGTGAATGCCATTAGTGAAGAGTAACCAGGAATTCATCTTTCAGTAAATGTTAGACCGAGGTGCTCTGTCTTACACAATAGCTCCATGAGAGCTTGATGTGAGCACTGCTGCTGAAACATGCTGTTTGTTTTTTCTGGTCATAGGAGGAAAAGTAAGTTCCAGCCTGAATCAGGTCCACAGTCCAATTTGTCAGACAGACATCTGTAGCAGTGTGGAGGTCAGGGTTTGACGAGAAGGGGGGAAAAAACAACAGGCAAAAGAGGGAACATAGCATTAATGGGAAGAGGTAGCAGCTATCTCCAAGTGGGTGGTTTTTTGGGGGGGCGCTCCCCTTTTTCTAAAACAGCAGCAGTTCACTGGACTGGATCATTTCAGATCTAGCTTTTTTATTCGTTGTGGCAATGGAATTGCTTCCCCCCTCTTTTCCCTTCTCTCTCTCACCTTCTGGAAAGGAGATCTGGTAACAGTAGAGGTGCACCTTATCCTTTATGGATAAGATTGTTGCTGGTGACTACTTTGCCTTCGTGGAGTTCATAGCCATTTCAGAATCTGTTTTTATTAAGTGTCTCTTCACTATTAACTTCAGGTAAAATATAACTTCAGTTATACTTTAACACATGTCGCTCAGTCTTCCATTTGTGTGTTAATTTTACTTCTTTTTCCTTGATTTTTCCAGTGTGGTCCCATTCCTGTCATCTCTGTGCTTGCAGAATACGCACAGACCTTTTGCAGTACTTTGTGTCTACGGGATTGTTAGAATTAAGTGTTAGAAGTAATTGTTATGCGTTCGTGACTGCAAATCACTGCTAATGTTGGCAAATACATTTTTATGATTTTTCTGAGCTGTGACCTCAACACTCAAACCTTTTAATTTGAAACAAAATGCTTTTTCTTTATGTTTTGTTCTTTTTCCCCTTTGAAGATGTGGTAATGTGAACTGGGCCAGAAGATCAGAATGTAATATGTGTAATACTCCTAAGTATGCTAAACTGGAGGAAAGGACAGGTAAGATGTGTATGATTTTAAAATACTCAATTACTGTAAGAAACTTCTTTTTATAAATCACAATATAACTTAATTAAAGGAATCTGTTTTCATAGCAGGGCTAGCAAAGCTGAATAATCTTTCATATGTAAATAAATTTGTAAGTTCTTAGACATTATTACTTTAGTAGCATCTAAAGTGGTTTCATCTGGAAGGTCAAAGAACATTCAGCGTAAACCGCCTCTGTGCCTAATTTTGTGACTAGGAGGTTTAAAGGAGTAATGCAGTACTTCTTTAAATTCCTAGACCTGTGATATAGGTAGTGCCCATCTACAGAGGAATCAACAGTCAGAAGAACAGTGTTAGAAGCCTGTACAGATTAGACTGAGTTTCTTCATGAGGCTTATGGTTTGGTCATACTTTGATGCATTTGAAGTTCCTTCTGCATTAACAGTGAAGCTCAGGAACAACTACAGTGGAGGACAGACTTAAAATGGGATCGTAACTGTTTTTATACTGTTACCACCGAAAATGGGATTAGTCAGTGAATTTAATGCTTAGAGCATATGCACTAATGCATAAAAAACAGAGTAATGGAGAAGAGCACACAGCTTCTTCCTCAAAAGAAAAAAAGCTTGTTTCTTAATTTCTTTGAAGTTCTGGTGTCCTTCAGAGCAAACTTGTGGTCACGTTTGGGATGCGTAGTATGTTGCACACACATGCTGTGCGTTAAAGTTAGCTGAAATTCAGAAGAGCAAGTTAGAGTTCTCTACTTGCATTATGAAAAGGAGTAGAAAGAAAGCCCACATTTCCCCAAATGCATACTGGGTTTCTGTTCTAAGGGTCTGGAGCTCTTTGGGGGGGAGGGAGGGGGGGTGCATTCCCCTACTCCCCTTCTGTGCCTTCCTGCCTGGTAGAAGGGAACAGCTCCCAGTGTTCAGGGCTATGGAGGGCAATAGTTTTGTGATTTTGCTTTTTTCATAGTTTTACAGAAAAGACCTCTTTTTGAAAGCTTAGCTCTTTGTGCTGCAAGTGACTACTCCAGCAATCACCCTATTTTGTGCCATGGTATTTATCTGTACTAGTTTTATGTGAAAATATCAGTTATGACTTCAAGACAAGGAACAGGTGGCAAGAACTTTATTTTAGAATTGACTTTTGGAAATGGTCCCATCACTATAGAAGGAGGACTCTCTTAATTTCTGTGTTTACATACAAACACACAAATTGATATGGCCAGTGAACGAATGCCTTTCGTAGATGGCTTTGGAACGCATTGATGAGAGGGAGGCGATGTTACTTCGTTTTTGTTACTAGCCACCAAATAAAATACATTTTTAATTAAATTTCATGATTTTACGTTTGAGTTCTGTGTGACTTAAATTGTGAATCAAAAACTGTTTTAAGCAAAAACATATTCCAGGTGACATGTCTACCCTTTCATTCTTTTTTCCTCCCTTTGAGTTCATCACGCAAACCATAATTAACCAATAGGTGAAACTAATGTTGATTTTTATTTTAGTCTAGACTGTATCTTTTTTTAACTATCTAAATGGGGATGAGAGAGATGTCCCGAAAAGTAAGTTTCCATTTCTTGATTCTTAAGGCAAACCTTGGCACGAGTGCAATTTAATGCAGCTACAGGAGGTTTTTTATTCCTGTTGCTCCCTGAGGATCTATGTTCAGCTTTATACCACAGAGGAATAACCGCAATGTGGGAGCGGGCTGGCATGCCCAGAAGCTACGCGGGAGGCAGCACACACGCGGGACCTGGCTGTGGCAGAGATGCTTTGGTGGCAGCAGCTGCGGGAGTAGTCAGCAAGCGCTGCCTTCACCTTGCTTTTCATTCACCACTGTCCTGAGTGTTTGCTGCTGGCCACTGTCAGAGACAGGATGTTGGCAGCGAGGACAGTAGCCTTGGTCTAGCCCGGTGGAGACGTTCTTGGGTGGGTTCATCTACCCCACGGGCAAGATCGTCAGGCGTTGCAGTCCCAGCACAGCTCTTCTGTGAACCTGGTTGCTCAGCAAATAATCTGACCCCCCCACCTCAGTCCTTTGAATTCCATTGTGGTCTGTGTCATTTATGCGATTTAATCCATTTTCTCAATTAGGTTCCTGAGGAACTATTTTTAATAAACATGTGTGGGAACAGCTCGCGCTCCTCTTGAGATCATGTTACGTTCTTATGGCATGTATATTTATCCACTGAAGGCTTCCAGAGACTCTGAAAGCTTATTCTAAAGTTTGTGCTTAATGTAGCTGAATTCGGTGCAGCCCAAGAGATTGTCTTATTTTACCACTTTTTAAAGGATATGGAGGAGGATTTAATGAACGAGAGAATGTTGAATATATAGAACGTGAAGAATCAGATGGGGAGTATGATGAGGTAAGATTAGGTACACGTATTACTTTGGAGAGACACGTATTGTGTGATTTGTGTTTAGGGTACATATGTTTGCATTTGGTTTCCTGTTGGGGAAAAGTATCTTGTGATGCATCTCTGTGTCAAATGCTCAAGGGCAAAACAGTTTGGAAATTGAAAGTGAATGCAGCTATGTTTTTGTGGGGGTAAAAGCCAAGAATCAGTTCAAATTAAACTGGTACAAGCTGCATTCGTTAAACTGTTTGAGGAATTGGGTTCAGGGCATTGCATGTTTTCAGCGAGATGTTCAGCGTTGTTTTATAAAAAGATATCAGATAGACGCAAATGTGTAATACAGTTTTGTTACATTTAGATTCCCATTAATCTGTGTAGGTACTAGTTTAGTTCTAAAATAAGTATCTGTTTAAAAGTCTCTTGTTGCTCATTGATGTTTCATGTTACTTCTCTTCCCCTTTGAGTTATACCTTTTTTAAAATTGATTTTACTATATATTTTCTCATAGAAGTCTTATCAAAAAGTACACTTGGAAATGAGTTTTGATAAATGATATTCTAATGGAATAAAATTTCTCAGTTTGGTCGCAAAAAGAAAAAGTATAGAGGGAAGCCGGTTGGTCCTGCATCTATCTTGAAGGAAGTAGAAGATAAAGAATCTGAAGGGGAAGATGAGGAGGATGAGGATGAAGATCTTTCCAAATATAAATTGGATGAGGTACTGTGTGTTGTTTTGTTTTTGCTAGCACCTGTTTTTAACAGTTACTATAGTGTAGTTTCATAGTAGTAGCTCAAGTTTGGGCAGTGTTCTCAGCTGCCCGTACAGCAGTGTGGAGGAATAGCTAAGAGGATAATGGTACCTGGTGCTTCTGGAAAGTGTGTGCATCTGAACTCTGTAGCATGAGAAGTTAAAAGCTTACGTGGGATCTGAATCCAGCCTGTTGACATCGTTAATGGGAGCCTTTCTGTATGGTTAACCTATAGATGGCAGCATTCTTGAACTTTATTCACAGTCTTTTAAAATCACGGACTTCATTTTTAGTTATAAAACTGAAATTTTTCAGAGTTTTTTCATCTTTTTTGAAGTGCCTTGTATCTGCATGTTTCAGGATGAGGATGAAGATGATGCTGACCTTTCAAAATATAATCTTGATGCTAGTGAAGAAGAGGACACTAATAAGAAAAAGAAATCCAATAGACGCAGTCGTTCTAAGTCTCGATCTTCCCACTCACGATCTTCATCACGCTCATCCTCCCATTCAAGCTCAAGGTCTAGGTCCAGGTAAACGGGTACAGGTCAAGGGTAACGCCAGGCAAAATGTCAGTATCTAACTTCTTTATTTACTTTTTTTTTTTTCTTGATTACCTTACAGTTTTAGTTTAATAATGATAACAATTTTATGTACAGAATTTACACAGGTAGATAAGGTTCTGTCCTGGCCTCCTGGGATCCTCAATAGGAAGGCTTCATATGTCTTGCTGCTTGTTTTAGTAAATTAAGTTGATGTTTCAATTGAATGCTTGAAATAAGTTTAAAAAAATAAAAACTATTGCTTTCAAACTTATTTTTAGGCTTGTTGGCCCTATGTCATTAAATGGATGCACTTTTTGAGTAATACTGAATAGAGCTGTTGAATGGAGAAGCAGGAGAATTGTCAAAGTGGGAGGAAGCAGCAGAAGAGGGCAGTGATGCAGTGTGGACAGATTCAGTGAAAGGACTGAATGGAAATAAAGACAAGGAACTTGAACTTAATTTGATGGGAAGAGGCAAGACTTCAAGCACAGTGGCAGTACTGCCAGAATCACAGGAAAGGTTTATATTGGTCATGGGGCCACAAAAAAAATCCGATGGGTAGATTTAAGAGATCAGATGCTATTAAATTCAGTAATACATGAACAATTCAATATATGTTTCATAATCAAATTCTATAAAGCAAGTTGCAGCTCTCTAGCTGCCCCACAGCTCATATAAGGATGATATTAATTAATAGGTTTAACACTTCAAATTAGTACTAGCATATGGTGTTACACAGAAAGTTCACATACGTCAAGTTCAAGTTTCTTCTCATCTTCCTAGCTGTGTAACTGCACCTCTCTGCTCTAACCGCTCAGATCACTGCCCGGCTTCCTTCATACTAACCAGACGTCAGCTACTCTGTTTTGTGTTTTTCTCCCCGTTGCTATTATGCTTTTCTTCGTGCTGCCTCTTCTATAAGAAATGATGTTCTTGAGAATAGCTGTTGTCCGCCTCCCCGCTCCTTCGGATGCCTTCTTGAAACTAGCTAGTATTTGCCATGTGGTTTCAAGGAGCACTTTGAATATTGGTGACTAAGCTGATTGGCTGTCAGCAATTTTTACAAAGCGAGGTGTGCAAGAAGATACTGTCGCCTCTTTGGGGAAGTGGCTGTGCTGTCCTCTGTGTGGCCATTATGCAGCCAATATGGGCTGTAGTTGAGGGCCGTTCTTAGATTTAGGGGTGGGATGTTCAAAGATAATACAAGAACTTCATCTGACCATAACCTTGTTTATTCATTCACAAATCTTAACAGTGAAGCAAAAAGTTCTCTGATTTATCTGAAATTTATTAGGGAATCTTTGAACTCTTTGAAATGCCTCTAGTAACATAAATCATTGACAGTATCGGGTGTCTTTTATGACATATTTATGAGATACTTCTAACCTTTTTAAAAAGGTTTAAATATATTTTCTAGTTAGAAAGCATGTATTCATACTGCTTTTGTTTTGCAGAGTAAAATGAAAAGTACTTGGTAACAATATATACTGGGAGACTGAATGCATGTATATACTATTTTGCCCAAAAAGATTATTAGAATTTGATTGTAATGTCTACTTTTTACAATTGTTACTGAAAGTCCAGTACCGTTTTTATATATCTCTTATGGTTTGTGCCTTAAAGAAACACTATCGACATGAAAAATTAGAAAAGGATTCTATCTCTACTTACAAGTAGCGTTAGACCTGTCCATATTTTAGCCAAGAATTAAGTATTTAATTTTTTATAACGCCTTAATTTTTAGTGCAGAGGAAAATCTTTACGAAAACTTGAAACAGTTTACAAGATGTTTGAGAACTGACTTGGAGAAAATTTGAGCTAATCCTAATACTCTTAATCTGGTTTTCAAAGAAGCTGATGGTTTCCGATTAAGGCACAAATTAAAAGAAAAGGCATTGGTTTCAGGAAATAGTAAATGGCTATGCAGTTGCTTGATTCATTTTGCCAAATAACTGCAAACCTCTTCGATTTTTTTTGCGTTTTTTTAGGAAACAATAAAAACAGACTTTATATATTTTTGAATGCACCTTCTTCCTATGTTTCTGTTTTCAAGTGTAATGAGAAGTTGAAGGAATGGGGGAAATTGTCATTTGTTTAGTGAATCTAGGCCCAAATGTCTTTATGCGTAGGAAACTGTTGACTTTACTGCTGATGCTAGTAGTTATTCCGCTAAACGCAAGAAAAAGAAAAACAATACCATTTTTCAGAAATTACCAGGAATAAAGACTATTGTTTCAAACTCTTATTAGGCAAAATTCTGTATTTAGTTTCAGAGCAACCTTTGTGTATCCCAGAGCTGTTCAGATATTGGAAAAAAAATCTTCCCTGTTGTTTCAGGTCCCATTCAAGAAGTTCTTCCAGTTCCAGATCAAGATCTCGTTCCAGCTCCAGAGAACATTCTAGATCTCGGGGGTCGAAATCAAGGTGAATGAGGTAGCATTCTCTCCTTGCAGAGAGGAAAAAAGGGCAGAAGAACCAACCGCTTGTTTATTTCATCGTAAAATTATGCTGATCAAAAAACATTAACTCATTTTTATCTTGGAAGTCAGAATTCCTGGGGTCTCTGCACGAGATTGTTACCACTACTAATGTATTTCTTGAGAATGCGAGGTTTGATTTGAAGAGTTTAAGTCTGATCTAAAGCTAGACGAGTGGACTCCACAGATCTTCACTTTGAAGGAAGAAGAATCTGAATGCATGTTTACTTGCTTCAGTAATTTTTGCTCTGTTTTTACTGTTTCCACTTTGGCTATTTGATGTGGAAGAACATTAGAAAATACGCCATACTTCTGGTTTTATTGTGTTTAGTGAGAACATACTTAACTTCCACTAGATAGTGCTGCAGTTATCTGTATAAACGTGGGGAAAAAATGTTTGAAAGTGTTGGGACAGTTAATCATGTGGGACGTGCACAGGAGTTTGAGTTAGCTGATGTTTTCTGTATAGCAGTTGCTGAACTGTACAGGAAAGACTAACAAAACCGTATAAATTCCTTGAGGTGTCCTTACGCAGGCATCCTGGTGGCAGAACTTTTCTTTTGCAAAATGGAATGAAGATCCCGTTCCTTTCCCATGCACGTAGAGAACCTTAAACTGTAAAATAAGGAAAAGAAATTTAAGTTGTGAAAGAAAACCAACCAGAAATAGTGCTACCGCTCGTTGGTGGCAAAAGCATTCTGTGGATGATGAGGCGCGGATCAGTGCGAGGAGAGTCCATGCTTTCCGGAAGAGAAAATTGTGCATGTGCCCCCTCTAGATTCTGAAATGACTTGTCAGATGTCTTGGGTTATTTGCTTGTGCCACACGGCGTCCACCAAGGGTCCTCAGTGTATTAGCTTGTTTGAAATAGGAAAGTGCTTTATTATTTACAACAAGAACCCTGAAGATGTTTGACCAACAACATGCACTTGTGTTTTTCAAAATGTTTTGCCAGCTTACTGGAAAAAAGCACTGTTAAGTGCTTTTACATAATTGTGGAATTAGAGTTTAGGACTTTCTAGCTCTATTACCTTATTATTAAAACCTCCCAAAGCTATTTTTTTCCCTCAGATAACAAAAGTGATTTTTGAGTGCTGTAAGTGAAAGTGGTTCATCTGTTGTAAATGCCAAAATGACTGTATTTCAAAAGTGGGTTTTTTGCTTTTTGCTTTTTGCTTTGTTTGTTTGTTTTTACTATTTTGGTTTTGGAAAGTCTTACTACTTACCCAAATTTACTTTGATATTTGTAAATATATGTTCTGAGGGCTTTTCCAAGTCTAGTCAAGATAAAGACTACGTTTATGAGTAAAGTTCCAATGTGAAATATCCTTTAATTCAGAGTGAAACACTGTTAAATTAGTATTACATCTGTCATTCTCAAACCTTTGTGCTTTGTGAATTGGATTACTGAGGAAGATCCTTACATAGGCTGTGTCCTGCCCCAGTCTCCCATAGCTTGTTATCAGAATGCCTAATTATGGAGAATGCTGGAAAGGGGTTTCCAAACCATTGCTGGTCTGTATGTTGAGAAATACTATTTAGCAAAATTTATTAAGAGAGCTACCAAACCAGTAGAAGTCTTTTTTGGCAGTTAACTAAGGAGTAAGTATTAAAACATCCACAAACGTCTTTCAAAGAACACTGATGTAAATAGAGTAGCAGGTGTTAATGAAAATGTCTCTTTGTTCTTTATTTGTTCTTTCTGTATTATACCAGAATTAAATCTGATTTATTTCTTAATCAATAAAGATCCAGCTCCAGGTCCTACAGGGGGTCTTCAACCCCAAGAAAAAGATCTTACTCAAGCTCTCGTTCATCATCTTCCCCTGAGAGAAGCAGGAAGCGAAGTCGTTCTAGATCTTCTTCATCTGGTGATCACAAAAAAAGACGATCGAGATCACGGTCACCCGAAAGGTTTGGGTTTATGTAGAATAAGAATGGGTGTATTTAAATATGTGATTTTTTTTTTTTTTCTGAAGGACTGAGATTCACTAGGGAAAAAAAATTGAGCCTGATCAGTTATTCTGATATTAGAAGTAGTTGTCTCACTTTCCCTACTCTATTACTTCCTTTTAAAACCTCTGTAATCACTTTCTTTTTTTAATGAAACTTCCTCCTGTTAGGAGCATGTTCCGTAGAAAGACCTGGTCACTACTCTTGCAGCGTGTGAAAGCTTTAACATGTATATCATTGATTTATTGTCATAAGCAATATTGCACTTAGAAATTGTATTCTACTTTCACTATTAAATTTACTATACAATTTTAGTATTAAATTCACATTCATGAGCTTAAAGTGGTTTAAAATTACTCTTATAATAAGGCCCCTATTAAATATACTTGGCTTCCAGCTATTATAGGATACAGACTACTCAAGGTGGATGCTAAAATTAATTTCAACTTATGTCTTTGCATGCTTTCTCCATTTATATCTTACAGACGCCGCAGATCGTCATCTGGATCTTCCCATTCTGGTTCCCGTACAAGTTCTAAAAAGAAATAATGTATTAAAGCTCACATTTGGAAAAAAAAAAAAAAATCCAGTCAGTGCATGAGACATATTTTTAAGAAGTTGGTGTCTTACTTGGTCAGAAGTGCTGAATCTGCTAGTAGAGGTGCATGTCTGTCCTTGCTTTCTGGAAAACTGCAGCTTTGTTCATTCACAAAACAAAAAGTGAGGTAGCATTTTAAGCCATAAACTCCCCAGAGGGGGTGTGAAGTTTTATTGTTTGAGTAAGGGGGTTTTTTATTATTTTTAAAGACTCAGTTACTCTATTCCTGGCTCTCTTATGTATGAGCAGACATGGGTTGGATCTGTTGTTCTAATACGACTCTACTCTTCATGTGGCAATTCAAAAAATGTCTGAGGATATGGGAGGAACCCTTGAACTTTCAGCATCTAACTCCTGAGCTGCTTTAATGGGTACCTCTTATGGTACCTCTGAGCTGCTTTAACGGTACCTCTTATGGGACCAGAAAAGATTAGTGTAGCTGTAGGGCTAATACAACCCATAGGATTACAGTAGTAAGTTTTGAAGCTTAATTTTTTTTTTTTCCTGTGTTGAAGTAAAAATATAGCTGAATGCCCCCTTTTTTCTTTTTAGCCAGGTTTAGTGCAGAATAGCTGTTAAATATCCAGTCCATCATATGATTCTGTAGAGAGTGATTTAGACTTTGTTCCTTCAGTGTGAGGACTTTCAAGTCGTGGGGCACTAGCCTCTCTATTGCTCAGATCTCAAAGCTGCCAGTGCCCCTCACTGTATTTGTTGCTGTCAGCCAAGCGTACTTGCTACAGTGAGGTACTGGGTACAGTTTTTTCACATGCATGGATTCTGGATTTTGTGACCCTTCCTTATAAAGGGATCGCTTAGGAACTGTTCTTGAGGTGGAGAAATATGGAACTAGCTTCTTGGAATCAAGTGAAATTTCTGCAGGCCATCTGTAAAATTAATTTTAGGCTGACCAAAATTTTCAAGGTTTCTGAATTTTCTTTAAAAACGAAAAATAAACTGTAGAAAGTTCTGACATCTTAAATGTGTTTTTCAATCATTCTTGTTCCTCAAACATGTATAATTTATGGCTTAAAATGCTTTATGGACTTAATTTTAATAGCAATATCACAATAAAACTTGGTCACTCTTGAGCTCCGTTTGGTTAAGAAAGGTTTAAGTATCTTCAGTGCCATCACAAGGTAAGTATGTTAAGGAAAACTCTTATTTTAAAGCAAGCAAAGAGCAATATATCTGCAGTTACTTCAGTAGTAAAATTTCCAAACCCTTATTTGATAGCTGCTTTCGTAAAATGAACTGCACAAAACAAACGGAGCAAAATTTCCTTCTGCTTTTTTTTGTTTTGTTGTTTTGTGGGTTTTTTTTTTTTTATTTTAGAAACAAACTTCTTTGGACTGGTATATAAGCAAAGTGGTTTTGGTGAAGAAATATTTTGATAATCTTGCAGAAAAACACCCTGCAATTTCTTTAGTATTTTCTTTTATATCTATTTTCCTTGCTAAGTATGTGTAGATTGCACAAGAACAGGTTAGTCTTGTAACTGTGCCTCTGACTTCTTTAAAGTCCACCTACTAAATTGTAAAAATCAGACCTAATAGATGCTATGTTGTTACCTTTTGTTTTTTTTCCTTGTGCTTTGTAATAGAATTGTTGCTGTACTTAACAGATGGAAGTTTTTAAATTTAGCAAATGGTAGGCTACAGACAAGGGAAAATTATGGTTTCATTTGGCTTAGATGAAATGTAAGACAAAATGATTCTGTAGACGAGTGTAAATAAAACCTGTGAGTCAATGGTGCAGTGAGTGCTTTCTCTTAGAAACATAAGCAAATCTTTCTTAATAACCTATACTAACAGTTAGATGTTTTTTTTTGTCCTCTGTTACTGCAGTGCAAGACTGGCTGTATGTCCAATAACCTGGCTGTATGTATCACAAATTTTCAAATTGTTTCAGTTCCTTAAGTATTGAAAATATTTTGCGATTTAAACAGCAGCATGTTTCATATGAGCTTTCTTAAAATTTCAGGTTATTCCCTTCTGTATATATTCCATATCTGCTTTTCAGAAAGTTTTTAAAGGAAGCAATATCAAACCTTTTATTTTTTCATTATTAGATTTCTAAATAAAAAGGCAGAGCAACTGTGATATATCCTTGCATGCCTGTTACAAACCACACAATACCTATTTTTAGTTACTGAATCAGCAAATAAATGGAGTGTCAGATTGGAGCACAGTCCACCGCTGATAAAACACAAAGATAAATTAAGATTAGGTAGTATAAAGGTGTTCAGGTGTTTGTGGTTTTTCTGGGGTGTTTTTTGGAGGGGGAGACGGGAGCGGGGAGGAACGACACTCACCTCTAGCAGCCTAGGACACGTTTTAAATTTCACCTTGGGAAATATTTCCCTTTAGGGAAAAATAAATTGATGCCTATAGAATTAAACAGGTATTTCTGAGCAGCTACATCAAAATCTGTGAAATCTATATGGCCGAGAAGGAAGAGTTTTGATTAGGTTAAGTTTAGCTTATGTGCTTTCCAATGAAAAATTAAACACTTTCATGAATTATAATGTTGTTTTGTGTAAACTTTCTTCTTGTAGTAGCTGAAAACTAGAAAGTGAGTCGAAATTAAAACAGACTAGCCTTTAATTTTATTCAACTTGGCAATAAAATAAAATCCATTGCTGAAAAACAACTCTTCTATTCTTTTAGTAATTCAAGTTCGGTATTTAATTATTAATAAAAAGCTTCGAAATGTAGAAGGCAGTGTGTCTTAAAATTAAGATTCCTTAATTTCCACACCAGGGGACTAACACTTGTGCGCTTTTGTCGACTATAAGTAACTATGATGAATCACCTGAGATTAAATAGTTGCTGTGTTAGGTCTCATTTCTCAATAACCCTCAAACTTCTTACTTAAAATGAAATATTGCAAGTTGGTTACTATGCCTTGTAAATTTTTAACATTTTCATCCTTGTTTAGTGCATTAAGCATTTGATCGTTTGCCATGCCTTGTTTTGTTTGTTTGTTTTAGCATGTTGCAGCATGGGCTTGTTAGATCAGGCAGTGTTGTATTTGTGCCGGGCAGGCCAGCTTTGGAAATGATAGCATTCTAAATTCAGCAGTGCTATCATCAGTCCACCTTTTGGGAATAATAAATATAAATAACATTTAGCAGTGATAAATAACATTAAGATTGTTAAGGACACTTACTTAAAACATTTTTGCTAAGTTCAGTACAGCACTGCTAAACAAATGTTGAAAAAACAACTTGTAAAATACCAAGTAGCGCAGAATAACTTTTAAGTAGTAGTAGCAGTAGCGTACTACACTTGGTACGTTTTGTCCAAGTATCATAAAGCTTCTTAAAAGGAAATTTTGAAAGCTGAGAACTTAACTATCAAGTGCTGCTTTCCCAGAGTCATACAGTAAGTGAATTGAGTTTTTGGAATTAGAAGTTTCATTCTCCTTAATCATCTCATTTTAACTGGTAATCACAACAGTTTGCTGTTGTCTTCCACTAAGAAACACTTAAGGCTCAAGTCCCTTTCACCTTAAATGAGCAACTGAGTTACCAAAGCCCTAAAGTGAATATTTATGGAACCAGATGCAATTTTTAATTATGCCATGGATTTTTTTTTGGTTTTTTTTTTTTTTTGGACTAGTGTTACTTGCATTGCCCTCTACACTAAATCTCAGTTTGATGCAGTTGTTGAGAAACTGTCATCCTTTCAGCATTTAAATTCTCAAGAGTGGTTGATAACTGATCTAGTACGCGGCATGAAGTAACTGCATACCCAACTGGCATGGGCTGCCCACACACAGAGACTTAGTAGTAAGTACTTGGTGTGGAAGCTGCATGTGAAGCTTTCTCTCTTTGCAAGATAAGGAAGAAAAAGATAATCAAACCTAGACATCTGAATAATAAATAACTAGCGCATTGATTCAGAAACTTGAATGCCTAGCCTTGTTACTGCTTGGTAGCGTCTGTCTTCACATTAGCAATTACACAATTTACAAATACATTATAAAGCCATATTAACCTTACTGCTATTTGAAGAGCCACGTAAAACAAGGAATGCTATTATTATTAGAGTCTGAGAGTTTCCCTCAGCCCCATTAATCAGAAGTAACATGACCTAATAATTGGGGTTTTTTGAAGTATAAAACTTCATAAATAGTTGGACAAACTTTTCCAAAATAGAAGTTTGTGGGGGGGGGGGGGGGGAGTAAATTTCCTCTTACAGTTCAATTATGATAATTGGTTTGTAGAAAAGGCATTTAACACTATGTGTGTGGCTTTTAATTTTTCCAGCGTTAACCATGACGTGTTGGCCTTGATTTCCCCCCCATCACAGTATTGGCCAAGCCTGTAACTGCTAATAGCATCTCAGCTTGGGAAGGATGGATGTATTCAGTTTGACATAACTGAGAAAAGACTAATCTCAACTTAATTGGGGTTGGAGTTCCTATTGTCTATAGCGGAGTAAAGTCCTGCACAATTTACTAACTTTACCTGTTTTCCTGTTACCAAAATGAGTGGTATTTTTACTGGAAAAAGAGGTTGCTTATATACATGTTGGGGGAGGAAGGGGCAAATCAGTAGAGTGCTTCATACTTGGTTTGGAAAAGAAAACTGAGGTTCCTGGAACTAGTTAAATTGATGCTTTCTCATATAGTGGTTATGGACCCCATCCAGAAATAACACACAACTAAGCTAACAGGGAACATTTCCATTGTAAACTGAGGGGCATAAATACGAAGCACGATAGCAAAGGGTGGCATGAAAACTCTCCCAGCGGATAACGTTATATACAAACAATGTGTACCGACTTCAGAAAAATGCCAAATCAAAGATTCGGTGTCAGAATTAAAGGAGGGGAGGGAATGGAAAGGGAAAGGGATATTTTTCCTCGCGCTTTTCCAGACTTTCTACTTTAGCAGTTTACAGCTGGGTTTTATGCTAATAGTGGTCCCAACACTGAACTTTTTACTTTGCAAGTGCCATCCCTCTACCATATAAACTATACATTATAGTCTGGATTCCTTTGTTTAAGGACAGATTGTTGGATGTGTCCTAGAAAGTACAAAATTAACAAGCCACAGCTCAAAAACTTATAAAGAAAACCATACATTTTAACATAGTTCTAATTAGAACTGGGGCTTTTGCCATTTCGTGAGTGAACCTGTGCCCATTGGATCATACAAAATAAAGCCAGAGTAGGGCAGCATTTTAAACCAGGCTTTGTTTTAACTCATTGCTTCCTAAAACCACTGACTCTGCTCCTCGTGAAAGATGAGTAGCTGACTATGTAAAATGAGATCAGAAAATCCTCCTTATAAGCCAAGAAACAATTGTAATGTGAAACAAGGAGTTGTAAGAAAAATTAGTGTCAGTTCTCTTCTAACGAGGTCTAATAGAATTATTCGAGCTCTCCTACCAGAGGTTAGGGAAATCTCAGCATCTCTAGCATGTGCTCTCACAGCCGTAGATATATCATCCATTTACTTCAGTTCTTCCAACTTCACACGGGCTCTTGGCTGGCTGGAGAGAAAAAAAAAAAATCAAAACTTCTTAACATTATCTGCCCGTGTTTACAAGAGATGGAAACAGTTTCTTGGATTTTTATGTTCTGACTGCATCACTGTTAAAATTAAACTTGTCAGCGCATCTCTAAGACAACAGAAGAATGATTATGGCATAGCATCACATTGTGATTCAGGGTATAATCATTTACAGTCTTTCAATCTGGCAGCAACTTTATCATGATAGTAATATAGTTCCAGGATAAGTTAAAAGTAAAACCTGCAAAGTAATTTGGGAATGGGGTGGTGATGAGCAAGAGTGAAAGAATTTAGTATTGATATACCACAGGAGAGCTGACAAAAGAGCCTGGGAGAGGAGAACTCGAGCACTGCTGGCAGCGGCACCCAATTGTGCTCAAGACAAAGGCCCTGGCCCTTCTTGTCCCCTAGTAATTCCAAATCTTGGCCAGGAAGAAAGGGAAATAATTCCACTGCAAGTCACCAAAACGCTATCTGAAATGAATCCGGTTTGACGCCAATGGCAAAGATAAGATCCTCCATGTATAAAAACTCTCAAGCTTGTGACTAATGCGCTACAGAAACATCACCTCCCCTCACCAGCGGTGATTCCCTAAATCCAGATTCAATGTATTTTGCCATTTTAAGGGGAAGAAGCTGGCACTGCTGCCTGTGCCTCAGAAAGTTTCTAGCAATCTTGCTGGCAGCGTTGCCTCCACCTGTGAGGCAACAAAACATCACGAACCGGCAGCAGAAGCTGCTGACTGTATTCTGTGCAGAATACGCTTGAGGAAAGAAAAGTGTCGTCGTGATATAACGCAAGAATTGCACCAGGCCTAGAGTACCATCCAGTTTCCAATTTTTCTGCAGGTGATGTTTGTACCGGACTTGGTCTGGATATTACAGCTGGAAAAATGAGACTGCTGGAGAGCTCTAGCTGCTCCCTATTTGCCAGCAGGATCCCCTGGAGCTGTGGCTGGCTAAGCATAATTAAAGTCGTTAGCTAGACTGGGAGCAAAGCCAGGGCCCACCAAACTCCCAAGAACATGAGAACATAAAAATGGCATAAAGCCAAATGTGCTTCAATTACAGTTGATAGCAGTGGCTGTTTTGGCTAGCTAGGTATTTTGTCTACTAACCATTTGAGTTGTTGTTTTGTTTTGTTTTGTTTTTTTGATTAATCAAGACATGGCCTGAGCAGAGAAATGATGGAGTTGAACCTGAGCAGAAATCTGTGCTAAAGGATGGGGGAGTCCTGTCACATAGAAAAGCAAAAGAAAAAAGAGAAAGAAAACGTCCTATTCTTTGCCACCTCGGGCACACAACTGTACAGGAGCGCCGAGACTGGCCAGCCATGCACAGATGTCTTTTCCAGCTGTGCTAGAGGCAGAAATTGGTGCCAACAGTTCAGAAATCACTGTTTTCACTCCCTGTATTGCTCACCGCAATCCCTCTGCCGAGGCTCACCCACGTCCAGAGCTGCTTGCGGGACCAGGCAGGCGACGCTGCCTCCTCTTCCCGTCAAAACTCACTAGTGAACAAAGCTCGACCACTGCAGCCTGGACAAAGCTGGCTCGTTTCCCTTATTCTGGTACAATCTCCTTTTGCTCATCTTTTGCAGCTAAGGTCGTTCCACAGTCTGCATCTGAGGAGCCAGATGGCCAAAGTAATTATTGTCGGTGGAGGTTCCTGGCCGCAATAAATAGCAACATTGGAAGGTGCAGGGTGACAACAATGTCACCCTTCTGCACCCCATGGCCCTGTTAGAGCCCAACAGCGGCAACAATTAAGCTTCAAACTAAACACTCAGATGGTTGCAAAGCACTGTACGACTTAACTGAGAGTTAAACAGGTAGGAAAAGGCACAGGGGAAGGACTCCGGTAACCAATGCAAAGCCATGAAAAGGCACGGTCATGACTTACTGCTACCAGCCAGCGGGGGTCTGGGCACGCGGAAACCGTGGCCGTGGCCGGGCGCAGCGGCTCTGCCAGCACCAGCCGGCTGCTGCCGCGGGGGGGGGGGGGAGTATGAAAGCGCCAGAAATGCGAGACTTTCTCAGCCTGGTGCGGGAGGGGCCGCGGCCAGGCGGTACAAAGCCGGCGGAGCTACCAGCTGAATTTTCAAACCGGGAGCGCTCGGAGCCGGGAGCGCGGGGCGGCGCGGCGGGGGCGCGCAGGTGCCGGGGGCCGGGGCCGGGGCCGGGGCCGGGCCGGGGGCGGCGCCCACGCTCCGCCCGGCTGCGGCGCCGCCCCGCCGCGCAGCCATGGCACGGGGCCGCGGAGCCCCGCCGCGGCGCTAGCCCGGCAGCATGAGCCGCTGGCCGCCGTGCCAGGCCGGCCCCAACGGCACGGAGCCCGGCGCCCTGCGGCCGCGGGGCAACGGCACGGGCCGGGCGGCGGAGGGCTGCGGCGCCGTCTCCGTGGCCTTCCCGCTGACCATGATGATCACGGGTGTGGTGGGCAACGCGCTGGCCATGGGGCTGGTGTCCCGCAGCTACCACGCCAAGGAGAACCGGCGCAAGCGCTCCTTCCTGCTCTGCATCGGCTCCCTGGCCCTCACCGACCTGGTGGGGCAGCTGCTCACCAGCCCCATCGTCATCTCCGTCTACCTGTCCAACCGGGCCTGGGCCGCCGTGGACCCCTCGGGCCACCTCTGCACCTTCTTCGGCTTCAGCATGACCGTCTTCGGGCTCTGCCCGCTCTTCATCGCCAGCGCCATGGCCGTGGAGAGGGCCCTGGCCATCCGCGCGCCCCACTGGTATGCCAGCCACATGAAGACCCGGGTGACACGGCTGGTGCTGCTGGGCATCTGGCTGGCTGTGTTCGCCTTCGCCCTCCTGCCCGTGGCCGGCCTGGGGCGCTACACGCTGCAGTGGCCCGGCACCTGGTGCTTCATCAGCCCTGGGGACAACGAGTTCACCGGCAGCATCTTCTTCGCCTCCACCTTTGCGTTCCTGGGGCTCTCCTCCCTCTTTGTCACGGTGGCCTGTAACCTGGCGACCATCAAGGCCCTGGTGTCTCGCTGCCGGACCAAGGCCACAGCCTCTCACTCCAGCAAGCAGTGGGGGCGGATTGCCATGGAGACGCTGATCCAGCTCCTGGGCATCATGTGTGTCCTCTCCGCGTGCTGGTCACCGCTGCTGGTAGGTGCCTTTCTGTTTGCTGCAGGAACAGCCTCCCCAGGGGAAGCAGAGCAACCCAAGAGGTCCCAGCTGACAGACGGGGCTGCATGTGCAGTGGAGAGGGAGGTGCAGGGACTCGTGGGGAAAGCGGGAAGGACAGCATGACCATGAAGGACCTTGTAGGAGAGAAAGCAGGGAGATGGTGACTTGAGGGAGAAAGCCTTGGGGAGGACAGGCAGGGAAGACTGGTAGATGAGATGCTGGGAGAGGTTCATGAGCATCGCAGAAGTTTAGCGTACTTGGAAAAGTAAGACCAAGGAGCAGGAGCAAGAGGCGGGGGGGATGATCAGTAAGGGTCTTGTAAAGAGGGCAAAGGCAGAACATGAGGAGATTGTGGGTCTCAGAGAAAGACACTGAAGACGGCAGCGCCTGTGGCAAGGAGCCACAAGCAACAGGCAAATGACGGAGAGGTTTACGGGGAAGGTGGGAAGACCGGTGCCAGCAGTGGGCTCCGACGGCAGGACAAATCTGGGCTCCTGCTGCCCTCTGAAGCTCGATAGGGAGATTTTACTTACCTGCTAGTGCAAATAGGGTCTGGAGATGATGAAACAAGGGAAGCTATGACCTCCTTGCTCCTCATTTGGGGGAACCTGTGAAGAAGATTATCCAGACGTTACTGTGATGAAGCCCTGTGCTAATGGAGAGAGTCATTTAATACTTTTTATTTACTCCTGGTTTGTAGCAAACCCCTACTTTAATGCTTTATGAGAAAAGAATGTGACTTGTGACTTTGCAAGTAACTTCTGGTTTTCAGAAGGTAGTTCATTACATCTTATTTAGGGCAGTGGGGTGTGTGTGTGCTTGTTTGTTTTAAGACCCCTTGCATGCTTTGTTCTTCCTCACTTTTATGTCTCTCCCCTCCCCTTGTCAAACTGGGATAAATCCCTCCTCGTGATATAGGAGCAGAGGAGTATGAATCCAGGTCTCTCACTGCCATATGGGATGAGGGCACATCTAGGAGTCCTGTACACCAGGTAAAAAGGGCAGCTTATTCTGCTGTCAGAGGACAGTGTGATTTTTTGGACTCTTTGTACTTGGAGCCCTTAAGCAGCAAAGGGGTGTAGATGGCTATGATAACTATGAAATTACATGACAGGTATTTCATGGCCTGAGAAGAATTTTTCTTATGTACAGAGAACTTGAGCTCTTATGAATGGAGCTATAGTAAGAGGAACTGCATTCATTCTGCCGTCAGTCCTAGGTGTCTGGCTAACCTCTTCCGTTTTTGTGACACGTCTCCTTAGAAGTTATTCAGAGTCCTGCTGTCCCGCTGATGGGCGCAGTTAAGTCCCAAAGAAAAATCACTAAAATTGTTTACTTTCACAAAAGTTACTGCTGCATGCTTGCCCATAATTGAACAGATGAAAAAATTAGATGACAGTTGCTAGAATTCAGTCCAGTATATTTGCCTCTGGGTCATTGTTTTTGTTCTTTCTGTCCAGAAGCAGGTGCTGCTGTGTCCTTTGTAGCAGAGGCAGCAGGCAGCTGAGGCTGTTGCACAGTTTGGGTGTAAGCAACCTCGTAGCCTTGAGCAAAAATGTCTCGCGTCGGGTGTTCTTTCCTCCTCTTTCAAAACCTGAATACCCAGGAAAATCAGTGGCAGTGCAGTGAGTCCTCTCAGCGGTTTGCTTGCAGTGATATTTTTGCAGTTTCAAAAGTCAGAAGCCAAATTAATATAGTCTGCCCCCACTTCACTGAGTGGGTCTCGGGGCAATGGAGGGGAGGCTGCTGCAGAGTGGGGATGAGTTAAGGCAAGGTCTGCTTTAATCAGACATTGGTGCCATCAGAAAATATTCAGGGTGCTGGCAAGAGCCAGCTGAAATCCTTTTGACAGTCGGAGCACAAAGGCAAATGGGAGGCCAGCACTGCCCTCGCTGCAGGAGCCTGAGGCTTCCCGGCCAAAGGCAGGGGCAGTTGAACAGACGCTCCCTGGCAACCCTTTGCGTTCATGTGTGTGACTGCTGCCCGAGAGCTCTACCTCCGAGGGCATTTGTGAACAGTTTGCTTCCCTGTGCACCAGCAACGCTTCAGAGCCAGCAACACGTCCTGCAGAGACCTAGCTGGGTAAAACTTCTCTGTCTTGTGAGCAGTGCTCCCTCCAGACTTCACAGTCCCAAAATCAAGAGTCACAATTAGAGAAGAGTTTTTTATACACACATTTTAATATTTTTTATACAACTGCGCAGAATGTATTGGGAGGCCCAGACTGTGATGTCCCTTCTGGAAGAGTGAGCGTGGACTAATGCCGGTACAACGGGGATACTCTGCTCTAAGTGAAATTGAAACCAGGCCTAATATCTCCCATAGAGAGAGAAGCCTAAGTATAACCTCCCCTAGGTAGCGGAGTGTAAAGTGCAGTAAATCCAAGTGTATAAGAATTGTAAATGGTATTTAGTTCTGCAGATACACTTTCAGTTTGATCTACATACTTGTTATGAAAAATCATTAGATTACTTCTTAATTTACTTAAATATTGTGTGGAATGATCACACAATCGGAAGAATGCTATGGACCAAAAAAAAAAAAAAGATAATAAGCTTTAAGACTGTTCCATAAGAATTGCTGATGTTCAGGCAAAAGAAGATATTTTAGCATCTTTTTTTTTTTTTAATCAAAAAAGATCATTTAACTTGCAAAGACCAGGCCTAAAGAGACCTTTTCAGTGAAATTCAAGTTGTAGACCTCATTTAGCCAATAGATGCATCATTTAGCTGTTGAAGAAATCTAGTTTAAACAAGAATCTAGGGATCTTCGGAGGTGATTTTTGACTTAAAAAAACAGAAAGAAATCCGAATTTTGTAACTGAGAAATAATGGATTCTGATAACTGTTACTGTTAGATAAGCAATGCCTCTTTACACAAACAACAAAAATTTGTGTTTACAAAAAACACAAATAGTGGTTTTTAGGTTTCCTCTATTAATGGAAATGGCAAAATCAAATATGAGTTAAGAGAAAAGTGAAACTTCTGATAATAGAAAACTAGGCTGTACTCTACGTGCTTCAGAGAAGTGTTCCTCTTTTTTCTGATTTGTACTGTATTTGGTGGAAGAGAGGAACTGCATTTGTAATGCAGGTTATCAGCTCTCCTTTTGTGTGCAGTCAAGATCTTACTTGCATTCAGCAGAGAACTTAGAAAAACGTTCCACTTAACTAAGTTGTATTTCTTTATCGTAAGTGGTTTCCAGCTTGCATTAATTTTATTTATTTGGGGATATAACTATTGAACGTAGTTACTGAAATAAAGCAACGGCAGATTGAAGTCAGTCTGAGGTAAAAGAGAGCAAGCTGTTCCTTGTTTGCACAGAAACACAGGTGCAGCACAGACTGGAATTTTCATAATAATTCTTTTAGTAGCTCCAGACTACAAAATCCATTCGCTCACCAGCTAGTCTCAAGGGTATCTAAAGCAGAAATGCTTGTGTATTCTGCTGCTTTTCTTATTAAAAGACTTCTTCTCTTTAACCCTTCTGTCAGATGGAAATCAAATACATTCTTCTATACAGGTATTTTAATTAAAATATAGTATTTTGTAATATTTTTAGATGTGCAAAATATAGCTACGGGAAGCACCTTTATTTAAGATTAAAAGATAACGCTACCACTGAACTGCACGGAAAACAGATTGCTTTCTCTGTGATTCAGTACCTCTTTTCCTGCTAATGCTTCACTTCTGTCTGAGGCTGGAATAGCCACCTGTTTCAGATGGCTGAAGTTGCCCTAGTGTACTGATCATTTCATTTTGGCCATGCTGACAGGGAAAGCTTGGATTTTGCTGGACTGTGTTTTTCCAGATAAGGATTTTTACCAAGTGGTAAAAATCAGACTGTGTATTTGTTCTCCTTGGAAGCCTGTTAGACTTGACTGGGACTTGTCCTGCATCCCTGCATTATCATCTCCTGTAAACGTGTTCTTCTTATGAAAATCCTCATCCTTCTCTAGCAATTCTCCCACAATTGATTTCACTATTTTATGTTTCACAGAGGCGGAGAAGTGATTTGCTTGAGGTTGCTCTGCAGGTGAGCGTCCTGTGGGATGGAAAGGTGAGAGGGAACTGTGCACAGTTCTGCCAGATGTGCAGTACTGCAGGGCACAGAGCAGCATGAAGGTGATGCAGAACAGACTCTGAGAAGCTACTGTTATCAGGAAATATTATTTCTGTTACATCTGTGGTCCATGCACCCCCAGAGGCAGTGAACAGCCCTACTGCAAAGATAAGGTTCCTAATAAAGGTAGTCAGGTGCCATAGAAATGAGATCCTTTCCAGTTCACTATCAAGCCACAATGAGGGGGTGTCCCTTCAAGCTTGGCTAATGTGGATGCCAAACGCCCTTGAGTGGTCTAGTTGGCTGGACTTGTCTTGGCAGTAGTTCTATCAAAAAAAAAAAAATTTTCTACCCCCCCCACCCCCCCCAAAAAAAAAAAAAGAAATCCATGTCTTTCTGGGCACCTGGGGTTCTCTTTCAGGAGTCCACAAGCAGAGGCTGTAATAACACTTGGCTTGCTCAAACTGAAGGCTTTCATTCTGCCTCAGTTCCAGCAGAGTTGGTGAGAGTGAATCCTAAAATTTTAATGAGACAAAGTTACCATTTTTATTTTCAAATAAGGTGGTAGACAGGATTTTCCCTTGCAACAACTAACAATATCCTATCTTCTCCATCATGTCTTCTGCACAGTTCATTCACCAACCGTATAAATAGTGACAGTGACTATTTCATCAGGAGAACCCTCTGTACCTTCTACAGCTCTCTTTGCTGCCCGTACTTTTAAGCACCAGATTAGGACAAATGGGAGAGGAGAAGCAGTGTAAACAAATGGCTCTGATGATTACTAAATATATTACTCTATGCATTTTGAGCCAAATTTCTTTTTAGTAAAAATAGCGTAACTCCACTGACTTTATTCCACCTGATGTTGTGACTCTGGATCTTTTATAGTCCTTCTTTTAATTAATTTAGAAGACCAATACAGGCTGTAATAAACAACCTCTAAGGCTATCGCACTGAATTAAAATTTCCAGTAGAGCAATCGATGATCTGACAAATATTCCAGTAGAGGAATATGAGGCAATAAAGACAAAAATAAGCAGCAGTTGACTGCTTGAGAAATGTATTTTATTGGTCTAATATTTTTTGCAGTTCCATGGATTCACTAACAAAGGAACAAGACGGCAAGGGCTACCAAACCAGAGCTACTGCAGAGTTCACAAACAGAAGGGCTAGGGGAGCTGATCTGGAAGAAAGTAATCCGAATATGTGGAACGACAAATATTGTTTGGTTTCCATTTGCTGTAACATGGACCACAGGCATATTTACACAATAGTGCTACTATTTACAGTATGGCAACGCCTTATATCCCACTCAGGATGGGGGTGATGCTAGAATCTAGGTGGGTGCAGATGTTACAGACACACATAGACTAGGCTGTGAGTATGACAGTATCTTAAACATCTGGAAAGGGCGGAGGAGGAGGAGGAGGACGAGGAAGTGACTGAATCATGCAGTTGCATAGGTCTAGTGCACAACAAGCTGTTTTTGATGCAGTTTGGATCTGTATCTATCTAGTATTTTTTTTTAGTCTACCAATGGTTATGTCCCTTTATCTTCATTTCAAATTAAATATAGCAGATGGAATCCTCAACTGCTATTTTAAGGAAACAAAAAAAATTCTACTTCACTGTTTGAGTTGCCCTGCAAGTCTTTCCCTGGGTCAACGCATGGTTATTGATCTGGCACCCAGAAGATCCTTTGAATGGAAAAATCCTGCCCTATAGCCCCTGCTCCCTGGTTACTCTTCCTTGCGACTGTTCCTTTGACTGTCTCCGTTTCCAGGCATAGCAAGAATACAGATGCGGCACTGGGGGATGATGCTGCACTCTGAAGCTGGCATTCTGTGGAAAGACCTTGACTAGGATCACTTGGCTTGGATTGTGGCTGATACAGATTGTGCTGATTCTTTTGAAAGGCTGAAGTTAAGAAGCTGCATAGGGCTTTGAATAATGAATTATGAATACAGTTCCTCAGGCTGTTCCTTGCATTTTCAGGACTGGCTGCCAGTCTATTTAGTGTATGGTACCACTGACCTTTGCAAACACAGTAAATCAAATTGTACGTCAGAGCCATTGTGCATAAGCTACGCCTTGTCCTTGATATATATACACTGTGGACACAACAAAGTCTGTGGACATACTGCATCCCAATTCTGCAGGATTTTGAAACAGTAACTGCAACCAGTCAAGGTTTTCAAGTTATATTCGGAAAAGATTTGCAAGCAGAAAAAGGACCTGTGCAGGAAAACGCAGCATTCAATAGCCCTGTCCTAGAGCTTATATGCTATATTCTCTGTACTCCTACTCCTGGCTTCCCAGATGTCCAAGTCGGGTCACATTACCATTGTTTAGTTTATGGTTTGGACTAGGTAGCTAGCAACAAGGCCAGCTCTGAGTTAGCTGACGTCCATAATAAAGGAGGCACTCTCCTCACATCAGCTCTGTCTTTTTCCTTTCCCACCCTACTTTAAACCATCCAAGAGCTTCACTCTGTGTCACAGCCAGGTGTAAGAGCACAGGTATTTCCTCAGTACACAGCTGACAGCCACATCCCTTGGCAGCAAGTTCCATGCTAAATGTCTGCTCAGAAGACATTTATAAGCTCCTGGGAAAACACTTTGCAATACAAAACCTAGCGTAGTTATATCTGTAGAGAGGCAACTAAATGCCCTTAAAATGGTATTGTATGTAAAAACAGCTGCAGTTAATACAGAAAGCTCGGGAGAAACTTTAGACAGCAGACACCAACTAAACCATGGAAAAGCAAGTATGTCTTTGATACCTTTCAAAATGTGATTCATATTTCCCATAGTTATACATAAATTGGTGTATGAAAGCCTCACGACACCCAGAACTATCTCACTAGCTTTAAAAGACCAAAAAAAGGCTGCTCGCTATTTTTACCTGAGTAAACAGCAGCCTGCTAATAGACAGTGATCTTGTGGCTGGACAACAACATCCTGAGCTGAGGTCTCCTTCCATCGCAGGTTTTCAGTGCAACCTGTAGAAGTCAGTTCAACCCTTGGCGGTGTTTTACTTTTCTAGGCTGTAACATGAGAATAAAGGTGTCCCAGTTACATGAAGCTCATTTCATTGATACTCATAAAGCAAGTTAATATCTTAACTTAGAAAGTGACGAAGTATCAAGTACTGTTATTTTAGCTGATTGTATCGTTATAGTGCAGTCGTCAGTTGAGAAGTCCTTTAAAGACTGTAAGCCTTGTAGCAATCCGTAAGAAAAACAGATCCTCTCTGTTGCCTTCCCCGCTTCATAAAGCATACCAACAGCACAAATAGTCTCTGATATCTTGATATTTTTAAAACGAACAATAAAATCACTGACAGCTCTGTCTGCTGGTGCTGGAGTACAGCAGTTGGCACTTTGAAGTACAAGTGATAAAGTTATTCTAAAGTATGGATTTGGGGGGGGTGAAAGTATTACTCAATGCTGCCCGTTCTCTGGCTTTTCTGAATAAATTGCCTAAATTTCTGACTCCATTGCAACATGTTTGGCCTAGCCACCTATAAAGAAAAGCTGACCGCTTATTATGCTCTGATGTGTGCCAGCCATGTAACACTTACCCATGGCATAACCCCTGTCGCTCGGTGCTGCATAACTAGTATCGCATATGAAGATGCTGCCGCCTCTGCATGCAGTCAGTCCCCCAAATCCACCTGCATGTGCCCTTTGGCTCCCAGGCCAGAGCTCGCTGAGCTGTGTTGTGAAGTATGGGTGATATCAATTACGAACAATGCTACTTGTCGTGAAACACTGTTATAGGGTTATGATTGTACAGTGTAACTATCATCTCTCAGTCAAGCCAACTCGGCTGTTGTGGGAAATGAACTCCTGAATATATTACTCTAGTCACTGAGGGAGCTTAACTGAGGGGAAAAAAATCGGAGGAAATACAGGTCAGGTTAACACAAAATGCAGCCTGCAGCTTTTGACAAAACAAAAAGACGGAAATAAATTTTTATGTTGACTTAAAATGTGTTCTCAACCCTAGCCCAGAACACTTTTATTAGCCTTTCGTTCTTTTAATTTGTCTCAGTTCATAAACGGAATAGTCCACCTTAAAAACCAAAGCTTCTATAAACCAAAGCTTCTTAAAAACCAAAACATCTATCTATTTCAGTATTTAGATATTTTAGTATTTGAAATTCTTTTTTCTGACGTTTACTGTTCATAACGTAATTTTGAACAGCTCTACTTATTATGAGTTACCCAGCTATTCATTGCAATTATGATAATATAATGGTGACATGAGTACTTTCAAGTCAATTTTGCAAGGTCAGTAATTTCCCCTTCTAGCAAGTCCATCTTGAATCGCTACGATTTAGTACACAACCTTCTGCTGTGTCTCAATCAGAGAAGCAGCATGTTCTTTCTCATTTTAGCATGAGATCCATAAATCAATCTGACTGATAGATGGAAGGTAGCATTTTATCACTCTCATTTTACACATAGAGACAGAGCTGCTCTCTCAATCATAGTCATTGTGGTTTTTTACTTACATGCTGTGATCTTGGCTTGACTTGGATGCGGGAGGAAAAAAACCTCCAACAGAATTTTGTCTTCTGGGATATTTGCATATAGTGATACAGATACGGTTTCTTAAAATATATCATTTTTCCTCCTAACTTTCCTCAGATAACGATGTTGAAAATGATCTTCAGCCACACATCTTTTGAACACTGCAAAGGATTCTCCAATGCCACCCAAAGTTCAGAACTGCGGAAAGAATGCAATTTCTTCTTGACAGCTGTGCGCTTGGCCTCACTAAATCAGATACTGGATCCATGGGTTTATCTGCTACTGCGAAAGATCTTCCTCCAGAAGTTCTTTCAAGCAGCCAATGCTGTCTCCAAGTGCTCTAACAACGAATGGAAAGAGAGATCGATCACGTTGTCAGAGGAAATCAGACGGACAACAGTGTGACGGAACATTGATCAATCTATTTGCCTGAAAACTACTTTTGCCAACAAGTAGTTTTAAATCTTACTGTGAATTGGGGTATCTGTAGCATGTTAGTGTCTGCATAAATAGCTGAAAATGGTATTAATGAATGGACTTAAGAGTGCCAAATAATTATATATCCTATGTGCCAAAAATTCTCTCACATAGACAAAGGAATTGGTTCTGTTGCTAAATTCTGTTGTCATCGCAATTCATAACTGAGCTGCAGAACATTACTTTTTGTGTGCCTAAAATATATTTTGGAGGGATTTTTCTTGCATTAAGGGAGAAAAAATGATTTTCATATCAGGAGAGACTTGGAACATAGATTCAACAGTTAAATTACTAAAGAGACCTATTCCTGTCTATAAGCTTAATGCTAAGAGTATCTACTTCAGAGTCTTTCTTCCTCCTTTCTATTTTCTGGAGGTGTGGGAGGAGAAAGGGTCAAAAATACAAATATTAGGAAACTTCCTCTGGATTTCAGTGGCTTAAAACTGAAAAGGTTGCGTTGAAGCAATGATGGTATTGTTCTCTTTCAAGAGGTGAAGGTAAAATGAGTCTTACGACACACGGACTTGCCATGATAAATATTCTTTTTGTGTGAATACTAAAGTAAACTCATCTGCTGAGTAGGATGTAGCATTAGGATAAATAGCACAAATGAGAAATCTATGATTCTTTTTTTAAAATAGCAGCCTGTGAAATACTCAGGCATAACAAGAACTGCTGTTAGCAAAGCACACTATAAAACTACTTTGAGCAGATGGAAAGAGTGATAAAGAGGTTGTAAGAGACAGTAAATGTTCTTCTTCCTGTAAATTATTGGCAAAGGCTTGCAAAGCCGAAAATACTGCTTTCATATGAGTAGTTTTATTTGGAAATGCACATGCCCAGGAATAAAATGAGCAGCGAAAGATTCTTCGGTAATGCGGAGGCCACTCAAAAACTCATTACTAAAATACCCTACAAAGTGGCCAAAACACTACTTGAGAGCAACAGATCTCTTTCCTCTTCCCCCTCAAAAGATGGATTTGAGAGCTCTGGCAGCCTTGGGAATTTTTAAAATAAAGCAGACTAGGAGAATTGGGTAGCAGTATGTCCATTAGTCAGGAGTCATTACCTTTCTCCCAGGTAACTTTCAGGTTTGATTAAAAAAATGAGTTCTCATCCATGTGTATCATATCGGAAGTTTGTTTTTATACAAGTACTACATTTTCTTTCACGTTTCCTTTACCCTTTTATAGCCTCAAATATCTCCCATAAATTAGGTGCAAATACAATAAAATGCAATATGTTGTATAGTTTTTTATACCATATATTGTATGCCACATAATACCAAATTCAGGCACCTTAAAGGCAAATGCAATTCTGCATACGCTAGGAATTTCTTGCCTAGAATCTATATTTTTAATTCTCTTCCTTTTTTAATAAAAGTTTAACTACTCAAAAGAGATGGCTGCTCACTTTTCCGATTCTGCTCCTGAGTTGTCTAATTGCTTATCTTCATAACAGTCAAAGAAAAATAATTTGGCAGCAGAATCCACTGTCTGTAAATATCTAATTATACCTGGGAGTTTAGTGTGACCTAAAAGCTAATGTCTTTCTTTTAATTTAAGAGCCAGCCTAAAACCACAGTGAGGCACTTTGACATTTTGTAAGCTACTGCCTTTATTTTATAAATACTTATCCTCCTCCTCAATTTAAATGTAAAATAAATTGCTCTTTCAGTTATGGGTCATCTGAGTGAGGAAGCAGTGACTGAAGCCTGCCGTCGTCAGCGACAGGTAGGCTATGTCACCAGTGTCCCATGTCGCCGGTGTCCCGGTGGGGCACTGGGCTGCCGTGACTCAATTGCTCCATGTATCTGGGCCAGTTTATCATCAGCTGCTGAAGCATTTCTGCGCTCTGCCTCAGCATGAACTCTACTTCTCCTCCATCTGAACACAACATGTAATTCTGATCTTAAAATGCTGATGCAACAAAGAGCAAGGCTGGTTTCTACAGCGAAACCAGAAGTGCCGCATGCAGCCTGTGGCATTTGTGCCCCAGCAGCAAGGAGGTATCTGGCTGGCTGTGCCTTTGGGGCCGCGGGAGCTGCGCTGGGAGCCGCGCGCCCCGGCAACAGTTGCACCACGCGTGGGCAGGCGGTGAGCCTAACAGCTGCACCTGCCTGCCTGTGCACAGCACTGCGAGCCTTTACCTCATTTACTTGTGCGCACTTTGGGAAACACAATGAAATGTGTATTGTAAAATAAAAATTTTACTCATTCTCTTTGAAAAAGTGCCTTGCATGATTCGTACTTTTTTTTTTTTTCCCAGAATGTAAAAAGTCTGTTCTGTCCAAAGGATTAGTACTGTTCAATTTATGTACATTAGCTTTTTAAAACAAATAAATAAGCTGGTCACTTGTGAAGTATGTCAGAATGACCTTAATAATTACACTGAATCATTCTTTGTCAAGAAGTTTCTGAATAGCAGCACTTACCTAGGACATAGCTTACTCTGAGATCCTAACTGGGACAGTTAGGGAGTCTGGGAGAAAGGACTCCTTTTTTAATCAGCTCTTTACAGTGGCAATAGGAAAAGTCTATTTTTTTCCTGTAAGCAAACAATGAACTACGTGGTAACGAAAGAGCAGCTAAAACGTGTCATGCCTTACGTCAGCTGCTTAAGTGGATCCATTGTTCTGTTCTGGATTGAATGGACACAGGGTTGTTGTTACTGCTAAAGGTTGGGGATGATTTCGCTTTAGTTTGCTTAAAATAATTGTGTTCCTTCATGCCTTTTCATAGTAAAATAGGACACATTTTTTAAATATGGAGAAAAAGGCAATTCTGTCTGTCTTTGGGTGCAGTAATACGAAGACGATAACATTAAATACCAGAAAAATGGGAAGGAATGTCTGCTTTTAACTTGTTTACAGAAAAGGAGTTTAAGCACTATTTGCCAGCCATGACTGACATAACATGACATGGCTGGAAGAACGCACTTTCAAAAATGAATTCAAAGATCTTCAGCGTAAATGAAAGTTTTCATTTCCCATTTGTTTGTTTGAGTGGGAAGGTGTATTTTTGTTGCATATCTTTAAAGATATCTTCTATGTGATGTATTTAAATTTCACTATGGTAGTATTTCTAAGACTGGTTAATATGTTGTACTTCTGTCAAAGATTTTATGGAAACAGTAGTGTATGGAAAAATTATTTTGAGCTCATTGTTTGCCTTAAGACCTAGCCTGTTCTTGTAACGAATACATGTGTGTTGCATCAGTCAGAATAAAAGTTCAGCAGAATAACTGTCTCTAGTTCCTTGATTACTCCTTCCCGGAACGTAACTTTATAACAATTTCAAATAACCTGAAGTAGCCTTCAGTGAAAGTGTTACCTTCAGTGTCAGTTATGAACCAATTGCTGAGCTGACTTGGCTGGCACCTATGGGTAGAGGATCCTTTTTTGGAGAATTAGGATAGCCAGCATGCTCAGGTCCCTTCATTGAAATGCACACAGGACAAGCTGTTTACAGCAGGCTTCTGTTTACACAAAGGCGGCGTTCTTCGGGCTTCGTGTTACCTTCCTGAGCAGCTGACTGGAAACAAGGAATCCCTTCTCCTCTGTTAAGTATCCTGGTCTCCTCAATGCCAAGGGGAAGTTCCCCCATGAGGAGGAAAGCCCCAAGTTTTTCTTCTCCGCAGATTAGGAGAAAAGTAATTCAGCAGTTTTATTGTTGAATTTACCTGGTGGTGGCTTTTCCTGTATTTAAAGATTTTAATTCTTCCTTAATTTAACCCCATGATTTGTTCTGGGGTGTTACAACTGATACTTCTTGTGCCACATCTATATAATCTGGGATGTAAAGTAATTTGGGACATAGTGTGCTTAGCATTGTTGGATGTGAAGGCAGGGCACAGATAGATACCATAAAGTGCTCTTGTTTCTGAGCAGTGTTTAGGCACAATCATAGTTCTCATATGTTATTTTTCTCTATCAGGTCAATAAGCAAAGGCCTCTAGAGGTGTGAGGATGGAGCAGAGCTGGCTGGCTAAGAGGGAATGGCGTCCCAGAGGTCTGGGGCAGGAAGGTAGGCATGTGCAGAACTACCACATTCTGACTGCTGCTGCATCCAAAGCTTGCCAAAACACATCACACACTTGCCCACCTGTCCCTATAGCAGGATCCAGTATGTTACATGACCATTTTCTGGAACTACTTAGCACAGCATTATGAAGTTGGTTTTTTTTTAATTCCATGTTTTCACATTCATATTGGGTTGCATTCAGTTTTCTGAGAGCATCAGTGTTTGCCACTGTCAGTGAAGGAACTTTTGTTGAAGAAATTTTAAAACAAGAAGCAAAAGACAAGTACTAGCCATTCCCCAATGGTGGTGTTATCTCACTCCTACAGGAATTACAGACCCTAACACACAAGCAAAGCAGCTTGCTGGAGAGCAGATGGCAGGTCTGTTCACTACCTGTTGCACAGTCTAGTCCACACAGGTTTGAAATTTGTGTTGCTGTTGTGACAATAAAGAGGAATATCTCAAAAATCATTTGCCAAGCATTTCTAAGCACAGAGTTAATTACAAACCAACCAGAATTCCAAAATGCTTCTTGGCCTTTTACCCACAAAGGCATTTTTCCAGAACACTAGTTAACTAAGGCACTAGGGTGATGTCTCTGCTACAGATACATCAGGAAAAAGCAGAATTCAGTCACAATGAATGGATGACGATTCTTCTGGAAGATCAAAAGATGATGAATAAGTTTTCTTGGAATAGGAAGGCTTTGCATTTTTGTATTTTCTCTTAAAATTTCATGCCACTGCAATCGAATCACAATTAGGTAGCCTTTACCTTACTAAAAGTAAAAAATCAACTAGCTTGATTCTGAATTATGAATGAATTAGAGGTTTCCACTGGATATATTTGCATCTGCAGTAGCATTATTCATAGGCGAACATAGTGGAAGTAAGAAACAGGTCTACTCTGACTTAGTTTCCTCTATTTTCAGGAACTCCCTCTGCACCTAAAATAACAGAGAAAAAGCTATCTACCTCTTCAAATGTCTTTTCCACAAATGAGCCACACTTTGGAATTTTAGTACAGACGTTTTCTAGGCTTCTAAAGCAAACTTCTACTGAAGAGCAGTAACACAGCAGCTCCACTAGTATACTTGAAATGTGATTAGGAAGGGCAGGTCCAAACATCTGCCGCAATGCATTTCAATGTGCTCCTCTGCTGAGTCAGTGAAATGTCATCACGACTTTCTCTTGAGCTAAATTCAACGATCTTCAGAAAAGAAACAGCAAGTAATTATATGCGATTGTCCCTTATTTCAAATGTCCTGCCCACTCCCTTATTTCTCTGTAAATTTATATTAATTGTCATGTGCCAGTACCACATTTCAATTTGAACTGGAACCCCAGAGAAATGGGCCCTGACACAGACAAGATACAATGGGCAAAGCTCATGCTTATCAATTCTGATAATTTGTTTCAAATTATAGCTTTCCTTGGCTATTGTTCTTAAAGAAGACTCTCCCCTCTACTGTGGCCTGTTTCCTGGGTGAGCAGATGCCCCAGAAGTCAAAATCGCCAAGTGCGGGAGCTACCTCAGCCAGGAAGATGCCCAGGGACAAACCACAGGAGAGTTCCAGCAGCACAGCCCACAGACAGCTCTGTGTCAGGCTGTTACAAACGGGGATGATTCCTTCAGCTGTATGCACATGCTGAACTTGCACAGTTAGATTCAATTCACCTTCAAACTACTATTTCATTAGACTGATACAAAGCCCTTTGTAAACCAGAACAACAAAAGGCTTATAATGCTTTAGTTTACTTCTAAGTCAACAAATGCACTACGATGGTCAAACCAAATTCCAAGCATCTGTAAAGGAATTTCCACAAGTTTGGGGCAATATAATAAAATCAGCTCTAACTACAGTGTAATACACATCTTAGTTTAAAAGTCCATGAAACAACAGTGCAGATAAAAGCTTAGAAAGGAAAAGATGATGACAGAGGAGAAAGAAACAATTCCTGTGGTAACAAACTGTCATGAACCTATCCAGCCAAACTTTGCAGATTGTTTCTTTCTCCCATCTTCTACTGCTCTTTATAAATATGCCTTTTAATGGACTAGTGTGGCACACTCGGACTCGAGGAAAAGCTTTTATCTTTTAAGAAGAGATACTCTAGAGGAGTTTAATCACTTGGAGCTTCCCCTCGCACACAAGGGAGTGGATGATGTGACCAACTACTTACTGTGTTGAGGAGCTGATCTGCAAGAAATGCCTAAAAGCATTGACGGAAAAGGTGAAGGAACAGGCACAGTCTCTTGGAGTGAAGAGCTACATTTTGCATCACTTAGCTATTCTGTCCTTGTGAGCTGTGCTCATCATTCCCTTTGTCACTGCACATAACTACAGCAATCAAGAATTGTAAGTGCCTTGAATAAGAAACCTCTTGAAGACCTTATTTGTAGGAATCTCTTCATTTATTGACTGAGAGAACTTCTGTGAGTCCTGTTCTAAAGTACGCGCATGTATGTGTTGAACCAATGTACATGTACAACATGCAGAAAAAGTGTCCACTGGCCTGAAGGCGTAGGGCAGAAGCCTATTCATCATTTAAACATTTCCTACATGAGCTACCTGGGTGCAGGAATTAATGTCAACAACCACAGAGGCTAAATAAATATCTTTAAATCGGTAGTGTGCAACTAATAATATCAAAAACAGTTTTATTTTTCTCAACCCATTATGTCACTGCACAGCTGGGAAATATTCACCAGCAATTAATTTTTTCTACACACGTGCAAATGTGAGCAGCTAGCATGATGATGTGACCTATGAGCAAAATACGACCTGTGAGTAAAAGCTCTAGGTTCTGTAGTTTGCCGTCTATTAAGAACTGATTTTGAGAGCCGCCCCTAAACGAAGCAGCCCATGTAAGTATTACAAAACAGTGTTCTGGGTTGTGGTTGCTTTGGAACATCACAGGTTGCTGTGCTGCTTTGTGGCCCCACATTAGTTTCTACTGAATAAGAACAAATTAACATATTTGCCAAGCAGTAGTCTGCCAGGAGCTAGAAAAACATAAGCTAGGTGCAAAAGAGTTAACCCAGCGCTCAGAAATGCACAATAACAACACTTAGTCTGGCTGTGCGGTGGCCAGGGCCAAGGAAACAAGCAGCTGCAGTGCTGACTAACTCCTGATCTAATAATTGCACTGTGTGGATAGAGTAATTTGTCCAAGATCAGTGGTGGACCAGTGAATTCATGCTATTGGGAAAGCAAAGTCAGAAGTGAATATTTAATTTACTGGGTTTTTTTTGTCTGCTGGCTTTCCATTGGTTTGGCCATCTTTCCATTTGGTAGCCTTGATGCGTAAGAGAAAGAATTTACCCATGGTTCCCCGGGTCAACTTCCCGAGGAAAAAAATTCCACTTATTTCTAGCAGCAGCACCTTTACTGGAGTATTTATAATACTGTACATAGCATCCTCGGTTGCTACAGGCAGCACGACAAAAGCAAGTCTGGGGCTTTGGTTTTTGTTTGGGGGTGAAATCCTCCTTTTCCTATCAGTCACGCTTCCATTTGAATTGGAGCCACTCTCAAAAGGCAGCCTGCACCAGATGGGCGCAGGAGCGGCACGCTTCACCAGCATGCCTTCCTGTGCGAGGCTGGCAGGCCTACCCATACAAGACAGAGAGAGCCATCAGCTCGCCCATAACACGAGTCTCGGTAGGAGCTTGCACACAGTTGTCTGTCCAGTAGCATCCCATCAGTGCTACAGGGCTTTTTCCTGTTCTATTCAGTGCTTGGTGCACGTTATTATATCAGGAATGCTCATCTAGTAAACTGATTTTGTGCCAGCAAAACACCCAAGCAATGGTTGCCTTAACAGCCCATGGTGCAAAACTGGTCGAGCTGCTCTGCTGCAAGCTCCTGGAGCTAGTGCCCAGGTGCGCCGAAGACTTCACGCCTGCAATTTAGGGCTCTTGTGCCCAACGGCGGGCAGGGCTGCCATCACTCTCGGTGGCCTGGTGGCCAGCATCACTGTTGCCCTGGCAGGAGGTGAGTCCCACACTGCCAGGCCTTGCAGGGTGCCTGCTCCCTGCTTATGCCATACCTGCATGGAAGGCACCTGTCACACAAAACTTCAGCCTGGTTTAACGCAGCCATAGCAATGCTTCAAGCAAAGCCTGACCAACAACGTTGCCTCCTCTCATGTGCTCCTCATGTGCACATGATCTCTGCTGAGAAGAGGAAGTGAATCAGTAGATGATCTTAGTGCTGATCACTAGCTCGATGCGCACCAATATCACATGGATTTAAAAGTGAGCAGGTTGTACACACACATCACTACCTAATGCGTTTATGTGCAGCACAAGCAAATAAAAGAAAGACCAAATACTGCACAATAAAGTAATTGTGAGAAACACATGCGCTTGTTATATAGCGGAAGAATAAGGAAGTTGAATGGTGATCAGTAGTAACACGTGAGTCGCTCTCCCCAGAAGAGCTAGAAAAATGAAGATAACAAGGAGGAGGTGTTAAGCGCTCAAACAGATCCTGTGTGGCAAAGTAAGACCTCATATGCCTAAGAGATCCACTTCTAATTAAAATTAAATTAATCATAAGCTTTAGAAAGCAAGAGTAACAAATCCCAGATTGTGTTTTTTCATTTATTTGACATTTGTAGCTAAGGTGAAATAATTTAGGAAAAAAATGTCATAGCACACTGGTAAGTCTCAGGCTTTGTAAAGGAGATGATATAATCTACAAATAGCATAAGACCTTTCCTGCAGCACTCCAACAGTGGCTAGCCCGTTCAAATTACTAACCACCTTTTTACTTAACCTTTTTTCCATTAATTTACAATTTTCTGTCTAGCTTATCATTTCAGAGTAACAGTTCAGATACTTCAATAACTGGTAAGATTTTTGGCGTCAGGTAGCTGAGAGGGCTATTGATGCCTCCGGTTGTCAAACACATAAGCTAAGAGCTGAATGGGATTGCCTTGAAATTATGTGACAGCTTGTCAGTGATACCAGTGGAAGCAGAAGTGAGCCTATGAAATCAGAAAGTTGCCAGGAAACTAACAGTTCTCAGCCCTTACCTTAAAATGTGAATTTTAAAGTAGAATACACAAAGAGGAATTCTACTTAGAAGTCAATAGGATAAAAGGACAGCAGAAAAATGAGGCAGAGCTCACAACCAGCCCTGTTAATCATGAAAAGGTAAATGCTTCTAAATACAAATGAGAATAAAAGGTCTAAATACAAATGAGAATAAAAGGTGAACTGTGAATTGATTCTTAACCTCCATTACACTGTTTTGTGTGGGCAGTCCTTGCAACAGCTCAGGGCTTCAGGTTTACCTTACAGCTATATATTCAAAGTAACAGCTACAACTAGAATGATTATATCAGCCTAAATTCAAAGAGAAATGGAACAGAGGTGACTGGTGGAGCTCCTGAAGATGAGAAAGAGACTGGCAGATCACTGGACAAGGATTCTCTACACAGACTATTTTGAAAAGCTGTGGAATGAAACCATGACACCAGCTAAAACCTTCCTACTGAGATGGCTGACCACAACGGAGCTCTTACTGATCTGATATGCTAATATGTAACACGTATCCTGCCAGCAAATGTAAACACAGACACAGTGGAGAAATGGATTTTTCTAACACAGTATTGATGTAGCTCCGTTCTTACTGATATTCGGTGAAACTCCCACACATGGTGACGGAAACATCTGACCCACCTAGTCTTTCGACCCCACAAAACATCTAATTTTAAGTTTCCTTTTATCAGTTAATTTGATCTCAATTTGAAAAGAAATCTTGAAAGAGAGCACTAAAGGCCATGAATTAAGAGGGATGGAACCAAAATAAAATCTGTTGCATCTTGAAAAATGGCAGGAAGAATGACAACTGATAGATTTAATTGCCAAGAGGTACCAGAAAGCTACCCAAGCACATGATGTACAAGGACAAAAAGCTTTTTAAGGACATATAAGTTTCTGTACAAAGTTACAGGCACTTTGGGATGTACGTAAAGTGGGTTTTATTGACTCAAATCCTGCTCAAACTATGTTGATGAGATTTATCGCATACAGTAAGACAGCAAAAGTGGATCCTAAACATAGCCATCACCTACCAACTTATTTCAGACCTGGTACAGCTCCATTGACTCCCACTCCTTCCTGGCTGTGCTTACACTGGGGCATGCGCATAAACTTTGCTGCCTGGGGCTGAGCAACCCATTCACGAGCCAGGGCCAGCTTTCCACATGCCGAGCATGCTTTTCCATTTGTGGCTCATATGAAAATTTATGTGCAAAGTCAAACTCTGCGCTTGTTCAAAATCAGGAAAGACTGCAGAGGGGCCTTTGTGCCATTAAGAGCACATCCTGGCCTGGTTACGGTTCCAAGTTTTGCAACATGAGAAGGGCTGAAGGGCCCCTCACGGCATCTTTCATTATCCTTCTCAGGGAAACACTGAGGGTCTGGTGCAGTCTCAATCCTGTGAGCATCTGAGGATAACTCATCTGAAGTCACCTGTTTCTGGCTGTAAATTAGAATTGAATTTGCTTGGAAGTTTTAACAGACTTTCAGTGAAAGTAACTAATTTGAGTGCAATGGATTGTACTGTGAAACAGTACAAGATTTTTTTTCAGGTTCTGCTACAAAAGTATAATAATATCCGGTGGACAGCTCATATCCAAACAAATAAATCCCACTCTCTTTGAGGATTGGCTGTACTTAGCCATTAGCTATTACCAGGTTAATTTACAAATGAGTCAATAATTGGCCCAGAGGAAATTTAAGAGATATACCAATTACAAAAACTATGCAGCAGCTGTATTTTTCATGATGTGAAAATGAAGATCTTAAGAATACTATTTTGACACTTCAGAAACACAGTGACAAAGGCAGAAGATCAAAATTTTAAAATAAAAAAGAGATAATGGCTTATCAAAGGCATATAACAAAATGGCCTTTAACTGCTCACATGTAAGAATCTGGATGCAATGGAGCATCCTGGATCACACCAACACACCAAATGCCTGTTTTTTTCATCACAGATGAACTACCTAAACCATTCGCACACCTAGGTCCAACTTTCATCCTATAAGAGTTCATGTTCCAGTGACTTGCAATGGCATGTTGTCACTTGAGTCACCAAGTCCCACATTCAAAAGTGTCCTGAGAACATTCCTCAACTCCTTTCAAATGGTGCTAGATTTCATTAAACTTAGGATCCAATTTTGAGTGATGCTGAATAAATTAATTGCTTATTTATTTCATATTTATGCAGGTTCATCTGCCTACAGTTAACAGCACACTTGTGTGCTATTATATATTTCCCAACTCCAAACCTAGGCAGCTTTCCATGAGTAGTTTCTTCCTTGCTCAGGTATTCACTGAAGATGTCTAGCTAAGTCCAGCAAGATTTTTTTGTGATAACTGAGCAGGACATCTACAAAATCAGAGCTGAAGGAGCTGCGTTATAAGAGCTGGCTTCTCCAGCTTTCAAGTACCATTTGTGACAGGGTAAGTAAGGAACTTTTGCAACTATAGATGCAAAGGAAAAGAAGAACCAACCTCCAGCTGCCTGCTGACATAACATAATTCTTGATGACATTCAAATCAGCAATAATCAAACCTTGTTTTAATTGTGAAGCAAGAGATTGCAATCTATGGGCTGCTTTTGTCCAGCCATCTTGGACCCAGTGGATCTTTTCCAAGAAATGTTGGCAAGAGCTTCAGGACCGGAAAGGTATTTACAAGATAAGTCCTGCAGATCATAGCTGTGTTTATGAGGATACAGCTCAGGATGTAGCTCTCTGGAATTAATGTTCTAGATTTTTTTTTTTTTTTTGAGGTTGCAGGTTGAGTCTCTGCTCCTTGTAACACACATTTTGTGTATTATTAATCTGTTGCTATTTCATTTGAGAGAAACAGGGTTATAAATTAACAGGCTGCTCCTTTTATTTTTTTACCATGTTTTTCTCCCAGGAAGCGTGGGAACTACACAAACCAGTGAACACTTTCTTAATGTGTTTTTACTGAAAAGAGTCAGAGCTTTGAACAGCTTCAGCAAACAGCGGTTATTTATTTACTTGGAACAGCCATTGCTCCAGCATAGCAGGGAAACCTAGCCTACAGCTGTGAGACCAGTTTGGCCCACATAGAAGCACACCCCCATTTCCTTGTAGTCTGGAGGACTGAAAATGCTCCACTCTCTCCATGGCAGAATTTCGTCCTTCCTCTCAACACAGCTGACATCAAAACTGAATATATACTTGATAGTTAACGTGTTCCCCAACTGTATTCACTGCAAAATTAATGCTAGATAACTTTTAGCCAAACACATCCTTGCTCTGTTTTCCTTAGTATTTCAGTTCTTCTCTGTAGGTGCACGGAGGAATTTTCCATGTCAGTTAGTATTTTAACTTGTGGGCCATTAGGAAGAGATACACGCAGGTGCCAGAAACACAGGGTTATTAGAGGTTAACAAGCGTGATAAATGGACTGGAATTGTTTGACACAGGGCAGGATCATGGATGTTAGGTGGTAGCCAGTGAATTTCAGTGTTTGCACTGATTTTGTTTACTTTAAATACCGGAAGGCAAGTCTGTATAGGTGCATTGCCAATAGGTATTTTTAAAAAAATCTAAACAAGCATCTAACATTGAAATGGGTCCTGGACTAGAGTAGCATGAGGAAAAGTAAAATAAAAATAAACACTATACACACAAATACACAAAAGGCTTGCAAGGCCTTTGCTATGCCTACGTCTGGTTTTTGACTGTTGGACGCCTCTCTTCCTCAAGCATTGCATGTAAAACTATGTAGTGACAGCGTTCATATCTGGCATATTTTCGCGGTCTACAAAGTCCCAGTGCATGACAAGAACAGTACTGGTAACTGGCTCGCTGACAGGCAGCATGCTCAACAGCAGTAACAGAGCAAAATTTGGGACTCTTGATTTGTGGTTCACTGCGTAGAACGAGCAAACCATTTCTGGTTGACCTCAGTCAATGGTATTCTTCTCACTGACTTCATCAATCTATCGTTTCCCTCTGAAGGTTTTAAGCTTTTCATGACTGAGGTCAAAAGGAGAATTAACTCTAAGTTCGCTACAGGCCTTTACTGCTGCTTCTTCCTGACAGGCCTTGCAATTTAAAGCACAAAGCAGTCTCCACATGCTCTGAAGTCAATGCCTGTGGAGGATGTACAGAAATTTAGCCCTTGCTTGGTCCACTGCATAATATGAAAGAGCCACTTTGCATATAAAATATTAAATATGTCCAAATGCATTTCATTAAAGATGGTGTATTTATATTTTGGGCTGCTTTGTTTTCATAATAAATAGTAGCAAAGGATAGAAAGCCCAGTTATTATGACTTTTTGTAAACATAGCAATTTAACAAACCTTCTCCACCCTTCAATATACAGGCTGCTTGCCACAGTTACTAGATGTACCCACTGGAAAAAATAAATTGAGCATTTATAAAGGCTTTTAGGCTTGCAGATGAAAAGAAATATACACACCATTTTAGTGTGACTTTATAGTGTGAGGAATGAGCTCCTAACATTTTGCAGTTTATATGACAGACTGGAGTAAACTGGATTTTTGCCTGTTGCATTTACAATTCACTGGCTCTGGATGTGAACAGGATTTAAAAAGCAGAGACAAAAATACTCCTAGTAACCCTTTGACCAGATTTGGGCAAATTTTTTTCCTGTCCTGATAACTTAGGAAAAGGTCCCAGTCTTTTCACCTTTCCTGTTTCTTCCACCATGATTGTTATCCAATAAATTAAGGCCTCTAATTCTGCTCGGAAAAAAGCTTGCTGACCAATCTTCACTGGACCGATCTTCACTACTAAGTATCTTATAATACTACAAAATATGAGAGATGTTTCAAAACTGAGATTCTAATCAGACCTAGGACAAAAGAGTGTGTGCCAAGGATAACATTATTACAAAGGCAGTTTTGGGAAGCTGGAAGGTATCTGAGGAGGTAGAATCAATGTAGAAAATAGTAAGTCAAACATTTAATAATCCCAAAAAGAAGCGTTTAAAATCATTTCAGGTTGAACCACATATTTTTGTTTGATGCAAAACAACCCCCATGAAGAGTTCTTAACCTAAAGGTGAATTCCTGGGGAAAGAGGGGTCAAGGCTCCAGTGGACACTGTGCTTACTACAGTTTTCATCACTTTTGCCAAAGCTTGTATTTAACAGAGTTGACTCACTCCAGGACATCACAGGGTGATGATGTTTCAAACCTTCTTTGGTAACTACTTTCCCCCTATTCCTTACCCCAGCACATTATTAAAAAACACTTTGTAGGACTCTCTACTTCCTTAAAGAACTTTTTTCTTTAAAATGAGCAAATAAATAGAGCTGGCTGAGAATTTTCCAGCGGAAAATAGTGATTCATGGGAATTGAAGTCCTGTGGGAACACGCCAATTTTTTTACAGACACTGGCAGGCAGCAGGCAGGTCAAAAGTTTCCTGCCTTCCTGCCAGCTGCCCACCAGCCTGGAGGAGCCACCAGGTGGGCTGCTGGGAACAAGGCTCAGAAAGCCACTGGGATGTGAGCAACTTGAGGATCCTTGGAAGCACTTGTGAGCATCAGAACAAAATATTGGTGTCCCTGTTAGAGGGTAGTAAACTGATTTTGATTGTTCTTCAGAAATGTGCTCCTGTGCACATTCCCATGGATGGGAATTCTGCCCTCCTCTACTTTCCTCTCACAATACTCAGGTGCTTCATCAGAGTATTATTAAACTGCTCTTCAGAAAAATTACTAAAAGCCAGACACATTTGCATAAGCACTGCGCATGAATATTCTGCTCTCTCAGGCCACGCTCCACAATCCCTGCTCAGAGACGAGCCGTTTACAGTGAAGTCTCCTGGACTTCAAAGGGAGAGTTAGGTTAATAAAAGTTCAGATCTGTGATAAAGAATAGCAACACCAGTCCTTTACTGATTAAGACAAGTGCTAATCAAGCAAGAAACCCATCTCTATCCTAGGGTATGTTGGTGACCTTAGACAAGCCAAGTGGTTTGTTCACACTATTTCTTGTCTGTCCCCTCCGTGCCCAGGCTCAGTGGTCTGGTGGCACATAACCCTGCTGTCCTGCCTCCAACATGGTGTGGGCCTGCCTCCACGCCACTACAGAATTAGTCTGTCATCCACGTTCTAACGTTTGCTTAAGTGGAGTTGTTAGGTCTCTTTTGCTCTAAGGGAAGAGCTAGATCTTTTAATTCAGATTTAAGTAATATTCCACCTTTAAATTTAAAGATTGCAATTCAAAATCTTTAAATTTAAAATTATTTTGGAAACTTCAACATCCATTACAGTGCATAAATGCCACAAAGGCAAGGAAATATCAGCTCTTTGTAGGGTCTCTAATTTAGCAGAATAAAATGCAACAAGATCCGCCGGCTGGAGGCCAAAACCAGACAGTCTCAAATTACAAATTATGTGCTATGTACTTAAAACACTGAATATGTCATTAGAAAAAAACTACAAGACGTGATAGATTCTTTCCATCACCTGGAGTCGTCAAATCATGACCCCGTTCTTCCATTAGTTAGGTAGCATCAGGACAACTGATAGAAACTCTACTGATGTGTTAAATAGGTCATCAGAATAACAACCCTAATTGCCCCTTCAAAAGCTGTCAGTTTTTCTTTTAAATCTGTGTTATTGCTATTTATCTAAGAAACAGTGAGAAAGTCAGTAATTTATAGGAACTGTGTAGGTTGAAACACTCTTGAAATACATGATTTTGCATCAGAATAATTAAGTTTCTCCCCTTCCTCTCCCTTTCATGCTGCTGCTCTTGATCTTTTTTTAAATGTCCTTGAAAAGAAGACAACGTTAGGCTCAAAATACTGCAAATTACCGTTCTCTAGGAATGGAGAATATTTCATTCTTCAAATATTCCTACAGTAATTGATCTTCTGAATCAGGAGAAAAGGAGAAGAATGCCTGGCTACTTCAGAAGTGACAGTACCAAATTTCATCTCGAGTGTTTTAATGATAATGCTTTATTCCAACTAATATAATAATAATTAAATGATCTCTGCTTCACTGAAGAATGTCCTTTATATTGACTCACCCCTGCTTTTAGAAGCAATCAGTATTGTTAGCAACGTCAACTCAACATTATGATAAGAGCAGCGATAAAATAGCCTGATGGATTTAAACTTCCAGATAAACTTACATTACGAAGCGCACAATCTTATTTTCATTTTTGTCCTCTGCCAAGGACATTGTGTCCTCACCAGAGAGGGCACAGTAAAAGGGAAGGACACACATATCATTAACATCTGTGCAGTAGAGAGGTGCACTATATTTTCAGTGAAAGCTGCCAGAGGCCCATATCCCGGATGTATGCTACACAACAGTAAAGGAGATTGCTACAGTTACTGCACCCATGCCGGGCTGCCCCCAGTGATCCCTGGTGCACACAGATGTCATCGTGTATGTTCACCAGTGACAGGGTGGAAGAAGTCTAGTTCCTGTCAGCTGCTCAGAGCCAGTCCTATCCCAAACCCACTCTTTCCTAAAACCTTTAAAGCGAGCATTAGACCTCAAGCTTATCTAACTGGAAGTCAGTTCAATCTTTAATAAGTACAGCAACATGAGTGCTGCTTTATCAGTATGCTTCCCCTTTCTGAGACCCAGGAGTACAGAAATATCTTCAAGACAACCTGAAGCAAACGCTGAAGATAACCAAGATTACATAGCCATTTAATTTGTCACATTTAAAATTAGATTAGAGGAATTTTTTGAGGTGGCATTTTCTAAGTATTAATGAAAAAAAAAAAAAAACCTACAGAGAACAAACCTAAACCTGAATTATCTCAGATCATCGTGACCCATGTATATCCTCTACAGTTGGATGATTCAAACTATCTTACAGCTCAGCTACAAACCAAAATATGGGAGAAACACACTTCAGTTTATAGAAATGCTTAGCAACCAGACAAAGAAAGTTAGGTCTGTGGGAGATATAAACTATCCCAACTCCATTACAAGTCCATAAACCTCTGTCAGGTTACAGTAGTACAGGATTCTACCCTGTGGCAAAATTTATTTCTAATTTTAAAATGGCTGTTCCAGAGTCTCATAAACCGAACAGAAATTTAAAAAAAGGTAACAATGTAGCTTCCTTAAGGAAGTTTATTAAACTGAGTTCTATTGATTATCTTTCTCATGAAATACATGTTCTGTACATGTTCTACTGTACAGTATGGTTCTACTGTATCTCTTGCTGCTACTGTGTAATTAAAATATACATTTAGTATATCATGAATATCAATATATTCGAACTGAACAGCATATGATAGAGTGTTTTTCCTCATCCTCTCCAGTATAATTCAAAAGACCAAAGACAGCAATGTATTAAATTTTGCTCCCCGTTACGTGTAGTGTCAACCCAGAGGAGCACCAGTGAAGACAAAGAAATTACTCCTGACTCATACTGATAAGACTTACATCAGGCAGGTACATCTCAAGACATTATAGGCCAAAGTCATAGCCCATCTATCCTTTCTGTTCCTCTCTGTTTTGCACCACTCATTGAAAGCTGTAGTCAGACCTACAGAGTTGTGATTCTTCTTCAGGACTAGTAGCTTCAAAAGCAACTCTTGCTTCAATATATAACTAGATCTTACACATTCATACAAAATCTGTACTGAATCCAAACTCATACATACTACCCCATGGACTGCAAAGTACAGAACATTAAATGATCCATTCTGTATCAGAAGGGTTAACTTCTACGTGAGCTCGTTCGCTCATGTTCTTTACGCTCCCTAACTGATTCTTCCTTACAATCCCTCAAATCCTCTTTTCTAACCATTACAGCCAGACTTAGTTTCCATTCCAAGATCCAAAAAATTTAGTTTTCATTCATGTATCTCCAACCGACACAAAGAAAACTCCCACTCACTGATGCAATGGTTATCTTTCAAATAGCATGTAATAATGTACATGTTCTCCCTGAAGTCATTTTGGTAAATACCACAGAACTAGTAAGTTAAGGACGAGTTATTTCAGTCACAGTAAAGAAAAAGATAAGATCTCTGCAGCAACGGAAGCATACAGTTGATTTGTTTATATCTAAATTAAGCCACAAGTAATTCACAGAATACATTCACAAATTTGCAAAGCACATGTAGACCACCTTTGAGGGAGAAAACACATCCCAAACTTTTTCAGCTCCTTGATGTGACTTAATAAACTGCAGGTTAAAGAGCCTCATCATAGTAACCCTAACACAAGCAGGTACTCTCACTGCAAACTGACAGGTCTCACAGAAGAACCACTGCTTGGTGTAAGAAAAGGAACTATATGCATCACGCCCAAGAGAATAAAAATGTGCATCAAATCCAAATACTGCAACTCAATATACACTTTTTGTATACAACCCTCCATGCTCAGAATATGGTTTGTTATTATTATATAAAGAGTGCTTAAATGCCAGTGTTGGAATTGTTACAAAGACAGTTGGATAAGCAGGTAAAAAGAAGCAAAACTTCATTTTCTGTGACTTATTTCCTGTTCAAACATGCACTTCAGTCTATCAGCGTTCCTAACAATACAAGTATAAACAGCTTTCTGTAGGTGGCTTTAGAAACAAGAGTAATTTGGGATTCAAGCTTGCATACCGATTCCTCAAAGCCACACACAGTTGTCAATAAAGTTGACTGTTCTACCAAAAACAGTCTTAAGTGTCAAAAGGACATTATAGAACCTCTATTTGCTTATGGTCTACATTTCACAAATGAACAAATAAGGTAAATAAGGAAGCACGGACTGCTATCAGCAGCTAAACATCACTTGCTAATGAAATAGCTCCCTTTGTTCATAGATAAAGATCCCTTCAAAAGCGATCACTAAGATAATAATGAATAAAAAATCCATGTTTAGGTGATCACTAAGTTGCACGGCAGCTCTGTAAATCATCTAGAATTCTGTCTTAAAGTTTTTACATGGAATACATTTAAATCTGTATCTGAATACATTTAATCTTTGTCAAAGCCACAAGCTGCTCACTATCACTGTTCCCAGACAGCTCCAGGGTTGCTGCAGGAGCCCCTGACTTGACGCTCACTGACTCGCAGTGTCATCATATAATCAAAGTACATCAGCATCTTGCTGCTGGCAGGCAATAGGCACAGGCACTGCACACACTACAAAAGCCATCCTCATGATCTGTGGCTGATATTTTAAGATTCAGAAACCAAGATTTTGGCTTCTAAGTCTATATTTAATTGCTCAGATAAATGGTCTAAATGATATTATCCTTGGCATCCGTGCACTATCCGGAAAGAGACAAACAAAGACTCATGCTTCCATGAGAGCTCCAGAAACCAGCTGGCCTTAACTCCTTAATTATGAACATAGCTTCATAAAATGATGAGGTTAACTAAAAGCTGTTAAGCACCCAAGAACATTTATCCCAGGATAAACAAATCAATAGTGCAACCATATTCAAACATTTGAGAACATATGCCCAGGACTCCCCTGCCTGGGACATCTCTCCCTACCAACAGCTACCTAACAGCAGCACCAGCTCCCTTCCTCACCTCTCACGTCTATCTGCCTTACTCTGAGCCCACTCCCCAAGAGTCCCTAATTTAGGGCATCAATTTAGCTAGTTCATAGCTTTTATTTACACTGTCTCACAGAGAGGGGGAAAAAAAGTCAAACATGCTTTCAGAGTTGAGGAGTACTTAAAAATTTGGCAAAAGCAACACTGATGAGATGTTGCTCCTGGGCTCAGGAGAAGCCATCACATCTATATCCAGACACATGCAAAAGCAGGCTATCACATGCTAAAAGCCACCTCAAGTATCTGCCCCAAACACCAAAGAATACGGCAACTGACAAGCCAAGAGAAAGCGGATGCAAAAGTCAACACTGATTCACAAACTGATCCTGCTACTGAGAGGCCAAGTAGGCCAGCGCTAAAGACTTGTCTAAAGAGGTTTACAGCACGGCAGATCAGGAGCACTACTGAGTCACCCCTCAGAAACTAACCAAATGAGGTTACAATTTCTTTAAGGCAGAATGAAAGACTTAAAGCAGGAATAGTTGTTGCAGTTCATTAACAGTGACGAAAGCACCAGTAAGTAGTAATAAATAAATGACATAGCAAATCATCTGGGAAATAAAGTCATTCCACTCTGAGTTCCTGTGCTCTGCACAGAGCATCCCACATGCTCCCAGGGGGGCGCTTCAGGCTGGACAAGAGTAAAACAAAGCTGCATAGGCCAGTGCATCATATGAATTATGGTCAAGGAAATGCCAGTGCACTGTATGAGCTATGATCAAGGAACTGGAGGTCACCAGGACCCCCCCCCCCCCAAAAAAAAAAAAGCAGTCTCAAATGTCAAAAATTTTAGAGCCTCTGCTTGCTTATGGTCTACATTTCACAAATGAATAAACGGGGTAAATAAGGAACACTGACAGCTGTCAGCAGCTAAACAAGTCCCAGATACTCCACTTACCCATGTATTTAAAGTCTATGTCACTAACCAAGGCCTCAGGTAAAGGGCTCTTTAGTGTATGGAGACCTTTCCAGTCATTTCATAAACTGATCAATCTCCAAGTTAAAACTGGAAAGCTTTTTTTGTCACCTGTTCTCACACAGAGGCTGTTTTTGAAACTTCATTTATCAGATAGTCAGAAATTTATAGCTGTGGTCAGTTTATATCCATTCATTTGGAAGAAAAATAAGAAAGCAAGGAAAAAAAGCACTCAAAGCCAAGTGCTGAATTAGTTCTCTTTTCTCTTCTCCTCTTTCCCTCTTATGCCTTTAAAAGACACTTAAAAAATCAACCATGGTAGGTTCTGGATTCATTTCCCTTTCCTTCCATACTTATTGATGCAGCAGAATTATCTAATTTACTGGAAATGAATTAGTATTGCAGCAGTGTCAATAAATTAGTTTGTTTACAGTAACAAGGTACAGGTTAATAATTCAGCTGATATTTTACTGGGCTACTCAATCATTGCTCATTATTGATTATTTTTATATCATTACTTAGTCTCAGCTACACATTTCTTTCAATGTAAGCATTTCAAAACGAATTAAGGGATCAAGTTTCACCTTCCATTCTTATAATGTTTTGGTTCCATTTCCTCTGGTCTGCTAAGTCCAAAAGTTTACACTTTCAAAATACAACGGTATTGCTTTTCAGTACTACTTTGAAATGACTAGTTGGGCAGCATCTTTTTTTACCCCGCTCCTGAGCTGGACACCTTTTGCCTGTGTAATCTTGTTGAAGTTTGGTGAAATTATCAGCCTTAACTTTTATATGCAGTGCTAGCTGATACATGCTGTAACAGGTTTGGTAACTGCCCCTACTGGACACCATGTCTGGATCTCAGCAAAGCAACCTTACTCGGCCCTTGATTTCCTTCTGCCTTATTGGGCTCTGGCATCACTTTTTCGCCTGGCCTTTCTGACACATGTCATAGTCTCTAACGTCAGTTTTCCATGTAAACACGTTCTGACATTTAGTTGTACCATGCAGCAGCTGTGCTGAGCCAAGACACGCTCTGTCCAAGAACTTCGGCTGTTCATGTTTGGCTCCTGGGATTGGCAAGAATTGGAGCTACAATGCACAGGTTCTGTATTAATGTTCTAGCAGTAATCACTCTACTTCAGATAATATAAGAAAACTACTAATCCAGATAAGACAACAAAACAGTTGTGCAACATTGCTGCCTCAGTTTCATCATCGTTTGGAAGTTATTTAAGCGTAGGTCAAAACTCTCTATGTAAATGATTCATCTTCCAAATCACTTCACCCCTTCTGTTTTTTTGTTTTTCTGTTTTTCTAAGGATTCAACGGAAGACCTTGTTCCTTCTATTCAGTGCCAGGAATTTAAAGCCCACCCCTTAGGGACATACCTACATGTTCCCTCTTCTATGGAATTTAGAATGAAAAACTAGTTTTCTCTCAAGCTCTCTGCGGTGCTTTGAACCAGCAGCAATGGAAAGTGAGGCCAATCTTTCTAGCGCCAAGCTCGAATTTCAGAAAGGGCTCACAGACTTTGCAATGCCATTCAAACTGTACACCTTGCTTCCTCTGTGCAATGCATGAAGATAGCTCCCAAAGAAAGGACTTCACAAAACTCATCATGCGGAAGCACTAACAGCGGCAGAAAACCATCATGCAAGTGGGAGAGGGAGGCTGACTTCACTCAAGGGATGGAGTCAGATTTAGATACCTCCTAAGTGTGGATTGTATGGGGGGGGCTGTTTTCTTTGAGCTCTTCCTAGGCACCTGTGGTAAGAGCGATCTACTCCATTTTCTATACCCAAGCTCTTCAGTCCTTCCACACAATGGGAACATCCCCTAAAATGTCACAGAACATGGCACACACCAGCAGTTTCATAAGCATCACAACTGCTTTTGTGATGGCAGCAGCTCTTGTTTCAGTATTTCAGTGAAAACTGTACGCATTATCACAGAGATTTTCTAACTACAGAAGTAAAATAACCACTAACAGTATAATGTTTTGAAGTGAGTGGGGGGGGGGAAGTGGGGGGAACAAAAACAAAAAAACTTTTCAAGATGAAATACAAGGGCAATTTCCAGGCATACACTGGAGTTACATGTTTCTGACCTATTCTGGAAATTGGAATTTGTTATGGAGAGTGAGAATTCTGATACAGGAATAAAGCTTTCTGGGCAGTATTTTGCGACTTTAAAGTGAACCTGGAGTCTGGTGCTTGCTTCCTTCCATTCTAATGGAGGTGACAATTTCAGATACAGTTGCTATACGAATAGAAAGAGAACCTGCAATGGTTCTCCAACCAAGTTGGAGTCTTACTGTGTAGACAGTTCCTCTAGGAGTGACAGGAGGAAAAAAACAACAACAACAAGTGTGATTCTTAAAAGTGCACTAGAACATCTTGTTCTTGCAAACATTCCTTCAAACACATCTCATGGCAGTGACCAGTCCATATATACAAAATGTGTGCATTATTTAAAAAAAAAAAAAAGCAGATATTATAAAATTCTTACCTTGTTAATAGTTTTCTGCCCCACTGCTGCACTAAGACAGTGTGCTAGATGTTATCGTGCTTGAACAGGCACATGACCAAACAGATCTGTCACCAGTGTCACGGGCACCACCAGAGATCCTGCTGAGATGAGATCCAGCAAACTGTTAGAAGCTTTTCTGCCATTCATGGGCACACAGCTGAACATGCCTAATGTACAGTTATGTGGGATGCAGTGTAAAACAAGCACTGTGCTGACACTGAGAAGTATTCTTTCACAACCTCTGGCAACTTTTTCTTTGGATTTTTCACCATGAATTAAGTGGAAATAGTACATGACTTATTACAAAACTTGTAGTGGTCCCAACAGTGATTTTCAATAGTAACTACAAGCAACATATTTTGACTGTGGCAGATAAATTTGACATTTTAAAAGATTCCAAAGAGCAGGGCAAATGAAATGCAAACTGTTTTGCTTACTAGAGAGGGCATTTGGGAATGCATTTGCTAACCTTTACAGTATTGCATAATTCTCACTTTACATTTTCTGACACTATGTGTAGAAATCAGTTCACGAACAACCGCGCTTGATCTGAGGGATCACTTCTGAGGAACTGCTCATACATAACAGGAAATGAACAGCAGTAGATTAGATCTGGATGCATAGCTTGAAAATTGCATATGAGATCAAAAACCTGTGGAACAGTTTGGGAAATGCCTGCTAGTAACTTACAGAACGTTTTATGGTGATATCAACCTGTGTTAGATAACAAATTTCATTTTGGAAAGGGTTTGTGTCCTTGACAGTACCTACTGTCATCTTTTTCTTCTCTCCTGAACTCAGATCCACTCAGTGTGGCAAGAAAAATCCTACTGTCCTTGTAGCAAATGTAATTGATGGTACTTGATGACTGCCCACACAAATGGGGCACATGCAGATGAAGACAGCTCCCGACCAGGACTAAAACACTTTTGCCTCACCTCCTTGATGGGTAATGCTGGATTTCCACAAGTGCTTTTTAAGTTGAGCTTTCTTACTGAATTGATAGACTGTAGAATCACACGTGCCTGATTTATCCTTGTTTTTAGAGGGAATACTACATTGCAATTCTAAAATGGAATCATTCACATGATGCATGCTAACAAAACTCAAACACCTAAAATTAAAAGGTTAGAGAGAGTGAGAGGACAGAATGGCAGCCTGTGCAAATACTTGCACTGCCAAAACCGCCATCTGTATTTCCATGCCTCAAGGGCTCTCTATATAGAGACATAAAAGCAAAATTAGATTCTGAGAGCTTTTACCTGTGCAAAAAAATTTAGTGAAAAGCCTTAGCAATTCAAGAGATGTTTCTTCCGGTGCAATAAATTTAAATTTATTGTAGCTCTTATTTCACTGTTTATGTTTATTTTTATTATTATTATCATTATTATTATTCATTGGCATTACACCTGTTGGCAGCAAGTGTGCATAATGGACTGGCCAACATCTAAGTCTCCAAGGACTATGCCAAAGGGTTAAGTGAAACATCCCAAGGTTGGCCACTGCCAAAGCAGCCTCATGACAGTTCTCAAATCCTCTGACATACAGCAAAGGAGGAGAGCAGTGCTGTGGGAGAGCAGAGTGAATAAAGCAACAGAAATTCACAGGAACCTCGAACCAGAGCGCTGGTCTCCCCTCGATTCCACCCAAAATGGATCGCTGTGCTCATCTCGCAGATATTCTGAACATGCCACCTGCTATTCAGCTTTGCCATAATAGAGATTTAAAACAGTAAAGCCATTAGGATTTAATAAGAAACCTCTCTAGCTTATAAAGCTGGAAAGTAAACAGACTATTTCCTTTTGTACCTCCCTGAAACAGAATACCAGTTGCATATCTTCTATTTGCTACAGTGCCAATTCTACCAGAAACTAGATTACCTTATTGCACTTCTACAATTTTTAAAATAAGTTCATGGTTTACAGCTGCGCTGTAAAACAAAGTAAAACCCTATCATTTACATGCAAGTATGCAAAATGTAGCCATTCTTCTCCATTTATAAATCCTGTATGTGCAAACAGTGACAGCCTTTCTATCCACTTGAAATGAGCTTAACAAACCTAAAAAGATCAATACAGGATGCAGATGAAGGTCTGTTCAAGATTGTGCAAAATATTCCTCTCATTAAAAAAGTATTTAAGTTCAAATAAAAGACTTAATAAGATTTTGTTTTTAATTTAGTGAATATAAATGTGTTTAAATTAGTCCTGAAAGCAACAGTACCTACAAAGTCCTGATATACTTTGAAATGTAAATATACAGCTGGCACTAGTCAAATCTAGTATATGCTTCTATACTAACTTATAAACAATCAGTGGGCCAAATTCACACCCATTTTTATACAGAGCACTAACATTAACAAATCATTTCAATTAGTATATTAAACAAAATAAATGCCTGAATTTTACATTGTTATTAGACTTCAAAACAACTGCTCTTACAATGTATTTCCCCTCTCTCTCAATTCATCATAAGAGGAGCCAAATATTCCCTGAGATATACGAAAGCATGCTTTGCAGACTCCCTCCATATTTCTTTTTCCCATCCTGGCTTTCTCACCACCAACTTGGTCAGCTGCTCACCCCCATGGCCCACACTGGAAGTAACAGTATAATCTCACTCTGAGGGCAGCCTTTGGGTTTCATCTGGATCGCACATATTGTACAAAATAACTGCATGCATCAGGACTGTTTGCCTGCCAAAAGATTTGAAAATCATTGCCAAAAGATGTTCCTCATCATGCTGGCATTTTCACTGCAAAAATAAAAGGTCTGTTATGTTTTAGGATTTTCTTTTCCTTATCAATAATCAAAAATCCAAATTTTTAGTTATTCTAATCTTGGCCTGGAAAGCTTCTCCCATAAATAACCTTCACTTTAAATAAATACGTTATCTCTAGCATGTAGCTGGTGCTCTCCTGTTTTTTGTTAGCTCTTGTTCAGACAGCAAGGTGGAAAGGTACATGTTAATTCATAAACACAGCTCATTACTCAACTACAAACTAGCAGCCACATGAGAGGCTTAGTTACGGCAGCAAAGTGTCAAAGAGTTATTTAAAAGGAGAAAGAAGTGATAGGTTTGGAAAGTGATTTTGTTAAAAAGTTCCCCTCTCCCTCTTCTCTGTGCCTACCCTCTTTCCTATTTCCAATCCCTTCTTCAAGCAAAAATGCACAATACCAAAATATAGGGTAAGACATCAATGTACAAGTAGAGGGAAGATAATCTATTGGCAGTAACAGGGTGAAAGATAGGAAGTTATTTTGTTTTGCCCATTTCAGCGCATTTCTAGAAAAGGTCATGCAAGCCCCCCAAGTATATTAACATCAAATGCTCTGTATTCACTTACAAGGTGCATTTATTAAATTCTGCTCTACTTGATTAAAGCAAGCAGTCTCACAACCTGTTAGAAGCAGCATATTATATAGGAAACTTGCTCTGCTCAGTATAGATCTTGGCTGCATAAGAATGTTTTCATTATGTGATTTGATTTATGAATTTTGTGTGGTACGTACTTACACAAGCAGAACAACACAGTGTTAAATTATCACGTCTTTCTGAATCTTTTCTAATGACAATAGTTCACCACAGGATGAAAAGGAAAGTATAAGAAGCCTCCAGGCAATAACAGATTTTGCTATTTGGAAATAGGGAGTCTTTAATTCATACTAGGTGGGCCAAGGCTTTAAAAAAACTGGATGTCATATTATCTGGACATGTTACAAAAATTTTTTTTCTTAATTCTGCAACATATACATGTTGCTCTCTTCTTCCCTCTCTAGAGACTGTAACTTCAAATTCTTCTAACCTTCAGGATTGAAATATTTGTTACTATGAAGAAGAAAAGCTTGAAGAGGTGAGACTTATGTCTGAAAATAGGCTGCAAGGTTTAGGCTCGCTCACAACTTCTTTCAGTGTCACAGATAACCAGTACCGTGGAGACAGCCTGTCTTCACATTCATCCTAGATTCTTAGTAGTGGAAACAGACCTATTATTCTTCCTCAGGAAGTAATAAAGCCCTTTGCAGCAAAATGTGCTGTTCAGAAACACTCCAGCAAAAAGATGCTGTTTATTTGTACAGATACAGAGCCCTGCCAAACACTAAAAAGCTCAAAGACTGCATGAGCCGTTCCTTTTTTTAAGTATCAAGGCATACTTCTTTTCTAGGTACACTGAAGGTTGCAGGACATCTAAATGAAAGTGCTGTTCACAGCATCTTATCAAAATCCTTTCCTCCTTTGGTAACAACTGTGTCTGCAAAAGCCAGCAAGTAGCAAGTTTTCCCTACTTAAGCTAGTAGTTGATTAATAACATGAAGCAGTGAAGGAAATGAACAGAGCTGTGCTGATCAGATACCAAAATACATCCAAGGCTGATCAAGGAGTAATCTAGCAGAAACCATCCACTTGTTAGAAGAGGCTTCTAGCTAGCTTTAGTTTACAAATGAATTGTATTGCTAAAATATTCTACCTGAATAAAGGACCATAATCACACACATTTCTTCTGCTCTTTGGAATAGATACAGCAGTCACTTAGCTACAGTCAACAGTGACTAGCCCAAACAAGAGAGTTTGTATCGGATCCAGATGCCTATCACAGATATCCTAAAAAGTTAGTGGAAATTGGCTCTCTGGATTTTTTTTTTAAGTCATTTTAAAGCTTCCAGTATGACAAATTAAAAAGCCCTAACTCTGAAGAACGGATCCAGAATCACAGAATGGTTGAGGTTGGAAGGGACCTCTGGAGATCATCTAGTCCTACCCCCCTGCTCAAGCAGGGTCCTCTAGAGCATATTGCCCAGGATCATGTCCAGGAGGGTTTTGAATATCTCCAGCGAAGGAGACTCCACAGCCTCTCTGGGCAACCTGTCCCAGTGCTCTGTCACCCTCACAGGAAAGTAGTTTTCCTCATATTCACACAGAACTTCCTGTGGTTCAGTTTCTGCCCATTGCCTCTTGTCCTGTCACTGGGCACCACTGTGAAGAGGCTGGCCCCATCCTCTTGACACCCCCCCCTTCAGATACTTGTACACATTGATCAGATCGCCTCTCAGTCTTCTCTTCTCCTGACTGAACAGGCCCAGCTCTCGCAGCCTTTCTTCATAGGAGAGACGCTCCAGGCCCCTCATCATCTTGGTAGCCCTCCGCTGGACTCTCTCCAGCAGTGCCATGTCTCTCTTGTCCTGGGGAGCCCAGAACTGGACACGGTACTCCAGGTGAGGCCTCCCCAGGGCTGAGGAGAGGGGCAGGATCACCTCCCTCCACCTGCTGGCAGCACTTTTCCTAATGCACCCCAGGATCCCATTGGCCTCCTTGGCCACAAGGGCACACTGCTGCCTCATGCTTAACTTGTTGTCCACCAGCACTCCCAGCTCCTTCTCGGCAGAGCTGCTTTCCAGTAGGTCAACCCCCAGCCTGTCCTGCTGCATGCGGTTATTCCTCCCTAGGTGCGGGACCCTGCACTTGCCTTTGTTGAACTTCAGGAGGTTCCTCTCCAGCTCCAGCTCTCCAGCCTGTCCAGGTCCCTCTGAATCTTCTGCTGTGTCAGCCACTCCCCCCAGTTTTGGATCATCAGCAAACTTGCTGAGGGTGCACTCTGTCCCTTCCTCCAGGTCACTGATGAATAAGTTGAACAAGACTGGACCCAGGACTGACCCCTGGGGGACACCACTAGCTACAAGCCTCCAGCTAGACTCTGCACCACTGACCCCAACCCTCTGAGCTCTGCCATCTAGCCAGTTCTCAATCCACCTCACCATCCACTCATCTAGCCCACACTTCCTGAGCTTACCTATGAGAATGTGATGGGAGACAGTGTCAAAAGCCTTGCTGAAGTCCAGGAAGACAACATCCACTGCTCTGCCCTCATCTACCCAGCCAGTCATTCCGTCATAGAAGGCTATCAGATTGGTCAAGCATCATTTCCCTTGGGTGAATCCGTGCTGACTCCTCCTGATCACCTTCTTGTCCTCCACATGCTTAGTGATGACCTCCAGGATGAGCTGTTCCATCATCTTTCCAGGGATGGAGGTGAGGCTGACAGGCCTGTAGTTTCCTGGCTCCTCCTTCTTGCCCTTTTGGAAGACTGGCGTGACATTGGCTTTCTTCCAGTCCTCAGGCACCTCTCCCAATCTCCAGGACCTTTCCAAGATGATGGAGAGTGGCCTAGCGATAACATCCGCCAGCTCCCTCAGCACTCGTGGATGCATCTCATCGGGGCCCATGGATTTATGGATGTCAAGTTTGGGCAAAAGAAACAGATCTTGGAGCAGAGGACCGCTTCACAATCAGAGCTTAGGATACTATTTCATTAAACCAGAATCAAATACACTGGATGATTTTTTTCCAGGCACCTGTTCATTTTCAGTTTCCATAATGACATAAATACAGGAAAGGAAGGTTGACAAATTTCAGCTCAGTGGAGCAGATCAGCAAATAATGTAATTGCTGTGGTTCACAAGGCTGGTGGAATTCAACCAGTTTAAAAAGGAGCAGCAAGCTTCATACCAAGTTGTTGAACTATTTCTGTGAAACAAGTCTAGGCTGTTTCCTAATAAGAATTTCAACCCCCTTAACGTTTTGCTTTTTTTTTTTTTTAAACCAATTATTTACAAACACTCAAAGGTTCCGTTTTCTATTGCTATATACCATATATAGTCATCTATTCTAGTGCCATCAGATAAATCAGCAGCTTTTTATAGTGACTTCACAGAGTAAGTAAAATACATGATGCCAAGTCCAAGAACTGTGGCAACTCTTGCACATCTCAAAGGAAGATCCATGGCATATCAGTTTGTAACAACTGGAGAGCCTTCTAGGCTCTGAAAACTTCAGTGAGAATTATGCAGCCTTTGGAAAACAAACTGTTCTTTACCAACAAAATAAAAGTTTAGAAATATCATGGCATCTTGTTGCCCTTTTCTTTCCTTAAATATCTGGGGCAAGCAATATCCCATAAAATAAAATAAGACAGTTTTTATAGCAAGTCCGACCACTAGATTTCCTGCAGCTAGCAGTAGGTAGACTGAAATTCATTCACTTTCTACAGCTGATATCAACTGAATACATAGTGCAATATATTCTGAGACTCATGTTGGCTGTACATAAGGCACGACCTTTCACAAGCTAAAAGCTCGCTGACCTCTATGTGATAATTGAGAAAGGACTGTGAGATTGCAAGAGCTGGAGTGCCAAGAAAGAAACCAAAATTTCATCATAATTACAAACAGTGGAAGCACCCTCTCTTAGCCTGATGTTTGTTTCCAGTAAGTATACTAACTATCAAACCCCAGCTATGAATTTTATTCTCAAGGCAGTTAGGCTTATGTTTGTAAAGGAAGCAAGTTCTTTAAATTTTGAGTTTATTGTAACTATATTATAACTATATGTTATTTTAGCTACTGGGAAACATATTCAAATCAATGTCTTTAATCAAGGCACTGCTCTGTAGTCTTGCTAATCCTCACAGCTGCTCTTTGCTGGAGAAAATTGGCCTTACAGATTACAGTTTCTCACTATGTATCTCAAAATATTCTGCTTCCCAACTCTCCTGAAAGCAGACCGTACACCCCCAGCTCAGGCTGAGCAGAACCTCAGAACGATAGAGTTCAAAACACTGACTGTAGAACAGAGCCCAGAAACCTCAAAACTTACTAAACTACCTAACTTGAGACAGGTATTTTGGTGTCGCTACAAGGAGGCAAAGCTATAACCCCCTATCAGTTCATGCCACGATTAGGAAGCTCTCGACTATTACCTCCATAAAAAAAAGTTGTGAATGGCATACAGAGCCATACAGCTGGAAATGCCTATCCTGTAGCACCAGATACTGCTTTCCTACACACTTTCTCCCTGTTTTTACTTCTGACAGCCACTGTCATCCAGCAAAGGCTGAGCAGTAAGATAAGGCAACAAATTCCAATAAGTTATCTAAAGCTATCTGATAAATGCTTCAAGTGTACTAATTCTCTGCTTTGAAAGGGAACATTTGTGTTTATATTCACTTTTAAAATTTTTAAAGCTTATTTTACTAGCAGTTTAGCTGATATAGGTGAAACATGGGAGAAGACTGAGACATGTCAGTAAAGTTAAGACAAAATAATAGTTATAAAAATATCCTCTGTATATTTTCATTGATATTTTCTGGATGCTGATAAAGCTTGTTTTTAATTTTATTTCTTTGTCAGTAATTCTTTTTCTTTAGGATACAATGATACTTTGGCAATGCTTCTCAAAGGGATCTTTACTGAAATACTTTAAACATTTCATAATAAAATCTGGCAAGCTCAGTGAAATCCTAGTTGCATTATGAAAATATGTGATCATTATTCCCCATTGGGTGATACCATCCAGAATAATACATATCACAGGTAATAGCAGCGCTTCGCTCCTCCAAAAGTCTTCTGTAAATGAGTTTGGTGACCAGGGCGAAGGACAAAGGGAACCAAAATGAGTTACCTTCTCTTAGAATATGAATGACGACTGCCTGTCTAAACAGACAAAAGACCTTATGGTGAGGTTCAGCTTCAAAGACTATTTGGAATTAAGTTCTCTTCTATAGATTTCACCTATTTTCTCCTCATGTCTCCCTGGGGTTCCAAACATCCTCTTTTGTCAAACCTTGTCCAACAAGATGGAGAGTTCACACAAAGAAAGTCTAGGCCAGATAGATTCAACAACCACAGCCAGAAGGTCTTTTTCTAGAGCGGTCAGGTAAGAAGCTGCAGAATTTTCCTTCTGGTCTCCTGACACAGTTTGCTTACTGAATGATTTGGAAGAAAAAAAAAAAAATTCACTTAGCTACCATGGGTTGCAGGCACAGATAGCAGGCCAGACCGCACAATGGTAAGGTGTTCCTGAAAATTCCATGTCCAGCAGAAGGACGGCACTACCAAGTCCATAATTCTCTCTTGGGCCTATGGGGCAAAAAAACACAGCTCAGCAATGGGCGCAGAGGAACAAGAGCAACTTCATGCCATTCTAGAAATGCAACTGCACTGAGAAGAAACACCCCAAAAGCTATAAAATGTTAAACTCTAGTTCACTGAAGATTTTGTCTGTGTTTCACAGAGGGCCCTCCTTCCTAGAAAGCTGGTGTTTTACGGTAGAGAAAATAAAAGCATAACAGAGAAAGAGCACTGAAAATGTCTGGACAGCTTGAATAAGCACCAAGGTTTCAGATCTTTATTGAACTATTGAGTAGGTGACAGTTCACTCAGCGCTACTTGCAACGAAAAAGAAATAAACTAATAAGAGAAGGAGAGAGAGAGCACATGAGAATAGCATCATTAACTTTTAATACTGTAGAATGAGATTAAGGAAGTCTGAAATGGAATCTGACTGGACAGGGTAAATTATTAAGGTAGAAAAAGTTAGACGGAACTAGCTCTAAAGGGGATCACAGTAGGGCACTTTAAAAGAAAGCACTTCACTTTCCATTAGCAAATTCAAAATTGAGAAGGCTTGAACTAATACAGTAAGCCATAAAAAGAACAAAATCAGTTTTCATTAAGAAGATCTTAGCAAGTACCTGAAGGTATGATTAATCTTTTAGGCAGAATAATTAATTTTCCTCCCCCTCCTCCAAGCCTCTGCAGTTAACATACAAGGTCAGATAGAAGGTACCCAAAAATATAGTGACCACCATAATTCAGAGAGCACAAAGAAAGCAGAATAAAACAAACTGAACAATGTACTTTTGCAGCACTTTTTTTTTTCTAATATACAGATGATAACCAGCAGCACTTTCAAACTTGAAAACAGTGTGTTAAAAAGTGACAGAGAAACAAAAGGAAAGAAATGAAATAAAATTGCTGTGTGACCCTGGGGCATGGAGTCTTGAAATGTTTCTTGGCAAGATCAGAGACCCGGTTACCCAGCATTCTGCTATTTATGTTATCATTTACATCTGTGCAAAACACTCTACAGCTGAACAGTTACATTTTTCCTCTTTATTATGTAAAAAAAAAAAGCAGAAGGCACTATGTAGTGGAGAGCCAGGCCTCTCCATGTCATTTCTTCCCATAGGGGAGAAGAAAAACAGCCACTGTCATGGTTGCATGAATGAGTTGATTTAATGAGCACTGTAGAAATCTCATCAGTATAACTAACAGCAGGAACTAGCCTGCAACAAGAAATTCTCTGTTAGCATAAGAAATGTATCTGAACCATTTCAGATGCAAGGGCATGAGCAAGAAAGAGTGTCCAAGAAAGTAATGCTCCCTTTTTCCACCTTTATTCCTTTTTTCCTCCAACTATGGAAGCTCAGAATTGTCTCTGAAGGATTTGAGGTTACTTTTTTTTTTTTCTTCTTTTTGGCAGTAACTTTCATAATTATGAAGAAACAGCTCATCTCGTTCTGGGAGGAAGCGCACAGTTTCTGCTGTTTCAGAGCATATAAAAAAAAATTTGTATAGCCAGTCTCAGCTATACTAAATGAAGATAGACAGTTGTTTGCTTTTTTCTGGCTGAGACTGAAACACTGCTTTATATGGTTGGCTGGATAGTGCCATTTTTGACTGCAAAACACACAAAAGTTGAGCAAAAGCAGAGAGCCTGGCAAAGGTTCAAAAGACTTTTCCCAGTACATCTTGAGTTCTACCTGGAATAATACCGCTCTGCATTGCCTGGCCAAAGGCAAAATCCCACACGCTGTGTGCTCTGAGGAAGGCATTGATTAAGGTCATGAAAGATCATTTGACCTCAGGCATCACTACCAGGCTGCAAGAGGGAGCTGGAAAAGACAGGGTCCAGCAAATGAGACAAATGCTGGGGGAGCAAGAAAGTGATAGCAGCAGGGTCCCTTTCTTAATAAAAAGTTAGGAATTGCTGCGAAAGCAAATGGCCGTGCTCTGGCTAAGGTGATGAACTGCTTTTTTAATTTCTCTTCTCTCCAGATGTGGGAAATGGGGAATATAAGCACTTATTCCCGTATCATTTACTAGATAGAAATTAATTAGAAGGGTTCTCCCCTACTCCCATTACCACCCCCCAGAAACATTTGAGTGGATTTTCTTTAATAAATTATGGATTTCTTTTTTCCTCTTATAACACATATCAGCTCCTTTACCAGAAGAGTCTCTCACTCATACACTGGTCTCCACTTCTGCTTTTTCCTTCCAATACTGTAATGATTTGAAACCCAGACAGCATGTAAGAACTATTCGGGTAGGTATCAACTCTGTGTAATACATTGTTCATCTCTATTGTATTTTGAGATAGTACTTAGCCAGAGATTCCTGATTTTCTGCCACAGAAAGGGTATATCATACACCATGTTATAACATGCTGATCCTTTTGAAGACCTTTTCTTTCCTCATTTTGGCGTTGATACCAGGCTGGCATAGGATGTGACAAGACTAACCTCAGAGTTCGCACCTTAGATTTTTCAGAAGATTTAATCAGCACTATAAATTAAGAACAGCTGCAGCAATTTAGTCCTTTTGGGGAAGCTTTGTGCAAAGTTTTTTGTTTTTTTTTTTTTAAATCTTTAGAAAGATCTCTGTTGTTCACCTTCCAGTAACAAATCCTCCCCCTCCAAACACACACAACCAACTAACCCACAAAGACGCAGTCACACTATAGAAAGGCTGTCTTCCGAAACAGGCATAAAAAAAACTTAAATCTATATTTACTGCAAAATGTATCTGGCCTCCTGTCACTTAAAATTGTTGCTAGGTTGCAGAAGACCAAAAAGACATGAAAAGACACAAAAAGACCAGCAAGCACTGTATAAAACTCTGTTAACTTCCTGAGACCTCCTGCCAAAAGACTGGCACAGAAGCAATAAATAAGCCAGGCAAAGCTTTGACAGTTTTTCATAGGTGTGACATGGGCCACACACGTTAAATTACTTTTGTGAATGACATGAGAAGATATTAATTCTCAGACCGCTACTTAAAATTAAAACAAGTTTATTCCTTCCAAGCGCCAATGAGTCTTGAATGATTGAAGTTTCTGAAATATTAGCTGCCACGTTCTTTGATTTACATTCAGACAATGTAATACAGCAGATTATCAAAAAGACTTGTAGTTACAATCCCTAGGCCAATAGATCTTTCAACAGCCTAATTTCCTCAGAAATCACATTTTAAGTGAGTATTGAGTGCTCAGGAATTAAACAAAAATAAACACTTGCAGAAATTTTTAGTTCCTTCTATCTGGCGTCCCTCAAAGTGGACCTCTTTCTAACCCTCCTCTTGATTATAAAATCAGTTATAATCTGGGGAACTTGTTTCTCAGATCACAGACACTACCTGCGTTAAGGTCTGGGAAGCTCAGCCTTCACTGTTTGTCAGTCCTGAGCTGAAACATTACAAGCTGGGGCTTCAAGCCTTCGGACAGGCTTTAGCAAACCTAAACTACTTCCTTCTCCTTTACTTCCCAGTGATATATTGTCTTTTCATGTATACTGCATCTCAGCACAATATTATGAATTTACAACTTCAGATCACAAGGTGTCTCCATCAATAGCCACAGACCATACCTTTATAGGAAATTAGTTACGTGTTAGGTCTGGAAGTTTAACACTTACGAGGTTAGGGAGGCTGGACTTATGCAAGGAAACGGAATAAAATACTTCAGTATACAAACCAATTCTACCTTTCCGGAGAGAACCTATTTATTAGCTCTGTACATAAAAACAGTACATAGATAGCACATAAAGCAAAGTAAGTAAAAGCATCATAGTTGCCCTATACACTAGAGTAGGTTTTTATCAGAGTGCAGCGCTATGCCAGAATAATGCTTTACTTACTTGCAAAAAGATGGGTTAAGTGAATAATTTTATTTTATTTTGACTCTAACTTGTGTGTTAAGCAGCATAATCTGAGAATATTCAGTAGTCAGCTTATTTGTAAAGTGGTCGCTAAATTATGTTAATTTTTTTAATTAAGTTTTCTATTGCTATTTAGCAACCAAGCAAATTACATTTTGTAAACTTCATCAATGTGCAATTAACAAAGATTTCCAAGGTAGAACAAGCCAGTGGTTTCTAGTTTAATACACTGTCATAAAAGGCTATTTTCCAGAACATCCCCTATACATTCACACTGGCTAGAACTTATCCACACCTTTTTGCAACCTCATGTTATCATCTTCTCCCTCCACCCCAGTCGCACAGTTTTTTAAAGGTTGTTCTGACTTTTATTCAAGTGTCTATTAAGAACTGATTGAGCTAGTTACTCATTTCATTTTTCAGTGCGCTTGGAAAGAAAAGCTGCCTCTTCTTCAGAGGAATAGATTAGGGCACCCAAATGTCATTTAGGTCTTAGAATGAAAGACTTTTCTCTTGCAGAATATCCCAAAGACTCAAAGCTATACAGGAAACAAAATAATTCAAGGGTCTGAATTTCAGAACCAGTGCTGCTGAGACACTTGAGTACCTGCAATGTGAATGAGGCCCATTCTCTATTCCAGGATGAATTTTCCTGGAAAAGCAATATCCAGCTTCCTCTTAAAAGCATTAAATCATTAGGAGCCTTCTCCTCCCCTGACTCCTACTTCTTTCAGAATACCTGATATACATGTTCTTTTTACAAAAAAAAGATCCTCCTTAAGTCACCCTTAAACTTAAAAACTCCATTTGTACACAACATACTCCTTAAGCAATAGACTTTAAACTTTGGAAAAAGAGTCCTTCCTATGACCCAGAACCCTTTAGCATCTGTCTGGACCTGTGATGTCACTTCCTATTTCAACATGTACCATTTCCTGACACTATTTGGATGCTATCTTCAGGCTCTCACTCCAAAACATACCAACGCTGATCCTGCTTTGCTAATGAGAACAACCAAATAGGCCTGGTTAGCCTTCAAGATTAGAGTTTTGACGGTAATGACTCATCAACAATAAGCAACGGTAAGTAAGCATTTCCAAAGAGCATTAGCCAAATTTATGAGGAGTGCTCATGAGCGCTTGAAGAATCTGTAGCCAACAGTTTAACTCGAAAATTGGAGGAGGAGGGAAAAAAGCAACAACAAAACAAAAACTAAAAACCCAAAAAACTACTGCTTTTAAGTCTAGATCTAAAGATCTCTGTATTCAGAAGCACCCATAGTTTATTGATGCCTAATACAAATATATTACGTATCAGCAGTGCTGTCATGGAAAGCTCTGTTTGAGTGCTTTAGGGTGAGTTTTTTCTCTATTGCCTTGGGCAGATAGAAAAGACCTTCTTTTAAAAGAAAGTTAAAAAAAAAAAAAAAAAGGAATACAAAGGACTTGTATTGCTTTGTTGCTTGAAGTTTTTGCAGTGCCTTGGTACATTTAGTCCCAATTTCATGACATTACCATGTCATCAACAGCACTGACACTCATCACATATCTCCTTATATTTTTTTCCCTTCTACCTTCTCAAAAACACACACATGGACACAGACATGCAGCCAAAGAAGGCAGACATTATAAAGTTCTGATTTCTTTCATCTCATATCACTTATGTGACAAATCAAGTGTATAACTGTGGCATGCTACTTCAAAACAAGAGGGTGCAGGACTCCATCTGAGACTTATTTGACCAGAAAGAAGTAGGAAAACACCCCCCAAAAATCCCAAAACCAAAAAAAAAAATCCTTACTTACTTCACAGCTGTATCTAACTTCCAAAACTACCTCTAATTCTAACTTTTATTTTACACTTAGCCAGCTTCCCATCTGAGAAGAAGAAATGCTGAGACTTGGTAAAACATTTCACTGAGACCCAGATGGGATGGCCCAGCTACTCTACAGCATACGACAGATGAGGCTCTTGCTGCTGCCATTCTAGCTGTTATCTTTAATATTTCCTTGCAGATGACAGCTGGAATGGTAGCAACAGGAGACACAGGTGCTAACACACCTGCAATTTTTATTTTAAACATGCTACAGCTATATTGTTTATTTAGGTTTTATTAGGGCATTGCATAGATTTTTGCAGCATTATTTAATGGTTAATATTTTATTTCTGTCTATTGTTTTTCTGATCCTACTTCAAGGACTTTTGAAAGAGGCAGAGCTAGACTGGAGGGCCTGGGAAAAGTCACTGACATTTCCTGCGGGCTGAAGCCAAGTCTTGGCACTAGTTTTTATGCTGCTGCTAGGAGTGGTGGTCAAACACAGTGAAGAACCTGGGCCCTTTGGTCTTGAGCTCCTGCTACCCAGGTCCCTGTGCACATCTGGCCACCAGCTGCAGCTGGGCTGGAGCCTATGAGACACACTGTTTTTCTCCTCTAGCTCATTCTTGCAGATACAACACTAACTATCATAAGGGAGGGGTAAAGAGATCTTCCTTTAAAACGTAACACTCATATGTTTTCAAAGTAACCTAATGCATCTGGGAAAAAATTTAGACATCACTATGCTAAAGTATTAAATTAGACTTACTTCTAATGCCTAGAAGAACATAAGTATTATATTTGCCCATGTAAAACTATTAACAATTCCAAAGAAAGTAATCTAAAAGCTGTTTATTTTATTCCAAGTGAAATTTAAGCAGTGTTCTAAGCACCAAAGCAAGATAAAAAATTAAATGAGATTTTTTTTAGTTTCAACTTTCAAACACAGCATTAAAGTAAGTATTAACCAAAATGAAATTTATATTACAAAATGCATCTATTCATTTCCTGTGGAGTGCAGAAAGGAGTGTCATTTTCAATATAAAAGAAGCCTGGATGCAGTTAATGAAACATTGTACTAATAAGATAAATGGAGTCAGCACTGTACTAGACTACTGTGCAGGGAACCATGCCAGTAACTCCATCAGGACAGCCGAAAGCTTTGAGACACAGGTTTATACAATCAGCATTCCGCATTTTCCCCAAAGTTTCTTTTCTTTCTTTAAACCTTGTTAGATTGCTAATTTATACCTCATTTTTACAGATTTTTTTTTTTCTATAAATGGATGACCAGGAAAACCTATTTATAGGTTAGTCCTCTTTAAAGAAGAGAGGGGACACAAACTGTCCCCTTTGTTCGTCACTCACTCAGTCTAGTGTGGCCGGCCCCCAAAAATCACTGCAAGCTTCTATGACAATTGTGTTCACAAGCACTATTTTGACTATGTAAAGCTTTCATTCCCAGTTTCCCATATACACTGGGATAAGAGGAAAGGAGTGGTGTGACTAGATTATAGAACCTGGCAATCACCTACTTAACTCTGCTTTCTACTCTTTTATATGCTTGCTTCTGCATCCTAGTTTCTCTATTCATTAAAAGAGAAACCATTAACTGGGAATGCTGCTAACTCAACCTGCCACAAACATGTTAGTTCATAGTTTACGGAGACAATAAATAAGCAAGTAGCACCTAACCATCCTGACCCTCTGCTCTGATGAAAAGCTGCAAGCAATTATCAATAGTAGTTAGCGTTTATAGACAAAAATAATTTGTAAAGATGCATAGGAGAAGAAAAAAAAAAATCACCTAGTCCTGCCACAGGAAAACTCAAGAGTTGAGGGTGTCTGGGAACCAGAACTGCATTCTCCTGCTTTCACACAGCAAACATGCAGCCATTGGAGAGTCCTAACATGGGGCCAGCAAAAGCACTGATGATAGCCTGTCCTGAGAGTCTGCAAGGCTGCCAGACACCAAGCTGTGCACAGTCAAAACAGCAAGTGACTTTCGGGAGTTATAGGGGAAAAAAGCTAAGGGTGTCAACGGGCAGGAGTAGGACAAAGGCTAAATAAAATTTCTACAAGCACCAGAATTTGGAGACCTCCACTCTCTTCACTCTTCACCTCCCTCTTTTCCCCACAAGACTAGGGCTTCTCCAGGAGACAAGTCCTGCAGGGTCCCCATCCAAATGGAGTGGCCAGGAGAGCTGGGGAATATCGCCCCCATCGTGGCCTTTGTCACTCAAACTTTGAGAGAGGTGAGTTCACCATCGCACGTGCTCGGTGTGCGCAGAGAATCGCTTCTCCTTTCACTTAGATTCTCTTCTCTAATACACCAATGCCTTCAAATATTCAGTCACAATGCTTTTACACCTAGGCTAATGTTACAGACTCTAGGGTAAAGCAGTTTGGATCTGGAAGGTTTAGTTGGTTGGTTGGTTTGGTTTTGTGATTTTTTTAAATAGGGGTCATATTCAAAAGCAATCAGGAAACCCAAAGAGATTTTTACCCTGTGATACTCCTAGAAAAAGTGAGAAAGTATCAAAAGAGCAACATCAGAACCAGAGGTACAGGCAGCTTAGAAGGGAAGTCAGACTAACTTCTTTTAACCTCTGAGATTATGCAAACTTCAGTTTGCATAAATTCCTATTGGAATCAGGTAGCTGTCACTTTGAAGGAAAAGTGGTTTGGGGTGTTTTTGGTGCTTTTTTTTTTTTTTTTTTTTAGAAGAATAGGGGCTATTTTGAAAGAGGGATATTTTCAGGATATTCTCTGATTAAGAGTACTATTAGTCAGCACTTTTTGCAGATAAAATATTTAAAGAATAAATGCTCATTTTTGCTAATGCCAAGTCACATTTATCTCTGCTATACAGAGATTTCAATTAGGTATATGTAATCATACATGCATGTATGTGTGTGTGTATATATACATATACATATAGAGAGAGAGAGAGGTAAAGTCTAAAGATCAGATAGGACAAGAACAGAGCAGTTCTCATATTCTTTCTTGTATCGTTTCCTGTAAGAATGATAATGATGTTTACTCACATATTTTCAACAGTCATACCTCATCTGGATTATACACACTGTAATTTGGGGAGGATATAGCATGCTCTTCAGATGTTCAAAGTAGCTGAATTCCTCCTATAAGTGCAAAAGGTCATCTCAAAAGATTAAGGGAAAACTAACTTTTTTCCCACTTGCTTGCCACAGTTTTTGCTAGGAAACTGAAAGCAAAGATACAACAACAGATTTGAAAAAAAATACGCCCCTGCCTTACAGAGAAGTCTATGTACAATTAGGTTATTTGATGGCTCTTCTACTACACAATATGTGAGTTAATACTTTTTTTTATCTTCTCTCTCACATTTATGATGTGGTACTGCAGTTCTGAGGCAATATTAATCAGAATAGTAACTAGATTCAAATACTTCATTTTCTAATTTAGCTTGTTTTCATCCTGTATGAGGCATAAACAACACATTTGCAAACAACAACAGCACTTCTAATGACATGGCAAACAGCCAGCTTCCCTAAATTAGTAATATCAGTCACTAGCATAGCATTCAAACAGTCTGTCTATTACCACTGGTATAGGTTTGGGGCCCCTTGAAATATAAGTAATATAGGCCTCAGTGCAATATACTGAAAGCAGTAGTCTTTGGAAAGCAGAATAAATGAGAAGCGGCTTGATATAGCTTCACCTAGTAACTACAATGGTGTGTTTTATCTTAAGCACTCAACACAAAATTAAGAGAAATATCTTCTTCTACGAAGAACGTTTATATGCTTGAAAGAAGTTGACTGGGGCAGACAAAAACACTCCTTCAGTGAAACTTAAAACTGGACTGCAGGCCACAAAAATCATTGCTGCAGATTTCAGCAGAACTTTCTTCTGTCCCCAGAATACAGATCCATATAGTTGGGAAGGGGACGGTGGGGATAAGGGGAGGAAAGGTGAGAATGATGCAGGAGTCTGTTGATGAGACAAACTGTATTTTTTGGAGACAAGACCGTTTGTTTTAATCAGTATTGAAGATACAGAAGAAAACATCATTGACTAAACATGAGTACATGAACAGCCTCTATAATGGTAGATTAATTCCACTGCTGACAAGAAGCAGCAATGCACACTGAAGGTGTCATCCATTCTAGTTAGATACCTTTTGGGGCTCTGGATAACCTGAAAACCCTGTGGGAAAGAAACCCGGACATCACCATGGATGGTTCAGCGAGAACTTCTGAAGATACAGCTAACATCATGTCTGGTTATTTCCACATACTGAAGGTATATGCAGAAAACACTGAAAATTTATAGTACTTGTACAAAAGACCAAGGAACAACTTGACCCGGGCTGCTACCATGATCTTTCAAAAGGATAGAAAACAAAGGGTCCAGAAACAAGCACAGAAATGATTAATCGGATGGAAGACTCCAGTGGCAGTAAGAATGGAAGAATTTGGGGGGGGGGGGGGGGGGGGGAGATTGCCCTTCATTTTTAAGAAATACTAAAAACACAGTACTTTTCAGTTTCAAGATGGTGGTTCTTCCTGAAAGATTTCTTCCAGACCAGTCAAACAGTGAAGTCAGTTTTGCTATCTTCTGCCCAGGACAGAACTGTAAAAATATAGAGTAATAATGTCCCCAGAAGTGTGGCCAAAAAAGTGTTTTCCGCTATCTTTCTGTATCACTTGACAAAAGCCTTTGCCTAGTACAGTGTCTTTCTCCTCCACTTGCCAAGCGTCAGACCTGAGCCCACACCATGGAAGGTGCTGTTAAGTAACTGCTGTTAAAGACACTAAACCACAGAGCTTTGTAACAGCACAGGAGAATAATGCAATACTCCTGGAAAAAGTTTATATGATGGGAATAAACCACGCAGTTTTCAGATTTGCTCCATTTCATTTTAAAACAACAATAACAACAAAAGCAACAAAAAAACCCAAACAGTGTTTTTCCTCTTTCACAGTCAGTACTCAATTTTCCCTTCAGCACAGCTGAGACACAAACATAATTTCTGTAAGTCTCTCTTGAGAGGGAAGAAAAGATTTTCAAATAGAAGAACACAGAGAGATTATATTTCTTCTTTTTTATATATGCAAATCTAATGCTCAAGTCCCAAAAGTAAATCTTTCTTTCCCTCCCCTCCCAAAAATTCCAGACAAACAGAGAACGCAGAAGTGAGAAGTGACCCACTGATGTCTGGGGGGTGAGAAAGGGAGCTAAATGAACAACAGGCAGGCCTGAAATAGTTCTGGCTTACATATACCTTTATACCACTTAGCAGACATTCCTGTTAGATAAAAGAGGAAAAAAGTAATTCCATAATGAAGAGGATAGGAGTCTGAAATGTTAATAGCATATGGAAGCCTGGGCTAAGAAATTACACTTAGAGGGCTTTTTAGGGGGGTGAGGATGAGGGGGAGGATGCTAAATGGTTCTTCCAATCTGAAGTGAGAGAGTCAAGCCTCAAGTGGCAAACTGACCACGGCAAAAGGAAGAAAGCTAGCAGTAAATCTCTGTTTACTTAAGATTCAGGAAGCTCTACAGGAGTCTACTCTTAGTAGATAGGAGAATCCATTTAAGATATCTTTTTTTTTTTTTTTAAATCGAGAAGAAAGTCACATACAAATCTTTGTGTGTAAACACCACCAAACAAAGGCCCAAAATAACAAGAACTACCAGCAAAGCTCTATGGGAAGCGGTAGAGGAGGGGATGGTAGCGGCAGCTCACATTCAAGATCAGCAGCAAGTGTGAATTGGGTCTCGGCCCTCCCTATGCAGTTTTCACTATTGATCATGAGATGCCAACTATTTTTTTCACTAAGCCATCTTAGTGATTTCAGGTAAGAATTAGAGAGAGACTTGGACAAAAGAAGATTCACAGTAGCTAGAATTGAAGCACGGCTCTTGTTATGGAAGCAACAAACTGATCTGGTTGTTCAGTTCTTCAAGCTACCTCTTTCTATTTCATCAATATTTAGAATGCATTTTTCCTCTTAAATCTACTTAGATGTCTCCTTATGTAATACAGGGATATAAGACAACATGCCTCAGGGCACCACGGGGGCCAGCAGCTGCCTGGGCCAGGGCAGGGGGCTCCGCATGGTGGCCAGGCCAGGGATGGTAAGGGCGGCGGGGGCAGCCTGGCCCCGGGCATTAGGCGCCTCCTGGCAGGGCAGGCAGTCGCCTGCAGGTAGGGGTCAGGATCAGCAGGGCCACAGCAGGGCTCCTCCCGTGGGCAACGTCAGGGCCTGGGAGGGGCTGCTCAGGGCTGTTAGTGCCTTCAGGGCCCTGACATATGGTGAATATTTTTAATGGCAAATCAGAAAGTTGCTTATGCTATAACAAAAATCCATGCCTGCTAGACATACACGCTAGGGTTCTCCTTCATGCTTAGGCACGCATTTGTTCTGGACCCATATTAAGTATAATAACTTGGTGAGTTTAAAATATAATAGGATCTTTCAACAAAAAGCTCTTGAATCTTTTTTTTTCCTAGCTCTGCTACAATTTACCATTACTAAGTTTCACATTTTTGTGCTAAAAAAAGGCTGACTCCTTATTAGCATCTGCTAATAATCATAAGTGGTGAAAGAAAACATATTCCAGAATATAAATTAACAATCACGTACTTGAAATCAGCCAAAAGTGACTCAGAACCTTGGTCAAAACAACTTGTTTTACTGAAAATGAAAATCTTTAATTTCATTTTTGTTATTATACTTAGGCAAATTCCACCAAGGAAAGCAAAAAAAAATGTTTCACAAAAAAATGAAGATCATCCTTAAAATTTGAAAGAAATTATTTGGATGTTTACCTCTCAAAATCTTGGGTTTTTTTACCTTTCATTTTACTATCCAAAGCATTATTAACTGAATTTAACATTATTTTATAGATTTGATTTAAAAAGCTGCACAAAGTGGTGTTAGGGTGATGTGTTAAGATTGTAGGAAATATAAACACATTTAACAAAAGTTACAACTCCCTGTCACAATAATTATGTATCTTTGTTTCTATGCACTTTTATTTATCTCTTTGCACCAAAGTACTTAAACCTAAGAGGGCTGAAGCAGAAACCAGCTACCCTAGTCTACATGTTTATTTACATCCATGAGTATTGATTATTTAGCAGTTAGCCAGTTGCCATGATACCAAACCCTACCAACCTACCAGCAAACAAGCACTGCCTCCCTTAGTTCATAAACACCAGTTTTGGAGAGCAGCTCACAATTTTCCATTTAGATTCTCATCCAATTTCTCCCACACCTTTTCTCCAGATGACCTGCAAGTTTTCCTATTAAAAATTTACCTTTTTAAACTACCTTTTCATTTTTACCCAGTCTCCAAACCAGTCCACTTACAAACGTGACATTGTTTCATATTCTTTATCCCTAGGAGTTAGGGGCCCAAGGATGCACCAGGATCTCCTACAATGTACTAGGAAGTTCAGTGAGAAGGAGAGAGCCAACCAATCCCACATATCCCACTTGACCAATACAGACACTAATAATAGCATCTAGTGAAACACAAGAACCTCTGTGTTTTAGTATTTGCCTAAATACAGGGACCCTCAAGAAAGTTAAAGGAGGTGCAACTGAAGGTAACTGTGAGCTCAAAGATGCATGCATGTGTACAGTTAAACCTGTGCATGGAATCGCATTTCAGTAGAAAGCATCTCTAGGTCACTGATTTTTTCCTCCTTAGAGGAGAAAAACTTCTCATGTGTGTTCCCAGATATAAAGCCTTCTGCACGCAGCAAGTTTATCTTGTTCAATGTGGAACACAGCATCATCATAGTTCAAAATACCCTACCAACCATATTCAAAGGAAAGTTAACTCTACATCTTCTAACCCTCAATCTATAGTTCTTTTTTCTTTTTCCCTCTTCCCTCAGCTTCTGGCCAAAGAAACAATGTGATACAACTGCCTTGACTAGTATAGAACTCATGAAGCTGAAGAGGGTCTCACAGAAGATTTGGAAAGTCTAGGACATGTGCCCACTCAGACTCCATTTGCAGGAGAAGTAAAACTCTGTACACCATTTCTACTGTGCAACCTAAGCAGTCCTCACAGATTGGAAAACTATGACTTCTGAATTTCAAGACTATCTTTCAAGATCACTCAGCCATGTAAAAACGGCAAGTCAGCACAGATCTGTCCTCCTCTTTCCAGATATTAGAAACTGAAAAATCAGGTAAATAACTGCATGAGTGTAAGACTGCAGCAGTGTTTCACAGAAGCGCCCTCCTACATGGGTTTTAACCTCAAACCTCCAAGAGATGGTGTAAGTTAAACTCAGTAACTTAAGATGTTCTCTAGAGTCTATTTCTAGAGGGAGAGGCAATATCCTTCTCTGTTCAGGTCAGAAGGTCATTGCTTCTAAATTTACAAGATGCAGGATGGAGGAGGCAAAGTGAAAAGTCAGTCAATATGGGAATGGTTTTAAAGATATTCCAGAGCTGTGCTCTGGTGAGATTCAACCTACCTTTTTAAGCACCAGTAGACTGTTCTTGTCAAGTTCTGAAACAACAGCAAAGTATTTGGTCACCACATCTGTGTACAGTACCGGTGATGGAAAGCAGTGAAGAAGTGTTTAAAAAATAAAAAAATCTGAGGCTTTTCACACTGGTAGCAAGCCAGGTTATGTTCTCCTAAGTATCCTGCCAAGATATACAATATATTATAGTCTAAGCTTCCAGAAATTTAGAAGACACTGCAGCCTCCAAATCTGTTGTGGTCTGAATAGTTCACATAGCTTGTGTGATATGAAGGAAAGACTTGCACATACTGGTGGGCCTTAAAAGCAACAGGCCAGGGGGTCTCTCACTGGCATCTCGGAAGCTCAGATACTGTCAGCCATTCATGGATGAAAGCCAAGAGCCTACGTAAAGGTCACTGCCTATTTGTTATCCTTCTGGTTTATTTAACTTTAAAACTGCAAACACAGCTCCAGTTGCTTAGTTTATAGACAAGGAGCAAATATCCAGTTATTTTCTCCTATCCACTGCTCCAGTGCTCACAGATTGCAAGTCTTCCCCTCTCAGTCCTGCTTTGTCTGCTGCACACCCAGAACGCTGCACATTTCGCTTGTTGACTGCAGAAAAAAAATGACTGTCCTGATCTCTTTCTGGATGCCACCCAGTAAGTAGGTGAGTAATGAGAACTGGATCAGAGCAAAATAACTGGCTGCTAGAAGGAAGAGCCCCTGCAGATTTATATGGCACGACTGAGGAAGCTGAGAGAACAAACAAGTCATCATGTAGTTCTCACCCTGGTTGTGGGAATTAGTGATAGTGGTGGCACAGCAGTCACTGACACAAGTCAATGTATTTGCAAGGGAATAAAGAAATGTTCTAGTGTCAGGGCTGCAGCAGGTCCTATCACCCTAAATAAAATATAATTTGGCATCTCTTCTTTATATCCATAGCAAATGGAATAACAAAGTCAGTCTGTCATTTTCATATCCACTAATTTCCTAATGTCTGCTAATTTCCTCTCTGAGATTTCTCATCCCTGAGACCATCCTTGTATCGGTCTTTGCTTTAACTGAAAGAGGAAGAACTTAAAATTGCCCTGTTAAGTTCATCCAATTCTACAACTATATAGTAATATGCAGCAGTAAGTCAACTCTCACTTGTGGATCCAGCTAATGCTGCCACTCTGAATTTACACAGGTGTTTCTAAAACATTCTTGTGCAAATTTTATATTTTTTGACTTTGCGATCATATACTTGTCACCCCAGTAAAAGGACAGAGGAGATCAGAATCAGGTCTCTTACCATCAAGGAATGCAGCATGCTTACTTGTGGGAAGCAACAGCAAAGTAAGCTTTCTGAATTCATCTGAACTTATTTAATAAAGTCAGACTGAAGTCCATGTGCTAATTTTTCATTTAAGGCACAGATTTTTCAGTAAAGTTTTAATTCACAGCTGTTTATTTGTGGTTCAGCACATCAGGCTGAAGAGGTAAAATTAAATGTGTCACGATTTACATGTCAAAAGGACAATTTGAAAATCTTCAATTAAACTGCCTTTAACAAGTAGCTTGACCACTCCTTTTTCCCCAAAAGGTTTGCTTCTTTGCAATTGTGGAAGAAGTTTTCCTTCGGAGGAGAAAGTAGGAAAATCCTTACAAGAACAAAGGGAAACACAGCTCTGTACAAATCAAAGCCGTAAACTACACATGAAAAGAAATATATGAAAATTAATGCACTTCTACGTTACTGCCAAATAGGTGACTAGCATGTCCATGATTCTCCAAAATCAGAAAGACCATCTTTATTTATGATAACATTTCTTTGTAGCTTTGCTTACTCTTTGTTCTCTTCTATAGTAATCTATAGTAATCAGATCAAATAGTTTGGGCTCAACAAGATTTCACATCAAACCAAAGAGTACAATACATTAGCTGTCTTGAACTCCTGAAATAACAACTCAAAAAGAGATAGCTAACTACCAAGACAAGGCAGCTCAAAGATATTAATGAGATACACACACAAAAAAAATACGCTTTGTTCAACTGACAACAATCTTGGCCTCTGCTTTACTGAACCCTTTCCATATTATAACATAGAAATGGGATGCTGAAGCAACTCTGGAAAGTTGCCAACAGCCAAAAATCAAACTTGGCACCAGTTTGTGGATGTTACAGTGTGCCAGTGTATTCCCAAACTCTCCACCTTCAGTGACTAAAACAACATCCTCCTTTGCTACACAGCATCAAACCCATGCATTAGTATAATGTGAATTCATACACAGCAAGTTTCATTTGATTACTCATTGACCAAGCTCTTTTATAACCTCAGGCACTGTGCTTTATATTAGAGAACCTTGAAAACTATTTACTACACCTTTGAACAGCTGCCAGAAAAAGGTTAATCAGCTCTTCCTGTTAAACTTACATACAGACCGCAGATTTGAGTACTCGGTATATTTTGCTGAAACAACATCAAACACCCTCCATGAAAATACATTTTTCAAAGTGGTATCAGCATGAACACTCTTTTAAACACACAATAAATCTGAACAAAATGTTGTTCCTATTGAGACAAGTTGAGAATAACCATAAACTTTGAGAAAAGACTCATAAGATTACACAAGTGGACAGAACACAGGCAAGACCCTAATATTTCATTGTCTCCAGCTTTTTTTAAATTGCTGCCAAGAGCTGCTTCTAAATTCTAAAAATACATAGTTACAGTTGCCAGTGTTAACCAGGGTCATACAAATGTTTAAAGATTCAGAAAGACTTTTACCCTCAGAGGCTAGGATGTGTTGCCTGTTTTTTTTTTTTTTTTTAAAGATACAATGTTAAATTTAATTTTACCATTTGATGCATGTACATGTTGCGTATAAACTGTCCTTATGCAACAGCAGCACTGGAAACAACAAGCTCTATGGATGCTAAATGTTATGCACAGACAGGACAGCTAAACATAATTAACCTCATTTTTCATCAAGGAGCGGAAAAAGCACAGCTTAAAAAAAGAAGTATTCAGGGAAGATACTGTTTTCCTTCAGTAATTAAAACAAAGATCAGATTTTTAAAAGCAGTAAAAGTTTAAACTGTTCTTATTGTGACATTCGAGGCCTGCATGCCAAAGTCTGAATTCATTTCTTGTGGTACCAAGCTGGTGATATTCATAAGGTCTCACAAGAAATCAACATGACAAGAACGCAGCTCGCCTGACTCCAGCGTGCCATGGCCAAAGCAACGTTCTCCAGAGTGGAATATTTTAACTATTTCACTTCAGAATTCTAATCTTCCAGTTTTCTTCAAAGACTGAAAGAAGTTTAAGCCTGAGAAGTTATGACTGTTTTTTCTAACTTGTACTTTCTCTCTGGATAAGCCCTAAAGAAATAAACTAAAAAGTTACCAAACAACCCTAAATCCTGTTTGTTCGGGTTTTTTTGAAAGGGAATAGAAAGAAGTTTAACAAACTTCTATTTCCACATTTGAAACTTAGTATCTGCAAGTCAGATTTGCAAAATAATGAAGTAGATGTCTTACGTCTGTCACTAGCCTCCGGCTGACCAGGTTTCAGATGACCTCTTTTTTGGGGGTGTAAAAACACAAAGGCAAGCATGTTGCAATAGCACCGTTATGGTATAAAACTGTAGTTAAGTGAATCAAGCCAAGCAAGTTTTACTGCTTTAATATATGATTTTGTCTCCATGACCAAATCATTAAAAACTGAAAACATCTAAAAGATAACTTGCATGTGTTTGGGCTTTTTTAAACATAAAGATTTTGCATTTGTCCTTACAAGCCAATAATTATTTCTACATATTTGTGAGCACAGCGGGTATGTATTACCAATATGTAATGCATCACATATTTGATGTGCATCAGTATGATTTTACAACACATTTAAGATATTCTTTTGAGAAAACAGGAAATTTAGCAAAAGACAGGTTTAAATGGGCACAAGATCTGTACATGCAAATGATTCTGAAAGCTGCTTTCTCTATATCTGATTTCTTGCCAGTATTTTATGTATGTATGAAGGTTTAAGTACGTGGAGGAAGAAGAGGGTGAGAGGGGAAGAAATATTTGAATTACTGCTTCCTGATATAAAGGCATTACTGGCATCGGGTACCATGTCTGCAACCAAGGTCGAGTGGAGAGTTAAATCGAGCTCGCTTCTGGATGAAGCGTGCCTAGAATATTGGCAGGTCCCTGCTGTCAGGGAGCATTCAAGGTGAGCGCCACAGCAACCCCACTGTGAAATCACAGTAGGAGAGACCTTCATTTCGATAACTCCCTCCACAAAAATCAACCATCAGATCTCAGCTTAGTGCTAGCTGCCAATACCTGGTATTTGATAGCAACACAAGTCTTCTCAGTAAGCTACGGAGAGCTACAGTATGCAATTTGTCAAATATATATCCAGATCTTATCCCACTGCAAAATGCGAGATAGCTATTTCTGATAAGAGACATAAAATTAATTAAATGCAACAGTACTAAACTTCTTATTCCAACAAAGGTTAATCGGGTCAATGAAAAATAGTATAAAGAATTTGTAAAGTTTCAGAGTCTTGGACAGTGTAGCTTTTCCTAATCATTCATATTTTACATTCAACTGCTGTACATGGGAAGCTTTTCTTCAAGTCCAAAAGGTTTTTTATTGTAAATGACCTCAATAACAATCATGGCTCAGAAGTTGCTTGTAACCCAAAAGAGTCCTCAACAATTCTGAAAAATGTATTTTGCTATTAAGAAGAGTCTTATTTGTTCAAGTTATGCCCTTCTGCACAACTAAATCACTCTGTTAGTTAATACACAAATTACAGAGCGCTTTTCAATTGCTCAGTAGCCCCGTACAGTGAAAAGCCCTCAGCTAATTCCTGCATTGATTTGCTCTTTGCATATAAGAAAAGACAGAGGTTTCATTTTCAATAAAACATTAGCTAGCTGAGATATATTGCAATTAACAAGAACAAGAGGAACTAAGCAAAGTTTTATGCAAGTGTTAATAAACATTTTGCCCTGAGGATATGTTTATTGTAAATAGTGAGTATCATCTGCCAATGAGGAGGTCATCTGTATTGTCCTCTGCAGCACTCAAACTCTGGAAGACTATAAAAATTAATTTCCTTTATGATGGAATAGTAAGAAAAAACACCTACCCAATTTGGAGAATTTTGCATGTGCAGAAGTCCTCCAGATTAGAAATGCTACTGAATTTGTTAATATAGATCACTTCTTTGGGTGGTGGCATTTCACAGTGGAAGATTTTCAAAACAATTTTGACTTTTATTAGAGGACAAAAGTTATGAACTTTTTTTCCATATATCAGCTGTTTCATCTCCAGTCTTCAGTCCAGATCTTCAAAAGGAAATCTATAAAAACCTTCAAAAGATGAGTTTGAGAACTAAGAACTGAGGATTCATTCAGGAGAGTCGTTTTATAGTTTGGGGAAAATTAAAATCATAGGCTTACAGGATATTTCAGGTTAGAAGGGACCTCAGGATGTCTCTAGTCCAGCCCCCAGCTCTGAGGTCAGACCAGATGGCTCAGGGCTTTATCCTGCCTGGTCTTGGAAACCTCCAAGGATGGAGGCTTTGCAACCTGTGCACCTCTCTGTGCAACCTGTTCCCCTGCCTGGCTGTTCTCACGGGGAAACAAATTTTCTTTACATCCAGCCTAAACTTCTCATGTTTCAACTTATGCCCACTGTCTCTCATCCTCCCACCATGCACCACTGTCTTGATAACTCTCTCTATAGGCACTGGCAGGCTGTTGTGAGGTCCCCCCAAAGCGATCTCTTTCCCAAGCTGAACAACCCCATTCCTTCAGCCTCTCCTCACAGGGCAAGTGCTACAGCCCCTGACTGTCCTGGGGTCCCTCCACTGAACCCACTCCAGGTTATCCACGTCTTTCTTCTGTTGGAGGCCCAGAACTGGACACAGTGTTCTAGATATTTCAAACGGTAATGTCTTTTTCTGATATGAAAACATTCTCATTCCCTTGCCAACTGCAATACAATATACTGCGTTGTTGTTTATATACTTAAACACATGGTACTTTCCTTGGGCCATTATGGCAGGTACAACCACTGGCACAATCATAACTGAGAAGGTTCCCATTCAGTCCTGGCTTAGCAGAAAGATTCCAACGTTTTGTCCTTTCCTTTCCTAAAAGGAAATCAGGCTTATCTGATTCTTCAGAAACACTGACTGAAAGAATTTAGCATGAGTTGCCTCTCTGCAAAAGGACAGATCAACTTTATTGTGGCTCTGTGGAAAGCAGCAGTCCTTACTGCGTTGTTAAAGGGTCAGGGGAGCAGCTCTCTGGCACAGAGGCAAGCTGGCATCTTGTCACTGGGCAAGAGAGTGACTCCTGCTGAATCCGTAATCACTGCATCTTCCCATTCCTCTAACTTGCAGCACTTCTCTCAATGGGCATGCCCCAGCACTTAGGTTATGTGGCAGACAGGTACACACATAGCACAGGACAAGAATACAACCGCATTGCCAACCTATCGCTACGGAGAACTCATCTTTCAGTCCAACTCCTGTAAGCTCAGGATTCAGCTAGATAGCACAAATCACAGCTGCATTGTAGCAGTCTCTCTCTCACACCACAGATCTGGCTGATACCTCAGTGACACCAGATGCATGTAATATTAAGTTCCTAAGTAAAGAGAGGATAAACAGTGTCAGGCTGAATACAGGAGATAGTGCAGAACACCAGCGGCCAGGCCTGTCTATACATTTAATTAAAGTAAGCTCAAACTTCTGTTTTGGTTATGAGGTTTCGTTCCAGGGGAGCAATTTACTAAATTGAAATTCAATTAAAGGTACTTTCAATTAAAGGTACAATTGCAGCAAGATACCTGTTTAACATAAAAAACTGCGCACTAAAAAAAAAAAAAACAAGACCACAAAACCCCAAATGAACAAAACTTCCAGAATTTAAGACTGTAGCAGACAACTCATGACGTATTAACCATATCTTGAACAGAACAATATTTTAAGAATACATCTTAAAAAGTTCTCATGTGAACAAAAAGAAGCCTATAGTCTGACATCTGACTAGTAAGAAGTAACGGCTCACAGGAAAGCAGATGTCTTCCACATGCTTCAAAGCCAGTTTTCCGTGCCTAGTGCTAAGTCCGGACTACAAGACATTGGTCTTATCTCTTGAGCAACACTGTCTGCTCTATTTCAGTTCCTGCACTTAGGGACCCACTCCAGTTTCCCAAAGCTTCACTGGTATTGCATTGTTTGCAGAGCGCAACCCTTCTGCAGCATAAGATGCAAATATCAAATGGAGCATGAACTCCAAGGGTAAAACCTGGACCCTTAGGGTGGGATGAATTCCAGCAATCTGTCCTAATCCTCTTTGTTTCGACGGTTCTGCTTTAGAGGAAAATGTTTACTGTGACAGACAGAAGCCTCGAATTGTGTTGCAACTCCAGTTGCAATCCTTTGGGGAATATAACAGCTATGATATCAGAAAATATCTACACACTTCCATTACCATTCACTTCTCTTCTTTGTTGTATATTCACAAAGTTAATCTTCTAAAAATTATACAATTTTTATTAGATCTTTCTCTAGAAGAACATTACAGAGACATTTATCTCGATCTGTATCTAATCCTCAGGAATCCCTATCAGACTCTTTCACTCCAGGACTTTCCTGGAACCCTTCTCAACATACAACATATCCTGGACCCAAAAACCTTCCGTTTCACTCACACTAACCCTTGAGGAGCAGAAAGAACAAGATAACCACAAGGAATAAAATAAAAGAAGCAGAATTAATTATTACAAAGTACAAGTTCACGTACTTAGGGAATACCAAGAGATTCTGCTATAAAGTACAATTTCATATCTGCAAAGAAAAGAGAAGATAGATGTGAGTGTATTAACAGATACATAAACTAATCCACAAGATTTTTGATGCTGTGAAAGAAGTATCAAACTGCGTGTTCTTTAAAGAGAGAAAAGTTACTAATGCCATATAATAAAGGATAAAATTCATCTCAATAAAACTGGTGAAGCTTTCTCAAATTGTCCTCCATTTCAGCCTGAAAATTTTACCACAAACTTCAATTTTCTTTTAATATTTTTCCATGATCTCCAGGTTTATAGTAGCATACTGGTTTGACCAGGTAATAACTCTAACTAGGCATCAGCACATATTAATGTAAGCAAATAAACTGTGCAATACCAGCCAAACAGCAGACATGGTGAATATGTGCACCATAGCCTAATGCTTCTGGGAAGCAGTGACTGGCCAAGTGCCCCAGGCTGTGCAGCTGCTCGAGACCATGTTGCAACTCCGGTGCTTCCTAAAAGCATCAGAAATATTTTACATGCAGTACACACGGCTCATAAATTTCACTTTGGGAAATGTTAGATGGAAATACAGAAGCCCTGCACCTGAAAAACTGTGTGCAGTGCAAGATGAATTCAGCATTTCTGAAGCATCCTAAGAAGCCTTTTGTTTAGCCTAGTAAAAGAAAGACCGAGAAGGTGTGTGCCTGCTGTTGATAAATAGCTCAGGGAAATGGAGGTAGGAGGGGGATATAAAACTATGTAAAGCTCAAGGATAATGCTGATGAGTTAAAAGAACATTTCCAGCCACTAAGGAAAAGAAGATAAGGAAAAGAAGTCAGGAGGTAAAGAATAACTACTGCCAAAATGGAACCTTTTCAGTGTATCAACTATACAACGCTGTTACACGTGAGAACAGAATGATCCAGTCCTACATTCTTAATGAGCATCATTTCATGCAGAATGTCATCCCAGACAGGTTGCTTGTTATTGACAGGAGGGATAGAGGAGTGTGGTATAAACACAGCCAGGGACATTTTGTCCCAGTGGACAATGGGGATTGTGAAATTGTACTGTTAGACTGGGCTTTGAAGCCAGCACAGTGGCAAGTTTGGAGATCGTTCAACTTGTAAGGCTCCTCGACAAGGCCAAAAACGGCTTTCATTCTGTCTGATCAAGATAACAACCTGACTTGGTGCTTCCTTTATAATAAGGAAAAGGAAGGAAAAGTACGGAGTGGTCTGAAGGAAGAGCAAAAGTTACCCAGTATAGCTTCTGATGCATACATTAACCATCAAGAACCCACTGTACAGTTACAATGATGAAGAGAAACAAAAGAAGTGACACTAAGCAAAGAGAAACAGAACAAAAGAACAGCCCACCGCCCCGCCCCCCCACTGCTCTGAGCATCACGGCACACAAAAATTGAAGTTTAGTGATACTTATCTCACAGAAGCAAGATGACCACAAATCTTTCTAACTCATTGTCACAAGCAGAAGAAATAAATGGTAGACACAAACAGGGAGGCCCCCCCCCCCCCAAAAAAAAAAAAAACTACTTAAATGATATCATAAGACCAGCAGATAAAGAGCAAAGCAAATAAAGACTTAGGAAAATGGAGAGATGAAAACAGGTAAGCTCAGCCTATACTTTGAAACCACCTCTCTCCCTCTAAGTAAATAAACCCTTACGGTTCTGGAGAGCGTTCCAAACAGTGACTTAAGTTTCAAGTCTTTAAAAACAAGGATCATTTGCAAAACTCACATCTGAAATTAGTGTTTAGGGTGGTGATTAGTATCTTCATAATAACCAACTAGCTAGATATAGAGTCTGATTCATAAAGGAACAAGCTTGCTCTCAAATTAAAAGTTGGGAACTGACTACTTGTCTAGATAGGAAGCAGATGAAAGAAATAAACATCCTGCTGTATGTCATATATAAAGGAACATGAAAGTACTAATTTAGAGAAAAAACAGTATATTTACTAAAACCATAGTAAATTATCTCATCTCTGATTTTATGCCAAGTCCCGTATAAAGTTACAACTTTGTAATTGTGGTACATATAACCAATATATCTTATACCATATCCTTCCTTATTCACTTGGTTGGTAAGATTAAATTATTTTTATGACATCCATTCAAAGAGCATCAGAAATATAAATTCTCCATGCAAAGCTAACGTGCATACATCTGCAACTTTTATACTTCCACTCCCCTAAGCAGTTTTCTGGGTTCCGTTATATGTCAAATATATATCTCACCAATATGTCAAGGAGAAGATGACATAAACTTGCCTCAGGATAGATATTATTCTTTGTAAGTAACAAGAAGTTTAAATTTTATACATATTCCTAACAGTAAATTAATTTATTCAGATATCAGCAAGAGGTATACTTTTTGTGAGTCTACAAACTGGATATCTTTTGGATATAATGAAGTTGATTTTTTCCATGAAGCCACAACAATACGTACATTTCATTATAGATGAGACGAGTGTCATTACTGTCACCTATGTAAAATATTTAGCAGTCACATTAGATCCCTATCAGTTCTGAGAGAAAAACGACTTTACTCAAATAACCTTTTTCTTCTGTTCTTTCACATTAGACAGAATAAGAAAGCCTGCCAGCTTGATAATAAGCAAGCAACAAATGCAAATAATAAACAGTTAAGTTAAACAAATAATGTCCATGGCCGCACACTATACAGTACATTTCAATATGCAATAGACGAATCTGTTCTTATTCAAGTCAGCAGCAAAACTCCCTGCAACCTGAGCAGAACAAGAATTACACTTCAGCACAGCGGCTGGAATATATCTGTGCCAGATAGCGGTGTATGGTGAGCTCCTCAAGCCCTGTACCCTTTAGAAGGAGCCACACTTTATAATTGGAATATAAAAGCACAGCTAATAACCCTGAAATATATGTGTAAATAATTAGGGGAAGGTTCACGGTGCAATATAAACAGACATGCATCGTACTCAGTGTCACAGGACAACAGCTATGGTTTCCAGGTAGACTATTTTCAGATCACTTTTAGCAATAACAAAGGGATATTGACTGAATATTAACCACGCTGTAGCTTCATGACAGTTACGGCTTTACTGAAACTATTAATATGCACATTTGGCTGTCCTGGGAAGACAGGATGTAATACTGCTCTCCAGCTGCTCGGTCCCTGGAATCTGTGCTGTGTGTATGCTATTATCTATTACAAGAATTTACCACAAATCGTTGCCTACCCAGAAACAAGAAGGCCTGCTTGTCACACAGAAATTTTGTAAGAGCTGGTTCTGCCCAGACGGCATGGCCTCCTTTCCCAAAAATACAGCCCACAAGGCCCAAATTATCTCAATTTCTATCCCACTCAGCGCTGTCTGGTATAGCTGTCTGTACGAACCACGAACCAAAGCAGAATCTAGCCCTTTGCCTACAGCCAAGAGGTGCATTGCTCGGCGCCGCGCAAGCTCTCGCAGGTCAGCTGGGTTCGCGATGAGTGAGAGCAAAGGGTACTTCGTGCATCACAGCCCGGGCCAGCACATCACGCACAAGAAAGCGGCCGTTTACCACTACACTTTTGGCCACACAATAAATCGTGGGGCAAGAGAGACTGAGAAAACCTGCAGTGTGACACTGGAGGAGTTGCCCCACCACTGCTCCATCCTGCCAACCCAACCCGCAGGACAACTGCAGTAAGTGCATGCTTTCTATTTAAACAGCTCTTAAACAAGTCAGTCCAGTCCTCTGTCTCTCTGAAAGCAAACAACAGGAAACAGACCTAATAGGAGTTTGAGGAAAGCTGAATAGAATACATTTAAAAATATAGTCCTATGTAAAACTTGCAGAGTAAGTGTTTGGCCTGGCCTCTAGGACACAGAGGGCAAAACCAAGCCAGCTATCTCACATCCCAGGACAGCATAAAGCAGGGAAGGAGCAGTGGAGGTGTTGAAGACAAGCTCTTCTAATGCATCTGCACAGGTGAAATGAAATGCTGCTTTACCCCCTTTTGCTACATCTCTCTCTCAATTTTAAGGCTAAGTGGTTTGTCCCCCCTATCCTGCCCCCACTTAAAGCGCAACTATCATGAAGCCCAAATAACCTTTCTATTCTTAATCTGAAAGGTTTTCTGGAACCACAACCACATTTCTTCTTTTTAAGGGACAGCACGCTGTTCAAACGGCATGCATCTTTGGCAGGATAGAGCCTATCAATTTTTTTTTTTTTCCACTGTAATGTTATAGAAATGAATTCTTGTGAATATGAATTATCAAAATGACTCCAACTCCCAATTCTGGTCTGAAAAATAACCCTCTGAACATGTTTACTTTTACTGTATCTACTTTGTTTTCACTAGAAACTTGAGTTATAAGCTGATGACAACTGATGTTTTTGTGATCCATTCATCAACGCAAAATATAAAGATGCTGTTGTAGTTCAAACCCAGCTTTCGTTTACAGCCAAATAATTTATACTCTTACACAACGCTGGAAAAACATAACTACCTTTTCACAACTTAGTCACAGCTTAAAAGCATAGGTATTTAAATCGTGTCTTCAGTGACTGAATTTGTGAGTGCAATTCATTTGGAGAGGGCCAACACTAACATTTTGTTTTTGAATATCAAAACAGGCAGAGAAGAAGACAAGTCGCCTTGTCTTCAGAGTTTTTTTTAGACTGAGAGCTACGGGAGTAAAACAATAAAGCACGATAAAATCTAACCAGGCACTTACAGTCAGGATGAGGCTGAGCAACCCTTGCTTGGCCTTCGCCGGACGGTTGTAAAGAAATGAAAAATGAAAAAAAAAGAAAAAAAAAAAAAAAAAAGAAAGGGACCACCTATCCGGAGGCCAAGCTGAGCGCTCCTAAGCCCTCAAAACAAGTGAGGCCACAAGGGCCTGCTGCGCTTTTACAGGATGGCGGCGCGACGCCGAAGAAGGGATTCAAACCGGTTTGGAGGCGCTTCTGAAAGGGGCAGCGGCGCCCGGAGGAGCTGGGGCTGGCGCCGGTTGCCGTGGAGACCCCAGCCGTTAGACACCCCACCCCAACGGCCGCTGGTTGCTACGGCAACGTGGGGTGGGGCCCAGGCAGGGCAGTGGCCTTGGGGGGCTGGAGGAGCCAAAAGGGCGCCCCGAGGCCGCGCGCAGAGCACGGGTCGCTCGCCTTGTGCTTGGTGACCACCTCTCTTCCACCACGGGTGGAAAACCCATCACCGCATGCCCGCGGCATGATTTTTATTGCTTTGTTTTGTCGCTCTGTTTTTATTAACGCAATCCTCATTAAAGAGAAACGGGGATTATCGTTAACGAGATAGCTCGAGGATAACAAGTCACTCCAAAAGAGACTAATCCAGTTTATGAAACAAATCCAGTTGAGGATGTGCCAACACTTGCCCAAGATTGATAATATAAATATTTCAAAGCAAAGGTACATTTATGCAATTGTTTTATTGAAGCTTTGAAGCAAAACACTGGACCAGGTTGCCCAGAGAGGCTGCGGCGTCTCCATCCTTGGAGGTGCTCAAACCCGCCCAGACACATCCGGGGCAGCTGCTCCCGGTGGCCCTGCCTGAGCAGGGGCTGGAGCAGGCCATCTCCAGAGGTCCCTGCCGACCTCGGCTCCTCTGTGATTCGGTGAAAACACTGCTCTCACTTGGATACCTTTTTCTTAAACACCTCTTTTAGGACCCGAGAAATGCCTTGAAGGGTCAAGACAGCTTGTGACTTCTGTACAGACACTTCCACCCCACGTTTTCGATGTTTAGGGCAGAGGTGTGCTTGAGCCCATTAATCAGCCCCATCCAACACACAATCCCAACAGGACAGCAAATAGCAAAGCCAAAATGTTCAACCATGCAGGCTTAAAGCAAGACTCCTAAACCCACACCAAATCTCCTGAATAGAAGTGACTAGGAATCGGCAAGCATCCGTGCTTTGTAAGCACAAACATGGATTTTACACTTAAGCTAAGAAAATCCTAAAGTGCGTCCCACCTCTGCTACAGACCCCCGGAGCAGCAGGTAAATGCATGAGGTGAAATCTTGGATACTCACTAAACTGCAGGAAGGTCCTCTGGATGACGCACCTGGGAGAAGAGCAAAAACCACAGCTCCCGTCTCCTAAGGCAGCACGTGTTTTACGCTGCTGTCACGCTTTAAGGGGCTCGGTGGTATCAGGGCTCGGCCCGACTGCAAAGCCTTCCTGAAACGGTGTGTAGATGCTCGGGTAGCTGGTCTGTACTGAGCTCTCTGCTGCTGCGGGCTCTGACTTAGCTTCATCCCATAGGATAGGGCTCCTCAGTGCTTAGTCCTCTGGGAAAGTTTTGCAGGAGTATGGGAATGAAGTAAATTAGAGAAATGAAACAGCTTTTCAAATGCTGGCAATTAGATAAATAATAACCACGTGGAGGAGTGTAAAATAACGGTAATTAACAGTGGTGAAAATTATTTTCTGTTAAATGGAGATGGCAGTAAAGAATGTAACATAGGCAAGGACAAATACAAGGTAAAATGCATAACAACCCTCTCTACATTCCCCCCACCTCTGAAACTGTTCCTTCACCTTTTTTTAATTCCGTTCTTAAATATAGCTTTCACGTGCTTCTTGCTTGAGATGTCCTGTAATGTTAGTTTGTGTTTTAATGTGAACATACTTCACTAAAACATTGCCAAGCGTATATAAGGATTCCAGGTATTCGGGGGGACTAGACTGCATGCAAGGGGATCATTTTGGCCACTGTATGCAATAAACTAATTACATGATTGCAGTCTCAACTGGAGGATCCTGAATGGGATGTTACCTGAAACCTAATTCTCTAATCTTCCTTTCAGTTTGACTCACATGTATTATGAAGGCATGTTTACAAGAACTGCTTTGCTTCAGTGCTTTACACTAGTTTTGGTACACATGCTTTACTGAACTTAAGTAAATCATCTTAGCTGTAATAAAGGAAAACAAGCATGCAGGCAATAAACGTATATTACTGCTTGAGGAGACACAGTCAATATCTCTAGGAGTATATAAACAGCCCTTAATGACAGTGAGCATCATCCTATGTGACGCTTACAAGTATTTTCTTTTTGTGCATGTAAAGAATGCCTCTCTTTTTAGTTCATCTGTTTTATCTTTCTCCCCTCCCATTATTTTTATCACTTCTAATGATCATTTGCAAATGGAAGTTTCTGTGAGAAAGGAGAATTTTGATCATAGCAACGAGCAAAGGTATAGCATAAACACACTGCTCTGTAAAGATTAAATGTAAAGGAACGTCTAGACAGCTAAATTCCTATGGATTTCGTTTATCAGATTTGTGTGGAAACAAAATAGATCTTGGCATGATAAGATTTGACAAAACCTCCTTCCTATAGGAGCACGACTGGTAACCTCCTTCACCCTGCACTACTGCTTGAGTAATTACTCCAAAGCCTCAAATGCAAGAGATCTTTTATCTGTCATTGGACAAAATAGTCTGTGCTCTATTAAAGATTGCTCACTGTATAAGAGGTGGAGTTAAAGGATGCCTGGGAAGAGATGGAGATGAGAATTTGCCAGTGCAAGCTCTGATCAGCAGGCACAGTTTCCCCTCCCGGGATCCTCTCTGCCCAGACCGAACCCCGCCACGGCCAGGTTAACAGCTACAGGTGTGCAATAGCTCCTGAGAAGCAGGCAGCCTGCACTGTGGGCCAGGAAGAGAAAAATCCCCCAAATTATGCAGTAGAAACACCAGGAAAGGCTTCTCTGATTCCATCAACCAACCTATAAGCTTGCTTTGGGGGTAACATGCTCCAGGAGACGGAGGTTATTTAGTATCACATCAAATCAGCTGGATTAGCGCATCCCAAAACTTACTAACATGCTTGCTAACAGACCTTTTGAGCCCAAGCAAGTTTTAGATTCACAAGAGAAAACAAAAGCAATACGTTTCTCACTTTGTGTAATTGTATTTGTAAACTTTTCAGAGCAAATTCTGAAGCAAGTCTGCCTTTAGGTGACAAAAAGTTAACTGGAGGATTTCCATTTCCAGCTGCCTTTAAAAGAGAAGGCACTAGGTGAAATTAAACTTGACATGATCTTCACTCAAAAAGGCATCAGTTCAAATGAAGTTAAGCAAGTGTTAGAGGAAATAAAAACCTGGCATATAAATTTATAGAGGAGCTAACATTATGGATGATTTAACTGTCTTTAAATGACGACAGGGAATAAATACTGCTTATTCTCTCTGACCAAAAGAAATATGGCAAAAGGCATAGAAAGGAATTATATAGGATAAAGAATTAAAACTAGAGTCCCAAAAGCTCATGTCACTAAGGCATATTACACAATTTACTATGAACCGTAACATAAATAGGCATGGGGTTTTCTACTTTTTTTCTTGAGAATGGAGTAAGAAACAGAACCACCTCCCCCTTTCCCCGATCTATCTCAGTGATCTGGTCTGTTTATTAACATGATTCTACTCCCAGGGTTCCTTAATTGAAAAGTTTAAATAAATGAGATTATGAATATTGTATTATTGCTTAGCTTACAGAAAGCCTGTTGTACAAGCCTCTCAAAATTCGGTAGTATGATGGACATGAGACTGTGTATAAATCATAGGGGGGTTGTTAATTTCTTGACCATTGGGACTTGAAGCAACAACTTCCTCAGTTATTTCACATAAATCAGAAAGGAAGAAGTTCAGATTTCCTGCATTGTAATGGAAACACTTACTTTGAGGAGCTACAACTGGAGATCAGCAAAATCTAATTTCCTGGGATGGAATTTTGCCAGAGTTGGAACGCTCCCATGAAAAAGTGCATATGTGTATTACAAATCAGAATGATTAAACCTTCTGATATTTAGTGGCTGATATATTAATTTTGTGATGCAGGCATGCTGAATTACACAGCAGTTATCAGCAGTTATATGCATTACACTAAAATATGTCTGGTGAGGTTAAAAGAAAGAGGACGAGAAAAATCACATTCTCAGAAATTTCCAAAGATGCTGGCATAAGAGTTTAACACTCTGATCTAATGCATGCAAAATTTTATAGCTATAAAGAAAATTTCAAATACTAAAGACTCTCAACTTGTACACTGGGAATATGCAGTTAATCTTTTCACTGGCAGACTGCACATACACCCAGGTGGAACAGGCTTTGGAATCAAGAATTCTGTACTGTATTAATCAGTGGAAACTCCATAAAAAAGTGTCAAGATTTGACTCTGAATCTTGTATATTAAAGCTTTTTGTTAGACTTCAGTACTAGGGATCAACTTTTTTTTAAAGTCTGTGGAAAAAGATAACAAATTAATGAATTAGTTATATGCCTATAATACAAGTATATTTATATATATACAAATGCTTTACTGGGCCATGAAAGTGTACCACCATTTTAACAACTGCTTATAAAAGCGGTAAAAACAGTAATACCATAGTACTGCAGAAACAGTATAGCTAATGTAGTCTAGGAATTATTTTCTCTATCCTCGCACTTCCCTTCATATCTACAAAGTTAATTTTAAAAAGACTGATCAAACAAAAAAAAAAGACAAAGAGAAAAAGCCCATTTCTGTCATCTAATTCTGAAGAGGTGGAATTTGATTAAAATAAATACATAGCTCAGTTATACATTTTGGGTACACCCCACTGAATTCTCTGTGCCACGTAAGGAATTCAGATACTGACTAGAAACAAGTCTGGGAAGAGTTTTGCTCTCAGTCATTTCAGCAATGCTTTTCAATTCCTGTTTTTCTGAACCCCAGTGAAAGCTGAACACAGGACCACTAAGAATCCATCTTCATGTTCAACATTTTAAATACCTTTCTGCAGTCAACATCTTCGGAATAAAAATCTTGCTGCTATAGCATCAAAGCCATGCTAAACAGATTATTCTATTCTGAAGCAAGCTGTGTATCACCTGAATTACACTATGATGCCCCTCTCTCCGTCCCCCCACGCCAGGGACCCTGTTCTCTCCCCTTCGTCTAAAAGAGATACTTATTTTGTTAATGTGTTTCCTAGACATTTGTTTAGCTACAGCAGTTAAATTAGTTGAGAGATGAATACATGAGTAGGATAATGAATATCTTTCATTTTTACCATTTCTTGGCTTTTAATTTGAATTGTTTTAACAGCACTTTGCACTTCTACATAGCCTTCATCCTAAAAGGTCAAGCTAATCCACCAAACTTCTGTCAGCTTTGCAACCTCCCTGTTTGTTGTCAAATTAAGGCACGATCTTTATCTTTGCTATCTGTACCCACCCACATGCAGTTAATGACAATTATCTACCGCTACAATTCCTATTTAGTTATGATGAAGCATTCCTCTGAAATGAAAAACTAGTTTTCCCTCTAAAAAGTGCCAATGACTTCGTAAAATCCACAAATAACCACACTTTTGCTATGAGATGTAATTAGGCAGCACTATGAAATCATAAAATAGACCAATAATAGTGAGTAGGATGAGATAAATTCCAAGAGTCCATATATCTCTAGTTGCATTACAATTTTTTATAAATACATAAGCTATTGCAATGACTACATACTGTATTTAGATACCAGGAGTGTGCCAGCTGCTATTATCATATTACTTGGTTTGCTAAATACATTTTCCCCCTCCCTTCAACAAGTTAATGTCATTAGCCCTGTCTGGGGGAAACTGAGTCTCAGTGAGGCAAGTTCACTCTGCAGGCTAACGACAGAACAAGAAATAAAACTGGCTCCTTCAAGGCTCAGTCTCATGCCCTTCTTGCTATTCTTTTGCCACCAGAACACACAACATTTAGATACCTCACAGGAAAAACGCAGCAAAGAGAATAAGCAAAATTAATTATAGAATTTAAAGTATCATGCCAGTGGCATACTGAAAATTACTGAAAGATTGTTACACTTTTCTCCTTGTCTGCTGCCAGACAGACAAGAGGATGATTCACTCTAAATAGGGAAGGAGCCTATGGAGGAAGAAATCCTATCTGCAAAGCATCCTGCTGTACAAAGGCTGTCAAAAGAGAAATGCACTGAGCATCTAAAAAATGGTCCTCTGCCCCCCAACTGGATGTTTTGTCACTTTACCAGGAAGGACAAAAGCTCCTTTCTGCTACTTTCTCAGGTAGTCAAAGAGCAAGAGTAAGTGTTGATCCTCCCGAGAGGACCAGGTGTTCTTCAGGAAAGGGAATGTTAGTGATTTCCGCTATCACGTTGCTGCAGAATGATAGACTTGTTATTTCTTTTTCCAGAAGACCAGACAGATAGCAGAGGGAGTCTACATGAAGTGGCAGGTAGCCCCTAACCTGAATTTGAGGTTGCTGCACCAGAGGGAATATGCTGGGGCTCCTAGCAGGGCTTTTGCTAGCTTTGGGGACGAAATGCTATGCCGTTTCCTGTAACTTGCTTGCTCCCGTCTGCTAGACCTTTCTTCAGGAGTAAAGCCAAAAGAAGGAGGAAAAAACAACTGTCATGAGAAAATAAATCAAGATAAGGTCAAAAGACTATCTTCAGCTTGAATTTTTGACTCCATGGCTGTCCCGGCTAGCCGAGACCAGTAGCAAATGCAGCTGACTGATCTGCAGCCTCACAGGCTTTGGGCCAGGCAGGCTTGGGCTGAGCACAGAGCCACTGGCCTTATTCCTGTTTTCTCCTGACATTCCTACTTCTGTTACTCCATTAATCCATGAACAGCTGCTACATGTGCAATTTGGGTAAATGGATATCCATTTATTCTGAGCAGCAGTCCTTACTGGTTGCAGAAGATCTGGTCAACAACAGTTAGGATTCATAATACACTATCAGGTTTACATCAGATTTACCTTGTAGTTCATGTGCAAGGGAATCGTACTATAAAACAGTAACACTAACTACCTGAAAAGATATGCCTTTTCAGAGGCTAAAATATGAAAAATATTTTCTGATCCATCTTTTTTTTTTTTTAATGGAGGAGGAAAGCTTCACTAGTACCTGCTTCTCTATTTTTATGGACATTAAGTTAAACAGCGTTTCCTCTTAAATTCAATCTAATCAAATTAATATCAATATTTCTCTGAGTCAGGCTAATCTGATTAGTGTCAATATTTAATATATTTTCTGCAAATGGTGCTGTGAATTAGCTTCTTGCTTTCCATCATGAAGTCTGGAAAGATTAAACAGCGTTTTCATCCAGTTCAGGAATCCATATCAAATGTTAATAAAGAATGGCCTGGCGAATTAAGCAGTTGTTCTTTTGGCTACCCCTGTACCCAGTCTGTGTACATAAGGAATGTTCTGAGAGCTGCGAGGGATCAGTCATCCTGGGAGGGCGGGCGAGTTTTCTTGGAAAACAGCAGTGGTAAAACATAGCTCAGTCAGTTGCACACAATTAAATATACACTAGAATCTTGTTTTCAGAAACAAAATGTTCATTTAAAAAACATTGCTGAGCTGCCAGGATTTCTCCTTGTGGTATTTCTGGTAGAGTCTTTCCTGAGGCACAGGTACTTCCCAGGGATTCTTGGAACGGGATGATCTCACCACTGCCCAAAATTCACTTCAGTGGGATTTTCCTGCAACAGCCAACCACCACCTCTCCACAGAAGAGCACCTGACAGGGGAGCTTTCTTGTTTCTCCTTTTCTCAGGTACCTAGAGACTCAGCCTAGTATATACGTTCAAAGAGATCAAATCGCAGACAGGACGGAGCTGTTTCTGCTGCCTGCATAATGCCTGTGACACATCCAAAGACAGGTGGGAAAATCCCACAGCACCAGTGGCAGGAGCTGGACCTCACAGCAGAAGAGAAAGCCAATAGAACTATATCTACTTGAAATTCATTTAATCAGCAGTAAATATTAATTTGAAAATTGCATACAATCTCTAATCAGTTGCAAATGGGTACCATCAACAGAGCAAAAGCGTTCATGAACTCCCTAATCCCTGCATAATAAATTTCCATATACCACTTTATTTCATGAGTACTTTAAAGACATACACAATACAGAAAACTCAACAAATAATCACTTTCATAAAGTACATTCTTCTCTTTACTGCTTTTTCATATTATCCCTGTACTATCACTGTCACAACAGGACCGAACATGACCAGGCATGTTCATATCACAGAACAGAGTCATCACTATAGGGATGGTAAAGAAAGTCTGAAAAAAAAAAAAAAAAAAAATCACAGCTACCGAGACATGTTACTATGTCTGAAGAAATGAATAATCAGACTCAATCTCAACACCTGTCTACAGATGTATAAACTTTCTTCTCAGTGCATAGCTGAGACTATGTTCCTTTAAATGTCAGGGCAGTGAAATTACTGGGTACTTACTTCAAAAGTAGTGTCAAATTATATTTAATGAAATACTAATTCCTTGTCATTAACCCAAGTTTACTTTCCTATCACAGAATGGTTGAGGTTGGAAGGGACCTCTGGAGATCATCTAGTCCTACCCCCCTGCTCAAGCAGGGTCCTCTAGAGCATATTGCCCAGGATCATGTCCAGGCGGGTTTTGAATATCTCCAGCGAAGGAGACTCCACAGCCTCTCTGGGCAACCTGTCCCAGTGCTCTGTCACCCTCACAGGAAAGTAGTTTTCCTCATATTCACACAGAACTTCCTGTGGTTCAGTTTCTGCCCATTGCCTCTTGTCCTGTCACTGGGCACCACTGTGAAGAGGCTGGCCCCATCCTCTTGACACCCCCCCCTTCAGATACTTGTACACATTGATGAGATCGCCTCTCAGTCTTCTCTTCTCCTGACTGAACAGGCCCAGCTCTCGCAGCCTTTCCTCACAGGAGAGACGCTCCAGGCCCCTCATCATCTTGGTAGCCCTCCGCTGGACTCTCTCCAGCAGTGCCATGTCTCTCTTGTCCTGGGGAGCCCAGAACTGGACACGGTACTCCAGGTGAGGCCTCCCCAGGGCTGAGGAGAGGGGCAGGATCACCTCCCTCCACCTGCTGGCAGCACTTTTCCTAATGCACCCCAGGATCCCATTGGCCTCCTTGGCCACAAGGGCACACTGCTGGCTCATGCTTAACTTGTTGTCCACCAGCACTCCCAGCTCCTTCTCGGCAGAGCTGCTTTCCAGTAGGTCAACCCCCAGCCTGTATCCACCTCAGTTTTCTTCAGTAAACAACATAAGAGTGGTTTCTGCTGTGTCACTGCAGGACTTTGTCAGTCCAACACTGCTAAATTACTATATCTAACATGTATATGTGTATGTTAAATTACGATAGCTAATTACTATATCACGTCTCAGTGCTGAATATCAAACAGAACAGGAAAGGCTAACGCAAAAGATTGATATGCAAATCCACTGGCTGAAACCACTTCTCTCTAAATACTTCTCAAACAATTGCCTCTAGCAGAGAAATTCATAAAAGTCTGCATGCTGGCTAATTATCAAGTCAAAAAGTAGTTAGATTTACTTTTGTTAATGTTAGTTGATTGCAAAAATGCATGGTTAGTAAGCTGCATGAGTTACAGTATATATTAGTCACTGAGAAGTAAATAAAGTAAATCTAAGATTCCTACATACGATTGTCATGATGCATACAAGGAAATCAGCATTAAGTTCTACATAAAAAGTTTCATCTTTGATTACTCTAAAAGGATTATGTTCCTTATATCAGAGTCATCTTTTAAGTAATAAACTCCGCTGAGCACTAATACTGTAACTCAGCTGAGCAACTCACTTGTTTTGAGAAACAAGCAGGTGTACAACCACTGGAGATAATATAAAAGAGTTTCAAGCAGAATCTCACTTTTTTTTGTTCTAGTAATAACAACAAGTTAAACATGGTTTGGTATTACCCAGAACGCAATTCCCTTTTGGTTTTGGACCCAACAGCAAACAAACAATGTATTTTCATGTTAAGAGCTTGCAGAGAAACACAATGAAAACTACGCTATTACCAACTCCAAAAGTTCAAAGCAAGATATATTCCTCCTCCCCAAATCATGAGATTAATCTTTTCTTTACAAATTCTAATGCTTTTTACACTAGACAGTATTTTTGTTCAGTCTTTGATTCCTGAGCCTACCTACCACCCCTCCTTATTCCACTTCAAGTTTGTAACTAGGAACATTACCAATTTATCATGGGAAATAGCCTTATCAACCTTCTCAGCAATAGCAGCATCAGTTAATTTGTTCCTATCCTAACTTATCTCAACTCTACGTGCTCATTTCCAAATAATTTAATTTTATATCTCAGCCCTCACTTTTTGCCCTGAACAGCCACCAGTGTACTAGCAGCTTCACCCCATCTCTGAGCACCTCTCTTCCAACATAACGGTTGGGAAAATTTTGCATCCCTTTCTGCACTCAGGGCTTTGAGTAATTTCCCCAACAGCAGTCAGGGAACATGAACTTTTCCAAGACTGAGGAAACTAGACCCAGGAGTGCTGAAAGTGCTGTTGCAAGTGTGAGCTGGCAAGGCGGCAAGGGCAGTTCAAAGCTAGTACTTGTGGACTGCTACAAAGGCCTACCAGTTATCTGGACAGATACATTTTCTGTCTGAAGAAAATGAAATATAGTAGCAATTTCAGAGACTAAACTCAAAAACTGGGATATGGCTGCAGCGCTGATGCCATCACTGTTTTTCCCTGGGTTATCCCACTCAAGTCTTTAGCTGTCATATTTCTCAGAGGCGAAAACCACATTCCAAGGCAGTGCAGTCAGGGTGACTACTCTAAATTCAAGCCATTTATCTCAGCAGATGTAAACTTAATTTAGAAGCAATGTGCATGCTTTCCTCTTAACAGCAGAGCGAGCCATCAGCTACCCGCTTTCACAAAGCTGGGCGCTTTTATTTATTTCAAAGCAGCACATATAATGAAGTAAATAGACAGAGTGCATGCATGCTAAACTTACCACGTGTGACTGACGTTCTGTGTGAGTTTTTTTGCGGATACAGCATTTATCAGCTTTGGCTGTTGAGGAGATCTGAAAACTAAATCTATGCCCTGGAATAGTTTATACATTCTTAGTTCATTTGTTTTTCAGGGTTCTTAAGCCAGAACAGTCCGGCACATGCTGTTTGTTGCCTGCATTAGTAATTTGTATTACTCAACTCCCTGCTAATTTTATTTCCCGTAAGAAATTCACTCACTGAGCCAAGAAAATAAAGATACTTGTACCTTTTCTCTTAATGCAAGAGTCTTATACTTCTGCCTTTTGCAGTGCAAATTTTGAAACATCCTCTGTTAATGACTGTTACTACTATATACCCAAAATAAACAACATTTACTGGTCTCTGCAACTTCTATGAGCAAAAGAAAGTGGATTTTTTTCTACTCTTTCTCCTTCCTCGTGATAAGAAATTGTTCCCTGCGTTTATATCACACGCTGTGGGCTGGGAGTTGTTTCCAAAGCTTTTTTTTTTTTTTTTTTTTTTGGTAGTCTCTTCTTCAAGGCTTGTTTTGTTTATACAAATTTATACAAAATTAAAGTCAATCAATTAAGCAAAACTCCCTAGCTGCTCTCCTTGCTTTAGATAGGGAAAGGACAAACTCTCCATGATTCTCTCATAGCCTCAGCCTCCTTTTTCATTTTTACACTTTGCCATGAACAGCCAAATAACTGGCAAGGACCTGAGAATCCCTAACAGATTCCAGCATTTTTCATTTTGTCACAGAAAATTCATTTGGCTTTTATCATTTGTAATTGTACTCTCGGTGTTATATTCCTCAAAACTGCCCACAGGACATGTCTTCTAAACTTCCTATCATTTTTTTTTCCACTAAAATACATCTAATTTTCCACATTTGTTTTAAAGTGTGGCACTCAAAACTAGACAGAGTGTTTTAGCTGAAATCTCACCACTATCACGTACAGTAGAAAACAGTCCAAAGTTCCAAATGAAACTTAGCATTTTTGCAGTATTGTTTGTTCTTATTCAGTATTTGGTTCACTGGATCTTGTTATACAGCACTGCTATCTAGCAAGTTATTTCCCATTTAGCTTTAATATATTTAACTATTTTTCTGCTAAAATGTAGTCCTTTGCACTGCCCTAATTTCATCTGAGTGATTTTGGGCTTCCTCCAGTTGTTCAATATTATTTTACTGTGACTTGAAATGACTGCAGCTACTTCCAACTCCATGTTACCTACAAATGTTTTCTGTTCTTCAAGTTGTCCTATAAAATGGTTATAACCATCCAAGCTCCTAAAGAAAATATTAGGGGCATGCCTGGGACAAATCCCACCTGAAGTAAGTGATACTAATCATAAAAACATTTTTGTTTGTGGCTTTTCCACTAAGATCTTCACCTGAAGCAAATTCATTTTTTTTTTCATATTTTCTTTGTTCATGAAAAGCCAAGACAGAATCAAAATCCTTACTAAGGCACATTACTATCACGTCTACTTTTCCCTCAAAGCTACCTGTAATATTGTTGACCATGTCTGTCTTGACACCTTGTCGTCTTTAGTTTTCTTTCTGTTTTAGTCCAGATTAAATTCATGGTGTGTTTCTGAACTCCTGACTAATCACTAGATCATTCGAATGTGGTTAAAAAGAACGTGTGTGTTGACCTTTGCACCCATTTCTAGGACTTTCTCAATAACTGAGGACCACCTCATCATCCAGTTTGCAATTAAGACCGATAATCTGATTATCATCTTTCAATACTACCTCTCCCCCCATAAAGTACTTGCCATTGGGTTCCTCCATCCATCTGCTGCACCCTCTTATCTCTTATTTTATGCATGAATCATAAAAGGTATCAAGGTGCAGACCACTATTTGTTCTGCACTCTCCAGCTCCAGGGAAATCTCAGTTTATCCCAGCTTAATGTCAGAGCTAGGGTAACAACATACATGATTACTAACAAGAACAAAACCGACATGAAAACAAGCCATAGCTGCAATAGAATGGTTTCCTAAACTATGATCTGGGGTCTCCAGAGCAAGAAAGTGAGAAGCTCGTAGTATGAGATTTCAGAAGACAAGATCAGCTTACTCCTGCCTAAAATTATGAGCTAAATCATGTAGTCTACTATACCTTGCAATCTACATTCTGCAAACATCTGCTCCTATTGTCTAATTTAGGCTCTAACAAAACATTAAAATCTGCAGGAAACTTTCTGACAAACTTTCAAGACAGATACAGAAAAGTAGTGGAAGTTCTGGAGTTACATAAATATTTTTCTTACACAGTTAAACACAACCACTTTATCCTTCCTCAGTACTGTGATAAAAAACACATTTAAATAAATATGGTTTCAAATAGATATTTTAATTTTTGCATGCCTTAGTGCATCATGCTTTTCTTCATTCGTTGAAACATATTTTTGCTGTAAGTATTACGGGCAAGATCTCCCCAGCTGAGTTAATTATCTACATTTGAAAAATATGTCACATTATTCCAAAACCTTTGATTCAGAGTTACCTTTGGTTTAAACTACAAAAATAGCGACTTGTTAAAAAGATAACATAGAATATAACTGTTCGATCTATGTTTTTTTTTCTTGTCCACATTGTTCAAATTCTAATAAGCTTACCTTCTGAAAAATTATTGGATTTCCAAGATTAGCTCCATTTAAAAGTCGAACAGGTTCCCTCTCACCAGTCACTTTTGCATTATGTCCACTTAGGTCAAAGATTCCTCTTGTTAATCTTTGTGGCTTGACATTAACAGAGATGACTAAAGTACAAATAGTAAATTGGTTATTCAAAGAATATAGATATTTTTTCCATTAAGCAGATATTCACAAACTGCTGCAGATTTCTGAAAGTCTCTTTATTTTCAGTAAGCATCTACAAAATAATTTGCAAACAAATTTCAGCCTCGTGTATGTTTGCAAACTATTAACTACATTTGCTGTTTCAGTCATGCAGCTGCTCAAATTGATCAAACAGCACTATTCTATATTGTGATCAGAGGATCAAAACTTTAGACATAATTGTAATTTCATAATATTAATACAAATTTTTTTATAATTGTTTAGTGAACAATAAATTCTCTAGATTATAAGTGAGCACAGATGAATGTTTTTGTGCAAAACAGTCATATCCTAGCATGGTGAAGATAAAAATAGTCAATGTAAATGTTCCCCAAAAGCAAATAATAATTATTATGAACAGATGGATAAATATTATGTTCAGTCCAAGTATGTTTTGCTAACCCTGTGTTTCTGTTATCTAACTGAATCCTACTGACAGGATATCTGATTAAAACAAAGTTAAAAGTTGTTGCAATACAAACTAGTGAAAAATGGCTCATCTTTTTGTAGCCCAGGTGACTCTGCTGCCAACCAGCCTGGGCTATATGCTGCAGCCAGTGTCTCTGCAGCGGTGGGTCATGCTCCTGCATCTCAGAGAGGCTCTTCTCCCTCCTGGGATGGGGGAATCCCTTCCCTACCACTCCTGCTCTTTATAAAGTGGTCAAATCCTCTGGGAACTCTAGGATTTGGCCACTTCTGACTTTTCAAAGGGATGTATGCCTTAGCCCTTGCTCTAATTATTGGAATTTCATACAGGTGGCTAAATACAATAGATGGAGCTGTTTACTGGCCTAGTGCAGACATGGCTGTTAAAACCTCGAAATATAATAGATTTGCACCTTTGAAAGGACTGGTATTTTAAGTTTTGCAAAAAATATCACTGCATTGTAAGAGTCAGCAAAGGCCTAATGTTATGAAACTCTATAGATAAAATGAAGTGTGCTGCAGATCTGAAGAAGGTTTGGATTTAAAACCTAAATGGCTTTAATAAAATTGATGAATTAATTTTAATTAAAAAAGAAGTTATTACATCAGCCATTATTTTCTTACTAGAACATTTAAGCAGTCCCTATAAAAAGAATAGAAAATATTGACTGTTCTATGAATTCTTAAATATCCTGTTTAAAATATTCTGTTTAAAATTAGTTCTGTTTAAATACTTCTATTTAAAAACTTCATTATTAGTATTAGACTTGTATGTTCAAACTTCAGACAGCATTTTTTTATAATTCTGAAAGCTTTCACATAAAGTCTGCAGGACAGTATTCCAGTATTTTTCTATGATCATGAAAAACTTACCTTTGTTTTTAGAAAATGTTTTCCCTCTCCTGAAATACAATAAAGAAAAATCACCACAATATTTCTTGATTTTGCTAATACATATGTCTTGTGCAGCATGCACAAAAACAAGGCAACTGCCAACAACAAATAACTACTGTTTCAATAGATTAGAAAACGAATCATCTATGTTATTTTTAGCAGGTTGTTAAGAACTGACAGAAAAATTTGCAAATTGACTTGTGTGTTTTTTTATTCATGTTAATATAACCTTTTAAGAAAGTTGGGATTTACTACAAAGGAAATTTAGGGACTGGAAATAATATCTCTACATTTTAAAATGCCAGTGGGAGATTCAATAGGATATACTTCATGTGAACATCCTACTCACTCAATGTTCTATCGTTTAAACATAACATAGCTATACAAAGCAATAGATTTTATATAAAAATGAAAGAAACAGGATTTGTTTTCAGCCCACAAATATTTACAAGTCTGAAATAAGGATATTTTAGCTGTTGGAAAGAAGTAGATTTCTTTTAAATGGAAGACATTGGCTGATGATACTAAACTGGGGGGAGTGGCTGACACACCAGAGGGCTGTGCTGCCATTCAGAGGGACCTGGGCAGGCTGGAGAGGTGGGCGGAGAGGAACCTCCTGAAGTTCAACAAAGGCAAGTGCAAGGTCCTGCACCTAGGCAGGAATAATCCCAGGCACCAGTACAGGCTGGGGGTTGACCTGCTGGAAAGCAGCTCTGCCGAGAAGGAGCTGGGAGTGCTGGTGGACAACAAGTTAAGCATGAGCCAGCAGTGTGCCCTTGTGGCCAAGGAGGCCAATGGGATCCTGGGGTGCATTAGGAAAAGTGCTGCCAGCAGGTGGAGGGAGGTGATCCTGCCCCTCTCCTCAGCCCTGGGGAGGCCTCACCTGGAGTACCGTGTCCAGTTCTGGGCTCCCCAGGACAAGAGAGACATGGCACTGCTGGAGAGAGTCCAGCGGAGGGCTACCAAGATGATGAGGGGCCTGGAGCGTCTCTCCTATGAAGAAAGGCTGCGAGAGCTGGGCCTGTTCAGTCAGGAGAAGAGAAGACTGAGAGGCGATCTCATCAATGTGTACAAGTATCTGAAGGGGGGGGTGTCAAGAGGATGGGGCCAGCCTCTTCTCCGTGGTGCCCAGTGACAGGACAAGAGGCAATGGGCAGAAACTGAACCACAGGAAGTTCTGTGTGAATATGAGGAAAACTACTTTCCTGTGAGGGTGACAGAGCACTGGGACAGGTTGCCCAGAGAGGCTGTGGAGTCTCCTTCGCTGGAGATATTCAAAACCCGCCTGGACATGATCCTGGGCAATATGCTCTAGAGGACCCTGCTTGAGCAGGGGGGTAGGACTAGATGATCTCCAGAGGTCCCTTCCAACCTCAACCATTCTGTGATTCTGTGATACTGGAGGCTAGATCTAATGAAGCAGGAGTTTTCCATTAAGCTCACTTGGTTTCAGAATATATAAGTTTGTTCTAGTTTCAGTGGTGAAGATTCAAGACCTAAAAGAACTTGCTGAAATAAAGAGTGAGTATCTAACTTTTTTTGTTACCCTATAGTCATTGCTTTTTCTAGCCAGGCATTAAATTTCTTCTAAGTTAAGACCAGTGGAGGTTGTGACCACTCTTTCTTCCATAATAGAAGAGCTATTTTGGATAAAGCCCAACACATTTATTCCATCTGTACCTCCTAGCATTCATTTGAAGCTCTCTAAATCCAGAAGAAAATTAAAAATTTACACTAACTTTCTACAGCAGTTTCAGCTGCTGCAGTCCCAAGGTCATCTTCTACGAATGTATAGTGCGAATGGGTACTGCTCCAAAGATCTGGAAAATCTGTAACCAGATCTGATTAAAACACATGAATATATTTTACTTAGAAGAGCATGAATAGACTCTGAATAGATTAGATGTAGGTGTCTGATTTGAAGGCCTACAACTATATTAAAATAATCCCAGCCATGGAGAAACTATGACATAATGGAGACTTAGACACTGTTTTTTTTTCTTCCATGAGGACAAGAGAACACAAATCTCTCCAGTAAAATTGAACTTGATACATTTTTCCATTCTTGGAATGAAATTAAATGGAATGTTTCACCTGAATTCTATGAAAACTAAACAGGACTGTAACTATCACAAATTGTCACCCGAATCCTGTCAATCCATCCAGGCCTAGCAGGGGTCCTTTCAGCTGACCTAGTCTTAATTAAAAGTACCTAATACATTCAGACAGCAGGTGAGTTGACCGTAGCTCACATGACTGCAATGAGAGCCATAAAACACCAAAACCTATGGTGCAAATCAGTTTCTCCTAAAATGCATATGTGAGGTTTTGGCTCTATTTGCAAGAGCAAGTTTGAAATTGGACTTGCACATACCTTTCCTAATGCAGACGGACTTGTTGCAAACAGTATACCAAACATGGCTTTAACAGGATACCATCTATCGTCTTTCCTCTATTTCACTTTAAAATGTTCTAAATTAGAAGTGTTTACAGTGTACTCATGTGCATTCATCATGCTTGTATTTGTTAGTTACAGCAGTTGCAAATAGATTTACAAGGGCATAATCTCCGGATGGAGCGACTCCTTCCATTTTATGAAGAACAAATCACTAATAAAAATCAATAAGCCAAAGAGGCTCATAATACTATTGTACTTGTTCCCAGATCCATTCTCATTAGTGACTTAGTATTGCATTGTTCATTATATTGATGGTCCTATCTAAAAAATCATTAGGCAAAACAGCTAGTCCACCAATAGTTGGACCTGTCTGTTTGTAAAAGAAACAGAATCAGTAGAATATTAAGAAGGAAACCATGCTTCTCTGCGCTTAACTATTATTACAAAGAGGTCATGGACAAACACTTGAGTTCCTGTCTAGAAAAAAAACTCCTTTTGAAATAAATGGGAGTTCAATCCCATAGGCACAGCTGGACAAACACAGACAGAAACAGTGTTGAAGGGTAAGTTAGCTTTAGCTTAATGATCTGGGACTTCTGTGGAACTGCTGGACCAAGAAGACTCCTGTCACCTGGCCTTTTGGATTCGTGACATCTACCATGCCTCCTGATTTCCCAGCAGCAGTGACTGTGGGGCTGGGCCAGCTGGGCATGGTATCTGTGAACAGACGACTTCATTGTTATAAACCCACACCACCTTGGGGAGCCATCCTGGGCCATGGCAATGCAAGCAGCTGTGTTGGCACAATCAGGAAGGTGGCTCATGAAACTGTGGGAACACAAACACTTACCTGAGGACACTGGTGCGGTACAGATTCCCTTAGGTGGGTATTTCTGTTGCTACCAATGCACGTGTAGGATTAAACCACAATCTGAAAAATATGCAAGCAGTTAAAGGGAACCTGTATAAATTGCATCATAAGGCATTCTTCCATTTTAGGAAAAGAAAGATTGACAGGTCATAGGATGTATAAAGAACCTGAACTCTCTAGCTGGCCACACATAAGAGTTAAAATTCTGACTTGTTAACAGCTTCAAAATACACCTCCAAAAGGACTCTCACTTCCTCCCCAGGTGTGCTTGCTCTTGGGAGTCCTTCCCAGACTCCTGGCTTCAGCTTTAGCAGTGAGAGCACCAGGTCCCTCAGAGGCAGTCAAATTAAAGGGCTCTGGTTCTAGCCTCAAAGGGAGAAATGATGCTCTGCCACAGGCAGTCATAACTGCAGAGTAGTAAATGAGAATATATTATGTGAGGGAAGATTTCAAGATATGGTTTTTGATGAGATGAAGTTCATAACTTTACTGAAGGGGAAAATTTTGTGTCAAGAATGATCAGTGCTCAAGAAAGTGGTAAAAAATCAACGTACCAGAACGGCTGAGGAGAGCTACTATTTCATTATCTGTTTCACAGTCTCCTTACAGAAAGTTTCATCTCCTTTATTAACAGGATCGATAAAACTCATTTTTCAATAGGTAATGAAATATTATGTGTCCACTTACAATAATGTAGATAACTGATGAAAATCAGGTCTGGTTCTCCTCCTTACGTCCTCTCATATTTCATTATTAGATTTCTAACACAAACACATCCTTACATGGATGGTGCATGAGAACAATACTCTTTAGAAAATAATGGAACTGATGGCACTGTTCCCAATAACAAGGGTGAAACTCCCTTTTATAAGAAACAGATGTACAACTGGACAAACACCATATTCAAATTGGACAGTAGCAGATATCTAAGGATGTGGATAGTTATTTTAACGCTGTGGACAGAGAACATATAAAATGCACTGCACCATAATCTGTGTTAAAACTCATGCAGTGGTTGTGTTTTGATTTTCTTTGAAAAATGGATTTAATATGGAATAAATTAAATTTGATCTTTACTGTAAATTGAACTATTCACTTTAAGCCTCTTTTTATTACTTATATTGGGCCCAATGGCCAAGTTGGTGAGAATTTTGTTTTGAAGCAAACAAAACCAAAGATAGACTTCAGCATGGTTTTCATATACAATAGAAAAAACAATAACATATTTCAACATTAGGGATAAATATTAAATTTTCCCATCTGAGCTATTTCTCTGTAAATTATAGGCATCACGGCAGCTGTCTACAGGGAGCAGAGTTTTACTCTTGGGCCCTGGGAGAGAGCGCTGAAGCAGGTACGGTTGCTGCAGGACAGCAACTCTGGACACTGGGCACAGTCACCCCGATGGGTTACTCCCACTTTCGGTCATTCCAAATGCAGAGGGAAAGCATGGTACCACCAATGTGCAGAAGTCTTCCTCCTCCAAAGTGGAACGTAAGCAGGCTGGAGCACTACTGAGGCCCAGCCTACGGCCTAGAGTAGAAGAATCAGGTTCCCAGTGAGGGGTGTTAAGATTTCGCTTTTCTCACAGGCAATGCTGAGGTTGAACCAAGAGTCCCACCAGGAGTTTCTTGGTGCTCCATCTTCTGGTTTGCTTCTTCAAGGAATGAATGTGCCTGGGGCAGGTCTGTTCCTTGTCACAAGTTTGCTCTGACTTATCATTAGTTGGAACAGGCAAGATGCTTGTGCAGTCTCAGGGCAAACACCGAGAGCTGAGCAGATTAGCCTGTTATAGGAGCATGCAAGGAAGGGAGGCAAGGAGGAGCCCATGGGGTGAGCCAGAGGCAAATGAAGTGGGAGAGCTGTAATTGCTAGAGAAAGACAGGCACAAACCAAAACCAGCATGTCCAAGAAGGCTTTTACCAAAGTGCAAGTACACGCATGCAGAGCAATCTTCAGGGCCCCAAAGTCTCGGCAGTGTGAACATAAGTGATGTCGTTTGGCTGGAAACTCAACGACTCCTCCTAAAAACAGTGCTGATGTAGACTCAAAGAACAGCCATAGCACTTGTGGCAAAACAAGCTTAAGGTGACACAGAAACTGGTGCTGGAAGTAAGAATTAGTGCTGCTTATTTATTTAGAGTCATTTCCTTGACAGATACTAGGTAACAAACATGGTAAACGGCTGTGGAGTGCTGGGCATTTGCCAGGTTATGTAACCTGCTCCAATGAGCTCATTCTGACTTCTCTGTTTCAAAACTTCCAATTTGTTTATGGGCAATTCATGGGAAACATGCTAATTTAGAACAGATTATAGAAGAGGACTTTAGGCACTTTCCAGCAAAGAGAATTTTCATTGGGTAACCAGCAAAAATATGGTTGCATAATATTTTTATATATGCTCTTCCTATCTGCCTGGATGCCCCAGATTTTGCTGCTCTGGCTTCAGTTCAAAGAGGTGAGTATTGTTTGCAAAGAAGACATCAGTTCAGCTAAAGCTTCAGGAAATTATTTTCAGTGTTTAAGACCTTATGTAAGATTTTATATTAGGAATTGAAGCTGTGTCAAAATAAGGCAAGACTATCAATTAAAATCCATATGTGAAGGAGGACATCAGCACAATTTTCCAGGGGAAAGAAGGAAGACAGCGTGCTTTCAATGGATTTCAGTTTGCAAACTACACTTTTCTTTCCTTTTAAAGATAATAATGAAATTACTTTGGGGAGGCAAAGGGAAACTGATGAGTGGTTTTCTTCTCCATGTATGTAGAAGAAGTAAACATGCAAGATCAATGACGAAAAGTGCTAAACAGAGGGAAAACACACTGAATAATCAGGGTCCACCTCCTAAATTCTAAAAGAAAGATGAAACTGCTGATTTTGGTGCTAGGTAAGTTTTACAAATTAGAATAACATTTTAATAATAATGCGATGTAAATTTTAGATATTAAGAAAAAACAAATTTAACTGAGTTAGTCGGAAAGCTCATTGGCTTTATTTTTTCATGTGAGGTTGCAATATATGAGCTACCAGTGACATGGCTGTACTGGAGATTCCAAAAAAAGAGTTAGAAAGAAAGATGGACTCTTGAACAGGGGTCGGTAAGTGCTTATTTGAAATAATTGTTTGTTGGTTATTTCATGAAAGCACCAACTCAAATCTACCAAATTGGGGTAAATTTGGGCTTGAGGAAGAAAAAGTATTCAAATAAATATGAACTATAAAAATACAATTAGTGAAAATCTTGTTTGGCTGCTCTGACTGATAAAATGTCAGCAAACTCCATGTGAAGATGCTGTTTAAAAATAACTCAAGCGTTCAGGCAACCATCTAGATAAGTGGTGAGGCTAAATTCCCTAGAATTATTGTGACTTTATTCTTTGGTTTTATTTATTGTAGGCCAATGCATTGCTTCACAGCTTTTTTCACTCTTGATTTTGTTTAGTGGGCTGCAAGGGAAGCCTGAACGCCCCCACTCCCACCTTTATATCTGCCAGGTTTAGAGATAGCAACGGGGCCTGGTGCAACGGTGTTTGTCTGTATATATGTAACAGAGAGTAGCAGAGAATATCACCAGAATTGCCCCAACAGAGGGGAGCAGAGGAGCAGGTCCCTCCGGAGGGAGGTGAGCAGGCCAGTGGCTGGCTGGCCCTGAGGCTCGAACAGGGGCAGCAGACGAGCCTGCAGCGAGAAAGCTCTGCTGGGGGCCCGAGGCTGCTCCCTCCTCTCCATCACCAACCACGCAGCCAGCAGAGAAGCTTGCTGAGGAAAAAAGGGGTTGAGCCAAGGCTGCAGTTTTAAATGAAATGGACCCCAGAACATCGAGTGCTTCTTCAGGGTAACTGAATTTAACTTTAAGTGACAAGCTTTGCTTCAATTTTAAATTCATGGAAAGGTAAACTTAATTTAACTGTAACTAATCAACGCCAAAATCCAAATCTGCTAGCTTTACACCCCTCTGCTCAAGGACCTCAGGCTACTAGTCAGAACATCCACCTTTACCCAGCAGCACAAAAGTTATCCTTTTCCTCCCATCTGGAGTACTGACAGGGACAACCTTACAGGAAATAAAAAATGAGTCCCACTGAAGACCGAGTCCAACCTAAAAAGCAATGAGATAAAGTAAAGTTCAGGGAGTCAAATATTTGGAAGCTGGGAAAATTTTTATGGCTTTGGATTGCTTTTGCTTCCCCTTAGGTTATTCTCTAATCTTCTGCTTTCTCTCATTTTCACTCTCTTTTCTACTTTGCTTACAAGCAGAATCATCTTAATTTGTCTTACTTTCAAAGATACTTCTTGACTCAGACAAATGTTTGTTTGGATATCTCAAATGGTAGTTTTTTCTGGATTTTAGATCTAAACTACTCATTTCCAACTCTTAACATGCTAGCGAAACTAGCTGTGAATTTGCTCCTTGCATGCAATCACTTACCAAAAGTAAGCACACAAATTCTGAAGTGAAGTCTGGAAACATGAAACATTACTTTTGGCTTAAACTAATCTGCTCTTCTGCTCTTCTCCTGTGTATCTAAATGAAAGAATTCCTTTTACATTCATTTGACCTTATGAAAGCTTAAAAGGACAGAAGAGATAAATGATTAAGATAATCTAAATATCAGTATTTTCTTCATTTTTAGAGCTTTTATGACACACAGCCGCTTGGGAAATATTTCTAACTGAAATGGAATTCCTGGAAGTTCTTCACAGATATAATATTAATCTTGGGAAACATATGAAGTCTTTCAAAATCATTTTCAAGTAGTAATTATTATGTCAATAACTTATGGTGAGAACACAACAGTCATCTTGAAAATACATACAGACATGGAAATATTTTAAAAATATTATTAAGTTTTCCTATTCAAATGCCAAGCTATCATTAGAAGAAAACCACTTCATTAATGACATTTTACAATGGCACTGGTATGTATATCATAGCTGCATGTAATATATTATCTTTACATCAAGCAGACTCTTTGAAGTGGTGAGTCATGTAGTATATTCATAAGAATTTTAGCAAGTCCTTAAATCTATTGCTTTACTTTCTCAAATTCTTTTGTTTTTTTCTTTTCGTGCCACAAAGAAAACACAGAGCTTTTTAAAGCCAGGATAAAGTTCATCTGTGTGCAACTCCGGACGTGCTTAGTGGAGCTCCCTGTGTCCCAGGACCAGGAGCCACCCTGGAGCTTCCCACATCTCAGGACCGGGGTGAGGGACTGGGGCCACCCCAGAGCTTCCCACATCCTGGGACCAGGGAGAGGTGCTGGGGCCACCCCAGAGCTCCTGGCATCCCGCTTGCCCCAGCCTGGGCACCTGCACCTGTGAGCCTCAGGGCCTGCAGCCCCACTCCAGCTGCTGGTACTGACCCCACATACACACGTGCACACACATCCACACCCCCACACAGCTCCCGAGGCACACAGGTATCTGAACTGATGGTTGGTTTAAGACTTTGAAGACTTCATTGAAACTTCCTTTCAAATATAGTAGTGAGGTAATGTACGTTCTAATAGATAATAACGTACCTTGCATGCTTAGGAAAGGACATACAATCCACAGAATTGCGTATAAAATTAAATTTATTCAAGTCAGTAAATTACCTAAAGAAAAGAAAGCACAATCCATTAAAGAACTTGGCTACCTTCTTCCATAGTATAGCAGGCAGCTTTTAAAATCAGCTATCAAATTACGAAATTCTTTACCAGCATTTCAAAATACTATTAATCTTAACTAGAACTCTTAAAACATACAACTTACGAGAAGGTAGGGATTTACACTTCTAATATGTTACCCTGCATGAGGGTACCCTGCTGCTGTGGTCTGAAGTGCCCACCTGGCCCTGCTGGAAAGTTTTCCAGCCTGTACTGTTTTGTCTCTTCAGGAAATGCTGAAAAGGTGAAGCAGAGGCAAAACTCGCACTTCACAGTGATTTGAATATTACTGGCTTGCCAAGAAATATTCACGCTAGCTGAGAATTTCTGAGAACTGGATTCAGATCTGGACTGTTCTTCAGTCTTTCAGTATGGCCTAGTATCAGTCCCTTACCTTCTCTTGGCCCCCTTTCCTCTTTACAATTGGATTAATAATATAGCAGTTAGGGGAATAAACAGACGTTTTGTCAATATGGCAAAAAGAGCCATAAAATTGTTTACACAAATTACAAACTCCAGAACAATACATCTGTGATGAAAGACTTTTCATGGGATAGGATTGTAGAATTATCTAAAATTCTCATTAAATTAGATCTGCAGATAGGTCACCTCCTTTAAATCACGGCAGGGAACTGTAGAGCAATGTGGATTTTCCCATTACCGTGTATGGAACGCTGAAGGATCCTCCCCTGCTGATCTGCCAAAGGACGAATTCATGATGAGATTACCACCGCCAGCACAATCATCTCTGCTATATTTAGCTTTCTCAGGAAGTGCTCTGTTTTAGAGAATGAGGATTTTGCAATTCTAAAAACACCAATCATGGACAGTTACTTGAAGAAGTTTAACAGGAATATGTGTTTGCAGAAAGCAGATGGGATTTGGCCTTGAGTATGGAAGACAATCTGTACCTTCATGTCGTTGTACCTTGAATAAGCATTACTGCCACTAAGAAATGCAGCACATTTTCTAAGAGCAAAACCTAGTTTAGGCTTGGATTTACAGATTAACCTAGAAAATGTACATGTTTAATTTCTCAGGGTATTAGGAATTGTAATTTTCTTCTGCTCCTCTGAAAATCCCACATTTTAGATCCAGCACGTACACCTACTTATTCCTATAGTCACTTGTTATAAAAGTAGAGTCAGTTGAAAAAATAATTGAAGAAATAATTGAAAAAACAATTCAGGATTGCTGCAGGTGCATACAGCTGCTGTTGTACACGTAATACTAAGCCCAAGAGCTGTATCACTGATGCCAATGGCTGTAACAGTGGTCATGCAGGTTTTGAAATTCTGCTTCTCATGGTGGAGAGCTCCCTTTACTCTCCAGAGAGTGCTCAGTGCTTTGCACCTACGCTTTGCTCTTCACAGCCTAAAAACCTGTGTGCACGCTGCTGCACACCAGAGTTGTCCACCTAAGTGCTACTTTCGTTTCCTTCTATCCTCCACCAACTTAATATAGGAGTAGCTCTGAATGCTACTTTGAAAGCTACGTGGCTTCCAATATTGTGCATTGCAGGCAAAGAAAATCTGTGTCTACCTACAAAATGCCATGAAAAATGCCCTAGACAAATCAAGCAGCAATTTAGGAAAACTGGCAAGGCCCAATTAGTTGGCCCTACAGGATTTATACTGTCTTTCATTTCACTCTTATATACAACCTACCTACCTTATGGTGATCGTAACCAGCTGAACAAATGCTCTTGGAGAGTAACTGTCAGTGGTGCTGGTGTAAAGACAATACGTGCAAAGAACGCCACTTGAGGCACACTTACCTTGATCCATTCATGAGACTTCAAAAGTGCCAGGAACTTACTTTGTACAGAAAGGGCAGATCTGGACAATCTGTTCCTTATCTGGATAAAGGTGGCAATTAATAATGTGACATTGCTTAAAAAAACTCTTTTTCATATCTTTATCGCTGCGCTTGACAAACTGACACCAAAAACTGTATATGCACTTAGGACATATACAGTCCTGAAAAGCTGAATGTAAACTTTTAGACTACCAATAATGTGGATTAAGAGATATGCTTTTTTCCAGGGACTTGAAATGACCTTATGTATTCTGGCCATCACTGAAAAATGTAAGTAGAGCACATGCAAATGAATTGCTTTAAGCTTTTACCACTCTATATCAAGAGTTTTCTAGGTACTCATGTTTCTCATAGATATATTCTAAAAGTCAAATTTTTTGCTGTGATAAATTAATACTATTTTTCAAACAAAGTTAACAATATATCACATAGAAAAAGCTTCTGCATATTAAGTATTAGAAGATTGCAGAAGCTTACTAAATATTATACAATTTTCTTTCCACCTAACCACTCAAAATCCCAACAGGAATTCAGAAAGATCAAATGAATGCCTTTAAAATAATGATCTTGTTTCATCATATGTAGGAAGATTGCGTGAATCCTCACACGCAATTTGGCACTAACGTTGAACTTCTGTTTACCTGCTTAGGAACATAGATTAGTACCCAGGAAAGGCTTCTAGAGAAACGTTTTAATTCTTCTGTCTTAAAGTAGATTTTATAATGCTTAACTTCCAATATTTCCTTCACTAAGACTATCTGTCTCTGTTTTCCTGTTCTCTACACCGGATCATATCTGCCTTTCGCTAGCTAATTTGGATTTATTAGTCCATCTCTCTTCAGAGGACACAGCCTGTAAAGATTTAAGTCCCTTTTTCTCCTGCACTCTAGAGTCTGATTTGACAGTCTGGCTCCTGCACTTAAATCCTACCACAGTTTATGGAACTTCAAACAGGCCCAAAGTTCACCCTAGAAGTTCAGACTGCAGGGCCAGGACCAAGTTTATCAACTGTTTAGTAAGCTGACACCTTCTTTTGGTGTGATCTTTCCTTTCTCATTCTAGAACATGTAGCTTTTGTCAGCTCAAGGTTCTTCCAATCTGTCAATTTCTAATTGTAAACAGCAGCTTACAAATGAACATCGGTGATGTTTGGAGGGATCTGGACTTGGTTTGATTTTAAAATACAATGATACATATACACATACGTGCTCAAAATTGATTTTCTTGGAGTTACTTGGAAAACTTCATAACCCTTTCAAAAAATTTAGAAATACATTTAAATAAATTTTGTATAGTTTTAATAATTGCAATGATGAGAAATCAGAAAAAAATCAATTTTCTGTTGAAGAGGTTTGCTAATTTAAGAATGAATTACGTGAGGAGAGGAAAGGAACAGAGGCACAGCAGTGTTATTTGACACATAAGTCTTGCAAATGCTCTGAGAAACCTTTCCTGACACCTCACTTATGTTTTCAACATCACTGCTAACTTGTGCTTCTGCATCTCAAGATTGATTCAGTTTGTACTCCGCTGGTTAGTGGATGTGTGATGTACACAGAAGGATGAGGACCCAAACTTTTAAGTGCTAAGCCAAACCTGTGTATTGCACTAAGTTCAGCTTCTGGCAACATAGGGCTGAATAATAAGCCAGAACTAAACTGAGGTCAAAAGAAGTCTGAGGTCTTGAAAACGTGCAGTTACAAAAAGCTAAGTGGCCACAGACTTTATGGGAGTCACTGCAATATAGAAATGATGAGCACTTCTCAGAAGATGCATACTGCTCAACAGAGCAAAGGTAACATCTACACTGTGGGGCTGCTGATATCCAGGTAGAGCTCTTCTGGAATTAGATAGCTGTGAGTGAGAAATCCTGCAGGAAGATCTGTCCAAGCCATACGGAGATCAGTGCCATTCCAGAGGCAGATCCACTTCCCCTGAGAAAAACTGCTGCTCTAATTTTCTGTATTTTTCTGTGTATTAAAGGCCCTTTTGGAATGTCTACGATAATCATTAATAACTGCAGGTAATGAAAGAAAAAACACTGAGATTTACAGAAAACCAGGTTCATCAGGCAACGCAGTCTCACTGCAAACACAAGCTATGAAATGATCTCACTGATGACATCAGCTGTGTTTCACATAAATCATGCAAAACTGAACAAATAGGTCCCATTCTGCTTGCTGAGCTACCTGCAAAGAGAAAAGAAAGCTGACAAACGTGAATATTCAAGCACTCCTAACACTCTGCATGTCAAATGACCTCACAGAGCTCTGGGATGCCGCAAGTGGCCTGCTTCTGGCATCCAGCACAGCTCCTGGCTCAGTTACGGCCACATGCAGTGCTGCAATCTGACAGCCTAGACAGGTCAGTAATTACACAAAACAATGGTACTTTACATTGGCAGATATGCAACAAAATTTGAAGCTATTTTACTGATTAACTAAATTCATACAACTTGGTATTATTTTTTCAAACACATGATTTTCTTCAAGGAAGTTCCAAACCATTTAAATAATCTGTGATGTTAGAAAAATCTGCTTATGTTTGAGGAGAAAATCTGAATAACCAAACACACTCTCCCAATAATATTCACATTTTGTTCAGTGTCTCCTACAAGTACTAACCAGTGCCTGTTCTAGGCATGCTAGAGATATGCTATTTAGCAGGACAAGAACTCTGCACTTACTTTTCTATGCTATAAACTCATCAGAGATGCTCAAGGTCCAGGCTCTTTCCTCAACCGTCTTCTGCCTCCCAGATTGACTTCTCATATTGTCAGCTCTTGAGCCAGCCCACACAACTGCGCAAAGGAAGACAACATTACCTCTTGGGTGCTCCTTACATTTTATCTTAGGGTGTCAGACAGTGCAAGAGTAGAGGAATACCTGTAATACAGTTGGGAATGGAAGGAGTGTTTTTTCCGGTCCCACAGCTAACGATTTTAGCACTAGTCAAACAAGTACGGTAGTTCAGTACCACACAAAAATTAACAAAACATTTACGAGGTACACAGAAAGAAAAATAAATCACCTTTGCGGCCACCTCTACATTAATTCAGCTTCAAGTTCTTCCAGTTGTCTGATCCAGCTAAAAAGCTGTTCAGATCTTATTTTATTCTTTTCAAGTATCCTTTATACTTAATCAAGATACAGATGACATTTTAGCCATGCACTTCAGTTTCCTCATTAAGTCTAGGCACTAATATAGATTTATGATTATTAGACCTTTTAAAAGCAGGCTGTTCAGCATTCCACCTGCAAGAAATATACCCTCAATTTCTATTCACCAGCCTAATTAAAACAGCAACAGGAAATAATTCCTTTGTGATTTCTAAAAGATATCAATATCTATAGTTATTAATTCATATTCACTCTCTCAACTACTGCATTTCTAACACCAAATGAATTTTTTATTGTTAATAGATCAAATACTCTCGATTACTATGTGTTGCTAATTGTTTTTCTTTAATTCTGTGAGATTCATATTTTGGAAGGATGGACCAGAATTTTTCTTGTGCATGACTGGGAAGGGGTGGCGATAAGGCATGGGGAATCCTTAAGTTTGCAGGCACACAGGCATCCACCCAGCTCAGGAAGGGAGCGTTGTTTCCTGGAACCCATGAAAGACTGTTTTTAAGGTCTTTTTTCATTTTGCAAACAAATATATTTTTGTTTCAGTTTCTGCAACCTCTGGCTATGTGAGAGTATTGCTAGCCCACAGAGCAGGTGAAAATGAGAATAGGCTGGGTAATTATATGTAAAACCAAAAGAACGTCCCATTGCACCCTTGGGAGTCCTTGCTGCTCCAACCCTTCCCGAGAGCCCTCGAGGCCTGGCTGCGAGGGAAGAGCGTTGGGGGAGGACCAGGGACGGGCTCGGTGGGCCAGGGAGTGCAGCTGGGGAGCAGTTTTGTCTAATGGCAGCTTTGGGGAGGCAAACACTTGTTTCCATTCCACAAGGGAATAAAAAACCCTGAATCTCTGGACCTTTTTCAGAGAATGGTGTTAGGTTCAAAATGTCTTTTTTAAAATCAAATCTTTTTCTTTCTTTCCATTTCTCTTTCTCTGTTTGGCAACAGCTTCCATCAAAAAAAAAATCAACGTTTCCATTAAACATTTTAACTTTGAGAAAGCAATATTCTTTGACAAGAAATAAACAGCCAAGACATTATTTCTTCCCTGAGGTCATGCAGCAGGGAGGCATGCAGAACTCTCTTAATTCCACTGGCGTCTTACTTCTTCTATGATGAATACCCCAGGTTTTTACTACGATTTTGTCTGTCTTATCACGGTACAAAAAAGTGATAATAAAATGGCACAAAGGAGGGGTGAACAGAAGTTAATTCACTTGTTTGTAAGACTCACAGATAAAGTACTGATGGATGTTGTATAAATACAAAATTTAGATAAATACATAAGGAGTGAAATATGGTTGCTTTGGGCACTCTCCCATTTCCGCCAAGACTTCCGTGGGGCTCAGTGCCCTGCGGGATGCTCCCCGCTCAGGCCTGCCTGGCTCAGTCCCTCTGCAGGAACCTAACCCAGTCAGTCCTGGGGTGCCTACCCTGGTCGACAGCAGCTACCATAACAGGGCAGTGGTGTAAAGAGCTACTTTTATTTTCTTAATACAGATGTGACTCAAAAACTTGGCAACTGCCTTAAATAACTTCAGTATCTGCAGAGACCCCGATACACTTCAGTAGAAATTCAGCCTTCTATGGACGGAAACTTTTATGACACTGAGCTAAGTTTATCCAAGATAAAACTCACAAGATAGGAGCTCTTGTTTTAACGAGACATAAGAGAATCAACATTTTCCTAATGGGAGACGATAAAAGGGAGGAACGAAAATTGCATTTGTAAGTCAGCTACTGTAGGACATAAAAAAATTAAAAAGCACTTATTAGTCCCAAACCCATTTTAACATTTCATAAAGGTATAACTGCAAAGGTTAATAATCCATACCGATACGAACATGATGCATCTGCTTTGTTGGAGTTAATGCCTTCAAGTCCACTAAATCCATAAATATGCAGATACTGAACTGACATTTCCAAATTTACACTCTAACACAGACATACATCAGCAGGATAAGATAAAGTATCTTTACATTTCTACGTTCATAGTCAGTGGTGACAGTCAATGGCCAGTCAGTAAATCTCCAAAAGGGGTCAATGTCTCCACTGAAATGGAAAGTATGCACTGTATCACTTGACATTTTCTATATACATAAGTTTATATAATTATGACAAATAGCGTATTTCAATTAGAGCAACTTTCCTGTAAGTAAAAGCTGGAAGGTTCTAAGAACTAAACTAGTACGGTACAGCTCTTGGCTGTATTGCAGTAGACAAACAGAAGAGCCTTTCATCAAAAGGTTGCAATTGTGACACCCGTTGATAAGTGCCAAAAAGCTCAAGTTAGGGGAATCTACAGTTTGAAGAGAGCAAAGGAGATGCAGACTTCTGTACTTACTGCCATTTATAATACCACATGCTAGGAGCCAGGTTATGACTGTCTTTGCATAGCGCCTTGTGGGAGACAAGAGGGGGTAAAGGTCCCGAAACCTCCTGCTCAGGATGTTACCCAGCAGCACAGCCCCCTGCTCCGATTGCTGCTGTGAAGCCGTGTTCCTCCTTTGCGTCATGACATAAGTGAGCAATGCCTATGAAATGCCTGGACAGCTCTTGGCATGCACGATGGAGCGACTTTGCATGGAGATTTTTTTTTTTTTTTAATATTCCCTTCCACAAATACCTCTTACGGCCATAAAGGGCTGTTTCAACAGCCACAGGTACATTCAACCCAAAGCAGTCAATTTGAATGAAAAGTGAGGTACCTTGTCTTCTTCCTAATAGTAAAGAAGTCTGAAAACAGCTGGATGGGGATTACTCTTGTATACAGTTTAAAGTAACATTATATTCCAACATTTTTCAGAATAAATTGCACAGATGGCATTTTATTAGAGTACAGTCTGCTAACTTTTATAGTTAAGTCCATGAAACTATAAATGCACTGTACTCTGTCCACAAGAGCTCTATGCCTTCTGTGCCCACGAAAAATGAATAAGGTCTGTACAGCTGATCGGTCAGCAGGACAGACATTTCACCTACATAGCAGGTGGGAAAAATTCTGTCTGGGCACGAAGTAATTTTCATAATTTAGGAATTAGCTTTTTCCAGCAGAAAATTCCACCTTGCAAGTGGCATGGATGTGAATTATCGAAGAGCAGTAAGTTGCTTGTTATGTTTGCTGTATGCTCTTGCTCCTGAATGCTCTTGCTTGTACCAAAAAAACAGTGGGTATCCCAAATGAGAAAACTCTTCATGCCAGCATTCATGCAAATAAGTAAGTAAGTGCCTAGAATGATAATTTTCTCTTAGCACTTGATATTTCTATTGGTCCAAGAGTTATTTTTTCTTTATCTTTCATCTTCTGAACTTGGAAACTGAATCGGTGCTTTATAAAGGAGGAAATGCAAGTATTTGCAAAACTTATAATGTCAAAATCCAATTCTGTTCTTTTTTATTTCTTAGACATTCACTCGTCTCAGTAGATTTATGCTAGTATAAGAAAGAGGAATATTTTGCCTTTGGAATCCCTTACCACCCTGATTCTCAGTCTACAGAAAACATGAGCAAATTCATATGACAACAACCAGATACATAATAACTAGTTTAGACTTTATGCAGGAGCTGCCACAACTTATAAATTTGACGTGACTCCTAATTTTATTAGGACATCTTTCAGCGTTCATTTTCTTAGAGCAGACACTGTTTAATTGTTTTTATTTCTAGGCTTAGCTATAGACAATTATTTTCTGGGGAACAAATGTAATCTTTATTTAATATAAGTATGATCTGGGACTCAACATAAAAAAGAAATTCTCCTTCAAGTGTAATGCAATCTGTGATTCCAGATGTGCAAGAAACTAATCAAAGGATAAAAGTCACCCTTTTAACTTCAGAAAGAATGTTCTATGTGAAATATGTGATAGATCTGGATTAATCCATTGAAGTTCAGAGGTAGTCATACTGAAATTGATTTTAAATAGCATTACCAATTTTTCCCCTACTTTGAAGTATTCCTAATCTTTTGTGATTTGCTGACAGTATCCCAAAGAATATCACATTTATGTTATCACATAGCTGGTACCATTGCTTGCAGTAGGTTTTGTGCTATTCACAATAGCACAGAGTAACTTATTTTGAGATAAATTTATTGTGGAAATTCTCAAAGGTGAGATATGTACAATATTTTCCTGGGTCCTCACTTCAGCATTTTCAAAACTGAAAGTCAGTGCCAACTATTCCCAGCAGTCCAAAAGGTTTCATTTAAACTTAGCAGCTGATATTTAAAGAAGAGTTCTCGTATCACATATCATAGTTCACTGAATGTAGCTGCAAATTTTCCAGGGGAAACTTACTATTTTTTCCAGTTCAAGTAAAATATTACACTTTAAGGATTATGACTATGACTGTGGTATGTGCAAGACAGCTAAGGAAAGAACACAGCTGACCGATGTCATTAATGGATTGTAACCAAGAGAACAATATTAGTTTTCCCGAGCAGTTTGGGAATCCATTTTTAAGAAGAGCGTTGAAGAAACTGTCGCAGAGGTAACTGTATGAAAAGAGATGGTAGTACAAGTACTGAAGTTCTTACTTGGGAAAGTAGGCTGGCAAAAATGATGACTTTAGGAAAATCACAGAAAGAATGGGTATTAGATTAGATCTCAAATGATTATCTTCTTTTTTTGCAGATTTGTAATCAGCTTCTTAAATTCTTACATACTCATTGACTTTAATTCTTCCTTATAAAAAGATCCATTCCTATAAAATCTAATGAGAGTCTAACCTTTGATTGCAATGAGGACAATCTTATTATATCCAACTTTAGACTGATATTTCTTACGTTGGGAAAATTATTGACCAATTCACTGAGAATTTGGCTGCTGGCAGTATCATCTGTCTTTTCCCAAAATAAACAATATCCAGATATGATTTTCCTTTATAAGGCAGCTGCCAAAGAATTAAGAAATACTGCAGCTATTCATTTCATGACAGATAGTCTCTTGGTAAAAACCAGATACATGTACCCCATATAAGCAGTCTACCTTCATTCTAGAGTGCTTTCAGAGAAGGAATTGTATTTGCAAGGAGCTGAAGACCAACCATTCGCATACTTGGAGTTCATTTCAGGATGCCACTGCTTTACAAACATTAGAAATAAATACTTATCTGAGGGACCGTTCTACCAGCTGCAGACCTGATGTAACCAAAATAATGGAGGAACAAGAAAAATTAAAACAAAAAACAAAACATTGTACACAACAAAGAGAAATCTTACTGAACAACCTGCCACAAGCTATAGAGAAAGTGTCCTGCCTGAACTCTAGATAGGATGGCTCCTGCAGAGCTGAAAGAACCTAACCAATCCAGTACCAAAGCAGATGTTCCCAAAACCTCAAATTCTTAGTTCTTCACAGTATCGTCTTCATGACTGTTCAATGCAAAGGCAACAAGCATGGCTAACAGAAGTGCTCGTGTTTGCACGTTAAACCTGAGAAAACCTCAACAAAAGAGTACCTGATTTGTAAGCTGTTTTACATAGCAGCATTTAAAACTTGTTGACTGTGCACAAAGACAAGTACAAGAAGATAAATAATTGCTAAGGAAAAAAAAAGAGACAGAAGAGAGACTAAAAAAAAAATCCAACAGCAGCAGGAGAAAAGGAAAGAAAGGAATTCTTTTTGCACATGCTTTTGAATAATACGTCTTATGGAACACATTGCCACAAAATATTACACAGATCAGAACTGTATATGACTTAAACATAATTTAAGATAATTATATACAAAGCATGCCAGTTCCTACAGTCTGTAGTATGGACTCAGATGACAGTGTGCTTCAATTTTTCTGAGCCTGGAAACAAGGTGGGAAGAAGCTGCACAGTCAGTCAAAATGAGCTGACCAGATGCAGCGAGCTCTAAAGGTGGGTTTACAGGACCCAAACCATAACTGCAGCCTCTTCTTGCCCTGCAGAACTAGGGACACATGGCTAAAACCCATAGATTACTCTGGCAGCTTGCAGGATCAGTGCTTTAGAAGATGTTAAACAACAAAAGGTCCGAGCTGCTTCATAGGTTAATTTTTCTTTTTTCCCTCAGAAATCATTTGTGTAATTTTGTGGTTGTCTCATATACAGACCTGATTCATAATTCAGTTTCACATAGCTCAGTTCACCAATCTCTGTCTAGTCTTTAAGCAAATAAAGGAATTATTTGGATGTAACAGCTTTTCTATTTGACATTTTAAGGAAATTTTATTTTGACTTTTGTGACTGAACTTGGAAATGTTGATCAAGGATATTTATATGAATCACATAATGGAAAAATTGCTTCTGGTTCCTGATCTCCCAGGAAGAGAAAAAATGCAACTTTTTCATTCTTTTATTGCTTTACTCTATATAAACAGCAAATTAAAGGTTTCCAGCCCATCGCTGCCACCTAAGGGCACGTATTTTCCCTAGGACATTCTCATTTTCACATTAATTCCTCTCAGATGGAGGTACACTATTTAGTTTGTCATTTCTAAAACTGCCCATATTCATCACTCATGTTACATCCTTCTCAGCAGAGACACGAAAAAAACTAGCGTGGGAATATAGAAATTAAACTAGATATTTAGTCACAAAGCGTTGTAATCATGAACATGAAAATTCAAAATGGAGATTAATACAGAACAGATTTTTTTGCTAAAATGGGAACAGTTAATAGCTCATACAATACAATAACCATGACTTTGACACTGCTCACTGCCAGTCATTCTTTTGTTGTTGTTTTTTTTTTAAATAGACCTCCTCATTTTTATATCATTTGCTAGGTTACATCAAATATAGCATTTTATTCACTTTGCACATGCTTTTATGATATACCCAGTAATGCAAATAAGTAACTGAGATATCCGTCAGGCATACATAGTGTCATCTCAGTTTTTCCAAGAGTTAATCTCTATTTAATCATTCTAGACAACCTAAACTGCGCTGTTTGTGTGTCCATATGTATAAATGCTTGCTGCTCAGAAGTCACCGTGCCTAGATAGGTTGATAGGTTAATCTTTGTATTCTGTGCTTCACACTGTAATGCTGTATTGACCTGGTATAAAAAGCTTAACTTGAATCACAGCAAATAGAAGTCTTTCCTGGTTTAAAGCTATGCACGAACTCAAATGTTTTGCAGGATCATGTTACATACACAGGCCTATACAATTATCTTTAAGTAAAAGTGCATAAGCACCCTAAAGTCTGGTTCTCTTTTCTCACAAAGAATAGATCGATGCACTAAGTCATTGCATTCAATGAATCTTAACCACTACCATAGTTATTTAAATTACATTATTCAGCCCCACAACTTCTGATTTGCTCTATCTTTGTAAAAATGTATCTTAAGAACTCACTATGTTGCCTATGCAACTAGCTGAAATTCATGATCGTTCTTCAAACCGCACTATTATCAATGAGAAGAATCTCTTTTTAGAGACCTTATACTCCTTTTGTCATTTCTGTGTTATCAGTCAGCGTAAAGGAGGTGCACGATCTTTGTACAAATGACAATGCAATTAATTCAAAACTTGTAAAAAATCAAATAAAAAGATAAAAGACTGGTGAGCCTAACCTGTGGGCATATACAGAACTTAATGCACAGGCTAAAGGGCTGGCTGCTTCACATTAAAGGAATGAGAACACCATTGTGTAGCACTTCCATTCTAGACCAAGAAAGGTAATGCTTCAGGTCAACTCTGAAAACCTGGAGAAAGAGAGAGATTGGCAAGGCTAGTGAGCTGATTTTTGAAAGAGTTTACTAATGATATAAATTAAAAAAAAAAAAAAAAAAGAAAGGAAACCCGGAGCTCAAAGATCTAAAGCTTGAACACTGTACAGTACAATTACTGGTGCAGAGGAACATAAGATGCAGAGTATTTTGGGTCTAACTTGCCTGGGTTCCTTCAAAAAAGGAAAACGGGGACATCCTGGGGATTGCTAGCATTATTAACTGCCTAGGATTTTAGCAAGAGGTAATGGTGAGTGCTGGGGACAGCAATGTCACTTAAGTGGTTATTTGGAAGTGGCCCCCCGAAAACTCTCTTGCTGCTAGTGCAAGTAGCATGGTCTGTTGTACAGATGCACCATGTTCTATGTGCCCATAGCTGAAACTGTGCAGTTGAAGAGACGGCCCTGCCTGCTTTACTCCTGAACTACAGTTCAGGAGTGCAGGACTATAGCTTGCAGTCGCATTGAATGGTTTTATGCCCTTTGGGTGAACAAGTGCACCAGTAATGAATCTGCCAGCAGCAGGCCTTAAGATAAGTTATCTTAAGGTCAAATAGGAGTGTAAAGGCAAGCAAGCAACGTAATCGCTAAACAACATGCCGATGATACATCTCCTTCCATCATTATCAGCCTCTGTCTGTGTTATCTCATAGCTCTTCCCTTTTTGATAGCCCATACAGCTACATGTTCTGGTCCCAGTTCAAAAAATTGCTCCATGTATTTGTTTGAGCAGCCTTGCAGGATGCTTAACTGGTTGCTAAAAAGGCATTATTTCCTCCAGGAAACTGAGAAGTTCTCCATAAATTGCCTGGGATCACTTTTCAGCCTCTGTGCCTTGATACATACCTCCAAGAGGCAGATCTGGAGCTGGAGCTGGGTAAGAGTGATCCTGCCTCCTGCAGCTGTTGGGCTGCCCTGCATAACACTGCAGTCAGAGCACGCCAGCCTTCTGGCACTCTAGGCCACGCTGCAAGCCAGCCCCGCACCCAAAATCAGCACAGGCGGTTGCCCAGCCTTCGCAGGAGCTAGAGGGAGGCATAAGCAGAGAGCTATTTGCCAGGACACCAAACAGGACCTTTTTTCATATTGCACATCAATTTTCTGGCTTCCCTTAGCTTTTCTGTTTCAGCTGCTCTTTAGTGCCAGCGGCTCTGTGGTATAGTTTCTCTGATGGGATGCTACTTTTATTTAAGTGACATAGTCTGTCACTGATATGTCACATATTTTTAAGGTTCTAATCACAGAAAAAACTGAGAGATGCATAAACAAACTTGTGAGAGGAACAGTCTATACCTTTATCCTGTTAGCTGAGGTTGGGTATGCCCTGAAAGAAGAGAACAACACAGCTGCAGAAAAGAAAAAGAAATAAAAGAGAAAAAAAAGAAAAAGTCTCAGAGACCATCAAAAACTACTTGCTTATATACTCAGAAAAAAAAAAAACAGTTTTGAAGCCCAGCCTTCCTTTTTGGTGCGCTAATTTCTTTTTTGTACTGGGCGATTCACATTGCAGAGTATTTCAGAAGTTCAGGAATATCAACACCTGTAAGCAGTGATATTTAAATAAGTACAGGTTGAATAAATGTGCTTCTATGCATCAGCAGGCAACAGTAATCAATATGAAACAGGAAAATTCTTCAAGTATGCCAATGCCTGCCAACTTTTAAAAAAAATTTTAAAAAGCAAAAACTAAAAAACCAACTCCAAGCATTCTCCCAGAGAATGCAATCCTGATTTGGCAGTCTTATCTCCCATGTTTCATTTATTTTAGCAATATGTTAATCAAGAATCAACCAGGAAAAACTCTTCTATGGCTAGAGGAAAAACATTTGCATCTTAAACCTAATATCTTTTCCAGCTATGTGAAACATCAAGTGCTCAGATTCTCGTACAATAAAAGCAGATCACAATTATTTTATGTCTTAGGTCACCACCAAGGAGAACAGCTTATAGCTACTGTACAGCCAATTACATCCCACTCTTCTCATTTACATATGTTCTACTTACTATATTGTATACGATATTCTAAATCGGCTTTTAATCAGCTAATGAGTGAAAAGTCACCAAACTAGCATTTAGTATCAGCTCTCATTCTTAGAAAAAGAAACAAAATGAAAAAGAAACAAAACTAGAGACACAAAAAACCTTCAAGTCTAATTTTCGTTTAGTTTGGGAAAGGTAAAAGTTTTTAAACCTTACCAAAAAGATCCGTGTACTCAGTCTTGTAATAAATGCCTATGGTATTTTTGCTTCTTTTGTGGTTATTCACCACAGATCTTTAGACAGAGAAAAAAAAAAATCAACACACATTCTACCTCGGGGAAGCAGGCATGAGGGTTCATATCTGTTCTGCATACGTGAAATGTTCTGCCTCAGCTTCAGATAACCCACTGATCACTTAATCCAAGTAAGCAGTTTCCTGAAGCTTCTGGTGTCTATTACCTAGATAAGAAACCTCTCCCAGAACATCCATAGCCTCCTTCTGCTCCTGTTTCCTTCCTGCAGGAACCCAGACCAGTAAGTAGTGGGGAAAACAGAACGGCTGCATGCATGCCTCTTGCCTAAATAGGTAGCTGGGATGTGCTCTAAGTGCGCTTTCAGATCTAACTTTAGATACAGCCTCAGTGTCTTCATTGGGATATTTGCAGAGGCAAAACACAGACTATTAAGATCTTCACTTAAAACATGGATCTGACTCCTGTTTCGGTATTTAGTGTATGCACTGCTCTCATCACTGTGACATCAACAAACAGAACCCTAAGTCTACAAAACTTCAAAGCACCAACAAATCCAATGCAGCAAACCACTAATCTGTGAATAAATACCCTTTTGTGAGTCAGTGTCTGCTGTCTGATAGCAATCCTTGTTTGTAGGAATGTTGCAATTTGCATGATGAATTCCAATATATAACAATTTATATCTCTTTTTCCTTGACAAAATTAAAAACATCAATGGCATCATTTTCCTATAGGAGAAATCAAACAAATCCAGGGTCACTTTATCAATTAATTTTGCATGCAAGTAATATATTCTAACACCCAAAGGAGTAACAAAAACAGAGAAATGCAAAGTGTCTTTTAATTAACCAATTCCAATTCCAAATACAAACCAAATCATTAATAGAGTTAAGTGATTTTTTTAAAAGCCAAAGATACATCTCTACAAAGTTACCGTTATGTATCAGATACTGGATTTTGCTTCATTTTCAGTACTCCACAAAATTTCAAAGGGTGGGAAAATTCCTAGTCTCAGTAAAAAATCTAAATTATATCAACGGTATTCAAGACATACTGTTGGATTTGAAGAGGTGTGAAAAATTAATTAACAGAAACAAACCCTAGTGACATAACATCCTCTTAGCATTAGCATGGCAAATGAGAAACGTTAATTTCCACTGAGAGAACTGGCCATAATATTCCTGAGTATATATCACAGCTTCTCTCAAACACAAATCGACCGCTTAAATTCCAGTGACCAGGATTATAATACAACCAGAAATGGACACACAAGAGAGCATAAGGTTTGTGCAATAGTGTGTAACCCACATACAGACAGACATCAACAGAATGAACATAGTAGCACAAAGGGAAAACTCCCCAGGAATCTAGAGTTTGATTGAACAGATTTCAATTCGCAAAGGCAAATCCAAGGAATACTATTAGCAGTTTGACTTTTCGTGTCATCTTCTTTAGCTGTTTAACGTTCAACTTCCAAATTCAGGATTTAGATGTTAGTTGAAAGCCTTATTCTCTGGAAACTGCAGTAAGAAGGAAAAGTATGAGATAATTATACTATGTACCTAAATCAACTATGCACCACTCAATTTTCGGCATTATAAAATGATACAGAGTAGCACCAAATTATCTCTGTGCTCTATGCTGCCATATAAATACATGTAGTTACTATTGCTAATTATTATTAACTTTTCATATCACCAACGAAAGAAAACAATAATTTCCTGGCTGTGCAGTGTATCAAACTACTGTACATTTGCTACAATTGCTACAGGGCTTGGATTTATATTTTATCCACCAGTAACATAGTATTCTCTCAAACAGGGACAAAATTGAATTTCAAACACCTTAATTTTTCTAATTGTCTTTTGGGAATGCTGGTACCCACCAACAGAGGTGGTGCAGGAAAACAAGGCAGTGCTGAATCTACTTTTACCTCTGCCATTGACTTAGAGCTGTTTCAAGACTGAGTAAAGACTGTGGCAGTCTTTCCACTGAACTCTGTGCTAAGCATTGCGAGGACTACTCGAGGAGTTAACAAATCCTCAGAATCCCCAGTAGAAGAAAACAAACTGACAAAAGTTATGGTGCTCCCACAGTATAAGAGTATAAGTTGGAAGAAGGGAAGATGGAAACTCATGCTCTTAAAGTGTGGTTGGTTATTACATTTTAGTGCATCATTTGTTGAAGCCCCTCTTAAGCATGTGCTTTGCTGCAATCCTTGATCTATATGGTGCCTCTCTCATTCTCTGTGACCCCCCCCCCTCCCCTCTCTCGGGAAGGAGAATACCTCCCATGGCGTGGCAGAGAGCACACCTCCCTGATGAAACTTTTTCAGTAGCAACAAATGTCTAATACCCATGCTTGCCTGTGTGGGAGCAACGTGTGATCAAGTGGATATAAACAGGTTAGGAATATGTTTAGATTTTGGAAATCAAAAGTTTCTAACTATCTAGAAGCAAAGTTCTATACCAGACAAACAGGGTACGTGGGAAAGGAACCTAGAATTGTAAGGACAGAACAAGAAGTTTTATGGATGGGATTGTCTGACGATACTTAGCAGTTTTTGAGAACAAAAATCAAGCCTGCAACAGGAACCAAAGATCTAGTGCACATCCTTGGGTAATGGATGTCCCCAGATCTGCAAAGGCATTTGAAAGGGCTCACGCTTTGCTTGTGGCCATCTCATGCCTCTGGGCTCTGTTTATTGCCTGTAAGAGCAGGAAGAAGCTCTCCTTCCTCTCCCCAACACACAGTTATGCTTCTGAAGGTTGGAAGGGTTTTTAGTCTTCCATTGAAGCTCTGGAGATTAGGCATAATTAGAGGTTAAATCAGAGTGTGTGGGTAGGCCTAAGGACATCTGCTTGGCTTGTCTTGCTCATATATTCAGATTTAAAGCTGTCATGAGATTTTAAATCACAAGGAATTCTCCTGCATACCAGAGGGTCAGGAATCTCTTTTTGGGAAAGAGAAAGGACCTACCACATGATGTGATCTGCTTCCTAGGATGATCAGTGAAATTAACCTAACAGATTATCCACTACTGCAGAAACCAAAGACATTGGCAATGCCCTTGATAAGTTACAGTTTGATAAATAGAAAGTATAGTACTACATAGCATATTCTACACTGAAAAACTGGTACATCAAACTGCAAGTCTGCAGCTTCCAAATAGTATGCATCACATTGATGCACCAGTTCAAAGCCAAGTGGCCCTACTTTATATTTTTCAATTATGTCTAATCCACTCCAGTAAGAGAAGAGTAATTAAAAAAAACTTGCAAGAAAAACTGCTTTTCTATCAGTCCCAATACAAGCCTATCCAAAGCTGTATAGGACCAAGTAAGAAACATTTCATTACTCTCTCCCCTATACAGGTGCAGGTATGTATACTCACAAACAAGCACATACGCATACACGCTTAATGTGTTTTAGAAGACCTGCCTTGAGAAGAAAAGACAAAATATGGAACCATATTAATCACCATAAGTAAAGAACAATTTCAGCCTACTGTCTGAAATACAGAACTTTAGGCAGAGGAGCAGGAATACTCCCTTGCTTATAAAGGAAATAACGTTACGCAAACATAGGAGTTACTGTCTGGTGGAAGCCCTTTAAATGAAGCTGCTTAATATATTTAACGCTCTCAAAAACTATGACGTGAAAATCTCAAAGTACATACAGGCTTATTAAGCATTTCAATGCCTGTATGAGAGTCTCCATTTGCCCTAACTTCAGCAGCTATCCCTATCAATCAGACTCCAAGAACATCATCTGTTTGCAGTAGGAATCTACATGAATTTGAACTGTGACTGACAAGGGTTGTAAAACTTGATGCAAACAGAACGTTAATAAGGAAAACTTTAAAAATGTACGCACACTCTGCAAGGCATGTTTAGGAGTATTTTAAAAATTAGGTGAGGTAAAAATTACCAGGAGACAGTTGCTGCATCTGTTAGTTAACTAGCAGCTCACTTCTGAGATTCAGTAAAACTGATAAAAGAGCTCACATGTGATTAGTTAGAAAAGCAGAGGATTAGAGGGGCAATTTTTTTTGTAGTGATGGCATTAAGATAACAAGCAACTTACTGCAGCTTTCAGAGCTTGATCTAGGTCTTCCAGTAAATCTTCTTCATCTTCCAAACCAACTGATAGACGAATTAATGTATCACTGATTCCAAGAGCCTCTCTATCTTCTTTAGGCACTGAAGAGTGAGTCATGATGGCCCTGAAAGAAAAAAAAAAAGTTTTTCTAAGAAGTTTTTATTTTTACTGGTAGAGACCAACCACACTGGTTACTTGCCAGCATCCTCTGTAATTGAAAGAAGATTTCACACCTTTTTTTTAATCATCTGCTAGCTAACCTATAGATTGGAGTTCACTTAATTTGCAGTGACTGATCTTCAATGAAGTCAGTGACTTGTATCTTCAAGTGATTCAGTGCAGTATTTCCAAACTACAAATCATGAATAAAAAGTGGAACTGAAAGAGCAGAAAAAAATCCTACCCTTCTTCCTACCAGATTTTTTTTAAAAAATTTCTGAAAAAGAGGATCTAAAAATTCTACTTTAAGCATATGGAGATGCAGCAATATTATAGAAGAATTTGCACCTATCCATCAGAGAGAGGCCTTCTCGATCAAAAAGCAGCTAGGGCAACTTTGAAATCATTAGTCTAAGATCTCCCTTGCTTACAGAAAGGAACCACCTGAATCCCCATGTGAAGGCATAACAGTATTCTGTACACCAGACTTAGAACAAAGTGGTTCAAATCAACAAGTAGAATCTTAGACTACAGCCAGGTTTTTTAATCTTGTTTTGTATTCACACCTAAGACATTTCCTGAAAAAAGACTGATCTTCATAGGTTGCAAATCAATACTTTGCAACGGTTATTAATTTAGTAATATTTACATAAAATTTATTACTTTGCTGTTTAAGAAAACTATAACAATTATTTAAATAAATCTCATACATATACTCTGTTCAGTTTTATTCTTGTAGAAAATTATGAATAATGCCACTTCAGTTATTTTAAGCATAACTTATGTCAAACATCATTTGAACTGTAATCCAAATGAGACGCACGAACAACACTTGTAAGCATTATTTTGTCAAATAAGTGTGCAGGATGCATAGGAAAGAAAAGTTACTCAAAACTGGATTATTAAACATCAAATAAAGAAAATATCTCTTTTAAAATGAAATAGTCGCTTTATATTCTTCGCTATTTTAAAACTAGCAGATCACATTTTCTCATACTTAGTTTCTACTCATAGACTGAAAGACAAATCTCCATTTTTTCAACCTCTGGCTGCGCAGATCTCTTGTCAAACTGTACTACTTACACTGAACAGTTTATTCTCTGTACCTGCAGAAGAAGCTATTTCCCCCATATGCTCAGCTAGTGACTTCCACCAGGTCGCAATTATCTTTCCGCTGTTTGGAAGTCTAAGATTTGCTTTTATTCTAAAATAAGTAACTGAAACGATTTAGCACATAGTTTAATCATAACTTTCCAAGTAAGTATTCTTTTATAAAAGTAAATTGGATTTAAATATCCAATTAAATAAAAAGCCTCTTTTTAAAATAAATACTCTTGTCTATCTGTTTGGTAAATCTTGCAGGTAAATGACCCCCCCATCCAAATGTCAGCAGGTTAAAAAAGAAAAAAAAAAAAATGGGTGCCACAACATTATGTTCATTTTCACTATGGTTGGAGTGAGTAGATAGGAGTCTAAACAGCTACTTTCACAGCAAAATCTACAGACCTACCTGATCAATTACTTTGGGCAGAGGCAGTTGAGTATTACCAAAATCCCTACAAAATTACCTGACGTGAAGATAGATGCTGTTCAGTTTAAGGTACTGAATATGCCCCCTTGTGTAAGCAGTTAGAATGGCAGGCATTTTTCCTCACTGTAATAAGACCAAATAGACTAAATACTTCCAGATTAAAAAAAAAAACTCATTTCTTGGATTTGATACCATAATATTTTGCAGAACAGTCTCCCAATTAAAACAAGGAACCGTGGAAAGTATTAGCACAGTATTGGTAAAAATAGTGAAAAAATACTGTTAAAATTTACAATGGTTCGAGAACAATTTGGTCCATGGATCTAAGACCTACCAGCCTAATTTAGACCTATCAGCCTAATTTAAACATCATCCAATGGCACCATAAACCATTTGGGGGAGAAATGGAAAAGTGAATGCTGATGAACCTACTTTGATATATATTTAATATGCAGGTCTAATTATAACTGAGAGCGAGCGAGTGCTGAAGAAGGTATACCTAGGCAGCGAAGTTTGAGACCAGGCACAGAGACCACATATGCTCTGGCAAAGCCCTGAGCAGCAGAGTATGAAACCTGCAGCGCAGCCGGGGCAAGGACACCTTAGGCGTGCATCTTTGCACTCTTGCAAATGATGCATCTTCCCAATACCATTAGGGGCAGCTTCCAAGGGTTGTTCCAATTCTGGCTCACTCAAACACTCCACAGTGCTGAAGGGTGTGATATTTCTTACCTCTCTGCATTAGATTTGGAACAGCCTATTATCATTCAAGAACATTTTAATGTAGTTAGGTAGTATTCTTCTTATACTTAAAAAAAGCACAGATTTCTGAAATAGCCATTGTTTTTGTGTCATACAACATCCTACCCTTGGAGCTCAATTACACACAAATCATTACAGTTTTTTTATACTAGTAAATTTTAGAACTACCATAAAAAGACATCAAAAACTCTTTTGCTACTGTGCAGCTTTTCAGAATTTTTCTTAATAGACTTTTAAGATGAGGAATGACTTACGGATGCTCTGCAAGGCTTTCATATCCTCCCAGACTCTCAGCCAGTGCAAAAAGCTACAGCAAAAAAAAGCAAACAGAAGTTAAAATAAAAAGCATAAAAGTAGGAATGCTTACTTAGAAAGAGACACTGAAAGAAGCAAGAACTTTTAGTTTTCTTATTTTGGTATACTTTTGCTAAAGTCTTCTGCAATAACTTTTATATTATGAAAAATATTAGCTGTAATAAGGAAAAAAGGTGGACATTTAGAAGTCAAGAGCTGTTAAGACTTAAAATAGATTTTTCCTAAAATGACAATAAAAGACACTGATGGAAAACTGAAATTAAAATATTCTCATGTTGAGCAAATGCAACTCAAAAGTAGTTCCCATAATGCAATGCATGTAGACGGCGAAGAGCAGAAGGGAAATTAAACAACAAACAACACTAGGGAGAGGATTCTGAATGGGTACTACCAGTGTTTTCATTCTATTTAGTGAATAGATAGAGCAGGCCGCCTGAATAAAATGAGACTCATATCTTACAAATTTAGATTAAGGTTTAAGTGCCTCTATCATATCCTTGCCTATTCTTCTCACATCATCACCATCACTCAGCAATATTCACGTGTAACACCTATATTTTTTGGCTGGCCGAAGGCAGGAGTGTTGTGAAACAAACAAACACACAAACAAACAACAACTTTAAGATTATTCCAATAAGACTGAATAGATTTATTTTCACTGGTTCCTTGGGCCTGCTGAAGGTTAGTTTAGTATTTTGAAAAACATCCTAAATTCCTGGGTGTATAACAGGACTTGTGTTTGAAAACTGTTTTCCATTAACTAATGCTTTTTAACACTAATTTTTATATTATGGATATATTCCTGGATGACAAAGCAGCTCTCTAGAGGGTCGGCTGCACTCATGCACGATTTGTCCGATTTGTCTGCTATGAACACATTTACTGCCTTCAACATTTTTCTGCACTTCTGGTTGCTCATATTGCCTTTTTTTCTTTTGTACTCAGCGAGGTCACAGAAAACTAAATCTATCAACCAGGGAATCCTCTTGTCTCAGCCTGGTGTAAGGCAACGGCCTTACTTTTTTATCAACCTAGTGATTAAACTGATGATTGGCCAAGTCAAAGGCATAAAGTGAATATTCACATAGGGGACTCTCATCTTCTGGAACGTGCTTCTGCACTCTAACTTGTTGGTAAATCTGGTTGATCTCCTGCACCAGGATTAAATACTCACCCTCATTCAAAAGGATTTTCTGTGGGAAAATCATTTGGTTAGTATTTACATTTTCTGCTGATGACATTAACTGGCAGGCAAGTAAGAAAGGGAGGGTGAGGAAGTCCTAATTTGCTTTGTCAGTCATTCCCGCTTTGTTTTTCCACAAACACAAAACAAGAATACAAAAGCAGAATGCAAATTAACCAGAGAACAAGACTTACAAACACATTAAAGAGTACAGACAGAATGCATGAATTACAAAGACAAAACACAAAATCCTATGGCTCATAACATAAACAAACAACTACTCTCTAAATCAAGGGGCTCCCTGTTTGCTTCATGATTCATGTTATTTCTCACTGGGATTTTCTCCTGACAAGTATTTTGAAATACTACTGTAGTATTACACCAGCCACAGCTTCTCTGCTTTCAAATGCTATGGCTAATTGTAAAAGACTGGTATGCAAGAACTTTATTAGAAGCAATACCTGGGCTAACCTGAATATAGAATACCATACGGTGTAAACAGACACTTCAAGTGGGTTGAGGAAACCTTTTCTTCCCTCTCATCAGTGTCCCACTTACAGATAACCTTTATTTAGAGATGAATACACCCAAAATAAATTAGGAGCTTTGCAAGCATAGAGGAAGACTCTCCCTGCCCCAGGAAAACCACTTTCTTCCATTACCACACTCAAAAGGACAGATTCAATTCCCTTTAAGATAGCGTATATTTACTGTCATTTACCTTCAAATTCTTGAGAAAGGTAACTGCAGTTTCAAGATTTCCTTTAATATAAAAGGTTACCATCCCAGGACAGCCAGTACACTGCCGCTTGATCAACTCATGCTGAGGGTGTGAAGGCAATCCTGAAATTAGTAACATTGGTAGGAGTTTGTTTACATTAATTACCATCACTTCAAAGACAAAAGCAAATCACCCTAAACTGTGTAAAAACACTCTTCACATGGAAAGGAATGTTAAGACATTGCCAAGGTAGACACCTAACCTAGAGTCATCAAATGTTATGGGTAGATAAATGACAGTATTACAGCAGAAGTCACCTGCTTTGAAGACAGGCCAACCTACCAGGGAAAAGGACTTTTTCCACCCGGGAGTCTGACTCAAGAAATCGAGCAACAGCCAAAGCATTGTGGAAATGTTGCTTCATCCGGATTTGCAGTGTCTTCAAACCACGATTGCATAGATAACAGTCAAAAGGAGATGGAATCGCTCCAAGAGCTACAGAAATTAAAAGACAAAATTACACATAAAACAAAGATTTTTGATATAACTATTAAATACAGTCCTAATTTCCAAGCTAACCTCTGAAGCAAACAGATATAACTCCTACTGATTCTTGCTGAAACTTGTCTTCCATGTGCACAGAATTTACTTTGGACCTTGGAAACTCAAACATAGCACTCAGATGCAAAGGTATAAAGTATTTCAAAGTTAGAAGAAGACAAGGGGAGAGACAAATCCAATGCCATCTGTCCTCCTCATCTTACACACACAGGAAAGCAATTAATGAGGTGAATTAATAACTGCAGACTTGAGGATGAAATCTGTTAGACCTAATATACCTTTACTCCTTCTGTAGCAGACAGGAGGCAGACAGAACACTACTATTCATTATAATCCTGAGGCAATAAAATTCTATTGTTAAAATCAAAATATATATGCAAATTCTACGTCAGCTGAATAGCTCTGCTTTGCAAATGAGTTTTAATAATCCCAAGTATAACTGAAACAAGTTAGATGAAATTAAATAGATACACAATTTAAAGGTTTGTATTTCTCCTTATGCGGGAAGTCAAGTGAATACAGGAAAAGATTGTGCGCTTTTTGCCATGGTCTCAACTTCAATCCTGCAGTGACAGATGGTGCTTGGATTCAAGCAGCTACCGCCAGACAATTCATCCTAGTTTGCCAGTCCCCTGAATTGCCCACAGAAAGGGACAAGTCATAGACTGAATAGCCCTGATTTAGACCATTTGTTGTCAGGCATTGAAATTTGAGAACATCTTTCTCCACATTTATAAACAATCCATATGGTGAAAAACCCATGTAACAAATAACACTCTGAGTGTTTTTCTATCAGCAGCCACAAAGTGCTTTTGAGGGAAGACCAGAGTCATTAACTTTATTTGATCAAGAAGCCACGGGGGCATACTGAAAGCTACCATGCTTGCATAAGGCTGTACTACATACTTAAGAAAGGCAAGGAATAGAATTTAGGTTTCCTACATCTATTTTACGACTTCTTCTCCAGTCACGTACATTTTCTCACATTTACATGCTTGGGCTACATCTCTAGAGATAGATTTCAGGCTTGTGTATATGCAATACGCTTTCAATTACGAGCCGGTATATCTGAATATAACAATTGAATATAATACATTTTAAGGAATTTCTTACATTGACTACTTACAGTTTTGTAAGAATTTGAGCCTTTCATAGAGATCATCACAATTTACTGAAACAAGTCCCATTACAACATCGCTGTGTCCTAAAAATACAGGGAGAACATGAGAACAAAATTAGCCACTTCATCTGCTCCAGTGTTCTGCAATAAACCAATTTTCTTAGTCTTGGTGCTAATACAATCCCATGTTTTCAAGACACTGGACTCCTCATTGCTACAGCTGTCCTTCCTGTACCAACACACAAACTGTAAGGCAGATTTCAGCTTCTTCTGAAGTTATGGTTAGCACTGGGCAATTCTGCATGTTGTGTGACCTCTTCTCATGCCCCCAGATACTTACCATACCCACTGCAGCTAATTACTAGAAAGTAGGACTTTGTCTAGAAATCAAATATGTTCTCGTGGAGCAGATATGCAACACAGACTGCTGCTTTAGCGAGAACAAACATCAGCTAGAACGCTTCCGCTTTTGTCTGTACCGCAATCAGAACATGTGGTTATAGCACAGGTAGCACAGTTAAGCTTTATTTTAGTCTGGATTGTTTGGGAAACAACATAATGAACATGCTTTTGAATGGGCTCCAATACAGCCATGTAAAATCTTCCTTCACCCTTAATATCTCTTCTGGCAGCCACCTTGCAAGGAAGTCCCTTTGCTGTGTTGCAGCCAGATTAAAGCTAACGTGGCTACAAATACCTCTAGGTATACTGCTTCAAAGTCATGTCAGTATTTCTCTCCTCAGGAATGGTTTAGGAGCTAAGAAGACTCCTGAGACTAAAACTAGTGGTCTATCTAAGAATTACTGGCAGATGCATTCACTTTTATGAACTGCCTGCAGCTGTTGGCAGAAAGCAAGGCAGCCAGAGTAGGTGTAATGGGAGAGGAATAGGAGAGGAATAGGAGAGGAAGCGCATCAGGAAAAGGGCATACCTAGCGTGAGTGGAGGCCAAAGCTCTGACTGGCAAGAATACGTAAGGAAATGGTACGTGTAAGAGAGACAGGCTGTTGAAGGAGAGTACAAGGGCTGGATTCCAGCCAGGACAGAGCGCTTCTAGAGCAAACTGTTACTGCACAACAATTATGCCAGCAGTCAGCACCCACGAAGGGACTAAGGCTCTGGGACGTGGCTCTGTGGCCTACTATTTGCTTTTACAGATGGCTGTATGCATATGTGGTGTATTTCCAATAGCCGCTGTTGGCTGCTTCTTGTCGAGGATTGCTTCATTCTGAACACTGTAAAATCAGCCAAACCTGGAGAGAGCCTGGGTTTGAAAAATACAGTTTTATATCATGGATTTGTTCTTTTCATTAAGGCAAACCATCTGGACACTATCACAGTGCAACCTGTGTTTGCACAATATCACTCACTGCTACCGTTAGCAGCAAGTTGGCAATAGCTATATATAGATTTCTCCAAGGCAAAATGAATTTAGAAGCTTCTGTAAGACATGGAAGAGGTTCACGAGGTAACATAAAGATTCTATGGTACTTGGAATGCCTTTTAAACAAGCAGCCTGAGTTGTGTGGAATTCAAATACTTACCATTCATGTATTTGGTTGCAGAATACATACAAATATCGGCCCCCAAAGATAAAGGACGCTAAAATGAAATGAAAATAATAGGTCTGATTAAAGTTATTTTTGCACTCTAGCCCTTCCCAAACTGCCCAGAAATGCTGTGATTAAAACCAGAACATAACAATAGATACAGAAACCAAGACAAAAATAAGAGAATGAAGAAAGACAGAATACGTGACAAAAAGCTTTGACTTCATGATAAGCACAATAAAAAGAACCCACAATAAAGTGTGATTCAAAGGTACCAGTCTAACTTCCACTGACTTCAGTGAGAGGAGCAAGTAATTTGAATGAACTGAATGCACCTAACATACAGCCCATTCACACTTATGAAAAATTAGTTACATTGCTTAGCTGAGGAGGGGATAAGTAATGATAATCAATCTAAAATATAGGCCTCAAGACACTAAAGTAGGTGTAGTTTTCAAAGAAAAATATCTTTCAGCTTTCTAAGTATCAGTATTAGTGATACAACGTTGGAAGAACAACTGGAAACCCGGGGAAAGTGCAACGGGTTTTTGTTTGTCAAGTCTCACTTCTCTAACCTGTTCAACTTCCTTGTTAGCAGCCTTTTTAAGGTGGAGGGTAAACCTAGATGTTAATAGGCAAAAAGTAATGAACAACCTTTTTTTAATCAGTCACTAAGTAACAGTTTTGAACAAAATTTAAACGTATTATAAACACTGAAGAGTACTAATGTGTTAAAAGGTGATACAGTAATCAGACTTAGAGCAAAAGAACACTGCTCTCAGATTAAACACGGAAGTCCTTTCAAGGAACACAGATAGCACGCATTCCCAATGCTTGGCCATGAGAACAGTAGCATTAACACCAGTGCCTCTATATTCAATATTACTATATTTAAAAAAAAATCACTCTAGAAGTATGATTTTCTTAGTACTTTGTGTCAACAGCAGTCTTGAAGGATTTGAAGACATTACCTATCAACGCTTACTGAAATTAATCATTAAATCAGACTTCCTTTTAAGACCAGGCCAATATAAGATATATGTATGAACTAGCTCTTATTTCCAGATGTTCACTTTGCTTCTTCCACACATGCATCTTTCAGGAGGAAAATAGATACAGGAAAAGAAAAAATATAGAGCCACCAAGCCTTTGATGTGTACAAGACAAACTCAAGTGCCACTTTAGCTAAGCATTAACACTTTTTATAAACCTCTCTTAAATTATAAAGATCTCAGTATCCTTAATAAACACAAGGACACCTTTTGTTTCATCCTCCAAAAGAAAAAAAAAAACTACAACAGTTTTTCATTAGCCCTATAATACAAGGGGTTAGCTTGGTATATGAATGTATATGAATATTTCTAGTGCACATTAAGATGAACAAGACTTCGAAGTTTATTATTTAGAAATACTTGTGCAATTTAAAAAAACCTACCTTTACCTTCATATATTCCAGGTATAAAAAAAGAAGAGCTATGAGACTAGTCAGAGACCAAAATTATAAACTTTTAAGCCACATGTTCACCAAAATATTGAATGTTGAAAACGATTCAGCATGTTTGTTTAACTGTTGAGCTATGTTGTTTTTGGTGGCATCATATTTCTATATAACTAGCTATAAAATATTTTGGATCCCATCTTCTCTAATTTAAAAAGTAGCAGTGCATCATTCGTACCTACAAATAGAGAAGGCAATTTTTAAATACATAGATCAAAATCACAGTTCTTTGTTGGTGGTCCTTCCTACTTTCAAAAAAGTACTTTTGAATACACCAAAATAATGGAATAATTGTAAACAAACAAACAAACAAACAGTTTACCTGGAAATATGCAGACATAAAAGTGTTGTCTACTACTAGAAGGACATCTTTATGCTTATGTACTACATCTGCACAGCCTTGAATATCAATGACCTTCAGTGTGGGGTTTGTAGGCGTTTCAATCCAAACAAGCTGTAGTAATTCAACAACATAAACCATGAGTTTGCAGACATTACAATGCTAGTGATGATGCATGTATACTGCACAGTGTTTAAAGCAAACATTGCCTCCTTTTCATATATTTTTAATAGTGTCAGACTAAAAAACTAACAATACTTGAATATCCAGGCCCCTCTCTCACTCACAAACACCAGTTACTTTTCATCATCATCATTTATCATTATCATCATCAGTATCATTTAGGATACTTCTGTTATCATCAGTTCTACCAACACAAACGCTACATTCATGTTTGAAGAAATGGGCTTTGAAGTCTTAATTGCTTTTTAACGTTAACTTACTGAGTTTTAGCTTCCCATTCAGTTTGCAGAGTGTAAATAAGGAAGGGTCATTACTGAAGAAAGGCAAGATTTCTTGGGAGGTATTATTTTCCACAAAAACAATTGCTATGTGTTAAAAACAGCAAAGCTTTTGAAAACTTAAGTCCTTCATAGCTGAAGAATGCCTGACATAACCAGAAGAAAACTTTATGTCCAAGTTTGGAAGTCTTTTACAGCTGTATTATCTTCCATGAGATCAATTACTACCACTCCAAAACACGGCTTATTCATTTTTTAAATAATATTATAGCTATGACACCACTGACTACTTCCCAAACAAAAATCAGTCTGCTCTCAAGCCCCTTAGGCTTTCAGCATTAATCCCGTTGTCACCAACGACAACTTTCCCCTTTTCAACAGGCCTTTTTAACATATTTCTCTGAACAAGTCTTTATTGCTTACAGATGATTTCCTATTCCTACTCTTAAAGCACTCTGAAACTGTGCTATTTCCTAGTGCTTCCGAGAGACTTAAGAAGTTAAAAATGTCTAGGCATTGCATTTATTTATTTTATACACTAAATAAAAGCCTATCATAAGGCCATACAAGAAGTAAGAATAAAATTATTTAAGGACATTAAGCAAATAACATTAGCAATTTCTCTCTCCTACCTTGGTTTCTGGTGTAATTGAAGCTTCCACGCATTCCAATTTTGTACAGTCAACAAAAATGACATTCAAACCCATTTTCATGGCTATTTTCCTGAAATACCTGTTTGTCCCTTAACAAAAAGAGAAAGAGAGACAGAGGGAGAGAGAGAGAGAGAGAGACTTAAAAGAAATGTTTTGCTTTAAATTTATTTAACAGGATGGGGAAAAAAATCCCAAGAACTGAGATACAAAATTTAACTTCCCTTCACTGATCTCCAGTCTCTTGTATATAATCAAGGAAAGTCAGAGTGTAAGTTTTATGCTGTATACTGTAAAAGACAGATTAGTATGTTTTTATTTCTAAAAGATTTAAAGGTTGCTGTATTTTATACATCATTGAAAAGCAATAGGAATACGGAATCAGAGTGATTTCTGAAGTACTTTCAATTAATAGCATTATGCTGTTTGGGCTTGTTTTAATTGGGAAATTAAACTTAAACTGAAATACTCTTGCTGGTCCAAAAATACACTTTTGCAGTCATCATATGCTGTTCTAATGGGTATTTTCACATTGGCAAGCTGCCTCTGAGGCAATCTGCAATCTTACAATGCGTTACAATTAGAATGAACTGATATTTCTTTTCTGTTATATCAAAAATGGCGCTCTCTATATAAATTAAATCACAAAGAATGGATCTACTTATACCAATTCAATCACATAAATACACAATAAACAACTCCGACCCACAGGCCATTTCAGTGTGCCTGCTTCTAGCATTTCTTCCAGCTCTTTGCTACGTGCAAGTGAGCAGTTTTAGTTTTTACATCATTTCCCCCCCCCTGCTTTTAATAACATTTTCCCACCATGTATTTTCAGAGTCTGTTTTCTATTTAACAGAAATTAATTGAGAATTTAAGGGAGAGGAAGAATCCAGGAGAATATTTCAGCTACTATGTTTCTTTTCCTTCCATTTAATTAGCATGCAGTAAGGAACAGACATTCCGTTCCTTTCTGTTTTTGAAGCCTGTCACTGGAAAGATTAAAAACAAGAAAACAGAAGTGACTAGGTGATCACTAGATAAGCATCTGTAATGTACTGACAAACTGCAGCACAGCCTGAAATAAAAACTAATTCATTAGGTCTTTCTGCCAAGGTTTTTAAAAATTTATTCACTTATCCAGAGCATCAGTTTGTCATCTAGCCATAACAAATAAGTCATAAGACTTGCTAGGTATGATTCTGAATGCTGAACACCAAGTCTGTATAATCTCTTTTAGAAAATACCTGTATTTCTACAAGAAACCATATGCTATTCTCATGTTCTCCTGTTGTGAAAACCATAAACTCATGTTCTCATGAAGTGAAAAGGCTTTGAAAAATAATAAGATCAGAAGTATGCAATGCAAAAGGTTAATGAGAAATACAAATAGGTACATTTAATCATTCGCACAATTAAGACCAAAAACATATGCTTTACTTACCTCCGTAGACATCATCCATGCAGATAATTGTATCCCCTGCCTTTAACAGGTGAATAATATTGACAGTAGCAGCCAAGCCAGAAGCATAAGCTAAACCTACAACAGAGAACAGGAATGGCAGGCAGATCAAATTTTAGTACGATACAGCACTGTCAAACTTGCCTTTCCTTACTTCACTTTCAAAAGGAATCTGTCCTGTCACTCTCACTTACAATACCTCACTCTTTAAGTAGATTCACTAAAAGCAACAAGCATTGTTTATATAAGGTGTAACCCTCGATGAACACTGGTAATAAAGTCTGATAATAAGTGCTGAATCACGTCACTGAATTCAGTGCCGTTACACAGGGATGAATTTACAGCATGAAACACCATACTTAAACTTAAGCCTAGGTATTAAACGCAGCAAAAAGAAGTCAAGTCATTATACAAAGACCAATGATTGAGCTGGGCTTTCCTGAACGTTAAGTTTCCCAGCACGGATCAAAACAGCTGTTGCCTCTAACCAGCAGTCAAAGACTGTCAAAGTCTTGCTGTCAGACAACTGCTGGTGAAAACTCAACACCCTTGCCTCCACAATATATGTCTCCTGTAAAGCACTATCAAGAGATACACATGCTGACAACTTTTTTTCAGGTAACTATTAATTGCTTACAGTATTTAGCTCCATCTAGTGCTGCTACAGCCTTCTCCAGGCAATTCCGAGTAGGATTTCCACTCCGGCTATATTCAAAACCCTGTTGAGAAAGCAAGAAACAAACATAACTTAAAAGAGAGCAGTGAGAGAAAGTTTTGTACAATAATAGTCCTAGGTTTCCTTCAAAGGTCCTCATTCTCAACATTCAGGCTATGCATCCATCCTTTCCAGTAACAGCGGGATGGTCTGGCTACATCAACCTGTTGTACACAATGTAGGATCCATCCCTCCTACCTTACAAGTCTGTTTGCCATTAAACTCCCACGAGCTCTAGCAAGACATTTATGTGAGCTTTACCTAGATTTATCTGCTGTGAATTTTAACATACATTGACATATTTTGTGTTAACTGTTCCTGGAGTGAAAAGCTCATTTTGCTTTAAAGGGATGTCCACAGTTCAGCTCCAGTCACTAGCCACTCATCACTCCATTTGGAAAATCAATGGCTAGATATTTATTCAGCTACTGACAACCAACACAGCTTTACTAATCTCATGGAGTGCCATCCATTTAAAATCTAAAACACATTTAAATGTCATGCCACTTTTCAAATAAAGCATTAATTAAATAAAAACTAGACCACTCTTGACTGACTAAAACACAGCCTGTATCTTAATGAAGAAAGAACTTAGAGAAAATTAATTTCTCTATTCTTTAAAGCGAATCTGTGTTCTAGACAGCACCAGTCGACCTTTGAATATTTGTCTTATTATAGTGACTATCTAAATGAACATGGATTACATCATTTAGAATCATCTACACGAACCAGAAAGCAAATAATCTGCCAAAATCTGAATTATGATGCCTGGGAGGCCCAATCCGGTGAAATGAGGAGTACCTTCCACTCCAGGTGACTTCACTGAAAGCAATCTGTTTCTCTCAGACCCAGATATTATAATGCTTGATCTTGATCATGCGTCCACAGAAATTAACACTGAAACTAAGGTGATCATTGGTGATCATCTGAGCAGACTCCAAAAGATATTTAAGTATCCACGATAACAAGTAGAATAACCCTGAACTGTCTCCAAGCCCTTTTTTGGACATCCCCAATCTGAAAATGGTTACTGGGAGAGTACTGGGAGAAATATCATATCGCTTGCCACATTCTTTCCCTTTTTCCTAGATGTCCACCTCTGGTTGCTGTTGGAGAAGAGGCTTTGGTCTGACACAGTCCACTCATTCTCATGTTCTTACCAGAAAGAATGTGTCCCTTCTCCACAACCCTTCGCTTGAAAAAATGCTTTAGGCACTGGCCAGCACCAGACTGACAAAGACCAGTCAAAAAGTTCTTTAGAAAGCTCAGATATTTTCCTGGCATGGAATCATGCCAAGTTCCAAGTGTGACTCCAACAGCTTTTACATGAATACTGAAAAATTAAACAAGAAAAAAAAAAAATCATGCATGTATGGATGCGCTTGTCACAGAGAGAACCTGGCTCAGCATCTTGGTATTTTTGTCCTTTCAGGGTTTGTGCTTAAAGACAACTTCAGGAATCTGACAGGCTGTTCTCACTGAGCTTCCAGTAAGAACGTGGCTCACTGTATTATCAGTACCTAAGAACAGCAGCTTGTGACTACTTCCCCTGTGTTCTTCAGCAAGTTAATTAATCTGTTTTTAGCTCATAACTAGTCAAAATTTTAGTCTACGTAAGTGATCAAAGGTCACAAGATAAATTCCTATTGCCCAACTGGCAAAGAGTGACATTCAGAATTAGGGCTTGGGGCAAATACCGACTTACGAATTGAAAAATTGTGTTATTTCCCTCGCATGCACATTGTGACCATCAGGAACTCTATGATAATTCAACACTTCAAGTACTTTCTAAAAGACCGCCACAAAATATTTATGGAAAATGTATGAGATCTGGAAGGACAATTGAAGCAACCTCTTACCCAGTCTGTGTGAATGATAAAATGTCCAGGCCTCGTAGCCAGGTTAAATATTGTTATCTCCCTTGGTTCATGAAAGCCTTTGGGTGCACGTGAATCACCTGACGTGCCAAGACACTGCCACCATATGGTGGTCAGCTTCCTCAGTTGAATCCCTTTGCGCGCATCACAGGGAAGCCTGTCTACCCATAGAAGAAAGCTGAGTACTTAACTTGCTGTGACTTTCAAATTGAAAGTCTCCCTGACACACAACATGCCTTTCCGTCCATTGTGGGAAAACTTATCTTTTCCAATAGAGAAAAAAATTACAGTAAGTCTGGTTTTGTTTCTTTTACTCCAGGAGCCAAAATGATGAAAAACAACAGTTTTGGAAGTCACACACGCTACAGGGATTTAAAAGGGGAAAATAATCCTCCTCTCCTACCACGGCTTTGCATGTCTAACCAGATACTGCGAGGAAACCTGAATTTCAAGGGTAAGTCACAGCATCCTCAAGGGAAGAAACAACCCCGCCATCTTTAACAATGAAATAAGGAAACACATCTTTAATGTGTTTGAACCAGGGAGTGCCCCTCCCTTTCCCTTGCCCCGTCCCGGGCAGGTGGGGAGCTCCGTTAAACGCTGAATTTCCCGACTGCTCTGCGCCCCTCGCCTCGGGACCCGCTGCCAAAAAGGGCTGCTTTTAGCTGAACTCCCCCCTTCCCCCCGCGCCCTAGAGAAATAAGGGAGAGAGAATTGGGGGGGATAACAAAACCACGCGACGTTTCCCGCTGGCGGGCCACTCACCGCGTGCTGCCCCGGGGCCCGCTGCTTGAAGGTGGTGGAGAGCGAGAGCGGCGGCACCACGGCGCCCGAGCGCCACTGCTCGGGCTCCTGCCCGGCGTGGATGGCGCGAGTGGCGAAGTGGGCGAAGTGCGGCAGGAACCCGCCGCCGCCGCCGGCTCCCTCCATGGCCTCGCTGCCGTGGGCTCGGCGCGGCGCGGCGCGGCGAGACTCAGTCCGGCTCCGCCCCGGGGGCCCGGCGCGGGCGGGCCCTCGGCGGGGCCCCTCATTGGCGCGGGCGGAGCCGCCCCCGGCCCGGCCCCGCCGCGGGCGCCGGAAGAAGAACCCGGCGGGGCCCCGGCCCGGGCACGGAAAGAGCGTTTCTCCATACTTGCTTGCTTTCCTCTTTCTATCAGAGACACTTTGTTCCCAAGTTTAAATAAATTTAAAGAAAATATTTAAATAAAAATTTAAAAATAAATAAAAATTCCTGTTTACTGCGAGGCAGGCTTACAAGAAAAAGAAATGTAAATTGCAGTATATCGTTTTGATTTACTAGCTACCTTCGGGTTTCGCGCAAACTTTGCTTTTGTCTTTTATTCCTCACTATTTTTTGGCCAATTCAGTTCGGGCACTAAAAATATCCATATCCTTCCTGGAGGAATACACCCATGAGGAATTACTCCTCCATTATTTATTTCCCACTTGGGGAATTCCATTAGGAAAAATTATTTCTCTAGTTCTATTCAGCTTCTGTATATCAAGGCATTAGGTGAAGTTTCTATGGACTTGCAACCCAGAAACGTGTAGAAAATGCACAGTTCTAGACCACATCTGATCCTGATAATTTTATCTAAATTGTGCAGTGCTTGGAAGAGAGCAGTTAAGTAATTTAAGAAGATGGAGAATACAAACAGGACAAAGTTATGTCGGTAGACAGTTTTAAAAGCAAAACAAAACAAAACCAAAACAGCCCAGCATTCTCAGGAATTTGTACCTGTAAAATAATTATTCAGTAGAGTTCTAGCCAGGTAGTCTTCTGGACTCACTGCCAACTTCCAGTTTTCACACAGCCATTCCCATTAGGAATGCAATTATTAAATTTCTGGATTGAATAAAGCACTCCATAATAAGCTGGTAAACAGTGACTTCATGCCTCTGTCTTCTCTTAGCTGGCTTCCAGTAATTAAAAATGCAAGCTGAAGCTTCCAACATTTAAGAGGCATCAACTAGCACCTGAAACAGTATATAATGGTATAGCATACAGACTGGCTATGCCCTATACATGTTTCTGACATGGCACCTGGGCAAACAGCTTCTCGTGCAGTGCTGGAGAATAGGCTGGAGATCTGGATTGCTAACGAAGTCAGCCTCTCAAATTCTGTTTGTAAATGGGTTTCAATTTTCTCTAAAAAAGAATTTTAAAAAAGGCCAGAAAACGTCTTGACAGAGAAATCAATGAAGTACAGAGATGAATGCAAAAAAAAAAATGACTTTCTTACTTAGATTTAAAAATCCTTATTATAAATAGACACGCAGGGGTAACTATGTTGTCACACTGATGGGAGCAGGCACAGAAATTGTGTTTCGTGGTTCCTATTTCTGCCTAGAATTCTTCTTGGTCACTAGCATGAGAGATGATGCAAACCAGGTGAAGAAAGAAGTCATCCAGAAAGGTAATTTGTTTATCACTGCAGATCTAATCTTTTTGCCAAGTTGTAGATTGTTTTCCCGATAAAAAATCGTCTCCCTGGAATTTGACACATCATCATTTTTAAATAATGATTCATTCCATTATCGTAAGTAGAATCTTGTAGAACTAATGCTAAAGAAGCAGCTTCTGCAGTGAAATTTGGAAACAGCGAACCTACCTAATACAGTTTCTCTAGAAGATAATAATACATCTTTAAATACTGACATAAGGACAGGACAACTGTCTCATCTTCCCCCTTTACTGGGTGCATTTTAAAAAAATACTGTTTGTATAGGTCCCTGAATTCTCCAGAAACTTGTTTTTTCCTTTTGTTTCCCTTTCCCTTGGTGAACGAAGCTGCCACCCAGACAAGGGAAACGGACGGCTAATGAAGCTCAACAACATTTTGTTCGGAACAGCATTAAGAGCCTCTTTCTTCTTCATGTCTCACCGATCTGAAGGAAAGAGGACTCCCAGAAGGAGCGCTGGAGGAGATGCAAGAATGCTGACTTGCTGTGAGGAGATGGTATTGTGAAAAATCGCTTGACCTGTCATGACCCGTGAACTAGTCCAGCGCTTCTGTTCTCTTTATAAATGAGGTGAACTGGCTGATCTGACTTACTGATGTGTGGTTTGCCTACACCTCTGGCCTGCAGCAACGTACAGAACATACACTGCTCCACTGTTAGTGGAGTAACTAACCTCAAGCCAAGACACCCTTGGATCCACCCTTTAGAAACGCACCTAGAAGGATTCTGTAGGAGTCATCACAGCAGATTTTTGCAAAGGACTGAAAATCTGGGTACTTTCCTTGTAGTACGTCAGCACTAGAGACAGCGGTTCTCCTACTCAGCCAACTCATGGCTATGTCTTAATTAGGAAGCTGATACTACTCGCTCGTTGTTGGAAGCTGCGTTGTAGGTCCGCGTAGACATAGTACAAGGATATGTGAGGCGAGGCTTGTGGGAAGGCACGGTCTTGTTAAGTGAAGTAACACTGCAGGGAAGGAGGACAAGCTGCCTGGCTCACGAGCAACTCCTAGCTCTAAGGACAGCTACTCCCTCTCCTTACACACCTTATTGCGTTCACGGCCTCCGTGAGACTACGGCAAGCTTTTACCGTCTGTAGAAAAAACAGCTGTCTCTCTACGCACGCTAGGCGTATACCTAGTGCGGATGCCCTAGCATGTGCTTAAACGCTAGGGAGGGGGTTAAATCGCGCCTCAGCGCCGCTCGCACCTCCCCTCCGCACCGCCCCTCAGCGCCGTTCCCGCCTCCGCGCCGCCCCCGCCTCAGCGCAGCTCCCGCCTCAGCACCGCTCCCGCCTCAGCACCGCCCGCGCCTCCCCTCAGCGCCGCTCCCGCCTCAGCACCGCCCGCGCCTCCCCTCAGCGCCGCTCCCGCCTCAGCACCGCCCGCTCCCGCCGCTCGCGCCTCCCCTCAGCACCGCCCGCCAGTGCCGCTCGCGCCTCCCCTCAGCACCGCTCCCGCCTCAGCACCGCCCGCCAGCGCCGCTCGCGCCGCCCCTCAGCACCGCTCCCGCCTCAGCACCGCCCGCCAGCGCCGCTCCCGCCTCAGCGCCGCTCCTGCCTCAGCGCCGCCCGCCAGCACCGTTCCCGCCTCAGCGCCGCTCGCGCCGCCCCTCCGCGCCCTCCCCGCGCTCTCGCGATGCCCGGCGAAGTCTCGCCCCGCGCAGCTCCTCTCGCGGGAGAAGCCGGCCAAGATGGCGATGGCGACGGCGGCGGCGGTGGCGCCGGGCCGCTGAGGGGGCTGCCGCGGGCGGGCGGGCGGCGTCGGGCTCCTCGGTGCCGCGGGCTCGGGGCGTTTGCGGCGGGCGATGCCGACGGGACGGGACCCACCGCCGCCGCTCTGAACGCCTCGTCCCTCCGGCTGCGGCGAGCCTCCCCGGCGCGGCCCGGCCGCCCGCGATGACCGGAGAGAAGCTGCGCTCGCTGCGCAGGGACCACAAACCCAGCAAGGAGGACGGCGACCTGCTGGCCCCCGGCGAGGAGGAGGCGGCCGCCGCGCCCGGGGGGCTCTTCACCGGCGGACGCGGGAGCGGCGGCAAGGGCGGCCGGACCGGGGGGGGCCACCGCATCTTCAGCAACCACCACCACCACCACCACCACCACCACCGGGCGCAGCTCAAGGGGGGGCCGGCGGGCGGCGGGACCGGCCTGGCCGCCGAGCCCGACAAGTGCCCGGCGCACTTCCCCGTGCACGAGTGCGTCTTCAAGGGGGACGTGAGGCGGCTCTCGGCCCTCATCCGCACGCAGGGCATCGGCCAGAAGGACAGTCACGGTGAGTGCCGGCCCTCCCTCCGCCTCCTGCCGGCTCCCCTTCCCCCCCACCCCCATGCCTGCTGAGTTAGGCCCCCCCCCCCAAAAAAAAAAAGAAAAAGACCCAGAAAGACGCTGAAGTGCGTGCGCGTGCTTGGGTCAAGCAGGTGTTTTGGGGATGGGAACTGTCCAAAAGACTCTCCCGTTATCGCTCCTCGCTCGGTTGAGCTTCCAGTTATCACTCTTTTGCTTTTGAGCTCGTATGAGTTGATTATTTTCTGCTACCTCTGTCGCATCTTGGAGAGTTTTCTCAGGTTTTTGTGCTTTTTCGTTCTCTCGGCATGAATTCTTATCCCTTGCTGTAACTCTTGTGCTTATCTTTCCTAAGGTTTGGGTAGTCAGTGGTGGTGAAAATTATAGTGGCATCTCCCGGCAAAACACCATGACAAAATTTCTTGGAATTTTCTTCATATGAATGTGCACGTTAGTCACTTTTATAGTCGCGGTAAAGAGGAAGTCTTTCCGGCATACCAAACGTTACTTCATGTCATTTCAGAGTGTGCTTTTGTTTGCCTGTTTGTTTGCTTTTTGAACTGTCGCGTGTTCACTTTTGGAGATGACAGGCTTTAGGGGGCACTCAGAATGGGTTCCTTTGGCTGCTGGTGGGGTTATCTTTAATTTTTCCTCAGGCTAAAAAAAAAAAATTCTTTCTTAGATGTTTCAAAGAGACAGTATCTTGTGATCTGTCCATCTGTGAGGTTGCTGCAGACGTAGAAGCAACAGCAGCAGCGGTAGAAATCCGATCCTGATCTTACTTCATAATGTATAAATACTTACAACTTGCTAGGGCCTTATAAAAATAATGCGTTTCATTCAGGGAATATTCTACGTGTCTAAAAATAAATTAGCTTGTCAAGTTACCTTAAACATTTCATTCGTGGTTAGTTTTTATCTCTTAAGTTTCCTGCCTATTTCAAGAGTAACGCAGTCAGTTCCTGTTGGAGAATGTAAGTTATATGGTATGTGGTAACTGGACAAGCTGTGATTAAAGGGTGACGTTCCTCTTTCTGATTAAGAGATCACTGTTCACTTTGTTTTAGTTATGTAAAACAAAAAGGAACATTAAGATAGAGTGATTCTTGGGATCAGTACAATAACTAACTTGGAATTATAAACCGGATCAGTACAACAACTAGCTTGGAATTATAAACCATGTCCCTGATAATCGCAGGCACTTTGAAACACAAACTCATGTAATGTTAGAAGAAGTTCTGTTTTCTCAGTTAAGACGGGCAGTAGTATTTCTTACAACTGTTACAACATTTTTCCAAGTAATGTATTCTCAGTATCGCTGTAGATATATATATCATGTCATAGGATGTTGCTGCAAAGATCGGTAGAATGAAAGCAACAGGCTCAGAGAGTTGTTGTTGGTTTTTTTTTCCTATCTTCTGCTGATTTCTCCTCTCCACCCTTTCCAGCTTGTCATCAAGTAACTCATCATCGTAAGCTTAATAGATGTACTTTAATGGCACTTCCTGATCCATTTTTGCTCTACTAGCATCTTTAACTTATCACAAATACTGATACTATGATTTTTATTTTTATTTTTATATATATATATATATATGCACACACATACACACACACATTAGTTTTTCAAATGAATGCCCTTCTGCTTTCTCACTGCTGTTTAGAGAAGGAAAACTTTGGGGACTTCTGTCTCATTATCATCCTCCAAATTTTTATTTGAAATGTTGCTTTGCCCTTAATTTTTCAAAAAATCCTGGACGTCGTGATGTATCAAAGGCCTGACCGCTATTGCCTTATTATTACTCTCTGTCATCTTTCTTCCTGAATCCATCTGTCACTCATTTACATGTTTGAGTTATGAGTTATTTGGGGTAGATAACTTCAGTTTACAATTATATTTGAAAATAAGACAGAAGGCTCCTACTGCATGATAAGCAAGTGACTGAAGGGAAGGAACTCCTAGTAACAACTGTTGGTTGTAATTCAGTCTCATTTTAAGTGTGTGTTTAAGTCCTAAAAAGTCAGTTCCTCCAGAACGTTAAACCCACGGTGTTCTGATGAAACAAACAGTGGCCGTGTTTGTAAATGTGAGTGCAGCCTGCCTAACTTACTGATAAGTAATACCTTTTGAGATCCGTTTACAGAGTAAGGCCAGTATCATTAGTCCGCAAGAGATGAGTTTCCTGTGAGAAATTTACATGTGTAAGTATTATGTATCTTTTATATGTATATTACAGCAAAAATAAAAGTATAAATATATATTAAAATTAAAAAATATGCTGTCATGTTCCAGAACAGGCAGATCTTTTTACTGAGTTGCTCTCAGGAAACAGACTCAGCCTCCTCATAGGTATGCCAAAAGTCTACACATGCCTACATGTATAACCTTTGACCTTTTATTAGGCAGGTGCTCTACTTTGTACAAATGATTTTTGTTTACCTATCCTGGATGTACCCTTGCATGATTTTAGGCACTGTTGTATCAGTACTGTCTTGGAATAAGACCCTGCAGTTTATGCCACTTAAACTTGGGCAGGGGAATTATAAATGCTTATTTTCCAAAGCTATTGATTATGAAAAGAAATTGTCCTCAGATAAGAGATGCATGAAATTGGTTTGTATGGTGAATCAAGCAGGGTTACTGTCAAAAGGGAAATCTCGATAAGAATGAACTTGATTGCAACTGTTCAAGTGTATGTGCATTCATATTCCAGCTCAGTGTCTAAAAGTGATCGTATCAAACATATTATCATGAAGATGATTGTTGTGTTGAAGTAATCAAAACTACATGTCAGCCACTTATTATAAAGGGCACTGTAAATAATTACTGCTCTTATGTAGGTAAACCACATAGTTGCATGTTTGCACCCCTCTGTCTCTTACCAGCAATTGTCTTGTGTAAAGGTACTTATTTTCATGGCACCTGAGGCTTACTGTTGTGGCCTTTGCTTTAGTTCATTGAATACCTCAAGTTGTTACAACTGTCCATGCAACTGAAAGAAGTGAAACAGTCCTTTGCCACCCTCTTGCCTTTTCTGGCAGAAATGCTTAGTTGACCTGTGAACTGAGTAGGAAAGATTGATTAGGGTTACAGTTCACTACTTTTCTCCCCTCAGATTAATTTTAGCCCTGAGCAGTTTCACAGTGAAATTCTAGAATTATTCTATATGTTGTAGATAGTAAATGTTCTGGAGAAGCCCCAGCTGTTCTTGCCATGGTTACTATTTTAAGATCGATAAAGCTTGAGGTTGTAGGATGATCAAATTGCAGTGAGACAATTCCCTTTGAATACAGTGGATCCTGGTAGTAATTAAATTGTGAGTCTGGGACTTCTACCAACATGTTTGGGATCCCCAGCTCTCCCAAAGAAGTAGAAGCAAGCTAATCCCATTGTGCTTGCCAGATAGCTAGACTTCTGAGATGAAAAATATTGAAAGTCTTTGGCTGCTGCCCATTTCAGACCCTGATAAGTACTGCTGCTGCTACTGAGTGATGAAGGCTGGCAGTTTTTGCTAGCTGGGAAACTTTGACAGCACAGGTATCGTTTTCTCCCAGGCCCTTGCCAACCCTCAGAATGAAAGCTTATCTCTGCTCAAGACTATGATGAGGTAAAGGAAGATCTTTATGCTTGAACAGCTCCTTCCCTTTTCGCTGTTGGAGGGGAAAAAGTTGAAGACTGTGTGGAAGCGTTCTACAAGCTGAGACTCTCATGGACCACCACTGCACCCCAATTGCTTCATTTTGTGACATATAATCATATACAGATTGGGCAGTTTAATAAATCAGACTTAAATTTGCTGCTGATAAAACTCACTCTGTTTGGACTGAAGAGCATCAAGACCACTGTGGGTTTATCAGATTTCAAGGAGAGGTGATTAGTGATGGAACTGGGCAAAATCCAGTTCTGTTTTTGATTTTTGGATGTGCCAAAGCTAGTTATATCTCTCAGTTCTTGTTGAGGCTGTTATCCTTTGGGAAGGGGGTGCCGGAGGGAGAGATTTGTTTGGTTGACAGGCCAAGATCAACGAATATACTTGGGCACCTAGCTTCCCATGGAAGTACTTTTTGAAAGGTAGCAGTGGAATTTTGATAACATTGCACACGAGATTAGCGTGGTTCTTACAAGGTTTGGTTTACGGTATATGTTTTTTAAGAATGATCCATCTGTGCCACCACGTTCCAGTCTTCTCTCTAAAGCAACCGTTTACTGTTGTGTCCATGCTTCCCGAGTGTGGCTGCTCTGGGTAGCAGTTGACGGGAAGTGAGAAATAGGCTTTGCTAGTCATGTAGGTGAGAATGTTACACAGTGTTTCTTTCCAAGTTGCCTAATGTCTCTTTGCTATGCTTGCCTTATCTCTCTTTATTCCCTCCCTTCCCTAAAGCCTCTTTCCTAACTTACCTGTTAGTGACTGCTCTCCCTTTGGTACATCAGCTAATGTCTATTTTATCGCACTCATGTGTGTTAATCCTTAGATTCCTACTTACTATGTGCTTACTGGCTTAAAAAGCCAGCAAGAAGGATGTTCCCTCTTGTTCCGGATTAGGGGGGGAAATACCTCCTCCTTCTCCACCACTGGAGTGCAGTGACATTAGCCAGCTCCCTCGGCCAGTCTGGCTTTCATTTTGTTGTTTCTTGCCACAATGCCAAGCTGTCATAGATACTACAGCAGTCTGCTTCCAGACTGGAAAGACACCTCTGCTTTATTCAGTGTTTGAAAGGTGTTCTTTTTATTTATTTATTTTAAGCCTTATTTGTTTAAGAGAAAGCGTAGCATCTAGTGATTTTTGTTTGTTTTTTCCTGTTAAAGTGCCTGATTAGATGAGCAAAACGTTTACCCGTCTTGCATACTTTCAGTTCGCTGAGTATATGGTTTGGCTCGTTCTCAAGTTTGCTCCTCAATAACATCATTATTGAAGTGACTTAACAAAGAAGAATGGTTGCATCCAATATTCTAAATTATGTTTTGGCTTGGAGATGTTATGAAATCTATTAACAGAAAATTTGAGGTTAGCTTAGAGCGTGCATAATGAATGAGGATGTAACTGAGATGTTGCTAGTGACCTACAAGAAGAATAATTAGTGCTATTCTTTGAATAACTAATTAAAAAGCACTTACGAGCTCTGCCTTTGCTGGCCTATCTTGATCAGAGATTTCATGAGACTATACTATGTCAGTGATGACTCTGTATAACAGAATCGAGGAATGTTTAGGACTGTATCTTTTAGTGTAGCAAAATGACACCATCCTTTGCAAGTAGCAATGCTAATTGCTAAAGTGATACTGTAAAATACCCCTAAAATCCAGTGTATTTGTTATAATTGCAAAAGAAACCTGGTTACCAGCAGTTTTTCTGTTAAGTTCACTGAGAAAATGTTTAAACATATAAATGGAAGAGTTTTGGATCCATAAGCTACATTAAAATGTGTCACAACTCAGAATTCTAGTAGCAGCGTTAATCCAGGAAAACAACTCCAACTGATGGTTCGTACTTAAGAACAGAACTAGAAAATATGTCATGCGCGTAGCCAGGAAAACAGGAACATGTTTATAATTTCTGCTGATAATCTTGGATGCTTTCTTTGGAAACATAGCGTTAGAATAACTGAAAGATTTTTTTGTAGTGAAGGTTGGACTGTTATTTCATAACCTGTCCGTTGTGGCACTGGTAAAAATTTTGTCCTAAATCTTTGAAAAATTAATAAAATATGCTCTTAAAATTTTAATCAGAATCATATCTTTGAGTAGCTGTTACCCTAGATCTGTCATTCATTATAAAATATAAAGCAGAGGTTTGTGTTATCACTTTCTTGAAAATATAATTGGACCTCTTTCTTTAGCTGGAGTAAGTTTCAAGATACGAATATAAAAGCTTTGTCCGTGAAATGTACTTCAGATGTATCTGTTCTAAAAAGTACAGTCTGAAGGCTTTACATAGGACTTCTTTAAGAAATGTAACTCCTTTTTAGTGTGTGCCTTTGTTAGGTCACAGTATCTGACTTTTCTTAACACATGGGACTTGAGCTGTGTGCGCAGATTCCTGAAGGAATTGCAATGAATTCTGTTACATTGAATCTAATATCTTCCTTTTTTATTTATTTATTTTAGGAAACACTCCTTTACATCTTGCTGTGATGTTGGGGCATAAAGGTTGGTAAACCCATCAATTTTATTTGTTCTTAAATTATCCTGAAGATTAGGGGAGAGAGGAAAAAAGATTTTCCAGTTTTGCTGAATGTGATCTCGTGTTTCAAAGTAGTTCAAAGTTGAAGAGGCTTTCTGAGAAGAAGAGGCTGCACAGATTTAGAAGAGAAGAGTTTGAGACAAAATCAGGGCTGTTTCATGGGGTAAAATCAAGGAGTCAGATAGAAGGTGGGGTAGGGTGGGAAGAGTCAGTACTAGGAAAAGAGTTTTAATGGTTGGACTCCTTTATGAGTCTAGAACAAGAACAGTGGGTGGGACCCAGCTTCTCTCTTTTTACAGAGCTAGAAGGAAACTGAGAAACTTGGAAGATGATAGGAGATTGAGAAACAAGAAACAACTCTAAACAGTAGAGGCAAGCATATGCACGCCTGCTGCTTCTTTGGTGTCTAAACAGCTGAAGTGGAGGGTTATACTCAGTATGTGTAGGCAGGGGACTTGATCCTAGCAGACCTCTATTATAATGTGCAATAAATGCATAGTATGGAAGACTTATTAATTCCTGTTTGTGTGATGATACCCTTTTCAATCTTCAGCACTTTTCTGGTTATTAGTGTTACCAGGCTTCTTGCTGAACTTCTCAGTAGAGGTCTTGAGCAACCCCTCTTGCCTGTTCTCAATGATGTGAATTGGAATAATATTCTCCAGTATAAAGAGACTTGGTGTGAGTGAAATTTAGTTGCTCACCTGTTTTTTTCACTTGGTTCAAATTCCAGACCCACTACCTAGGTGTTCCTTGATGTTTCAAGACTCACTGTCCTATGTGGAGCATAGGACAGCCTACAGGTCTGTGCTGCCTGTTGATTCATGATGGTTCTCACCTTCCCCAAAGGATATCTGGAAGTTTTTTCCAGCAAAATTTCAAGGTGCAGGATTTTAAATTCTTATTTCTAACATTTCTCAAGACTGAGAAGCAACTTAAAGCACGATTATTCAGCTTCCATGACAGTAGAGGGTTCCCCCCCTCCCCCCCCCCCCCCCGGCTGCTTTGGAAACAGGAAAAATAATACCTTGCTTCCATTAGGTCATGTGAGTCTTACACCTGGTACATCTCACTACTCAATAGCAGAGCTATTGTTAACTGAAACACCTGGCTGATTTTGGTGAGGGAAATGCAGCAAATGCAAGAAGTTGTTGTCTTAAGACATTTGGGAATAGCTTTGGAGTTATCCAAGATAACAAGAGTAGCAATGGGAGATAGTTTTGAAGGAAGGAGAAGGAGAGGTGGCTATCCAAAGGGAGAAACGCTAGAGTTTGCTGGGGTCTGCTAATATTGGTCTAATCTGTGACTCTTCTTAAACAATACAAAACAAAAAGAGATATGCAGAAATTCTTTGAGACAGTGATGAAGAAAATGTTTTACAAACGCCTGTTAACATTCACATATTGCAGTTGTTCTCCAAATTGTGAGAAATGGTGCTTTTTCAGAACTGCTGTTTTCCAGTCAATGTACTAGGCTCAGGACAACAGAAGGAACCAGAGGCAGGAACCTGCTTAAATTTGTCAACCTCAAATAAGGCATTTTTCTCTGCGGGGGAGTTAGTAGTTACAAAGCTAAAATCTATACGTTTTCAAGCAATGGTGATCAGAGTCCTGTATATGACTTCTTATGTATTGTGCCTTATTGCACTGTTTGTTTCAAGCCTTGGCTTGTCTCAGGGTCATTAGTTAATGTTTACAGGCCTTGCCCTGTTGGTGTAGTAAGGTTTGTGGGCTGTTTTGTTTTATTAAAAGATGATTAGCTGTCCTGAAGGGGCATTTTCCACATAACATGGTATGATGCTGTTGTAGTTAAATACAGATAACCAATTCTGGTCAAAGATTCTTCTTCTAATAACACTCATACTTTAATTCAGTACAGTTGAATACTTACCCTAAGTCTCTTAAAATTTAGTGGGCTGCTTTGTGTTTCAGCTCTAGGATAAAAAGCCCACTCCATCCACTGCTGACAAATTCCTCTCCTGTAGTTTTACAACAGGTGAAGCCTGCAGACTGCTAGATACTGTTGATGACTTTGAACACTTTCCAAGGGCTCTGTCAGCATTTTGATCTTAATTTATTAATAATATATTTGAATTACAAATGTGCATTTTCAGACTGTATGCGACTAACAAGTTTTTAAACAAATAGAAGAAAAACTTCAGAACATCTAATGAAACCACTACAATACCAATTTCTTGTTGAGCTCTGCAGTAGTTTTGTTTTAAAATTTAATAGCTCCCTTTAGTTGCACTGATAGGTGAATTCGTGGGATAATATGCAGAAAAAGAGTTGCATGAAAGATGAGGTTGGGTGAGAATTGAGTAGCTTACTTAGTCTATTTGTGTTCAAGACAGCTATGCCTAAACTCTTTATTTAAAATTTTGTTGTAAATATTGAAAGGATGAAGTGAAGGTAAATCTAATCAGTTTGTTCCAGTGTTAGCTGTCATTACAGTTGAGCTTTCCTTAGCATCGTTACAGTTGAGCTTTCCTTAGCATCGTTACAGTTGAGCTTTCCTTAGCATCGTTACAGTTGAGCTTTCCTTAGCATCAAGCCTATATCGATCATGATACAAACATAAATTCTTACTACTAATTCTATGCATTATGGACATTAAGGACAATTTATTCAGTTCTACTTTCCAGCATCTTTTCATATACTTGAATATGGGTTGTGGACTTGAATACTGTCCTTGTATTTAGCATAGCAAAGAGAGGAGAAGCAATTCTTCTGGATGCATATCTCAGATTTTGGTTTGCAGTTCACTTCTTGACTTCTTTACATATGGTCAGTCATCCTATGTGCAAAACCCTGAATCATTTAGGATGCTTGTGGTAAGCCAATATCTAGCTTGAGTAGGGCAGGACTATCTGCATATGGCATCAACCATAATATTTGGTTTTTCTCTTTCGATTTTGATTCCTGTTTAGTCTGTGATCCACCCAGAACTCAAGGTCCTTTTCTGCCTTGTTAGTCTATCCCATTGATATTGAAGTTCAGATATATTTTTTCCCCCTCTTTCCAGGGGGACGCATCTTGGCTGTTCAGCTGTATATAGTAACATTATAGCCACCCTTTTACTGAGTGAAATATAGGGTGAGTTTACATCCTGTTTAACTAAAAATGTAACCTGGCTAGCAAATGCAAGCTCATTTGCCTATTCAGTTTAGAATGTTGTTATTGTGCTAGGCAGTATCTAAGCAGCCATAAATAATACCTTTGTATGTTTGCTGGCAAAGTAGTTAAGACTTCTGTTTATTTACTGCAGAAGATAACATACTCACTGCTGAAGTATTTCTTGCTTTTCCATATGCTGTGCCTAAGCAATGACTCACGATTGTTGCATCTTGAATGACTGGTATGGTTTCCTGTAACACCTACAGTAGGGGAAAAAATCCAGCAAGTTCCTCTATAATTCCTGCCCATCCTATTCCTAACAAGACATTTGTTCAGGCTCCAGCTTGATAGTGCTGTATCATTTGGAGATGGGACAGATTGATTTCAATGATACATAGTGAGGAAACTAGTTAGAAATTAAAGAACTGTTTATAAAGTGAGGATAGCATATTCAAAACATCAAAACACCTGAAGATTTCTTCTCCTCTTAAAATTAAGTGCTATTCGTCGTTCCATCATCTTCTTTCATCTTTCCTTTAGAGAAGGAAATTCAGGTTGAGCTGTGGCTACCCTAGGAACTTGCACGGTTTTACTGAGATATTAACGTTGTTTATCAGCACAACGTGTGCATGCTAAGCAGCAGGGAGGCATTGATACACGCTCTTGCTGATGCTGTTGACAAAAGATGTAGTGCATTGCAAGTGTGCGTCTATACTGATGGAGTGCAAGCCCACAAGTGGTACACTGTGTTATCACTGCTCCACGTATCCATGTTGTTAGTCCTAGCTAGAGTAAGTGTAACATGTTATGCAGCATATTATGCTCATTCTCTGAGATACTCTTAGGTTGGAGTATGCTTGATTTTTTTGCCCTACTTCAGACATATGATGTTGCCATGAGATGTTATAGCAGGTAGGGATGTACTTGAGTTTGAGTTACTGTGACAGCTTCCCCTCCTCCCCCCCATTACACAGTATTCTCAAAACTTATCTAAAATCTATGCCTCTATGTAGGTTTCTAGCAAACTGGTTCACCGTTGACATTTACAGGGGAAAGGGAGAAGACTGTGCACAACTTTCACATCTGGAAGATCATTAAGTGTGTCCTGATTCAGGGCTTTGTGCGTGAAGTTGAGAGAACTGCTGTAACTTTAAAATGTGATTGTGTGTGTGTGTGTGTGTGTGTGTACATACCCAGATGCAGACAAATATACCTTTATAAAAAGCAAAATATAGAAACCAGAGGGTGGTACTTCTGTATTTATGTAAGTGATAGTTGATCACTGAGGTATGTTTTTAATGCTAATATTGAACAGGAAAGTGCTACAGATACTTTATAAATGTTTTTTTTTTTGTGTGTGAGGTCTGGGATTCAGAATCCAGATGTGTTTTAATGATCTATTTAATAAATTGAATATCCACTGCTTTTTCTTCATTATCATTTCCTTTATTATGAATGATATCACTATAAAAAAATCATGTTTACTGTAACTAAATATTACTGCTTTGTTACAGAATGTGCCCACTTGCTTTTAGCCCATAATGCTCCAGTAAAGGTGAAAAATGCTCAGGGATGGAGCCCTCTTGCAGAAGCCATCAGCTATGGAGACAGACAAATGAGTAAGAACCTCTGTTTCTCAATCAAAAGGGATGTCTCATGCAGATTAGAAAAACGAGGTCTTTCAAATTAGTTTTTTTATAATACTGCAATTTTAGTTATTTGAAGAGTTTATTTTGACCAGCAGAACCTTTTTTTTTATATCTAGATATGATATGACAAGCTCTACTCATGTCAATTTCCTAATTTTTGTAGGAAAGAAATTGCATCAAGATAAATAATGTTAAATAGAGTTAAGATTATGCTTATAAATTACTGTAAAAGCTATAAAGGATTATTCTGTTTTGTAGAGTTACAAGGTGGAAATGCATTTTAGCTGTATGGAATCATCTAATTGGAGCGGCTCCGTGTATAGTAGTCATATGTATGTCATTTGATGTAACAATTGGCAATGGGATGTTTCATCTCAGCAGGCCAGCAGATAAATATAATGATTCAAGTGAATTACTTATCACTTCAGATACGAAGTAGTAAAGGGAAAAATTCTTCTACTGCTGCTTATTAGTGGACAGTAATAGTATTTGGTTTTTACCATGTTCTGTAGCAGAAAACTTGCCATCCGGGGTTATAATACACTAACATACTAGTTTGTAATGTACTAACAATGCTCTACAAGTGAGCTCCTCGCTGCTGAAGAATTGTCTCAGTAGGAGTAAATGTTAACCAGTCCCTAGGCCCATGTTCAGTAAAACATGTGTGTATGTAAATGTTTGCTAATTTGCATGTAAAAAGACATCTTGACATGTATATATTATAAACAGTTACTGAAACTTTTCTTCCTGCTGTGATCCTAGTAGTTTATGTGTAATTATTGTAACTTGAAGTGAATTTCTCTAAAGACCGGAATGTTACATTTGCTCAGGCTTTTCAAGTTGTGTAAAGATTTGTAAAATAATGACACTATCCCAAAGTTAACAAGCGAATAGAATATTCTTATCTTACAGTTAATGTCTGTTTAGTTACAGCACTCCTAAGGAAGCTTAAACAGCAGTCCCGGGAAAGTGTTGAAGAAAAACGACCTCGATTATTAAAAGCCCTGAAAGAGGTAGGTTCAAAGAAGTTGTGTTGACAAAAACAGATTGTGGTGGAAAATAGTCGCTTAAGATCACTTCGTATGGATGCTCTAGAAAACTCTTAAAAAAAAAAAAAATTTACTGACTCACTTTTACAGATCTTTTTGCTCTTAATGGCAGTTTTAGCTTACAATGTTCATTTTAAGAAGTCACAGAACTGTATTTATTTTTAGGATAATATTTCCTTCCCAATTTCTAGAAATTCGGATAGAAAGTAGGAGGTACTTAAGACAGACTTGTTAGTAGTCTTTGCAATCTAAAGAACATGTTTTTAATCTGTACTTATTTCATTAGGATTTTGAAGGCTTCCTTAAATCATTTGTTTTGGTGTGTGATTTGCTGTTTTGTTTATCAGCTCTCATGAATTACACTTTTCTTTCCTTGCTCAGTAGTGAAAGAGATTTTAATTTAGTTCTCCTCTACTTGCAGCAGCCAGTTCTTCTTGAACACCGTAAAATATTCCTCTATGTAGGGAAACTAAGGAGAAAAAGTCAGTTTGTTCAGTTTCAGATTGCTGGTAGTATGCTAAAATTGTGGTTATAAAACATAGGTATTTGTATTTCCCTTTAGGTGAGGTGGGCTTCTCCTGCCTACTCAAGTGGTAAAAATATGAATGGGTTTGTAGAAAACTTTAACTCAGTGTTACTAAAACTGCTCTGCTCTTCCTAATTCCTGCTGGTTCAAGATCTGGCTCATAATTATGGTTTGTTTTTGGTTTTTTGTTTGTTTGGTTGGGGTTTTTTTGGCCTTATATGGACTGCAAGTATATGGCTACGTTATCAGCATTTGCTGATTTTGTGCAAGTTATCCCTTACTTTGCTTTTGCTTCTCATACAGTTTAAAGGAGTTGCCTGGCACGTGTTTATAGGAATAGAGGAATTTTTATATAAATACTTAAGTATGTTTCCAGAAAATAAATGGAAATTTATGTGTGTTAATATTAGTAGCCAAAACTTGATTCTCATTAATTTTAGTCAGTTCATATGATTCCATGTGATTGGATCAATAAAAGCAAGCCAAGAGCTTAATGGATCTTTTTAAGTGGATATCATTTGTTTACAATCTACAGCTTAATATTTGTGTAAATCATTATTTCCAGCAAAAAATCATTAAAAATGGATTGTTCAAATGAATGATTGTTCCATCGTTGTTAATTCTACTGTAGATAAAGCTTCAGAAATGTTTAATTTCAGTATTGCTCAAGTACTAACACCAGAGAAATAAGAAAGTTTTCATTATTGTATCTATTTTAATTTTGATTAGTTTGCCAAAACAAAATTTCTGCCTTTCAGCAAGGTTTGCAGTTGTCATTTTGACTAGAAAGTATGTTAATACATTGTTGTTTACATCTCAGCTAGGTGACTTCTATCTAGAGCTTCACTGGGATTTTCAAAGTTGGGGTAAGAAACTGCATATTCTTTTTCATAGAGATAATATAATTGGTCTTCAATATTTGTTCTCTCAGGCTTCAGTTTTTTTCTAGTTTGCATGGTGTAAGACTTACAGTCCCATTCTCAAGATCTAAGTTATAAAGAAAGGACAACAACTTTTTTGCTGAACTATTTTTGGTTGCTCATTTTTGTATCTGAATATTGTTCAGTAGCCTGATGACATAGTGGGGTGTGGAACAAGCTGCTGTTGTTGTTGTTGTTGTTTTAGTTATAAACGTAAAATATGAAAAAGTCTCTATGTGATCATTTGGTGTCACTATAGAGCAGTGGTTTGAGTAATTCAGCTGAATTTCTTATGGTATTTATCCTGAAGTTCAACCTGGACTCTGAGTACTTAGCTTTCAGTTAAGTGCAAGCATTTAGTGTGTACTTTGAACCTTATCTTCATTTTAATATTGGTTTTATATGGCACTATAACTGATATCGTTAATAATCTAGTCAAATGCATTAAGTATTTTTTCAGTTTCTGCCTCCTCTCATCTGTAGAAGAAAAATCTAGGTAAATTAGCAGAAATTTATTAACAATGGTCAGTGCGTCTAAATAACTTCAAAATATCTTTTTCTATATGTTTTCTATAAATGTTTGAAACTGAAGTTAGTAGTTCTATGTTCTTTTATATTAGTGTAGTCTAGTTACTTGCCGTAATACGTGCCTCTTCAAGCGTTCAGAGGAGGAATGAGCAGCTGAGTTGCAACCAAATGTTGAGCAGATACGGAACACTTCATTTCCTTAGGTGGACTACTGTGCACCACACCTTTAATGAGTGGACTTTTTCACAGAAGAGTCCGTATGGCAAAAAAAAAAAAAAAAAAAAAAAAAAAGATAGAGAGTCAGGATAGGCATGGAATAAGATACAGCTTAGTGATGATACTTCAGCCTGACTTTCAGAGTATTATGATGGTAGTCAGACACTGCACAGGAAAAGTGCCAGAAGTAAAACCAAGTCTTAAGATTCCTCTTCTCCAGCAGTCTCTCTGTACAGTAGAGCACACCCCTTTCTACATGGTTTAAGTTTTTTTATATATTCTCATTTCTTGAGGAAAAAGATGTCCTGGGCGTTGTCTTTCGTGCTGATTATTGGTCCTTTAGGCTGATTGCATTTTACGGGTGGTCTCAATTATTTGTAGTGCTATTTGAAGAAAGTGTTGAGATGCCATAATGTTTAATTGGTTTTATTGCTATAAAATAAATGGTGCTTTTTAAAATGAGGGCAGCTGCAGTCTCATATATCCAGCTCATGATACTGTACTGACTCACAGTTCCACTGGTGGTTTTACTGTCTGCGTAAGGTTTTAAGCTTACGCTAGTGCATTAGATTTTTTTCTGCTTGGGCGGGTGTTTGATATAGTCATAATTATAGCTAGACTTTCTGTCACTGTAGTACCAAATCATAGGATAAAACTTCAGACAGCTAGAATGCGACTTATTGGAAGTTACAAATGATAAAGCTGTAGCTGAGGACGTTTTAAGTTCTATCCTAATGTTGAAGGTGGTCTGTACAATCCCAAATCAGTTTTGCAGTTACTAAGCAGAAGAAACTGGTGCTCTTCTATTGCACTTGGGTTGAGATAGTGATAGAAAATGGATGTGTTGTATTTCTGTTAAAATGCATCAAGATTTAAACTGAGTATAGTTTTAATAGAAATACTTTCCCAAAGAACCTCTTTATATTTTAATGTTCTAATTATATTATGTCTTCCCCTATGTGTAGTGCCTTTACTTTCCCGAATTCTGCCTTCTGATGCATGTAAAATACACAAGCAAGGTATAAATATCAGGTAAGTGCTGATTTGCAGCGTGTGGTATCTGAAGTCGTAAATAACTGCATGTTGTGAAAACACTGGATTTGAGCGTGCTCTGAAAGAAGTGAGGAGTCTGCAAAAGTCTGTGAAACGGTGTTGTGTTGACATACATGTGTTTAGAGGCAGGAAGTGTTTGAATCACAGGCTGATCCTTAGCTTTTTTGCATATTACTTGGTCAAAAGTTCTCATTCTTCTCATATAATTGAACTATGCTGGAAATGATTGAGATCGCGCTCCAGAAACTAATGCCTAAAACAAGTTTCACATTAAGCTTTTCCAGTCTAACAAAAATCAATTTCTTTTTTTAATGCTTAGTTTTTACTATCCCTATGGGAGTGAATAAAACCTATAAGAAGAGTTTGCAATTAAGGACGATTTCTAAATGCTGTCTTTCATTGAGGAAGGTTTATCAGGATGAAATACTAATATTTCTGGCAAACACTGAAAAATGTTCTTAACAGGAAATATGCTTTGATGCAGTGTGCATGAAATTGCCTCTATGTTGGTATCAAATGGCAGAGCTGAGCAGTTAGCTGAGTTAATTTTGTAAATAGAACTCTTTTGGAAATATTTAAGAGTTTCTAGAACTGGTATATACCTGCTTACCTATTGGGATGTTCTTGTGCTTCCATATCAGACGTAGTTAATTATATTGGTTAGTATATAAGCATATGAACTGACTAAAGAAAACCATGGTAGATGATGCAGATACTCAACAGAGCAGTATGATTAAAACTTGCCTTTATCAATTTGAATTTAGCTATGTTTTCTGAGTCACTTAAAATATAAAGCAAAAATATTTATGCCATATATGGCTGGATCTACCAGACATGATAATGATTAACTGAAAAAAGCAAATTTGATGGTATTTGTGACAGAAGAACTTCAAATAAACAAACTTTCTGTATGTTGTAGTAAAGTTTAAAAAAAAAAAAAAAGTGGTATAGTTTCACTTTTAATATGCTCAAATGCTGTGATATTCACAAACTCAGAGTGTTTCTAGCACTCTTTCCAAGCACAGCTCTCTAACTAGTTCAGATGAGATTTTTTTGGATTCAAGTGTCTCTTCTATTTAGGTTCCAAAATTAAAAAAATCAAGATCATTATTGAGTAGAAACTTCTGTTCCTATTAAAGCTTTTAGCATAGAAATGTGAACTGACTTTTTAGGTCAGATCTCAGCCTGAGAGTTATACGACTGACTAGAAATAGCTACAGATTCTTTCTTGAAGTCAAAGACCAATATATGACGAGTACTAAGCAATAACCCCTTAGAGCTGAAATGCTCACTAAATTCAGGTTCTTTAACTATCTTTCCTAAAGTAAATATTCTAGGGATAATGCACATGAATTGCTAGGGGGATCTTTGTCCTTGGCTCCATCTTTTAATTCTTAAGGTCAGTGGGAGTGTTTCTCTTTGGTGAGGAAAAATAGAAACAGCCTAACTAAAAAGCATCAAATCAAAGTTCAGTCTTTTTCTTAGTCCTCTTCATAATTTGGGTCACATCTTAACATTATTACTCAAATTATTGGCGACTCCTTGTGGAACAGGATGCTGATCACATGGAGTAGTTACATTTCTCAGTAGGTAGCACATGCTGGTTGTATAAATTCTGTCACTTCCTTATGCTGGCAGTTTTAGAATAAAGTAAAAGTTTGCCTAAAAGTTTTGAAAAATAAAGTAAAAATAAAAACTTCCTGTTAAAAAAAAACTCTCCTTTTTTAATTCTACTGTATACACATTATGGAGGAAAAAAAATTAAATTTTCCTGTGAACATAGCATGAAAATAACCTGGAATGAGTTTATAATGGTAGACACACAACGTGAAACCTATTAATTGTTAATACCAATTTTTTTTGTTTTATCATCTAGACTTCCTTTATGGAACATTCTGTGAAAACTTAGACCTAACTATGTTTGATTATGGCAAAAAGCGCTTCTACATACAATTGGAAGTCATTAGTGTGTTTTAATGTTTGTGGGTAACTACTTCTAAAGTACTGGTATTTTTTCACAGGCTGGACACAACTCTCATAGACTTTACCGACATGAAGTGCCAACGAGGGGATTTAAGCTTCATTTTTAATGGTGATGCAGCACCCTCTGAATCTTTTGTAGTTTTAGACAATGAACAAAAAGTTTACCAGCGAATACATCATGAGGTAAGGAGCTGCATGAATATGGGATGTGAAATACCTCAAGCTTTTCTGCCCATTAGAAGACTGATGAATTAATTTATTAAACAGAATATGCCTCAGAAGAATCTAGCTCCAAAGAAATGCAAGCCAAATACCCTTTTCTTCTATTCTGTATTTGGGAATTTTTCTGTAGGAATCAGAGATGGAAACAGAAGAGGAGGTTGACATTTTGATGAGCAGTGATATTTACTCAGCAACATTATCAACCAAATCAATTACCTTCACACGTGCCCAAACGGGATGGCTTTTTCGAGAAGACAAAACAGTAAGCTGAAAAGAAATTTCATGCACTGACTCTACTGGAGTCACCATAGTTCAGACAGCGTTATGGTAATGTGGTTGGGAAGAAATAAGGAGTAAAAGAAAAAGGTATTCATTTCCCAGGAAGGGGTGGGAAAATCGCTGCCTCCCCACCCTTTTGTCACTGCTTTGATCACATAGGACGTATATGATGATAGTATGTTATACTGGGCTGTCCTCATAAGAACATGGTAGCTTGGAAAGAGCTCACAAAAAGTAGCTGCTGGGGAAAAAGAATAGATTGTGTTGAAAATGACTTCATTCTAGGGTAATGTAGCCTGTATATGTATATATGTAACTATGTCTTGGAGTGTGCGTGTATGTATATACACACATACATTCCAAGATTTGCAGTGAGGATTCTGCAAGCTCTTACATCAGTGGAATGAAGGAGGAAGCACAAAAAGATGTTCTGGGAATAGTATCCTTTGAAACTGAGTAGTCAGTGTTTTCTTTCTGTTTGAGGTGTAAGTTCTCAGCTGTGAAAAAATTGAAATAGCTACCTACACATCTCCTTTAGATAGGAAAATGCTATCTTGGGACTAGCTCTGGAAGGGTTTTGTTTTCATCTGGATCCATCCGGTAGTGCCATTCATCACATTTTTTTTTTTTTTTTCTGCCAAGCTAATGCTTTAGAACATTTTCCTTTTAAGAAATACGAAATCCACACTCTACATAGGTAAAATATTACATGTGTAAATTACCATTTAACGCAACTTGCTGTTGAAGAGCTTTGTAGTCACATTTCCCTTGGCCATTCTCAAATGAATTCTTGAACAGTCTCTTTTGAGTTAGATGTTTCATGTTAATGGAAATTTTATTCCTGGTGAAATTTTTGTTTGTGCTATATTTAAATTATTGTGAGCGTACACTGATATTGCGTGCAAGTGTAATTATTTTATAAAAAAAAAATATATATATATATATGCAGGAATTTAAAAGGCCTTATTTTATCTTCTGTAATTCATTAATGTCAAGTTTCTTTCTTATAGGAAAGAGTAGGAAACTTTTTGGCAGATTTCTACCAGGTTAATGGACTTGTGCTAGAATCAAGGAAAAGAAGAGAACATCTTAGTGAGGAGGATATTCTTCGAAATAAAGCTATCATGGAGAGCCTGAGTAAAGGTGGCAACTTAATGGAACAAAATTTTGAGGTATACTTAAGTCATTCTTTACAGCATGCCGCTTTTTGCATGAGAGAATAAACTTCCACACTAGTCCTTTAGCAAAATTTATGTATCGTATTTTTGTTCTATTGTCTTAACTTTAAAATAACTGATTATATTCATAGGTTGTATCTATGTGATCTATTCATATATCAGCCTGATTAGTGCACGCATTGAGGAATTTTTTTGATTATATTGAATATTTCAGTCTTATCTTCTTTAACTAAGAGCCATCGTTATTTTTAGCTGTGGCAAATCAAATAAATTTCTCTTAGACCAAACGTTTATAGTTTAGAATGCCCTTCTGGTTCTCTTCTCAATCCTGTTTTCCTTATGATTCATTAGAACGCTCTAAGCCTGTTGTTGTTACCATGAAATTGGGAACCATTCAGAATCAGCCAAATGTCATCTGGGAACACGTATGCAGCCTTTTAAAAATGATTAATTATTTCCTTATTAGTTTGTGCTTTCTTACTTGTCGTTCAGATGGTTGAATTAACTGATGTATTAAAACATTCAACTTCTATGTAAAATATTGTTTGAGGCCAAATATCGAAATGGAGAGCAGGAAAGGAAGAACAAGAGATGGAGAAGCCTAGTGAAGTACCAGTTGCACGCTGAACAGAACAAATTGCTGCTCTTCATAGAATTAAACTACAGTTTAATCTTTTGAATATAAAGTTTTGAAAGAAGATAAGGAAAGGTAAACAGTCATGACTTGTTTTCCTTAACAGCCTGTGAGACGGCAGTCACTTACTCCACCATCACCCAATACAATTACATGGGAAGAGTACATATCTGCTGAAAATGGAAAGTAAGTATTTTTGGTTTGACATCACCTTCTACAGACAGCTTTAGATTATTGATATATGTTTCAAAGTCATCTAGTTTGCACATGCTTTTTGTTTATATCTTTCTGGGGACAGAGGACCATTGTTTTTGATCTCTTAAACGTTTTACATTCTTTAGTAGACTGGTTGGGAAACTGACACCTGTATGAATAGATTATTGCACCAGCTGATGATATAAATATCAGATGGGCATCTACCTGATACCTGTAGCTTGAAATTCAAACGTTTTGAAAAGATTCATGTCTGTCTAAGCTGGCATTTTTTAAGGGAGACTTTCTGTCAAACTCATTGCTATAGTTCATTAATCTTTACTTACGATAGTAATAAATGATTCAAGACACCAGGCTTAAAATGAAAATAAAAGCGTATGATTTGATGATCCTCTAGCCATGTCCAAAAATGCATGCTTTTTGGAATGTAATAACATATATAACTAATATTAGCCAAATCTTGGCAAGATACTCTCTTCTAGCTGTGCAACTAGGTAACGAACAGGTATAGTTAAAATTCATTTACCATTCCTTCATTTGTAGAAGATTCAAGCAGTTCAGTTTATTTTCTAGGAGCGAATGCTGCCTAGCTATTGAACGTAGAAGAACCCTAAAGTGTACTGAGTGCATCCCAGAAACAGCAATCATTAAAGTCCTTTCTTCACAGAGGTTATAGAGTATCATGTAGTCAGATGTTACCAGGGAAGAAGATATTACAGTACGGGCTTATTAAAAAGACACATGAATATTGTTTTTGGTTTTTTTTTTTTGTTTTAACTTGTTTTATTTTTTGTGTATTTTGAGACAGTAGAATAAATATTCAAACCGAATGTACAGATTATGCTTGAACAGCTATTAGTATTGGGACAAAAATATGCGAGTATATTAGATTTTGCTTTGTTTAATATTCTGATTAACTGAAGGCAGTTCAATGGGACATCTAGATTTCTAGCTAATGTAAATTAGAGGAGGAAAAGATCTGTTACCTTATGTCTCCTCTCCTATTACAGAATTGTTTCCTGCCCTGTGTTTTCTGGTATTGTGTTCTAGGGACAGTAGAATAACTTTTCTGCTTTTCCTGAGATTGTTTCATAGTCTAGGCTGAATGCAAAATTAACTTTTTTCTAGTTCAGCTTGATACTTTGTTCACCTATATATTACTATATGTACTGTCACCTTAATTCACTTCTGACACTGCCTGAAATATATTCCTAGGTAATTACCATGTCTCTTTGTAGTGTTTTTGAATATAGTTTGTGGAGTTATTTTGAATATAGTTTGTGGAGTTATTTTGAATATTTTGTAAGTCTTTTCCTTAATTTTATCTTGTCTCCAGGTTTACCAGGACTCATAGTAATCTAAATTGCAGTGGCTACCATTTCCTCTGTTACCATGCATGGCTTTTGTTTAAAACTGTTTGCTTAACTGTAGGGGTTCTTTACTGACTTCTTTCAGACTTAACTCTTCCTTCCTTCCTTTAAAACCAAGGTTCCACTGACTTTATTTTTCTCTTTCCCCTTCCTTCACCCCTTCAAAGAGCTCCTCATCTGGGTAGAGAGCTGGTCTGCAAAGAGAGCAAGAAAACCTTTAAAGCCACGATAGCTATGAGCCAGGAATTTCCCTTAGGAATTGAATCGTAAGTTAAAATTATTGTCTGGAAATGTTTGTATATAGGAAACGTATTAATGTGTTTGAGCTGCAAAATTCCTCTGATCTTCAGATTTGGGACCTTGGCAGTTCAACGAATGTGAATAAAGTTGGGTTATAAAGCAAGAAACGGTTACAACTGGGGACCTCAGTGCTGATGTGCCTGTTACTGGAAGACCCAAGTATTAATCTTACTTGATAAGCCTGGAAGTTTGACCTGGTTTGTCGTTAGCATCTCATGATACTAATGTGCGTGATCTTACAGGATACTAAAACATCTTTGCCTACAACAAGTATTAGCTCACAATTAGTTCTCTAAACCAATACAAAACCACCTGTCAGGTTCTTTTTGCTCAGGGAGGAGGTTTGGAGAAGTGAGAGTGATACTGTATATTTCGGCTTCTTGTGAAAAGTGAGGACAAGAAACAAATGCCTGTCGGTATGTATGTAGTAAAGCATTATGGATCACTAAGAAGCAAATGTGACAATGCTGATATTGAAGCTCTAAGAATATATATTAAAATGATGTAATTTTTCAACTTTTTTTTAAATTACCTAGCTCTCTGGGTCATTTTCATCTTTTCTGAAGGGAAAAGTAAGCTTGTGAAACAAGAATTTATAATGAAGTCCATTCTCTTTTTCAGATTATTGAATGTTTTAGAAGTAATTGCACCCTTCAAGCACTTTAACAAACTTAGAGAATTTGTTCAAATGAAGCTTCCACCAGGCTTTCCTGTAAAGTTAGGTAAGGTGACTCCTACAATTTTAGTGGTTTTATATTTCCTAAATGTGTGTGCATATAATATGTTTAAAAATTCTGTTAAGTTTTAGAAAAGAACTCTCTCTCCTTAACATGAGTGTGTTGCTGTACATTTCAGGAGAACATAGCTACATTACTGGAAGTAGTCTTAGGTTTGAAAAGGGAAATCTGCATCTGAAAGGAGAATGAATGGTCCCAGCTGTGAAGAGAGTTCTTTAATTTACGTGTTTCTAATGCTAGGGTCTTGTTCTAAGAATAACATAGACACATTGAAGTATACCTGCATTAAAGGATGACCTCAGTCTTGAGTAGAATAAATATTCAACAGAATATGTAGATTATGCTTTAACAGCTATCAGTATTGGGACAAAAATATGTGAGTATATTAGATTTTGCTTTGTTTAATATTCTGATTAACTGAAGGCAGTTTAGAGGGACATCTAGATTTCTAGCTAATATAAATCAGGGAATTTCAATCAACCCCTTGATTTTGAAGGGTTTTTCATATGAGTATTTCTTTTTCCCTCAGGGATCAGAGGTGATACATTATTGACTTGCAAAGAAATGAGAAACTAAAACATTATTACCCTTGCTAACAGACAGAAATGTGTAAAATACTTTATTCATTTAATTTACTTTAATAAATACTTTATTACAATATAAACTGCCAAAAAGTAGTGTCGTCCCTCTTCTAAAAGTTGCAGGTTTTCTTGCATAGCAGCAGGAGAATTTTCCATGTTTGTTCTGTTTAAGCCTGAACATTCTGAACAGACTAAATCCTACCTCCTAATACATTGGCACAGTTGTCTTTATGCATTTGAGGTTTGAATTTTTGCTTAGCTTGTTCAGTTAGTTCATGGGTAAGCCAGTTTTGATAAGGACAATTCTTAAACCTCCAACCCAAATTTAAAATGGAAAAAGTATGTATTGTAAAACAAACAACAAAGTTCAACTCTGCACGTGGATTTGCTCAGCTGAAACCTAAATATGGCAAGATTATTTTATCTCATGGTATTTTCAGGGCAGTTTCCTCAGAACAGATTCATCTGCATGTTCACAGCACCTTGAATTTGTTGTTCATCCAAACCAAGCTTCTACGTCGTCTTTGGTTTCCGTGATACTAATTTGCATCAAGAAAAGAAAACTATTGAATTAAATATAATTCATTGTGTTAATGTTTTTGAATAGTGTATTGAGTTGGCTACTGTTTCCCCACTCAGGCTGTTTGAGTATATTCTGCGATAATTTTCGTTAAACAGAGACATTTTCTTTGGGTTTTTTAGGCTTTGAATTGCTATGGTATGAATTATTGCAGAAGTGTCTATGTATTAGCGAGTCTGGAGTGACATGACAGTAAATAACAACTGCTCGTTATTGGTAAGCTTGTATTTCTTTGCTCTTCATTGTACCATTTTGCTTCATACCTAGATATTCCTGTATTTCCCACCATCACAGCCACTGTGACTTTTCAGGAGTTTCGTTACGATGAATTTGATGAAGCTATCTTCACTGTTCCTGATGACTACAAGGAGGACCCCAGCCGTTTTCCTGATCTCTAATTAAACTGGAAGGTTAATGGTGGATAACAATACCAGCGTACCACAGTGAAAGCAAATGGATGCAAATAGCCCACAGATACAGGTATAGAAGTGGGTCATAAAGGAAGGGATAAACTTAAAATAATAACCCAGAAGAAAAGGGAACATGCATCGAATGACTGATGTACTGATATTCACTATAATGGGCATCTAATCTAGTTCCTGATTTACAGCAAGTCTCCTGATGTGTCGTTCATACTTTTATACATCCAGTACTGCAAGTGTGGTAGTCTGACACCTCAGTGACCCTAAGAATATTTAACAGCTGTGAGGACTATCATTCTTTTTTAAATTTTTTACATTTCTTCTTGGTGATACAGAAAGCACTCTTGGACCATTAGCATAAAAATTGAAATGTCTTAGCTGGATATTAATCCTTTAAAACATCCCACTGTACTTAAGATGACCATATTATATTCTTTCATGCTTTGTTTTCATGAGTTGTAAACTATGTATCATTATGTATAGTTCAGTAATTTGAATGTTAGTTGAACATATATTAGAAGGAATGCATTTTCTGTAGATGAATGAATCAAATGGTAACCATTAAACAATTGCGTTTTCATATTGCAATACACATCAGAAATAGCATTCACTCTGCAGGGAATAAGGTACCTCCTTTAGCACCTTAGTGCAATCCATTGTGGTGCTATCTATGTCTCTCTGAACTGTTCATTTCTTCACTGAGCTCTTTGTTAATCTTCCTTGCATTGGCACAAGCAAGTAACTTCTTTTTATCATACTGACTTAAAAAGTTCTTGCTGTGTCCGTGATACAGTGTTGATTAGCATGTTTGGGGGCTCATTAGCTAGAAATCGTCACTCTTTTTTTTTTTTTCGTTCCTTTTTTCACACTCACTTGGGAGACTTGCTCCATAATGGCTAAACATCAACTAGGTTATCTTGTTTTTATGTCCAGCAGCCACTGGAATACATGGGATGCATATGAAGAGTTACTAGAACAATAAGCTCAAACATTAAGTCTTCTTACACAAAAAAGTTTTTCTTGAAGTTAGTTTAATTGTAGTGCACATTGAATAGAGCTCGCACTGGAAGATTTTATTTGCAAATGCTTAGGCCATTTCCAAATTAATTTTCTTCCTCTCAATATTTTTAATAGGTAAGGAGTTACAGTCCTCGAATTTCTTGAGCTTATTCTCATTCCAAGTGGTTTCAGTCTCCTAATTTGACAATAATCCAGCTTTCTGGTTTGTTAGGAAGAATTTGTGCAAAAGGCTAATGGTGCTATTTGTTTGTATTAAGAAATTTAGATTAAAGTGCTGTGGTGTAACTGTACAAAAATGTAAATATTTTCAAAATTATATTCTTTGTGCACTGTAGTTAAAACTTTTTTCTGGAAATCAATAGAATTATGTTTCAAACTTTATTATAAAGAGTACCATCAATGCTTAGTAAAGGTAACCAATCTGACTAACCATGCAGATGATGATAAATGGAGATAGCTTATCACAAGGCAATAAAAGCTGACTTGTCAGGCACATCAGTCAAATGTGGAAATACTTCAAATAGACATTCTTTCAAAACTTCTGGAATCCTGTCTATATAATATCCAAAGAGGCTGCTCTAAAGAAGTGCAGTATCCACTCTGTTAATGGAGTCCTATTGAATCACTATCAGCAAGAGAAAGATAAAGTGAAAATAGGAAGTTGAGGTTGATCCTATTCCAGCATTACTTTAAACCTGCAAGTTTGACAGGTGGGTAGCGTTTACTTTGCAGACAGTGACCGATACACTGGAGTTATTTCATTCTAAATCAAATTGAAAATAAAACAATGGAGGAAAAAACAAAGGGAAATGTAAAATTCTTGTAATTACTTTTGAAGTACTGTATCAGTAGCAGATGTTGAACATTTGGTAGGAATGATAGGACTTGTTCTTCCAAGTAATTATGAATTCCTAAAGTGTTTTACATCTATGGTATAAATTGACACCCACCTCATAATCCTCCTTAGCACTGAGATCCTTCGCATTAAGAGACCAGGATTGAATGTATGTGGAGACTGACCCATTCTGTCAGTGCTAGAGGTCAGGGTTAAATGTCAGTGGGGCCAAATGTAGAATCCTTCTGTTGCCCTCTATATTACAGATTTCTATTACAGAGAAGAATGTTTTGTTTAGTGCTGCTGGATCAGGTTTTGTGATGGTCACTAAATGGAAGTAGCATATCCCCGAATGAGTGCAGGTACCGTATGAGAGTACTGAGTTGCTTGGAAATTTCAGCAAACAGTAGGACGTTTCTCTGTAAGGTGAATGTTAGAAGTCTTTTCTCTCAGTATTAGAGAAAGAACTATGTGTTTCATATTATTTTGCATTTTTGGTTATTCCAAAATATCTTTGCAGAGCTTGCTGACATAGGAAGGAGCATACATAGCTAGAGCTTTGTATTGTAGGCAATATAGCAACTGCAATGGACTGCATTCTAGATTTACAAACAAAACAAAGAAGCATTTAGTTTAGCCTGTGGAAATGTTTTCAGCGATTTTCATGGACTCTGGCTGAAGACTTTGTGGGTTTTTTTTAACCTTCATGATTTCACAACTACTAACTTTGATACCTTCTAAGATTTGCAGAAACTTTTTATAGTGGGTTGCTATATTAAGGCTTGTTCTAATTTGGCGTGTCAGCACAAGTGGACGCAGATTTGGTTGACTGTAATCTTTTTACATTATTATAGTGAACATACCCTACTGCTTCTTTTCTTAATATGAAGTTGAATGATCTGACTCCAATCCAATTGTCTTTTTCAGTTCAGTGACTGTTTTTTAGATTCCTGCGACAGCCTCATTAAGTAAGAATTGGTGAACTGTTCTCAGTACATTTCCTTCCATCTTGCTACTTTTGGTGATGTGTATTCTGTCTGAGTGACATCTCCTAGTGATGAGTTTTAAACACTATTAAAACATACGGACATTTGGGTATGGTTTCCTGGACGATACAGTGAAAGCTGTAGGAATCTCAGCCAGCGAGAGGGAAGTCTTGCATCGGGCTGAGCCTGCATGAGGGACTTGCATATTGGTGCAACTGTAGCAGTCCACAGGTGTGAAGAGATGTGATCCCTGACAATGTAGCTGTGCTGGTGCAATTCTTTAGTGGTAACTGTGTCCACACTGATATAAACGTTTTATCCGGTATAATTTGTTCTGCTTGCAAGGATTTTTTTATTGTACTGATACAAAGTGTGTATTTGTCAGTATGGATGGATCCACAAAGAAGCTTTGCCTGTGCTGTAAACGGGTAAAGTGTTTCTAGTATAGACATAGCCTTAGTCCGCAGCTGTGCTGTGGGCTTTGGTGTCCTTTACCACTTCTGATCTCCTGTTAAGATATCTTTTGGAAATTTATCTTTTCTAGCAGGATTGATCTAGCAGATCTTGGTTTTTGTTTTTCCCCTTATCTTTTCCTTAAGATTGTGTTAGCGTTTAAGAAAAGGTTTGGTCTCCTGTAGAGTGAATACATATCCACAGTGCGTTTACAGAGGTTGTCTCATTACTACTGCATAACAAGAGGTGTGTCAGCTTTAATATTTGAAATTTTACTTGTGCAGTTATAGGGACTTTCATCACAACAAGCTACCCTGGAATATGAGAGTATCTAGATAGCTAAAAACCAATTTCTGGGAGTAGTAACTGAGTTGTATGATATCACTGGTGGTTAGCACAACTGGGAGGGGGAAAAAAAAAAGGAAGAAAATTGAAACTTTCAGAGGTGATGTAAGGTTCAAAATGTTAAGATACAAACTGACACCATGGTGGTGTTTGAGGTAAAGCTGACAAAGGTGCAAGAATGCCTCACAGAGGGGGAAATCTCTGTGTACCAATGCTGGGGAAGAGACAACCTCAGTATATCGTGTGGGGCTTTTTCTTTTGTAATCTCACCCCTCTTTTTTTTCTGATGGCTGTGGATTTTTTTTATGAATAAGTATTAAAAAACAGCCATTAATTTTGGTAAGCGGAAATAAGAAATTGTTGCAGATGAACTCCTAGGATTGTTTCTTAACCAAACTGTTTTACTCGTCTTCCAAAATATTGCTTTAATTTGTGGCAAAGGGAATGCATTTTCTTTTTCCTTTTAAGGAGCTGCTTTTCCAGTCACTGTACTCACTTTACTGCAATTCTTGATTTATGTATTGAAATGATTTGTTACAAAGAATTCTGGATATATTTGTGCTGGAAAACCACCATGTTAAGTTGACATTCAAAGCAATTGTCTTTTTTTAATGTACTTGTTCTTGATTTTTAATTCATGCAATGATAACTGCATTATTTAATCTGTATTAACAAATTTCCTGTAATGCTGCAGTTTCACATTTATTTTCCTTACAATTTGTAACTATCATGGAAACAATGTCACTTTTTTGCATTTTACTATTTGTGTGGTCCATGTTTTTAACTTACCTTCACTAATAGTATTTTTTTAGGTTGTGTCATTTGTTAGAATAAAGACCAAAATATGCTGTTTGATTCTGAAACTGAACATTCAGTTCAACTCTCCACAGTACTTTTCAGAAAATACATACACTGTAGACACGTGTGAGTAAGGATTTCAACTTGAGGAGACAAGTTCACACTACTATATTCTGCAAGGGTATTTTAATAGTCAGTTTTTAATTAAAATCTTGAATTCTCAGTATAGCACTGCTCTTTACCACATGGTAGTTCTGTGGAATTTTTTCAGCTGAGCTAATACAGAATGGAATAGCAATGTTGGGGTGGGGGGGGGGGGGAGAGAAATAGCTTCCAGTATTTACCTGGAGTTAAAGGAGCCAAAATGAACTATGTTTAGGAATAATGAATTGGGAAGGGTAGAAGGAGATCTTCTAAATTTTCTTCAATGTGTTATAAATAATCTTTATGTAAATGTGCATTTTTACCTCCTAAATTCATTTCCACTGCAGAAATAGATTTATTTAAATAACAAGATATGACAACTGGTCTTTGTTGCTATTATAATAGTAATCTTTTGGGAGAACTATATATGCAAAAACTGGAAAGTTCTAAAAAGTGTTATTTTGCCTCATAGGAGTCTTTTGACTTGTGGCTCCTGAAAGTACAGCAGCAGTTTGTTCTTCTGACCTCTTGCAAGCCTCAGAGACTTTATTTGCTGAAGCAGAAGTCAAGACATCCCCTGGAAAGTTAAGGATTTGCTATTACGTTCTAAAACCCCTTCGTATTTGTAAGGGAAAAGCAGGACTTAAATGAGGCGTTACAGAAGGTGCTTAAAAATTAACAACAGAAGCAAGCATTTTAGTAAACTGCAGTTGTAGCTCTTCTGTTGCTACAACCATGCAGCCATTAGTCTGTATAGCTACAAGCCTGGCTATAGTGAAGTAATTTTACTTTAAAAATGAGCAAAACAACACTCGCTAGTTCAGCAGCGTAGGGAATTCTCACAGATTACTGTTAAAGTAGGGCCGAGCAAAACACTGTTCTCTAAACTAACATGCTAGACTAACTCTAAAATAAAATTCCCCAGTGGCAAGAGTAGGACAAAACATTCTTCACCTGGATTATGTGGTACTTCATTCTCATCTGACACAGTTAGTTAGTTTATACCTGTTAATTTCAAATGAAATGCTGTAGCTTGAGCAGCCTGCTGACAGGATAGATGTGCATCAGCACAGAATCAATGTTGAAGTTAAGAACAGCTAGTCTTAGAGATGTGAATGAAAGCTGATGCAGTGTGGCAACAGTAAAGGTAAGGCTAATGTATAAACCAAAATGAATCCTTTTTTCTTTTTAAATTAATGGTATTCATAACAGCTTAGTTCTCTGTATAATTTAGGAGCAGAAGAAATCCTGTAAGTTACCACCTCAGTTAAATCCACCTCAGCAAATGCTTAAGTCAAGTGCAGTGACTACTAAATCAGGATTAAGCTACCTCAGTAAGGTAGCTGCTGCATGACTTGCAAAGTCTCAGCTCAAGAGATGGGCAACCCTTAGTAATAACCAGCAAGCCAACTTTAAACTACAAAAAAAGCAAGCAAAACCACCCACATACATACATACACACCTCTTCTGGCTCAGTGCTCTAAATATGAGGCTTAACTTCTGTTTACTTCTGAAAGGAAGTAAACCTCTAATACAGGTTCAAGCACTGTAACAGGAAGGCAGAGGCATGACTTTACAGCACTGCTGAAGAGAACGTTTTAGGACAGGTCGTAAGCTTTTACACGTTTGACAGCCTGCCTCTTGCATCGTATCTCTAGAAGCTCTGAGTTTCACTAACTGGTATTTTGTACAAGCCAGCCAAAGTACACTCTTACTCTGAAAGGTAGTAAAACACACACACACACGTAGCCTTACATACTTAACTAGCAAGCATGGTGTGAACCTACACCCTTGTTTCTCCTGTCCACATATACAGGCTAGGGCAGAGAGCACTACATCTTTAATACAAAACACAGACTTAGTTGGTTAGTAAAATAAACTACACACAGTGTAGTGTAATTAAATGTTGCAATATCCAAGTCAGGCCATCTGCAGCTCAATACAGTGGTAACAGACTGACTTGGTCCTTCTTTACAGCATTTTAATGACTTCCACAACAACAAAATCTAAGGATCAAGGAGCTTTACTTTATTACTATAAATTGTTTTATGTTCTTATAACTTCACATTATAAATATCTTGATGACAACAAAAAAGGCACATCTATGAAGACATCATGCACCTTGTCTGTGTCTATTGTTATTTCATTATGAGAACTATCTCCCCACTAAGAATAAAAGGCTAGGAGAATTGGCTGCATGACATACACCTCTCTGTATTGACAAAATACTCAAAACAGTTGGTAAAAAGTTACATTTCTACAAATTCTAAAAATGACACTGCATATCTAAATCGCAAGTTCCACTTTGCCTATGGCAAAATGACAGTTTTAAGAAGGTGCTGTGACTGACTGACCAGATTCAAGAAGCACAAGCACCATTTAGTTTCATTCCAAAACTTAACTAATTTAAACCAAGAAATGTTTAGTTCCTGGCCTTAACAGCCTACTTCATATGCACAAAGCACTTGCTGCCTCCTGTTTCTACTAGTCTTCTATTACCATTCTAAAGATAAAAGGTGAAAGTTCATATTTCAATGAAAATACAAAAGTTTTTTACAAATACATATTTCTTTTTAAAAGTACTTGTCCCATAATACCTTTATATTCCCATTTAAGCCTGTTCCCTTCATTCACAAATAAAGTAAAATAAATCTTTCTTTAGTACAACATACTTAGAGCTAAAACGGCAGGCTTAACAGTTTTGTCCCTGCACTTGCAGTTTTTAAAGAGATGAAGTTAAGTTATTGTCTTGCTAAAATAGGTAGATGAGGAAAAATATAAATTCTAAATGAATGAGGTAAAGTTTCATACATTCAATTGTATAAATAAATACCAGTACAGTTTTATAGGAACATGAGTATAAGTTTAAGGGTTTTATTATCAAAGTTCTGTAAAACAATTTCAGAAACTGTACATCAACATGGCACAGACTGTAGCCTACTTTTGTCTTTTTACTTGCACAAAAGTAAAAGCCCTGTAATTTCTGTAACTAAGAAACAGCTTGCCTAACTACTTTGCATATAACATGGAATCACTGTGTGCATAAGATTACTACTGCAGTGACAGTAAACACAAATTTATTAGTTTATACAACTTGAGATCAAGTAAAAAGTACATTATCAAGTAGACTTGCTTTTAAAAGCATACAAAGGTCAATTTTAAAATGCACTACCCTTTTGCAATGTCTGAATGAACAAATAAAACGATCTGGATTACGGAAACTGCACAAATTAACCTTTAATCACTGGGCACTGGTCAAGCAGGGATTTTTACCTCCCAAGGCCCAAGAGAAAGAAAAGTTAGGAACCATCACGACTTGCTGCTCTTTCTTGCCTGAGATGGATTTGAACTGACAGAGTAAAAAAAGCCCTCAGAAAGGTTAGTGCATTTTAACTTTGTCAAAGCCAAACAAAACCCACCAAAAAAAAAAAAAAAGTCACGTGGCTTAAAAACAAAACAAACAAAACAGAAAACCCCTATCTATATCAGAATGCTTATTTTCAGATGTACTGTCAATTTTTGTGTAGTCACACTTAAGACCGTTAAGTAGATCCATCATATGTTGTAGGATTTTAGAACATTTAGGATGTTTCTGCCACAATCAACATGCAGTCAGTGCATTCCCTATACTGCTCTATTACTGCAATGAATCAAATTCTAGAAACACTATCATAAGTGAGCTGATTTACTAAAGGAGATCATACAACAAACAATCCATGCCTGCTGTAGATGCATGCAGCTTTTTTACTTTTGCTTGAAGCATCACCAAGTTAGTAAAAATTGCTTGGCTATGGAATCCCTTTTGGCCATAACAAGGATGGTTACCTTTCTATAAAGCTTTTGATGTGAATTAGTATCGGGAGCTTTACAAACCATTTATAGCTTAGAGCTGTATACATCTAGTTTTAGGATTAACAAGTACAGCATAAAAGAATCACACAGGAATGACACTGATGCACGTCTGCAGCTGTGTTCACTGCAAAGGCAAAATTTAGTCACTCATATCCATGTCCTCTTCATGATGATCATCCCCATTTACTTTGGACTCCCTTGCTGAATCTCCGCTTCCTTTGTCAACTGCAGACTCCTTTATTTTAGGGGAAGAAGAATCTGCCATTTTCTTCTCTTCCTTTTTCTCTTTCTCGCTGTCATATCCTTGCTCTTCTTCATCATAGTCCCTTGTGACCTGCTTTGCCGAGATAAAAATAAAGGTAAAACTTGCTTTCAAAGCCCTTGCGGATTTAAGGTTAATACTTTACTAAAAGGCACTAATTTAAACAGATTTTTAAACATACTTTCACATCTTTATCACTCTCGGATTTTCTTTCTCGATCCTTCTCTTTGTCTTTGCTTTTTTTTTTCTTGCTTGTTGACCGTTCCCTTTCATCTCTACTTCTCTCTTTGTCTTTATCCTTCTTTTTCTCCTTTTTATGTCTACAATGATAAAGTATGTTCAAGAATGAAAGATAAATTACACCATTATATAACCAGAACACAAACCATGTCCCAACTGTTACCCATAGTTCCTTAAAAAAAACCTATAGGGAGGAACAACTGCGTGTAAGATGTGCCATTTCTTTTTCGAGAATAACCAACCACCCTATTTTTTAGTTCTAGATCAACCACCACCAATTCAGAGTGAGGTCAAGGAAATGCCTTAGTCAAGAATAGCAAAACTACACTCTCTCATAAAGGAGCATCCCAAATCCCACATTTAGGATGAGGGACTCACAAGACTATTTAACCAACTTATTAACGCAGTCAGTTGCTGGCAACTGTACAGAGCCAGCAAGTTAGAAACTCTGGAAAACTCCCACACCACGTCCCCAGAATGGATCACATTTGGAGCTCCTGGGCATTAAAACAAAGAAGTTCTACGTTTGAAGCTAATTAAACTAAGATAAAAGAGGTAGCAGGCAGCAGAGATCCACTCTTTCTTTCGACAAGTCAACCTCTGGGCTAGGTATTAGGAACAAGACAAACACAGACTATCTTCAAAATAACCCCACCACGATCTTTGCTGCATTTCATATGCATACGAAATTTTCTACCCAGACACCTTTTTTTTTTTTTTTTTTTTTTTTTTTTTTTTTAAGACAAGAGGTTTATTAACATTCTGACCTTCTTGGAGATGGGGACCGGGACAATTTCCTTTTAGGAGATCTGGGTTTTTTAGGTGACCGTGTTCCACTCCTGCTTCTTCTGCGTCGTCTTTCTCTGCAGGAAAGAGAGACCAAAGCTTTATTTATGTATTTATTTTTATTAAACTACGAATACTCCTCCAAAGCCAGCACAGCTCAAAAGACAGTAAATATATACTATAATTGAAAACTGATATTTACTATTAGCAACATCGCAAAGCTAAGGCAGTTGCTGGTCAGCAGAGCGAGGTGTTTCCTATTCAACCTTCACCTTCAAGAAGGAATTGCTAGCTTAAACCCTATTAGAGACACTGATTCTTACCTCATCCTCAATAGAGACAAGACAGTTTGTTCTTGTTGTTATAACAAAACAACTCTGGAAGTGACTTTGAAAAGGACACTACACATTATGCAGACGTTTGACTTATCCAATAAATCAGAAAATGGCTTAAAAGTGACCTCAAAGCATCATGCTCTTTTTGATATATAAAAAGCAGAAACGATTCTGCAGTCCAAATAATACCTCCAAAAAATTGAAGTATATGGGGAAAAAAAAAAATCAAGCATCTTACAGACACAGGTAGAGAGAGCACATATGCACGTGTATTGTGAATGACATGTGCACAACCCAATATATCCACAATAGGATCATCCTCCTATTAAATAAGGACGTTCTTTCCATTAAGGCATCTCTTTAAAGTGCAGTAAACATGCTGGAAATATAGACTAAGAAAATTATTCAAGTTACTGTACCTGCTTGTGCTTCTAGATCGTCTAGTTGTGCTGTAGCTTTTGGGAGGAGTTTTAGAACGTTTCTTTTCTTTCTCTTCCTTCTTCTTATCCCTTTTAAAGAAATACAAATTTTAAGTTCAAGTTATTTTCAAACAGTTCAGGTAATATTACTACTCTTACTATAGAAGGAAATGAATAAAGATATGATAATTACATTGGATAGCGTATGTATTTTTTTTCTGGGCCAGTCACATATTATTAACGTAAAAGATGACAATTATCTATTAATGGGTGCTGCATCTGTTGACACTTAGGAAAACCATGTTATGTGTTCTTAGCTGACCAACTGTGCACATTTGTAGGGTAAGTATAGTAAGTATTCCTATAAAGATATTACAAGAGGTTTATTTTAAAAGAGCCGCTTGTTCATCTTGGCCTAGATTTAACAAAAAAAAAATTAAAAACTTAATTTCTGACAAGCGTAATAAATTTACAGAAGCAATTACCTAGTTTTGGATGTGCTCCTAGATCTTCTGCTTCTCTCTCTAGAGTGAGATCTTCTTCGCCTTGGACTTTTAGATCGCCTCCTGCTCCTTGACTTCGAATGGGACCTTCTCCTTGATCTGCTTCTTGATCGTCTAGCAACAATACACCGTAGGTGGGAGTTAAATATATTTAATATTTATATACCATTCAGAATCCATCTGCTCAATACTAATTGCATTGCAATGCAGCCTAATACAGAAAACTGAGCAAAGGAGTCACATTCAGTCCTCGGAGAAAACGGGAAAAAACAAACAAAAAAAAAAAGAGCACAACTGCTAGATCTGAAAAAACAAGTGATACTTAAATCAGCTGCCTTGTCATTTTCCTTGTAAGAAAACACCGGTTTTTATTGTAGAAGAAAACTGGTAAGTTGTGTGGGAGCGTGGAGAAAAAATTGGAAATGATAAAGCAAATACAAGCCAATTACTGAATATGCGAAGAGCAAAGAAATGCCAATGGGAAGACCAAAGTTAAAACAGCTTTGTCATGCACAGACCACTGGCACGCACTGTCTTAACTGGAGTTGAAGACCATTGGGATGCACTGTCTTAATTGGAGTTGACACGTCAACAACATAAATCAACCAAATTTATCTTTGTTTAGGTAGGCCAGTATCGAGATCTTTAGCCAAGATACCTGAACAGACCTTGATGTCAAGTTAAATCAAAACCTAGAAATGCCTTGAAAACTTTTGTCCCAGACACTTCACCAGGCAGAATCTGCTGCATGTACCAGAAAAACAGCCCAACAGATAAACATGTAATATTTTATATAATTTTTTGGTTTTAAAACAAATCATAATTACCGTATGGAAAGAGAGTGAAAAGAGGTTTAAGGAACTACGGGAAAATGGACAGCCTAAAACAGCTTAGGCGTTAAACAAGAGTTAGGGCTATGTAAAACTAAGACCTTCCTTCCGCTAAAGCTACCTCATAAATGAAACAAATTGCTTACAATCAGAGTCCAAACGCTGCCAGGTAAGGAAGGCATTTCAGTGGGTGTCCCATTCTTATAGTTCCTGAAGTTCTTGCTGCAATAGTTCAACCTTGCGCTATCAACGCTCCCCAACTTGTTCTACAAAGACAGGGCTAGGCCTTGAACGTTCTCACACTACTAACCCCAAATCATAGCTTTAGCTTTCTTCAAAAGGTTTGCATTTTCTCTCATGTCAGCCTTCATGAGTGAAGTAAAACTTGCAAGAAGTAATTTTGAAGGAATTGTTCCAGGCAAGTTATGTTGTTAAAGCAAAGAAACTACCTGTGCCTAGACGAAGAAGGCGTCCTCCTCCTCCTTGAGCGTGATCTTGACCTTGAATGCCTTCGTTTTTCATCTTTTTTGTCTAGAGTTAAAAACAAAAAGCATAGTAGAAAAACAAATGCTATTTTAGTATTCAAATAGACTCTATAAAGGAAAATCACTTGTGTTTCACACTACAGACAAACAGAATAAAGAAAACCTAGGGAATATTTTGACATTAGAAATTAAGCCTTATCTTCTTCTTCAAAAGATGACACAAAGAATGAACAGATGACAAAGACACATACGTGACATACATAGAAATGACATAAAATACTACGCAAAAGTAAAGAAATGGAAAACTGTCTGAAGTTTAAGTCAATGAAAAAAAAAGCTGTGGGGCAATGAAAAGTCTCATTAATATCTCAGCATCTCTGCCATTTTATGAATGGCTAAGGAGTCTCTCAGATCATTGCTCTGAGTTTCCCACAAAAAGCCTCAAACAAAGTAATCAGTGTATATTTCTGGTAATAAAAAGAACAGAAGCTCTATTCTTTCCCCTAAATGATCAAAAAGCAGCCAAACTACACTTTCCATGCTCTGGGTACATCTCATATTCTTCTCATATTTTGGGTTCGTATGACATTTGCAAATGAACTGCCACATCTTACTCTACAGAAGAAATCTACAAAATTACAAAAATACTAAATACAAAAAAGATTACTAACTTTCACAGAGAAGGAATTAAAAGAAAGGAAATCACTATCGAGAATAAATGCCACTGGACGTCAAGTGGTTAAGTCACTTGCGGTTTCCAGTGTGAGGAAGCTCAGGCATTTTGCTATCCTCAAATCAAGTCTATTTGGGGTGGGTAGGGTGAGGAGGGGTGGAGGAACAACAAGGAAAAGAACACCCAGATGATTCACTCTCTATTTCATTCTGCAGGACACTCGCATACATTCGCGATGTAGGACAATTAACTGCTTGTTAACTATAAAATAATTATAGAAAAGCGTAAAGCCAATATTTTACAGATCACTAACTGTTATCACATACTACGTCAAAACACCATCTTGAATTGAATGATTGATTTAAAATTACCTGGCTCTATAGCAGCAGAAATTAATGACTGTGCTTCTCGTACTCTTTTCATAGCTTCTTCTATTTCTTTACTGGAGGTATCCGATTTCAGACTTGGTGAAACAAGACCTGCAGCCACATGGTTCAACCTGGTAAATAAGAAAAAATTTTAGAAATTCAGCATTGTTTAATCCAAAAATTACAAGCGTACATCATCAATTTGCAGTCTAACCAAAATGACTGGTCTAAGTGAGTCAGTATCTCTGTCTGCATTTTGTCACCATTTAGATAACAGAGTTAGGAGTTATAAGTCTATGATGTGGTATCTGTGTTGAAACAGTGGAACAAGACACTAACACATAAGGCTCTTAGAATTCCAGTAAACTGTAAATAGGAAGAGAGTCCAAATTGCCTTGCACAAATATATTTCTAATGACACTTTTCAGTACATTTTTGTAAGACGCAATTTTGATTCTCGTCACCTGAAAAATCAACCTCACAGGAAACTGTATTACACTGGAGAAAGTCAGTTTCCATTTTTATAAGCCCTACTGAGAAGCCTGCAAACAATGATGAAATTTCAAGTTCAGAAGTTATCTGTTCTACAACTTGGCTTTGAAGCACATCAGGTTGACCTAATACAGCCCTGACTGATACTCATCTAGCGCATTACCTTTGATAATCACTTGAGGTTTTTTCAGTCAGTTGTGCATTTCCTGTTTACAGAAATGTCAACTTAAAATTCATTTCTCTGGCTTGCCTGTAATAGCATCCTGGGACAGTATTAAAAACAAAGATCACATAAAACTTTATAACACTAGTCTACATCAGATGGCTTTGACATAATTTTAAAACAGCCATACTGGGTTAGAAGAAAATATTTAGTTCAGTATCCCAGCTCTAGCCGCAGCTAATATATCAGCGGGGCAAGCACACACGGATAAGCTTTCCCAGTATTCTCTCCAAAGGCTCCACCAATTTGCAGCACAAGGACTTCCTGAGGCACATGTGGTTTCTTTGGATTTAGTTTTCTTTCAGTTTTTTTTTAGTTTTTTTCAGATGGACTTTTCATGTATTAATTTGTATAAACGCTTTTTTCACTGACAGAAAAACTTATCCCTCTGTTGCAATGGTATCAATAGCTTAACTATACTTGGTGTATATTAACACTAATATACACCAAGAGCTACAATTCTTCCATACTTGCTGCCTCCACGCCATACCTTTTTGAACAAAATTATCCTTTCTGTGAGTACTGAAATAAAAATTAGCAAATATTGTTCTATCTGTTACTTGTTCCTTTCTCCTTTAAGTAACAAGATACTCTGTCTTTTGTTGTCTTTTAATAGCTGTAGATTCTTTAATTATCGCCTTTAACAGCAGTTGCTGGTCTTAACTCATTCTCTACCACAGCCTTGTGATTCTGTCCTTGCAAGATGCAAGGTGCTAGCTGCATCGTTACAGTACGGACACAGAAGTGACAAACGCGAAATACGAAAAACTGAATTCCTGTCTCTGGCCAAATGAAACCCCAGAGAAGAACTGGTGTAATTCCATAGATGTAAAGCGGAACAGCCTTACTTTCCTGACCCACTTCTCCTACCGCAGGAGAGTCTGCGCAAGATCCAAGACACTAGTTTTCTCCAATCTTAACTAGACCAGGTAGGACAAAAAATGGATACTGAATCACAACAGATATCATTCCCAAGATCAAGTGTATTGCAATACAAGTATTTGTAAACACTGAAGCTTACTTTGGATCCACTGTGCTCATAAGTTTTAGTAGCTGATCTGCTGCAAGAGACTGTGAGGGGAAGGAAAAAAAAAAAAAAAAATTAAAACCATGCTGAAGGATGTTCCAGAGCATCCTTAAGACGACTACTATCTTCCTTGAACGTACCCTCAGCTCTGGCTAAGAGCAAAAAGAAAGTGCTTGCAAATAAAAAAAATCCAACAAGTTATAGGAGAAATGGTCCATCGTTCTCTTTTAAAATTTTGGAGATGCAGGCTAGGTCTTACCACCGTGTTTCGGTGTGTAAGAGCATTTTTTCCCCAAGAAAGCCAAACAGTGACCCTTTCCCAGGCAAAGATCAAAGCACTTTAAAAGAAACCCCACCAAGCTTCTGGTATTTACAAGTTATTTCTCTAGCTTTAAGAGAATATAGAGCATATTAGAGAACTAAGTTGTTTGCCCATAGGAAGCGTTCAACGTCAATTTATGAACAATAACTAAATTCTTCTTTTCTTCAAAAACATTTTACAGCTCTCAGGAAAATCCCAACATTATTTCAATTAGCCACTTGTCAGACCAATATATTAACTAGCCAAACGCCCACTCTCCAGTAATTTTCGTTCCAACAGAGGCAGCCATTTGTTGATCTACCCAAATACATCGGTACTATCGCAGTCAATTGGCTTAATGGATAAAGAAAATATCATATCATCATATCAGATTTATATCTTTCTAATATGTACTTACTGCTTAATTTTTTCATTTGTTATTATCATAATTATTTACTTTTGTTACAATACCCAACACGCATAGAGTATTGAATAGCAAATGATGGATTTCCTAACATCGCATTAAATTATAATTACTTCTGGTATCTATAAAACATGCCGCTTGTACAATATTTGATTGTTATATCTTAAACATTAACACAATATTCTACTCACTATTTCTTATTTCTAAAGTCTTTCTTTTCAGTTTTAAATAGTTTACAGTCTAACAAAGCTTTCTCAGTATTTTCTAAATCTACTAAATGAAAAAGCCAACCTTAACTTCTTCCTGTAAATACAAGATACATTCATACCTTGGTAATGACACATTTCAAATATGTCACTGTTAGTCCCAAATTGTCTTCTCTATCGTTTTGGCATTTGATTTGGTTCTAGTACAGACACTACTCATTCCAAAGAAGCGCTCAGAGAAAAAAATTAACCACTGAATTTTTAGACAGTGGTTGTTGAATTGATATAAATGAAAATGACTATTAAATTAGAGATGATTAAAAAAAAAGGGCTTGTTTGAACCCACTGTGCCAAGACACAAATACTGTATTGCATAACAACTGGAAGAAGTTTAAAGAACCAACAGCCTACCAAACTATGTTGAGCCAAGCCTTTCCTAAAGTGATGTTTTATAACACTTGTTCAAGCCTAACAACAATAAGTTCCACGTCTTTAGTCTGTGATTAAATATACCGGTGAAAACAAAAAGCATCATGAATCCTAGTCATTCTACATGTGTGCTAAGGACAATAAAGTAAAAATGTTAAATGTATTATATACCTGAGAGTTTAAGTTTGCTCCAGGAAGCCCAAGAGCAGCTAGGGCAGGATCAAGAGCAGGAGCTCCTAAAGCAGCTAAAGGAACAGCACCAATCTGTAACATACAAAGATAACAGTTAGACAAAGCCATACTTAATTAGTAAAATTATTGACAAAATAATTCATAAAAAGCTATAAGAACAAGATTCCCAGGCATTACATGTGGGGAAATTTGAACTGGGTTTTACTGGAAACTTATTATAATAAGGTCAGTAAATGTATTTTAACTTTCCTTATTCATGTATTTCAAGGCTTGGTATATGAAAGATTTTTTTCTATAAATATTCTAATATAACACTCTTTTCCCTCACTCAGCATCCCAAAAGGCAGGAAAAACAGAGAGAAGGGAGGAAAAAAGGAATGTTTTCTAATACATTCCAGAAATTGTTTAAAACGGAATTCTGCTCCAGAGTTGCAATGAAAAGTCATTATAAGGCTCTGAGCCAATTACCTCATATCTAAGTCAATTTAGGATTTGAAATTAATACATTTCCTGTTAAAAGACAGTAAATCATTACATTTCTGTATGTCTCTCAAATTTGATTAAAACTGGCCAACGGGTTGAAAAAGCTACTAGGAGAATAAATAAGCAGGATGATAGCGTAAGTCTGAATTCCTTAAGAAATGAATCTAGCAGCCTCATAAGAGAACTTCATTTTCTGGCCATTCAAGTGAGATGACTAATACACTGGAACAAATCTACTAACAAAACATATGATTTTATGAGCACATACACGCATCTAACGGTTTAGTGTTACGAAAGGTCTTGCTCCGACTTCCTTAATTCTCACCACCTCCCTTCTGGCTGCAATGATGTTTGTGGGACTCCCCTGTCAACAAATTCAACTCACTAAGCTATCAGAAAATGCATTTTTGTGCTGTTCGCACCCAGTTAACATATTGGTTCACAAAAGGATCTGATGAGCTCCAGAGCCAGCATAAAATAAGAGGCAGGAGCATGTGGCCTAGAACAAGGGAGCAGGACCTTCCACTTTCTGGCAATGAGGAGTTCTTCAGTTAACTCACCTTTCTCTTGAAACCGTACAGGCCGTCTCCCTGCAGTCTCCAAAAAAGTCACATTCCCACATACTGATTTCATAAACAGAAACCAGAATTCTAAAATGTTTTTACCGAGTTAGATGCCCAACTTACTTTAATAATCAAAGAGAGCTGCAAAATAAGCTTATGAGATGCCTTTGAGAAATCACCATCCACAATTTCCTGTACAATCACATAAAGTGGATGTGTTGAATAAATTCTAAAATTAAGTGGGCTGGGATTCAGATTGAACCAACTTAATTTTAGTTCTGTCAACAACCATTTCCGAGAATGTATATATACACTTGGTTTTTTGGGAAAAATAAATCATGCAAACATAATAGAAGCTGCACAAAGTGCTAAGCACAAGCTGAAGAAGTAGATCTGAGAGCAGCAGAAATAATGAAGCCTAATTCTTACTAATTTGCCTCTTTCACTTTGATTCTCTGTTCTCTAATATGATGTATCCTGACTGAAACTTCTTCCATACTGAGTTATTCTAACTGTCCATCTTCCACATGGATTCTTGTGTATTTAGACATAGAGTGAATACATGCTGCATTTTTTCCCACTCAGTTGGAATACTAATGGTGCGTATCTCTCCACAGCATGCCTTTTTCTTGAACGTCAGGAATTTAAGATCTTTGAGATCTCTACTATTCAATCAAATCTGGCTGAAAGTTTCCAATAGAAAAAAAAAAAAAGAGGGATATGAGAGATAAAACACTGAGGCCACAAGATAGCAGAAGTGCCGTAATAGGGAAAGTATTATAGAAGTATTCTATCTAGCAATTTATCACCATTATGCCAAAAATCATACCAGACATCTGTAACAACACAATCCATCAAGGTATAGAAACTAAAACATTCCATTAGTCAGCATTAGTACATCAATCTGTTTATCCTGAAAGCAGCAACAAAAAGCATAGAATGTAACAGAACACATCTAATAGTTTCCCTTCACTCTGGTCTAACCGGAATGCCTACCTGAGAGAGTGGGTTCGGAGTAGGCAGGAGTCCACCTCCAGGCAGCAGACCTGCCACAGCATTAGCTGGTGCCAAGAGAGACAAAGCCTTAGTCTCATCAGGAATAACTCCTGCAGAGAAACAGCCTTGCATTAGAATGCATTCTGTCCCAAAGGCAGAAAATACACAAATACACCCAGAAAATGTCTCCCTGATACACCACCTGAGTTTGTTGAAAGTACTTATGTTGGCTAAAATACAAAGCTTGATGTCTATTAATATTTATCATTAAATTTTTTGTCAGAATGAAACTTCAATGTGTGAAAATTTGACTGTTCCTTTTTCTCTACAAATGGTTAAGTTTCTAGAGCAAAAAAATAGCACAATACACACTACTTTTTTGTTAACACTGCCAAGATTTCATCACCTGTACTCGATTTTTAAGTCATGAACCAAACGTAAGCAAGCACAGTCGGTTCTCCAGGGGTGTGCTCTCAACTTTCAAAAGCTGTTTTATGAACAACGACTCGTGTCGGCTGCTTCACTATAAAGCACACAGAAAAATCAAGATACACAAGACAAAAAAAGTTTGATTTAGGGGTTAATAATATGGTACAGTTCACTATGTTTTCTTTTACACCTACCATACAAACTTTGTAAAAATTAAGAGAAGGTATGGAAATATTTTTTGTTGAATCAAGCGTAGGGCTTTTGCTGACTTGTCAAATGAAAATGAAAGTCTCTGCAGATCTTCAAATACACGCTGTGTTTGTGTGTCTGTGGGTGGATGGGTGCATACAGACAGTATACTGTGGCACATTCCTTACCTGTGCAGTAAAATGCATACGTTCCAATATGTGCCATGCTTATTGTACCAAGAATGCTGCTATTTACTGCCATTTCAGAAGAAACTTCTGGCCCAAAATCTTGCAGCCAACTAAGACGAGTGTCTTATTTTACTGCCTGTTCTGCACGTACAACAATTTTAAGGGTCCTACTATGAAACAAGTACTTAGGTAGGTATTTTTAATTCTATCCAACAGCAAAAGCCCTATACAGATGGATTAATTTGTTAATGTGCCCAAGCCCCCAAAATGAGAGTTCAATAAAACAATTTTACTATATATTTGCAAATACCAGTAGTGTTTCTGTAATACATATTAAGAAACTGCATCTCATCATAAAACATACAATATGTACAGGGCACTTAAGAGAAACTGGATAAGCTGCAGAAGAAAACTGTTGGGTGGTATTTTCAGCAGGGCCTGGTATATAGTTCAGGCTGAACCAGGGAAAAGAACTGTAAAACACAACAACAAAAAAGAAAAACCACTGTTAAATAAAGGTAATGGTTCCTTCCACCTATACTGAGAAGTGCCGATAATATAAACAAATGTATAATACACAGCACTGTTATCTTGCTTGTGTCATTGAGCTGTCATCAATTTAGATACCAAAAGTTATGGAGGGAGAGGGGGGGAAAAAGGTCATTTAGATAAAGGGCATTAATGCATCAATATATTAACATACCTACAGAGATTATGGGGTAATTTTGCATGCAAAATTATGTCTCAGAGGATATTTATAAATTATATCTAAACATTTCAAATTAGTGCAACTACAACATTTCTGGCATCTAAATACAAATCCTCAGACTTATCTTGAGACACCTCACAGAAGATCTGCATCCATTAAAAAAAAAATCATGCATCTGATCCTCTATTTTTTAAAAAAAGTATTTAGAAATAAATAAACTACAACTTTAAAAAAAGCAATGAGGCCCCTCACCAGTTAATTTTCATGCGTCAAGAGTTTTTTTTACTGCTGCTTTGTTAGAACCATGAAATACTGCATGAATGTGTAGAAATGAAAGAAAAAGAAACAGACAAAAAGAAACAAACATTAACCAAAGAACCTAGATAACCCCCCACAGCCATCTTTAAGATCAGAGTTCCTTCCAAATCTAGGAATATCACAGTGAAAAATTACAATTAATACTAAACCTTACCGTAGACTTTGTGTATAGTTCTATAACACAAAGCAACAGCCAACATCAAAATGTCTGTGTATGCTAAAACTGGAGTACGCTTGTGATATAGGGGATAATTACTGCACTAAACAGATAATAAACATTTACTTTAGCGACAGGCAACATTAATACAGAATTATCACAATAGAAAATAAAAGATAAACGGGCCCAGTTCAGCACAGTAGTTAAGCATACGCCTGGCTTTAAGCACACGAGCAATTTCATTACGGTTTTAAGAATCTTGCTGTATTGTGCTTAAATAACTTGTTGAATTGGGACCCTGGCAATATGTTTTTGGAGGAAAAATTATACTCCAGTTCAGGGACAAATGCAGAGAATATTATTACAAAATCAGGGGGCATAACTTTATTGGCAAAACATATCTGTTGCGATATGCCATATCATTATGCCAAAAATATCACCATTCTTAATCACCAGAACACCACAAGAAACAGCCCATGAGGAACTCCTTCATTTAAACAGGCCCATTAGAATAAACTACTGTATTACACTTTATCTTTCCACGTTCTGAACCAAAACTACTGGGCAGGTTTCTCTGTGTGCCAGATTTATCCACCATCAAGCATAACGGACAAAGTCAGACTGGCCAAGAGAAAATTGTTTTATTCTCAAAGTTAAACACCAATGTTCTTAAGTATGGGCCATGGAGAGTATTTCAGTACTAACTAAGATGGACTGTTACTATACCATGCTTTAATGCAAAGATTAGGATAAGGTGCTTTTTAGCTATGCTATTATACCTAAACTAGTGAAAGCAGAAGCAATAACAATAATTTCAGAATGCGCTCTGTACTCTCAAAAAAGTATCACGTCTCAATCACTGGTCATGCTGCACATTCTTGAATTCCTTAAATAAACTACATTTTCATATCTTTTAGATTTAAGGAATACACATCTAAGACAGCTCCCAAGGCCTCAAAAGAGAGCCTATAGCATTACAATGTCTTGATAAAAGGTCTGAACCAAGACCGTCTATCAAATTTATTATTGGAGTATGACTAAATCTGCAGAGGTTTTATTTAATTCACATGATTTAAGAAAATCCATGATTTCAGAAGTAAACCAAGAAATAGTACAGTGGAAATAAATTACTTATAAAGCAAGTCTAGAAGAGTTTAATAAGACTTCTGTAAGAAGTGTTGTCTTCTCAGCAGATTGTTTTTAAGGTAAGTTCCAAAAACCCTGCTCATTGCCTTTCAAATTACTGTAACACCCTAAAATGTAAAAATAAAAAGAAGAAGAGAAAATGTAGTTAACAAGTGGTTACACCAGGAAAACACTTGGGGACTTGAGTGCTTGCTGGCCTTTAGTTAATGTCTAGAATCCCCTGTAGCTGCAGAGGACCCACTGTTTTTCAGTCATCTGGAAGGGCTTTGCATTTGCCTTCTCCACTACAAAAATCACACACACAAATAACAGAGAGAAGAGTTTATTATTTAGTGAAATTCTATAAAATATAGCAAGGCTGAACAAGAAAACTTGGAATAAAAACTAATACCAGTGCCCATTTGGCACCTCTTGGAAGATCTCACTTTGAAATTAAACCACAATTATTCAAACCCTTGGTATACTGGACTTCACTATGAGAGCGAGTGCTTTTTCAGAGAAGTTCTCAACTAAATGAAGTGGCAGCATATCTCAAAGCAATGTTACTCTGCTCTCCCATGCACTCTCACAGAGAGAGAAACAACTCTCATAAAGAGATTTAGGCATATGTGAAAACGGCAAACACTTCATCCTTAAGGTAAAATTTCCTTGAAATATTGACCTGTTTGCGTAAGTCTGTTTAGGAAAACGTCTCATTGAGGTTAATAAAGAGCATAATTTGCAAATAATTCTAACTAGAGTATTTATATTCTAAACTTAAGACACACGTAAGAACAGTAAGAGGTGAACTTTCCACTTTCATTCAGTGTCACTAATATTTAATCCACAGGCCAATGGCAATATACCAAGGGTTTCAAAATGTTAATATCTCGTATGTTTTACATTCTACTGAGCCTCATTCTAGTGAACTATACTGGAATAAAATGCCATCATCCGGTGGCTTCATAGGCCATTAAACAATTCACAAACCTTCTGCATATGGTACGACTATCAACGCTCTGTCAACGAACACAGTGTTTGTCAGATGCTGGGCCACAACTGCCGAGTCAGGATCATGGAACTTTACAAAACAGACACGTGACGAAACAGGCAAAGGAGAATCACTAGAAAAGAAAGAAAAAATTAATTAGATGGAAGCAAGTTTAACAGTTTCAAACTTATTTTCAAACTCTTACCATCTCTCCTTTTTCACTGAACTAGGAAGTCATGTATTTGACTACGGTGTGCTTCTTTATGTAAGAATATGATTTCAGCTTTTCTGTCAAACATCAGTTTTCATGACCATGGATATGAAATTGCACTGAATGAAGCCGCTTTCCCGTAAAGTGACAGGACTAGTTTTATTGCCTCATTTATAACTGGAAATGAACTCTAAACTCTATTACGAATAATATATCTATGACCAGTCACCAAAGTGCAAATTAGTTTGCATGTCCTTGCTGTGAGAAGGGAAGGAGGCAAAGAAAATTTTGCTCAAGAAATACAAAGAATAACCAACTACATATACCATGTAAGTTCACAAAAATGGTAATTCTACACCCTCTGCTTTAGGCTCTAAATCGTTTTTTAAGATAAATTATGAAATGAAGAGGGTAACGATTAAAAGACCACCACGATTTTATTGTTTATAGAATTTCATGAGAAATTCATACAATTTCAGGAACCCTTCTAGGCCAAACTTCATCGTGCTTCTTTTCTTGGCCAAACGCTCATACAAATATAAATGGGTATGTTCATTTTGAAAGGATGTAAATTGCTAAACATATATTTATCATGCAGTAGTAACAGAACTAATCACAAAGAAATTCAAGAAGCTCATGTAGGCAATGCTACAGTTTAAATCTCACTAGTGAAAGGTTTCTAAACAAACAATGAGTAAATCTCAACCTCTATGGATAGGTCCATATCTACCCCACAGCTCAAAATGAGCATCTGTCAGCAGGGCTATGTAACAATTACTGGACAAAAAAAATCCAAAAAGAGAACGTGGATGTTTTGAGCAATTCTATAGAACATAAATGTCTACTTCCTATTACAACAGGAAAGAATTGTAGGCTGTACAAATCTTAAAAAAAAAAAAAAGAAAAAAAAAGCAGTGGCAGAAACAAATTGGTAAAGGTCCAGAACAGGTTTCAAAATTTCATATATCCTGAAAATGGTGCAGGTTTTGCTTTAATCAGAGGTATAAACTACAAGATAGCATGAGAAACTTATGCAGATGCATCTGTGCAGCAGATGATTTAGGGGCCCAGAGCAAGCACTGAAAGTAGTAACAAGTCCCTAAAAACATAATGCCTAAACAAGGCCTAGGTACTTGTGCTGTTCAGTTCTGCCCTCAAATAACGAGGTATAAAACAGCCAAAAAAGCCAGCTCCGAAAAACATTCACTAATTCTAGGTGACAACGGCCTACCTTTACCAATTGGATATGCAAGAACAGTTTACAAGACTAGTTCTTCAAAATGCCTCCCACTGCCAAACTGATTTTATCCAGGTTGAAGAAAACTGACTAAGTCTTTAAGTACTGAAAGAGCAGAGTTGTCGGAATTCAGGAGAAAGGAGTCTTTCACATCAGCTAGAAAGATGTCTAGCATCTATTTACGTTAGTGCACATGCTCAAAACCACCTAATCTTAACCACCACCAAGTATAGGCTCAGTCCAACATGCAAGTTACATAAAGTCAAGGACTGTCTTAAATGCATATCAGGCTACATTTTAACACACTTTACATTTAATCTGATGTTAGAAACTAGATTTGGAGCCAGCACACTGCAGCTTTTATAACTGTTAAAACCCGAAATACCCACTCCATTCAACATCTTGCAGATCTAATAAAAAGGAAAGGGATATCGTGGAGAGTCTTACTGAGATACAAATGAGATAATTGCTTCGATTTTCTTTATCTATTAAATACGTAGTAGCTTTTCAAAACAGTGCATTTTCTTAACTTTTTGGGTTAAGAAACCAGAAGCCCTGGCAGATAACGTTCAACAAAAGTCACAGTAAATAAAAAAGTAAGGGCGGAAATCAAGGAATTACAGCATTTGTGAATGGTATACTAACCTAAGTTACAAAAAAAAAAAAAAAGGCAATTTATTGATAAGCACAGTACAGTCTTCTCAAACTTAAACTTAAAATGGCTGTGATAACATGGGAACATGAAACAGAGTACATGCCATTCACACATATGCATCACAAAACATTTTAAGTACCACCATGTACAGAACAGTACAACTGGCTAAATCTACAAAGAGAATTAAAATACAATACATAAGGCTATTCCTCATGCTGACATTTAATATAAACTGGTATATTTTATTTTTAACACTGTATTTCCAATCCCTCATAAATCCAAGCTGTGACCGAGCAGAGTTCTTCAAGAACAGAACGTTCACACAGCTACCAACAAAAGCACATTTTAGTTCATTATAGAGAATGAAAAAAAATCAGTAATTCTCTCTCAGGCACCACACCAAAGAAAGCTGAGAGAAATGATGATTTACTATGGTTGGTATCTGAACAATGAACCAACTATGAAATGTAGCAGGTAAATAGGGCAATCCAATCTTCATGTATCTCATAACTGCTAAAAACTCCCTTCACCAAAGTTCCCTCATATTGCAGCCCATATCTTAAAACATTAAATATGTATTTTGAAAAGATATTTCTACCACTTAAACAAACACTATTTTTGATTTTAAAAAAAAATCAGACTAGAGTTCACAGGTTGGCCATGCAACAGATGTTCTTCAACACTAGCTTGCTCAGTGGTGTGGGGAGAAACAGGGACCCCCCACCACCACACTCTTCACTCTGAAACAGAAGTTGCCACCCTTTTCTCAACAGACCGGCTACCAGCAGCAACTGCAAACAAACTTGGTATTCTGATAGAATCCCTGTATAATGCTCGTCCGCAATCATTACAGAGAAGGTAGATGATCTTGCCAATTACTAAGTCATCTAAAATATGAAAATGTATTTTTATTGAGGTAAGTTCCTAATTTTACCAAACTTTAACTCTGTAGTTTGAATTTTCCATCAGGCGTGCTTTTTTCTAGGTGAAGTTTTGTATCCATGAACACTTGAATGGATGATACATTTCTAAGAACATATCAGAGAACACACTGGTTTCCCTATTAAATTCCAGTAACAGTCCCTTCATTTCCAAGTTTTGCAGCAGAAGCTCCAGTTTTGATGCAAATGCTAACTTGACAGTGATACAACTTCGGCTATGCTCAGAAAAATCTTCCCAAACACAGTCAAGTTCTAAAACCATCTTAAAACTTAAGTTTTCATATGTTAAACAGAATATGCCGAAATCTAAATGTGATCAGCTTCTATAACATTTTTATTACAAGCACTTCCCAGATGTCCATGCCCTCTACTTTTCCGTTTTGCCCACCATGGAGGATGAAGCTACATGAACTATAATAGAGGCAAGAACCAGGCAATGGAGTTGGGGGAAAGTGGACTCAGAATTGAATCTAGGGCTGAAGGGTGGGGAGGGAAGATGGGGGGGGGGGAAAAAAAAACACAGAAAGAGATATAATTGGCTGTGGATTAAAGATATGTAATGTGAAGCTGAGGTATACATAAAACCTGCAATGGCTGATTAAATAAACTGGGATAGGGAGACGGACAAGAGGAGAGAAACAGAAACACAGAGAAGCTCATGAAGTCCAGACTTGGAAGCCCATGAGGATACTGAACTTTAACAGGGGATACCAGAATCAGGGTGACAAACAGAGAGAAAGATCAAATAAGGAGGCAGAGCAATGCAAAGCAAAAAAGAATCTCAGTGCAATCAAGGACATAAAGAGATTCAGATTAGGGAGAGAATTTACATATTACACTTTATATCACGTATCCCCTAAAACGGATGAACAGCATGGGAAGGGAAGAGTCAGGAGTAGAAGTCTGAAGGAGAGGGAATGGAAAAGCCTTAAGAAGAAACAGATGAAAGAAACTGTCCCTATTAGAAAACGTACCCCTCTTTGGTGTGAAATGAAACTGGAGACCCAGAAACATCCCTGCAATTTGTAAGCACCTGTGAAACCTATGGACGCAGCAAACTACTGCCCTCTGGCGCCACATCCCAGCAGGGACCTGCCGACATCAGACCCCTGCGCACCTCTGCGGAGACCTGCAGCGGGTCTAAAGGAGCCAGAGCCCTTGGGAATCTCTGCAGAAACACCAACACAGAGGAAATGGCACTAAACCTCCTTAAAATAGTAAGTAAAGTTACTACCCTCAGAAAGTGCCAGTCCTAATTTCAACTGCATCACCTTTATTATATTTAAACTGCACATACAGTTTTAAATAATTATACGCTATTTTCCCACCAGACCAGCATTTTACAATGACGACAAATTATACTGTTCATTTCAGCACCTATCCAATATTTCCTCCACGTTCTGTGCATGACCTACTTAGTTACACTGTATTTCCTGTTTTGCCTTAATTCATTCAGTGGCTTTTGTATAGCTCTAACTCTACTACAGATTTTCATTTTTTTGTAAATACTAATTAATCTTCACAATATCCCTACAGGACGCATTACCCTCCTCTTTCATTTAGGGATTTGAGCCAAAAAAGAAACGTATGCCAAATGTTTTCACTATTTTTAAGCTGTCCAACTTGAGTTATCTGATACCTGTGTTACTCAAGTTGTTTGTTTCATGTTGCATCACCCTCATTCGACACACAGCCTTCACTGAAGGCAGTTGTAAAGGCAGTTACTATTTCTCTATACTGAGGAACCGACCCAGCTGAAACCACATGAATATCAGTGCCAGACCAAAGGAGGCAGAAGCAAGCAGTCAAATACAGGACCCTGCCCTTTTGGCAGAGGCGTAAACCTATGCCACAACACAAAGGAAGAACCTTGCCTTAAAGACTATTATCTACTAGTATCAAACATTATAGATACAAAGATGCAACCCAGTTCTCCATGAAAACCATCTCCTGTCTTTTTACAACCCAATTCTACAGAAAAGAAAAAAAAAAAATCAATCACAAGCTTTTCTCCAACGCATACCCCAAGGTAGGCCCATCAGCTGTATGGTGCAAAGTCCTATGGGGCCAGTACTTCATGATACATTTCTGCAGAGGAGCTAAATTAAGCTTGCACAGATAATCTCAAGTACGGTAAAAAGAGAGTTGCAAGGTTGGGTTTTTTTTTCCAGCACTTCATTCAGAAATCACAAAAGTGATCTTTTAACACATTAGTTAATATATATCTAAAACAGTACAAAGTTTCAGAAACAGAATTTACCTGTAATAATCTACCTAAAAATTGGAGAAAATGAAATATGGAGCAGCACATCACATAAAATGCATTTGTTTAAAGGTGTTTCAGTTTGTTGGCTGCTAAGCATTAACGATTTTGCCATTTATGTACAGTAATCCCAGACGTTAACACCACAAACATGCATGTTAGGTACTATCCCTCCAGTTTCAGTTCCATATGCATTCCATTTTATTTTACATTTTAATTCCCAACATGAAATTGCCAACAGCCTTTCCCAAACAAGAAACAGCAAGAACACCAGAAAAACTGTTTGAGTTTGCATTCATAACCAACTGACAGGATGGCAAAATTTTCCTTTTTTTGTGCCAATAGGTATTGGAAAAATGAAAGATGAAAAAAAATGCTTTGTGATAGCTCTTCTTTTTCTAAGATAACAAAATCTGAATAATCTTACACGTTATACGTAACTAGAAAAACCAACAAAATCAGATTCAGATCAAGTTCATTCATCAGAGTATTGTAAAAAAGCTTTTTCCCCACTGTATATGCAAAAACTTAACATATGATCACGAAGTCCTATAAAGCAAATCAAAGTAACACGGCCAAAATCAGTGTGAACCCCTAACTGACTCAAAACAAACGTGCATTATTTGTGTATCAATGATTAAGTGGCCACGTTGCTGAGAGAACACATATTCGTAGAGAACACATATTTTCACTAAAAAGACCTCGTTTGAAGGCCAGCTTTCTAAAATCTGCCCACAGGTCTGGCAGGCAGGCAGACAGGCCTACACCAAACAGCTCCTACGGAATTAGGTGCACTTGACAGCGGGACTCCCTGCAGATGCCCTATATCACTGCCTTTTCCCACATCGCTGCTTAACGCAACTACGTGAACAACTATCGCTAATTGCAACCGGCGCCCGCGAGGCCACGGCCGCGGCTCCGTCCGAGGCGGCCAGCGGCAACCCCGCTGCCTCCCGGCGGGGCGGGACCCCCGGCCGCGCGGGGGCGGCCTGCGGCCTAGCAGGCCTCGGCGCGGCGGGAGGCGGGCCGCGGCCGCGGCCGGGCGGGGGAGGGGGCGGGGAGGAGGCGGAAGGGCCGGCGGCGGGCGCCGGCGAGGCGGCCGGCACTCACTCGGGGGGGAAGAGGCGCAGCTCCTCGATCTTTCCCAGGAAGCCGAAGAGCGTCCGCATCTGCTCGGAGCTGGCGCTGGGGGAGACGTTGGTGACCTGGATCACGTCGGTGCCGCTGCTGGAAGCCATCGCGCCGCGCCGCCGCCCGCTCCGGTGCTACAAACACATAGGGGGGAGGGGGGAGAGCGCGTTAGGGACGGGCCAGGCTCCGGCCGCGCCGCTCGGCCGCCCCCGGCCGCGCACCGACCGCCGCCGCGCACCGACCGCCACTCGCCTCACCAGCCTGCCTGGGCCGCAGTATCCCACAATCCCCCGCCGCCGCCCCCCGCGCAGGCGCAGTGCGCAGCCTGGCGGGCCCGCGCATGCGCGCGCCCCCTGCCCCGCCCGGGCGCGCGCGGCCACGGCGCACGCGCAGCCTGGCCCCGCTGGCGGGCAGAGGGGAGCGCTCCGCCTCGGCGCACGCGTAGTGCCCGCGCCGCCTGCGCGGAAGGCGCTGCGCATGCGCAGAGCGGGGGGGGGCGGTGCCGGAGGACTCGGCGGTTGGCTGGAGCGGGGGGGGGGGCGCGCGCGCGTGCGGCGGCCGTTATCTGTGAGGGGGGAAAGAGGGAGGCGGCCGCCATTCCCTGCCTCGCCGCCTCCGGCTGCGAAAGGCGGAGTAACTCGCGGCTCCCTCTCTTCCCTCGGTGGGCTGGCTCGCTTCAGGCCTCAAGAGGGCTCTTAAGGAACCAGCGCAGAAGACATCGAGCCTAAAATATCCTTTGTGCTGGTAGCACGAGAGTTCATCCAGATAACGGTTTGGGTTCTGGAGTGTTTCGAGTCAGTCTTTAAAAGGGTGGCTCTCAACGGCCTCAGCGTTGGCCTGGCTGGTATGCTGCGGCGAATGCCTTGCTCGAGGTGTTCCAAGTGGGCTTGGATGCCGCTCAGTCGCTACAGCGTTAAACTTAAAATGGCTGCATTTTTGATGCTCGAGTTGGGTCAACCGGTGCTTGAATTAATTCTCCTGATGTAGAGACAAGGGGAAGAGTTATTTTGTGTTCTGTGTGGAATGTATTTGGAGCATTGCAGAGTAACGTTTTCTGCAATATCCCTCTTGGCATCAGGCTGTAAGCAAACCAATCGTTTCTTAACCATCTAATAAGAGTGATGGATATGAATCATTCCAGTGAGTCCCCCTCCTCCCCCCCAACCTTTCCCAACCATGGTCGTGATTTCCAAGTGACACAAATCTGCTTGAGCTTGCTTAGCTCCTGGTCTTCCAAACAGATACATTTTTTTGAAGTTCTTGAAACAGCATTTTTGGAGTGCCATCTGGTGACTTCCAAAAAGAGAAAAGAGGGATTTGAAGGAACGTGGTAAAAACTAAACAATGCACAGGCCGAATCCTTAGACAAGAGCTAGTGCCTGAAATATGAATTTCTGGGTCAGAGGCTTATTCGTCCAATTTGGTATTTAGTCCTAATGTAATTACTTTTAAGTTCAACAGAACTGTTAGTAGAAGTTTTCAAAAAACTGTTTCAAACAAAAAGCTGGAACCTGAAAGTGGAAACGGCTACAACTACAGACTTGAACGAATGAGGGGGAAATGCATACCTTTTCTTTATAACCTACTTGTTTTTTAGTTCTTTGAAGGAACTACTGCTAGGATTAGGCAGACGCTGATCTGACGCGCGGAGTAAGTGGTAGAAGCAATTACTGGGCTTCGCCAGCTAGAAATTTTCAGTCTAGTACTCTGATTCAGTTTGTAGGACTACAGGGAAGGGGAAAAACAAATAGCCTAAATAAAAATACCTTTTTATTTGGCATACTTTGTGTGCCCGTTTAAAATATTTTTTCCACGTTATTTGGTCTGCATTCCAACTGTGACGACCTTAAATATGTTCAGTGAAAATAATTCTGTCAGTCCTTTATGACAAAGGTGAAGGCTTTAGCAAAAAAGGAGGGGGAAGAGGGAGGGAAATGAGATCTGAGTAATATAGTATGCGCAGTTGCAGCTCATCTATTGCTGAGCCTGCTTTTGTAGTAATTAGTAATTTATGTCTTCGGTTCTGTTGTGAAATACAATTTCTAGTCTTGCTTCATTCACAAGATGTCACAAGTCAAGACTTGTACGTATTCACTCAGCAAATATCCAAAACGCTTCAGGGAAAACAAGGAAGTAGAACTTCTCTTTTGTCTTTCCATTTGCTGGGAGAAGCTATAGCTTATTAAATCGCAAGCTGATCCGAACTGTAAAAAAAAAAAAAAAAAAAACCCACGAAGTTCAGCTTATGAGCTGAAACCTTCACAGAAATGGTGGTTTCTATCTTGCGCAAAGGTACCAATCTTGCCGTTAAGTTTGGGGAGGCCTGGGAAGAGCCTTGCCGCCGAAGGGAAGCGCTCAGCGTGCCCGCGCCGTCCGGACCGCCGCCCTCCAGGCCGGCGGCGTTAGGCTCAGTCCTTGGGGAGGGAGGAGGCGCGTTACCGCCTTGGCCAGCGGCGCCCGCCGCCGCTTCGCGCCGTCGGGGCGGCGGGCACCATTTCGTCGCCCCTTCGGAGCCGCCACCCGGCAGCGCCGGGCGGGAAATGGCGGCGGCGCGGAGCCGGGCGGCCCGGCCGGGCTGGGCTCGGCCCCGGCGGGCGCGGGGCGGTGCCGGGCTCCGCCTGCTCCGCCGGCGGGGCGGGGCGGCGGCGGACGGCGCGGAGGGATGGCGGCGGCGCGGAGGGCGCGGGCGGGCGACCCCCGCGCTGGCTTCAGGCGGCCGGCGGCGGAGCCGGGCCCCGCCGTGCCGCAGGGGCTGATCCGGGCGGCCCGGAAGAGCGGGCAGTTAAACCTGTCGGGCCGGAGCCTCAGCGAGGGTGAGAGCTGGGAGCCGCTGCCCCTCTGCGCCGGAGGAGGAGGCGGAGGCGGGTCTGCGTCCCCGCGTCCCCGGGGGAGGCCCAGGTGCTCTCCCTCCCCGTGGTGCCCAGGCCGTGTCCTGGGGCGAGGGCGGCGGAAGGCGTGCGGGGAGGCCGCAGTAGCGCGGCCCAGGGCCCTGCTTCCCCTTCGGCCTCCGAAAGCGGTCTGGGCGCTGCACCTAGCCCGGGCTGACCCGCCTGGCGCTTCCCCGAGCTGGCCGAGGCCTGCCCGAAAAGTCAAGAGGCTCTTCCGTTAAGGGAATTCCTGCCATGCTTGCAGGACCGTGGCTGATTCAGCAGGCTAGGCGTCCTTGACGTTCTTTGGTTCTGCCCTTGGGAACGTGATCCGGTCAGGACAAAAATATATATATGTAGAATATATATATGCACGGAACAATCACAATGAATTTTTCTGCCCTCTGCTTGCACCTCTGCTTCTGTTTTGCTGTTGCTGACAAATTTCCCTCAGCTTGTAGTTGACAGCTCTGGGAAAACAGAAAAAATAGTTGCCTATATATGTGTGTGTGTATATAGGAAAAGCACTATGACAGGGGAAGTTCAAAGAGTGAATATCAGAAATATCTAGTTGACTTGTGTATGTATGCTTGTGTATGTAGTACCTCAACATGTATGGCGGATAAATTTGGATACCCCAGAGGAGGCTCATCAAAATCTCTCTTTTGGTGCTGCGGATCGCTGGTGGGAGCAAGTAGATCTGACCAAGTTGATTTTAGCCTCAAACAAACTGCAGTGTCTTTCAGAGGATGTCAAACTTCTGCCTGCGCTCACTGTGCTCGATGTAAGTACAACGATCCCATTGTAATAAGACTGCACTCCCTTTGTGGGAGGTGGGGAAACAGTCTCTGATCTTTCTTTTCCATTTTCTGTGCTGGTGAATGTGTAGAACTGGCGTTGGTGTATTTTCAAGGAAAAACTAGGGATTTTTACAAAACACCCTAGTCAGTTTTTATGCTGATCGTGGGTTTTGTTTTGTAGAAAGATATAGGAGATTTTACAGTGGGTACTGAAAGAAGAGCTGTTAACAGGATACAGCCTCCTTTCTTGCACTTTTTCTCCCCACCGTTCATTTCTCATCTTTTCATCTCTCACCACTTACTATCAATTAAGTGAACTTTTGCCAGATTGACAGTTGCAATGCTGCTATTAATAATTGCAGAGGCGTGTGTACACCTGTCACCTGTGTACAAAATTATTCTGTGTATTAGTTTAGCTTGATTTGCTTCTTGGGTAAGGGAAAATAACACTACAAGGTACAAATTAGTAAATGTATTTTAAAAACTTCATTTTCTAGGTACATGATAATCAGCTGACATCTCTTCCTTCTGCTTTGGGACATTTAGAAAATCTTCAGAAACTTGATGTCAGGTAAGTACGTGTTACAACATGAAAGCATGGGAAATACTGCAATGACTTTCAAGGTATGAACGAGCAACTGAAATTAATTAAATTGTCTTTCAGAAAAGTTACTTTCATTTCAGATTGTTTTCAGCTAGAGAATACTTTGAAAACCTTAATTCTTATCTGTGAATGACTACGTAGATGCTGCAACGTGAAAACGTTTTGCAGGAGCCTGTTCCACTGCAGGTGTAACGGATAGTTGTTCTGTACCAACACAGAATATCCAGTGTATCTGATACTGGATGTACTTCATACTTGCTCTAGGGTCTGTAGAGTGTGGGTTTCAAGGAGTCATGCATGGCTAGGATAGTGCTGCTATTACAAGTATCATAACCCTAGTTAGGATGGCATAACGTATAAGAAAAAATGTTCTGTATGCAGTTGAGTTTTTAAAACTACTTAATAATTGATTTTTCCCTTGTTTTCCGTGTTTTAATACTAGCCACAACAAACTGAAAACTATCCCAGAAGAGTTGATGCAGTTGACACACTTGAGGAGCCTCCTTCTTCATCACAATGAACTGAGTCATCTGCCGGATGGATTTGGGCAGCTTGTCAATTTAGAAGAATTAGTAAATTGCAGCTCTTTAAATTATTTATTTGTTCAGAAAGGCTGATTTATCCATGTTTTGCTACTGATAGTTTTAAAAAGTATAGCTTAGATGGCAGAACTTTATGAATATTCTAATGACTTCCGTAGCTTATCAGATATTACAGGTTTTTTTTTGAAACCAAGTTTTGCTTTTGGTTTGTCAAATATTTGCAGAAAAATCAAATCCCTTGTGATTTATCAGTCATGGGAGATTTGTCTCTTCCATTCATGTTTCTAACAAGGAAGATCCTGAGGATGTCAGCCAGCCGTCTAATTTTAATGTTCTGCCACTAATTAACTTTGCAGTAGCAGTACTCATGGGATATTTTAAACATCTCTATTTCTAACCTCTTTCTCTCTCTGCGTCTCTCTTTTTTTTTTTTTTTTCCTTTCAGGATCTTTCCAGCAACCATCTTACAGACATTCCAGCAAGTTTTGCTTCGCTCATTAACGTAGTGCGACTCAGCGTGGCTTACAATCAGCTCAGGAACCTGCCTGTAGATATCAGTGCAATGAAAAGTAAGTTAGTTTCCTCAGATTATACAATGTCATATAGTTAATTCTGTAGTCGTGTTCAGAAATAAGTCACGTATTATTCAGCATTAAGAAAGTGTGCTCTGAAAGAGTTAATAAGTTCTCAGAAATACAAGTTCAGAATTAATAAAAATAATAAGTCCCCAGCTCATAGCCGCTATAAATCGAACATGAGTCCTTTTATGGTTGGTGTTTCTAGATAAATGGGGCACAAGAAGTAACTGGAGAAGTATAGCTTCTGTTCTGCTTAGAAGTCGGTAGCCTTAAGACTATGTAGTAAACAATTTGACAGATTATTTTCTTCAGTGCATATTTTGAGTGGAAAATTATGCATAAATAGATATTTGAAATTACTGAGGAGTGAAAAAACAAAATGGTGAGCAAAAGAAGTTTACTTCTAAGATTTGAATAATATTGAGTATCAAGATTGTTACTATTTAAATGAAACACATTTTAATTGCTGTGGCTGATCTACAGGAACAGATAGACCGCTGTATTTTTTTTAAGTGGTACAGAAATTATCTGCAGATCTTTCTGAAATGGTCTGTGACAACAGACCTATCCTTTTCTATTCTCTCCAGTCCTTTTACTTCAAAGGACTGGTATCGGGCAGTGTCGTTGAAGGCATTCCAGAATATCTTATGAAGTATAAATTGAAAAGCCGAAGCAAATGTCTGGCTTTCGCAAATGCAGATGCTAACTGGCTTGTCTTCTTACGAAGTTCTGACGGGCAGAACGTCATGTTTATTTTAAAAAGAGAATAGTTATGATTCTGTAGAAGATGTTTTTTATTTACTTTTTCTCACTTGCACACATGTTTCTATAGGCTTAAGACAACTGGATTGTACTAAAAACTACCTGGAAACTGTACCTTCTGAATTGGCGAGTATGGCATCCTTGGAACAACTTTATCTAAGAAAAAATAAATTACGTTACTTACCAGAATTTCCTTCATGTAAATTACTGAAGGTATGGTTTGAAACAGTTAAGGTACTGTAAACGTACCTACAGTAAACTTTTTCTTTATTTTTGTAATAACAACTGTTTGTATAAAGTATTATGAATGGCTGTGATCAATAGTTGTTAATTCTGTGTGCAAAATTATATTTAATATATCATCTGCAACTTCTTTTGCTGTTCCCACTGGTCAAGCTTAATGTCACTTGGAAGACAAACTTGCAGCGGTACTTACTCTTCAGAACTGGGAAACAAAAAATGTACAAGAGGAGTGACTGGATGTAATATTGTCTGCGGTAGTTATTTTTTAATCTCTAGAAGCATTGTCCGGATATGTTTACTTTGTTCGTTGTTATTTTTTCATTGCAACTGTAGAGAAAATATACCATATTTTTTCCTTTAATGTAATCATATCTTCAGATATTTTGTAGCCTAATTATTCGCGATATGCTTAAAATTGAAAACCGTCTGTCTCTCAGGACATCAGAAATTTGTTACTCAATTAATAGGAAAACAACTGGGCCGACTGAATGCTTGTACCATGGTGGTGACAAAATCCATCAAAGAGCGCAGGTGCCAAAGCTATGTAACGCTCAACTGAGCAGTTAAAATTCCAAGATACTTCATTTTTTTTCCCTGAAAAATAAAAAAAAAATCCTGCTAGAGTGTGAAGTTCTGAGTTTTAGTGCCTACAGCAGCATATGTGCTCCCTTTCTGGTCCGAGGATCCCTTCAGTTCTTCTGTTGTAAGTGAAGCATCCCTGAGCAAAGAGAAATATGTAGCAGATTGATTCCGAGCTTGGAAATGGAACTCGAGGCTGTGGATCCTATGATGGTTTCAGAAAAACTAAGTTCAGACTCATGTCTGACTCTTTGGAGGCTTTGGTTTTTCATATGTAGATGCAAGTGAATCAAAGTCTGTATTCTCTCCACATGTCATCATAGGTTTTTGCCAGTGACATGATTCAGGAGATTAATAAGTTACAGAGTAATTTTACCAGGGTAATGTGATTGTGGGTGATTCTTTGTTTCTATAGGAATTACATGCTGGTGAAAATCAGATTGAAATTTTAAACGCTGAGAATCTTAAGCACCTGAATTCTCTCTCTGTATTGGAACTTAGAGATAACAAGATAAAATCAGTTCCTGATGAAATTACTGTGCTTCAGAAGTTGGAACGACTTGACCTAGCCAACAATGATATCAGTAGGTAATATTAAAAACTGCATATATCTGTGTTGAGGCATAGCTAATGACATCCGTATTTGCTTGAAACAGAGTAATAATTCACTAATAATTCTGTAGTTGATATATTTCCGTTTCTAAAATATAATTAAAAATGACTTGATAAAGTAAAAAGAAGCCTTTCTGTTTTATCTAAGTGTTATGATCCGACTGTGCCTATCTTAAACGTAATACATTCTGGATCTTTTGATTTGAACGTGAGCTTCAGAATTCCAGGCCATCTGAAAAGCCATTGCTAATTCTTTAGAATGTGTTTTGAAGTTGCACTGAATGAGCTGCTTCCATTTGCAGGTTGCCTTATACATTGGGGAACCTTCCTCAGCTGAAATTCCTGGCATTAGAGGGCAATCCGCTGAGAACCATTCGAAGAGACCTTCTGCAAGTAAGCACGTTTAGACAATATATAAAGTTTGGTTATGCTGTATATTTACATTATTCAAATCGTGAAGCCAAACATGAAAAAATTAGCAAATGTCTAGATTTCAAGTGCCCTGTGCAACTTTCGTCTGTCTCTTGGGTGTGCTGTGATTCAGGAACTCTTTCCACTCAAGTGTGAGGCAATGCATAAAATAGTGAGGGCTGTGGAATAAAGGGGGTTGTTGCTTGTAGGACCTCTTTCTGATTTGCCACAGATGTTGTAATATATATTGCGAATGAAGCAAGGGATGTCTGAAGAACAAAGGATAAAGCGGCTGGCTGCTGCCTTGGGAAACTGGGTTATAGTCCTGCTGCAGTTACAATCAAGTGTGATGCTAGGCGAGTACTATACATGAAGCTTTTCCTAGATGAGCATGGATTTCTGTTTTTCATTTCCTGCTTGCGTGAATTAAGCATCTAGGATTCAATTTCCGAAGCGTATTTGATGGCAGATGTGTTTTGAGGAATGACAGTATGATGTACCACATTTTCATGTGGTCAGATAATCTGTGTTTGCTTTTTAGGTAACTGGCAAAGTGAAGGTGTGGGTTATATATGAAAAAACAAGTACTTAGGGCATCAGGGAGGCTGGGGTGTGGGGACTACTACTGCTGCTACAGAATTACTTTCCCTTCTACCCTCCAGCAGGCCCCTCTTTTCATTGGTGGTATACATTACTTCCTTCTCTTTGTGCTTTTGCCAAGGCATTAAAATGAATGTTTCTGAAGCACTCGAATTCTCTAAAAATGAGGAACACTGAAGACCCCATGTTGAAATTAAATTTTGTAATATACAGCAATATGCCAAAAATAAGAGGAGAGAAAATCATGTAACTGCTGATTGAGTGAGCATTGTATGCACTACATTAATGAACAGGGTTTCAGTGGATGGAAGTTAATAAGTGATCACAGAGTTCAAACCTGTGCTACAATATACATGCAAAGGAGACTGAGCTAGGGTTGCCTCACTCCTTAACTTCTAGCATACCTTGACTTCTGAGGATTTCGTTTTTTTCCAAGTGTTAAGAGCATACGTGGGTCTAACTTACTGTATATGTTTCTTGTATATTTTATTAGCAAACCAGAGGTACAAGAATTCCATCATGATATTTTATACTTACACTGTCTTGATCCATTACCAACACTGGAAATCTTTATAACTGAAATTTTATATGAACTGTCTGCATTTTTTCCACTTGATTTAATGGAGTAATTGACAAATCATGTAGGTTCCCCAGACGCTTGCTAGCAGAAAGTGAATGGTGAGCCTATGGAATTGCGAGGACTTGAGGGAGGGAGTATAGTCTAGCAGGCACGGATCCCCTTTTGCAGGTCCCTGTTCTGTCTTGTCTCTTCTTACTCTTCAGGCCTCTCATTCTAGTCCCAATCCCATTCATGTCTTCTGTGTGTTTCCTTCTTTCTTGACAAAGCTCCGGTCATCTTTTCTTAAACCCTCGTCTCTTCCTTTTCCACCCTGCTATCCCCTTATGTTTCTCATCTCTTCGCATAACCTATTGTTACTTGTCTACTGATGATCTTATTGTTTACCTTCCCCTCCAAGCAAGCCAGGTGACTTACTCAACTCTCTGTTTGACCTCCATGTTTCTGTTACAAGTCCCCACTTTCCTCCAGCCTCTCTTTCTCAGTATTTTATCTTCAGTTTCTGATGTCCAGTCTCGCCAGATCCCTCGTGCTAGTTCGTTCCTTTCCCACTTCCACGTTTTCTTTCTCCTCTCTGCGTTCAGATCAGTCAGTCTCTTCTTGTATGTAGTATAGATGTCAGTCAGAATGAAAAATAGTAACAGTATTCAATGCTTTAGTTCAGTCCATGCTTTTACAACAACAGAGAAGCACGTAAAATCATAAGGAAAGCCTAGCTTCCAAAACAAATGGGGTGACTGAGATTATGCTGGATTACTCAGAGATTATGCAGATGGTAACTGTGTTGTTTGGCCAATATAAGTTGCTGTGAGAGGATTGAAAATCAAATCTTTGGAGAATTCAGCTGATAAAAAACCATGCAAATTATGTAAACTGCAGTGTTTTTCCGAGATCTTATAATTTGGCCAAACTTGGATATAAAGTTCCTGAAATTCTGAACAGTCACCCTCTGTGAGAAATTTGAAGTTCCTTCTCCAAAGCATGATTGTGTTAGACCTTTTTAAAGAGAAAATTCATTTCATTTGGTCACTTTTACTTGCTTTTGGAAGTGGATGAAGTTTTAGATAAAAAATGTAAAATGTGGCGCTAAGGTGGCTCCTGGTACCAGACGTGGCATGGAAAATTTCACCTGGAATAAACAGATAAAATCATACATAAGCAAATTTATACGCTACTGCAAACGGAGTTCTTCTACAGGAAGCGTTAGGTAGCTTTTATAGTCGGCAGTGCTATGAGCTCCACCTACACAACTGATGTTTGTCATTCTTCCTTGCTAAAAGAGCTATATAAATACTGATGCACAAATGCTTGTTTCACTTATCTTCTTCTTTTTTTTTTTTTTTTTTAAGAAAGGAACCCAAGAACTTCTGAAATACCTAAGAAGCAAAATTCAAGGTATATTACTCTATTGTATTGCGCTATTAAAGAGAACCTTTTTAAGAAATGAAAAGAGATTAGAACTTACCCAGGGTAGCTGTGTTTTTAATTCATTTCCCCCCAGTTATCCTGCAGTAATAGTGTTTTCTTCACTCAACAGTTTGCTTTCCTTATTCTCTTCGATGATATAAAATAACAAACGTTCATTATGGAGGAGTATTGTTTAGAAAGATAATCCTAAATATTTTCCTCTAACCCTTTATGCATTTTGCATGAGGAATTCAGATTTTTTTTTTTTTTTTTTTTTGGAACCTAATGGGAAGCTTATGTAAGGAGTTCCTTTTAAGCTTGCCATCTGTCTACTGGCTTGGTCACAGTATGGAAAAACAGGTGAGATTTTGCAGAGGTATTATGTATTATTCATTCATGAAATAACATGGGCACTACAGACAGGTGATTCCTACCAAGTATATGCATGAATAAGTTTGCCTTAAAGTCTTAGTAATGCCATGAAGTCTACGTCCAAGCTGACTAAGAATATAAAAAGTCTTTCAGGAGAAAGTAACCAATTATTTAAAACATACTTCTAAACCTGGTCTATTAGAATTGGTCTTTCTACCATTTAAAAATCTTGATCCCAACATTCCTTGTAGATGTAATTAAAAAGTCTTAAAGCAGAAAATCAGATGAAATGTTGCACAGAGATTACTTCTCTGAACAACTGTTGTATGTTTTTGCAGAATTCTTCTTTGGATTCTGCATTATATCTGTGGATTAAGAAACACCTATTGTATATCATTTTTCTGTAACAGATGCACTACTTTGTAAAATGAATGAATAACGTTTTTTAAAAAGGTGTAAGAAGTTGCTAGTTGCTTTGTGCACCCAAGTCATTCTCCAGATTGATACCTGGGCTTGTAATTCGCTGAGATATTTTGATATTTGGCTCTTCATTTTTGTTCTGTGTTTTCTAAACCAATTAGCAGTGGTCAGACTTTGTATTTTCTTCTTATATAGGATGCAGAGTGTCAGAATCTTTAAGTAGCTTGCATGTTGAGGAGCCTTAATCTTTTCAGAACAGGACTTCAGTTTATCGGTTTAGAAATTTTCATCTTTGTTAACTTTTGAGACGTGTGAAGTAGGCAAAATGACTGAGGTCAGTGCTGACATTAAATAATGATTATGCTGCATTTAAATGACAAAAAACATTTAACTTCTTAATTTAGAAGAGGCCTTGATAATACATATCGGCAGCTTTTATTGAAAATGTATGAAATTTCTTCCTTTTGTAAATAGATTTTATCTCCTCATACCGTAAGGTGGCAGTATTAATTAAGTCACTGTATAGTACAAGGTTACTTGGCTTTCGAAATGTTGGTTCTAAGTGAATCTAACATATTATTACTAGCTTTGCAAATGTTAATTGGATGGCAGAGTACATACTCAGAAGCTCAGTGGGTGAACTTGTCACGAAATGAAAAGGGCCCACCCTGTTATAGAATTATTAACCAATTCATTAACCAGCAACAGTATTCAACATGTTTCAGATGTCAGCATAGGAACTAAGCTACTGCACTGTGGGTTCACCAGCAAAATATATCCCCAATATATCCCTCCTCCCTCCTCCCCACGTGCATGCAATCACTCACCCAAACTTGGGAGAGAGCTCTCAACCTCGAGGAGTTACCTCAGGCGGCGTCCCAACCTGAGGGGAGAGTTCTTCCCCTGCAGACCCGCTGCTTCCGAGGAGAACCTGGCTCAAACTCGGAAAGCCCAGGGCTAGTTGTATACCCTAAGTTGAATTGAGGTCAACAATATTTTGAGCTGGAAAGACCCCGGTAACAGGTGATGTAATGGCTCTTGAGAACTGGGCTCTGGGCTTTCAACTGCACCTTCTCAGCACTGTCGGTGGGAAGAAGCCATTGCATACCTGCCAGCAAGCACGTACTCTGGGGGCGGGGGCCATCTAGTCGGCCCAATGATCCAGGTCTCACTGGGGTTCAATGTGCACTTACACACAGAACTATAATAGTTAATATAATTGTGGATAATAAAATTAGCTAATGTCTTGCATGTACGGGAATATTTATCATTGTACTGTACCTGTTACTATGACATCTAAGAGAGAGAGAAACAAAGAGCAGTAGCAGTCCTCTTCCTGTAGAGGTTTAAATTGAGAATAAGCCTCTTGAACCTTCTTTTTGACCATTGTTAGTAAAAAGATGACTAGTTTTGGTTAGATATAGCTGTTACTAGACTGGTTGTCTTGAACGCTGCTGAAATTCTGTAGAGTTTGTTCCACTGCTTTTAGTGGAATTTAGATTTGTCATAGGTTTGGACTTCTAGTTAAGCTTCACCCTAATTATGCATGTGTGAATCCCCAAGGTTTGATGCCACTCCTGTGGTGCGGAGCCAATGCTTTTAACGTGCCGCATTTGTTAAAGGGCTGCTTTGAAAGTATGAGTTTAAGGCAAACAACTCTTTCACAAAGACTGTAGATAATAATCAGAAAGAACTCTGTAGAGAAGGGTATTACAAAAATAACTACAAATATTAATCTTTTAACTATAGTTGTGGTCAGTTTTGCTGTTCTGGATATAGATGATCTAAATCATCACTTCTAGCCTGTCTTTCCTGTTTATCACTGTTCTCCTTTTCAGTTTCTAGCTCCTTAACCCTCAGAGGCTGCTGCCTCTCCACATCTCTGCTAGCATAACGTGTGCCCTGACCTATTTTGTCAAAATGATCCAAATTAAAAAAAAAAAAATCAAACCAAAATCCAAGACTACCAAAAATCTTTACTAGGAAATTGTTGAATTTAATCAGAGTCAGGTTACGTGCAATCAAACCAGAGTAACTCTTCCTATAAAAATACAGGAAGAGTTAAAAAAGGATGATGGCAAGTGACTAGGGACAGTAAAGCTCTCAATCTAGAGCATTTGGTGCATCTGACTGCAGCCTGTAGTTGTTTGTGTGACTGTATACGTATATTATCTCTAGATGATGTAACTAGCCCAAATGAAGAGCCTCCTGTGACAGCCATGACTCTTCCGAGTGAGTCAAGGATAAACATGCATGCCATAACTTCACTAAAATTATTGGAATATAGGTATGTGTTTTGAAATACTATGTATTTCTAAAGCTGTAAGAATATTTTTTTTATTTTTGACTTTTATTTATTTTTGACTTTATGATATATACAGACTTTTTGCAACTCTAGCTACACCTGCGCATTTTTCACTTTAACTGGTGTGCTCAAGAATGGGCGGATTTGAGTGGCAATTGGTGTTTCTCCTGCATTTTCATTTCTTTGTCCTATCAGCTATTCCACAGTAACATTTCTTTTAACTCACTTGATTACTTACTGTTTCAGGTGATTTTAGTGCATCTTAAGCGTCTTTAGAAATTATCTTTAAGTCTCAAAACAGCTCATTGCAGGAGGCAAGTATCTCTTCAGTTAATTCTCAATTGAGACCAGCAATGTAACTTGTTAGGTTAGGAAAGGGAAAAGAAAATATTCGATGAGAACTGCCAGGTGAAATGTGCACAGTCATGAACAGAGGTCATATGTGGAGAGGACCTTATTCTGATGAAAAGGGCTAGAATAGTTTTAGTTGTCACAAATGTTCAGAAGCTCCAAGTTCAGTAGTTACCCGAGTTAAACCATTTCCACACTGCTATGCTGGGGACGTTTTCTAAGTTGAGGGGGGGAAAACTTGTTTAATGACGATCTTGCAACACTTACTGGCCCCTACTGAATTTACGCATTTTCTGTGATAATGACATAGTTCAGCTTTCACTGATTTTTGTCGAGCTGGACAACAGAGTAGGTTGCCCGCGTGAAATGGTGTTATTGCCCGCATTCCATGTAACGTGGCACAGTGATTCGCGCATTCCATGTAACGTGGCACAGTGATTCGTAGCTTTCTGATTAACGGTTGTTCAAGGGCTTCAAATTGTAGATATTTATATAATATGTATTTTACTGCTCCGATTTTTCTAAAAGATGAAAAGGTCTTGTTATTAAATAGCAAATGATTAACTTGTTCATGCTACTCTGCTAAATGCTTTTCATTGTTTAGTGAGAAGCAGGCAACTGTGATTCCTGATGACATGTTTGATGTAGTCAGAAGCAATCCTGTCACCACTGTCAACTTCAGCAAAAATCAGCTGAATGAAATTCCTGCAAGGTACTAGTTGTTCCATAATAGAGATCATCCTTTGTCTGTTACTTTTTTCTACTTTTGTCCTTGGACATCATGTGTTTTTCTAATCAAATATATTTATACTTTATCCTAATATATTTAGGGGTGTGTGTGTATGTATTTTTTTATATGTATAGTATTTTATATCTATATATGCATTATATATAATTTGTATATATAGGTATGCATTATGTGCTTGTATATATATGTATGCATTATATATATGCATGTATGTATTTTGGAAAGAGGGACATATACAATAAAAGTAAAATTAAGGTGCTGAATAAAGCTTGCACTTCCTAGTATAAGTGGCTTGCGGGTGGGTCCATTGATTTTAACATGGAGGTTAGTTAAAGGAGACTTGTCTGTACTAAGCGGTACTTTGATTACATGTTGCTTTTCATCTTGTTTTGCTAAGCATTGTTGAAACAATGCTTCACATAATAATGAAGTGCTGTACTTAACTACAGTGTAGTATTGTTTATTACTTTCTCTACAGAGTGGTCCTTTTCCTATGTGAAGATAATCTGTGTGTATTCAGTACTTTGTTAGATGATATAGCTATGCTACAGTCAAGGTCCTGTTTAAATTCAATTTCTTCAGATGATGTTTATTTTATTTTATTTTTTTGAAAAAGCAGCATGAGCAATTTCCATGCCTTTTTTTTTTTCTTAATACGTTTGGTGTCCCATCAAGTAGCATTTGATATTATTGTACTTGATTCTTCATCCGTAGTCAAGGAAAAGCTATTTCCTGACACGAATGAGAATAAATAGTCTTTTTGTGTAATGAGAAATGTTGCTGTTTCTCTGGTAGCTTAAGAAAATAATCAGAACTGATTTTTAAGGAAAAAATATTTTAGTATATATTTTATATGTATTTTATATTTTCCCCTAGAAACAAATATTTTCATTCATAGAAGATAAATTTAGTGAGATAATGCTTGTGCCTTCCATGTTTTTTCACATATTTGAGACTGTAGCATTCAGTGGGGAGGAAAGTGTAGATCTGCAGCTGCTAGGTGCAGGAGAATTCTGTGGGAATCCAGATATGAAAGATCAGCATTTAGCTCATTTAATTACCTCTTTTTAAGGCTAAAATGAAGATTCTGTCATAGGGATTCAACAATTAACTTCCTGAACTTCTAAGTACTTTACACTGAAGCATCTCAGTATTTTATCTTTTTATGAGAAACAGCAAATGCAGTGTTTCTGCAATCTGTAATAGCAGAGCAGGTGAATAGAAATGAAAGATGGGAATAAAATGGTAATAAGCTATTTCTGTTTGTTTTGACTATTAAAGAATCACATGGAGTCACATGGATGGATTTTTTTTTGTTAAAATATGTACAGGGCAGGAAGACGACAGTGATGGTCGTTTGTGCCATAGTTTCTGAAATACCTCTGAACTGCATTTAAGTGAAGAGGCTTCCACAGTAAACCTTATTCTCTGAATCAGTGACAGCAGCTTTAGAAAAGTGACTCTGAGCTTTGTCTTTGCACCAAGCATAAAACTCCAGGGCAGGCTGCTTTCACAAGTGTAGTTTCCATTATCTTCACGAAACTGCTTCTGAAACATCACAACAGAATGTCCTCGGTTTGTAAATTTCTAGAATAAAGCAGTTTTTTTTCAGTAACCTAGAAAATATAATGCCAACGTACTTACATAATAAAAGTATATTTGTACTGTGTTACAGGATTGTGGAGCTGAAAGACTCAGTTTGTGATGTCAACCTTGGCTTCAATAAACTCTCATCTATTTCCTTGGAGCTTTGCATGCTTCATAAATTGACACATTTGGATATCAGGTTTGTGTCGTGTGTTGGACTTCCTTTCTGAGTAATTTATTTCCATGCCTTTTTAAACCAGCCATCTGTTACTGCAGTATAGCAGTACTGAAATCATTTTTAATTTCTCTAAATGCCTCCGTGTCAGTTGAATGACTGGCAGATCTGAAATGGCAAGTGGCCTAGATCTAGGCATTGGTTTAACAAAAAGAAGAAAAGAAGTGGACAAGCTCTAAGACTTACTCTGATGAAGAGTCTTGCCCCAGTCATAAGAAGGTCCTCAGAGATGTTAAGTGGAGGTAAAAAAAAAAAAAAAAAAAAAAACCAAAAAAAACCACACCCAAACCTGGAGGGTATCCAGGAAGCAATACCAGTGAGAGCAACCCTGGTATGCTGCATGAAGCAGGAGCTATCGATAGGTACTTTTATTTGTAATAGTTTTATTAAGTTCCTCACTGTCACTCCTTTCCCTAACTTCTGAAAAACGTTCATTGCATTCGTTTAGACATCAGGATTAGCTCACTAGCAGTTATTATCTTGGGTGCTTCACAAAATGAAAAGCAGCAAAGCACAGTTGCAAAGACAGGGTTTTTTTTGCTTTGGCTTGGTTTAAATTAAGCTGCCTGTAACATATGTGCTGCTGCTGGAGAAGCTAGGCTGAGGACTGCAGAAATGGTTGGTAGATGAGGTTGATGAGAGGACAAGGCTGAATATCTCAGAGTGAGCAAGAATTTGAGTCCAAGTCTGGGTCTTTTTTAGTGAGTGGTCTTTATTTTCCTGTAACAGCTCTCTTCATGTGCCACACTCAAGAAATGTCTTGTTTGACCTTACAAACTCCTGTCCTCCTTGTATTTAAAAAGTTTCTGAATGTCTTCCTATTGTGGAAAACACCCTGGAAACAGTAGCCGTAAACCAGTTTGTCACAGCAACTGGGTACTAGGCTAAGTGAATTTTCAAGAGGTGCAGAGCTATCCTATTGGTTCAGGTTGGCACCAACATCCAGGCGTTTCATTAGCTTTCTTCTGAAACCCAGCTAGCTGAGTATGTTTCTGGGACAAAAGGGAGACAGAAGGAACAGAAACTCCTTCAAGGAGAACCATGAGCAAACCAATAGGGTAGAAGGTTGATAACTAAATGCCTTAAATTATGCTTCTTTTAAACTTGTATTTCTTGAGGAATAAAGGCAAGATTCTGCAATGGGGATGAATTTGTACAGAATTTGTCTGGTGTGTCCTATCTGACAGATGGGGGGGAATACAGGTTCTTTACATGCTATCATGAAGCTGTTTGTTCCTTGTGTTCTTTGATCTCCTAAAGTCCCTTAAGAAGGGGAGGTATCTATATAGCATAATTTATATACAGATGTGGACATATATATGTGGGTGTATACGCATGCTTTACAAAGTATATTTTGAATTTGATGATTAAAAGTTTCATTTCTGTTCATTCTGTATTGAAAATATTGTCAGGCGTGTTTCTGGAGTTGTTACGAAACTTTGAAATATTTGGGTATCTAAATTTAGAGAACAAACTTTTAATCCTACTTACTGGCACAAATCAGAACGCAAACCTAGTTTGCATCAGCAAGCATCCATACTTGAGCATGGTCTTGACCCATTTATGAAGCAATTCATTGGTTTAAGACAGAATGTCAATACTGGTAAATATGCATATTCTTTCACCATGAATTCTTAGTTAACACTTTCTAAAAGTTAATAATTATTGTTTGTCTTCACTTGATACACAGAAATAATTTTTTGACATCTTTACCTGAGGAGATGGAGGCACTGACAAGACTGCAAATAATAAATCTTTCCTTTAATAGGTAAGTAACTCTTTAGACTTTTTATAATATAAAAAGGACTGGGCCAAATTCAATATTCTATTCCTGCGATATAAGAATGAGGACACATTTGATCAAATGTGCGATCAGCTTAAAACAGCTAAAGAGAATGTACTTCCGTGCATGATGTGTAATGTATTTTTGGAACTTGCCGCTGCAAGAAGTTTTGGAAAGAGATAGTACCAACTGGTTCAAAAAGGTATTAAACAGTATTGTCAACAATATATCCAAAAATGGATACCAGCAGGATTGCTTTAACATCTGCAATACTGCAGTCCATTGCCCTCCTGTTTTAACAGCATCCAGAACTGCTGTAAGTGGTGAGGCTTGAGTGGTCTCCCCGGATGGCATCTCTTACTGCTTTTGTTGTTTACAGTAGTGAGAGACAATTCTGGACTAGAAGGACCGTTGATTTGACTCCGCAGGGTATTTCTTATGTGTACAGCAAAACAATTGGCCATCATTCTCCCTTCTTTACACTACTGAGTCTGTTACTGTCACAGTTTTAAGTTTTGTTTCTGAGCAGTTGGCATGTTCTCCTATTTATGTTGGAGGAAGTAAGTTTTGCTAGAGGAAATACCTTGTGCCTGTGATTTTAGAGGACCTGTGGTTGTTTTTGAGTATATCATATTGACTGAATCTATTGTCTCTGTTTACCCCATTTCCTTTTATGGATGCCTTTTGTGAAGTCCTGGTCTTATGGAAGACAATGGGAGTTTTGCCACTAACTTAAGTGAAATTCTGATACCATTTAGATTTTGCCTAGGAATAAGGTTTTCCAAACCTCATCTACCAACTATAACCTACTTTAACCAACTTTTAACTCCTAATGAGTTTGCATCTCTCATCTGTATTAGTCATTTTTTAAATTTAATTAGCTCTTAATACTTCCGGGCAAAGCTTAGTGGGGGTAGCTCATTCCTTCAGAAGTCTATGCAGATTACTGGACATAATATGTTTTAAAACATACAGATTACGGTTCCATTCTTCTCAAACAGTAAGAGAGAACAGTTATGCCTGATCTCATGTTCCGTTGCTAATAAATTTCATGCATTTATGAAGATTTTCAACTCTTTTTTTACAGCTCCATTTTAAAAGAAAAGTGTCTCATGTGTCCTTCCTGTTTCTTTCACCAAGCACATATGCCAGGATGCTTAAACATACTTCAAATTACAGCCTTGGCACATCCAGCACTAACATGAACAGTACTTCAGGGATTCTGATGACTGTGATTCAATAAAGAATAAAGACCTTTGCTTTCTTGCCCTATCCGATGGCCAATCGGATGTGAAGTACCCAGACTTCCCTAGGAAATGACAGCGGTACACATTGAACGTGCATTCTTGTGCATGGTACTTGCAACGTGAAAGCTTGTTCAGGCCAGGCCAGACCCAATAAAAGAGTTCCGTGCCTAAAGATCAGGCATGGCAATGTCTGCGTACCGTGACTCTGGTCCTTGGGACTTAAAGGAGAAAATGTATAAAGTCAGTGCATTGAATGGATTCAAAATAGTCATGAGTCAGACTAAACGGCATACAGCTGCTGAGAGTTAAATAAATGGTTAGGATAGTGTGCTTCCTCACTGGGGCTTTGTGGCTTCTTTGGTGCTGCATATATCACATGGAATATGCTCCCCAAAACCCTGTGTTGAAGATAAAGAACAGTTGTTTTTCCTTTGGAGAAACAGTGTAGGGTTTATTCTTATAGAATGAGTCCAGGGGTGAAAAGGAAGGATATTGTGCTAGTGCCAAACGGCCTCCTCCCCCACATACAGTACTAATGTCTCCTAAGCAAGTTGGAAGGGGGACCCATATAAACCAGCCCCACTTTATCAATGATTTATTCTTTTAAAATGCCTAGAAGGCTTATGAACCTCTGAGTCCCCTAGACAGCTGTCCATGTAGGAAGTTCAAGAGCTGAGTTGGGGCTTGTTCAGGCTGAGGGTGCTGAATCCTAAGTCTGCCACTTCCTAGATGAGTGGTCTGAGCTTCTTTAGAAAATGACAGGGACTCCTCCTCCTCTGTTTCTTGTTTAATTATTTTCAAAAAGAAGGTGGTGGGTACAATCTGCTTTGAGAAGGCTGCTCTTAGGTTCTGGATTCAACTTTGGAGGGAGTTTACATGTCTTTTTCTGCAGAAACAAAGTGACAAATGCAGCGAGGTGGCTGAATTCCTGCTTTCCTGAAGTGCCTTTTCAGGCTATTCTTGTCCAGTGAGTCTGGAAAAATGGTCATTAAACGTGTAGAATGAACATGATGAATGACAGCAGGAAAACCTAGCTCAGACCTGTGACGAACTCTGACACATCTATAGTTTTTCTAGCGAGAGAAGATTAACAAAAAAGATTAACAAAATTCTGTAGCGTAAGACTTAACTTCCCTTTCACTAGCCTATCAAGACACATCGAGTGACACAGAAGCTGCATGTTACTGTTTTTTATGTTTGTGACTCGCAGAAGATCCCTTCTAAGTGCAATGTTGAAGGTGTTTCCTGTATTAATATTCAAAGAGAAAACACTTTTAAAAACTAAAGTCCTATCCTATTTAATGAGAACAAGTTGTCAAATATTTTGTGATGTTTTTTTATATTTTTCCCAAACCGTGAGCATACAGCTATGCATTATGATGCAAAGACAGAGGGGAACCTATATATCGTTTGTAAATGAGTGTTTCTGGAATTTTTTGAGTAATACGAGGTAGTGCTTTCGTAGCTAGAGCTCAGAGCTGCAGTACTCAGCTTTTACCTTAAGGAAAATATAGTGCTCAAAAGTTCTCCCTTTTTTTTTTTTTTTTTTTTTTAATACTACAGAAAGTCCACGTTTTAATACTGGCTGCTTTTTAAACATAAGCACTGGTTACAATGTTCCGATTTCTTCATTTTGAATTTTGGATGCAGTAAATGTTTACAAGAACTACTAGTTGGAAATAGTCCTCCTATTTATTTGTCATTTACGGTTCCATAAAATTAATGCTGCTGGCCTGTAGTTCTCGGTATAGGTGCTGCGTTGTCACTATACCAGTTCTGTCCAGCTTCTTCAGTGTGTGCAGGTAAAACAATCAATGCTTTCTCCTTTCAGAGTGGCATGTTTAAACAAAGAAAAGTTTAAATCAACAGCCCTTATAACAGCCTTCAAAATGAGAGAGGTTTAATTTTTTGAGTGTTGTTTTTCTGACTCTCATTTATTTGCCTTCTTTTTGAAGATTTAAAGTGTTTCCCAGCGTCCTTTATCACCTCCTAACACTGGAGACTATCCTGCTCAGTAACAATCAGGTTGGGTCCGTAGATCCTCTGCAGTTGCAGAAGATGGACAAGCTTGGAACGCTGGACCTGCAGAACAACGACCTTCTCCAGGTGCCACCAGAACTTGGAAACTGTGAAACTCTGAGGTGTGTATTTTAAGCAGTAACTCGTTTGATAAAAATATATTCTGACTCTGCTTTCTTAAAGTAAGAAAAGTAAAGTATTTTGTCAGAGGGAAAAATAAAAATTGGCACGATACCTGTTTGTAGGTCTAAATGCATAAAATGAGTATCTCTTTATCATCTGTAGAGCCATGCAGTTTCTTCCATAGCTTCTCAAGATTTTTAGAGAATTGGCAGAATTCTTTCATGATTTTTGTGAAAAATCTACTCTAATGTAAAAATGCACTTTGAAAGCTGGATGCCCAACCACTTACTTAAATTTAAGTGCTCCCAAAAGTAGAATTTAACTGTAAGGGTCAAATTTTGCAAATAGTACAGCTTGAATTTTCAATGTAATGACTGCTATGGGTTTCATAATTTAGCTTCCTCTTAATTTACTTTTTGCTCTCTACTGTAGGAGTTGTTTCACAGGATATGTAGCCCTCAGTATTAAGAATAACTGCCTCTTTTTTGGCCTTTGTTTTCTGGCTCCTTGCCAAGACTGATTTGTTAAAAAGCTAGCAATCTAAATTACTAAATTTTTTAAAGATATTTACACTGAGATTGGCTCAGGAGAAAGTGAAGAATAGAAGTGGTAAAATCTGAAGATGGCACTGTTTTCATTAATAAAGACTAGAAAAGTCATGAGGAACTTGGAGCCTAACAAAATTAGGCAGACATTTATCCCTGGAAGACTGGGTTGTGTGATAGCATTTAATATCTTGAGGTAATCCACATTTGGAAAACAAATCAAACTCCCAGTATTGATTGCTGAGTTTCCAGTGGCTTTGAACACTTGCCTATCTGGGTCTCCTTATCAGCTGTACGTACGCTCACGGTGTACTGGCTCTGGATGAGAAAAGAAAGAAAAATGGTAGCATGCCTAATAAAGTATGCAAAATAAAACAGGAAGGGAACGTTGATATTGTGTAAATTTAATATTACGGTCTAAGCCAGTGACCTTGTCTGCCTTGATTGCTGTTACGAGGATTTTTAACTTGAAATAAGTGGTCTTGTTCAAGTGCTTTTCTGTATGTCCATACGTGCTGCTGGTGTACCTGTAGTCGAGCCTGATCAGCCAGCTGAGCGAGCCGTAGCTCTGTTTGGCAGTGCGTAGGGTTAGCGCCTTACCTGTGTGTGTAACTTGCATGTTTATAAAAAAGAGACAGAGTAACCATTCTCTCCATAATGACATAATGATGTATAAAGAGATGTGACAGTATCTTTAGATAATACACCTTAAGGAAGACAGTTACACATAACTAATCCATCTTGTCAAAGAAAAGTTAGTGGCTAGTGCGGTTTTCCCCTTTAAAGTACGCTTTCTTGTAATTCTCCTTAAGCATACTTCAGGAGGAGATCTTGGTGCAGAGCTTTAGTGAGACGTTTCGGGTCCCAGGGACACCCACCCCTAAGACCAGCAGTCCAGAGCGGCAGTAGCAGCTCCCAGGGCTCTGGCACAGTTACTCTCGACGTTCCCCTCTTGTCTTTGCTAGTGCTCTGCCAGCCATGTCTTCGCCTACACTTTTTCACCTTGCATTGATTGATTGCTAGCCAAGCTATTTAGCATGTGAGTAATGGCTGGTGTTGTCATTCTGTATACATTTGATCAATTCTTAAGACAATCAATTCTTAAGTCCTGTCTAATGGAGACTGTGATGGGACTGTAGGCATGCGCTCCGTTCTGTGGATTTGCTGATGTAAAAGCGATGACCTTTGGCAGGAAGGCAGAGCACGCAGCTAGCCAGGACGAGGTCTTAGACTGCTGCAGCTGGTCCTCAGTAAACAGAAGTTCGCTGTCTGCCCCCGGGGTTTATTCTGACCTCTTAACATAGGTTAATTTAGAATGACCTTATCCTCAGTGGGATGTTTATGCTCCAGTAGAATTTGTCCCAGTTCATATGGTTAAAAACTAGCTGTTGCACCTTAATTTAGACTTGATAAAAAGGTTAAGTTAGTTCAGCAAAGCAAATATTATAGGTGAATGGGAATCTTAATTTTGAGGGACTTTAAAAAAAACAACCAACCAACCCCCCCCCCCCCCCCCCCACACACACACGCAGAAAAACCCTACAGAGGTTTATGTATGTCCAAGAGGAGTAGGCTAGCAGCTGAGCTGGAAAGTGGAGGGTTGTAATTTAACATGTTTTATCCCCTTTTTTGTGTCACGTACGTGTTTCAGAAGCTTTTTCTTGCTCTGTCTTTTGGCAGAGGCTTACTGAAGGAGCAGGGTATGTGTGCATTTTGTATCTACAGTACTATACGACTACAGGTTTATTTGCATAAATTAAAATTCAGATGTCTCTAAGGGAGATAGGCTAGCGTGCATTAGGATAGCAGAAGCTAAACTTCTTTTGGAAGAACAGACGAGAAATTACTTAGGAATTTCAAAGGATTCATAAATTGATACATGGTGTATGAATGTGTTGGTACAAGGATAAACCTTTATAAAAATGACTTCAACATCTCTGTTTTTCTAGGACGCTTCTGTTAGAAGGAAATCCATTCCGTATTCCCCGAGCAGCCATTTTGGCAAAGGGAACAGCTGCGGTGCTAGAATATCTAAGAAGCCGAATTCCTACTTAATACAATAGTTTGTTTCCCTGTTAGGCTTGTGAATCAATCTCTTCATCTGGCTGCTGCCATAAAGCATGTATAGTACTGTTAATAGCTTGTATGTTAAAAAGGAACTCACCCATGAAGTGTTTTTCCCCCAAGGTTGCATGTTTCAACATTGTTTTAAAATCCCACAATATATTTGTTTACACTTTTTGTAATAAAGGATGATGTTGAAAGCTGGCTTCCATAATAATGACAGTGTTTTTTCTATAATTAAGCTAATTTTTAAAAGAATTAGAAACACCAAAGTATTTGAGCATAAGGCAGGAATTAACTTTCTGATTTTTGTATGCCTCTTTTATAAATATTTGTTACGTAACCTTCTCTAAAGTTTTTGGTTTCTTAGCTGTTGCCTCAAACAATTTTGAAATTGGATTGCCTCAAACACATTACTGGTCTGTCTGTGATAAAGTGCTTGAAACCTCAAACTGCGTGATTATGGTACAAATACAGTATGAAACGTACTACAAACTGCATGCATGGCTTATGTAAAAGTCATCCAGCTGTGGGTGACGTTGGTGGCTGCACTGAAACAATAAATGTTTCCTGTTGGATGTATGTTTTTTGTTTTGTTGTAATAGTTCAGAATATGCTATAATTAATTTTCCTAGTAATTTTTCTGTCTTTTAGACACTTTTATTTTGTATTTAAACACACTTCTACATCCTGGAAGTGATATCTTAATTAATAAATAGTAACGTTTCACGGATATTAATAATTTAAAAGGAAAAGCTGCTTGATGTTACGTGGTATGTGACTGCAGGCACGCTGCTTCTTGGTGAGACTATCTCAGGCCCATGAATTGGAACTGAAACTGAAGCTGATTCCGTATTGATTTCCGGTTGTAGGTGGTTTGTTTGTTGTTGTTGCTCTGAACCACACTTGATACATCCATATTTCTGTTGAAAACAGTTCACTGCTCTTACAGCTGAACTGTGTGGGTACTGTGGGTGGAGTTCACTGGGCGAAGAGCTACGCCAGGCCTAAAGAGCAGAACTGAGAAGGAAGGTCTGTTTGGCCAGGCAGAAGGCCCTGCCGAGGCGCTGGCGTTGTTTCTGGTACCTGGGCTGTGTCATGTATTTCTTCACTGCGCTGAACTGCCTTGTGCTGCCAGCAAACGAAAATTTAATACTGGCTGCTGGCCAGCACAGCTCGAGACGTCGGGGCGCTGCATGCCTGGTGCTTAGTGGGGTCTAGAAAGTAAGAAATATTTGGGGTTGGGGAGGAAGGAAAAGGGGTAAGGCCCTTTGCCTTACACACGGTAGTGTATTTGTGCAAAAAGAATGACGGTCAGAAGCCCAAGTTGTTCGTGTTTGGGAGTCAAGGGATGCTCTTGGACTACTGAGGTGCTGCTGCTTTCCGAACTCCCCTTGACCCTCCCCTTTGTTTCCCCCTCTCACATGGGACACTGGTACCAGTCCGCAGCGCTAGAGCTGCAAATGCAAAGTTTTCTTCTTCACGTCCTTGCAGTCACCTCATTTTCACGTTTGGTACCAGTTTCACCAGAAGTTACACGCTGAGCAAGTGGAGTTGCTCAGGTTTCAAGACCCCTTCCGACTTACCTGGCAATTGAAACGAGTCTTTCTCTCAAATACTGTTTGTTAGTAGATAGAGCAAATGTTTCTGAAACCGTAACTTAAAAATAAGACAGTGATGATGAAGGTATAATTATCAGATACCTGGAACAGTTTTAGAGCGATGGGTAGATAACAAACGTCTCATTTTTCCATAACTTGCATAACAGAGTTTTTTGGAAATTCAGATCCTTTCCAATAGTAAAAAAATGACAAAAGTTAATTACAATAAGGTGACATTTTATTATTTATACAATAAAGAGACTTTTTAATGTTATTCAAAACACTTTTTAAATACTGAAAAAGTTGGGTACACCAAAGCCGAAAAATGGCTCTGCTATACACTGCACAGCATTGTTTTAGTCCCTGTATTTGTTTTATGTACAGAAGCATCTGCAAAATGCATTCTAAACACAATATGCACCTTACGGAGTAGTGTCATACATGAAATAAAACTGGAAGGATACAACCTGCATGTGCAAATTAACTAACAATATAATTGATTTCACTGAATCAATAGATGTAAAATATAATTTTGAAGTACCTTTTTGCACATAAAATGAAGCAGCTTTCAAGTTCAGTAAGTCCTTATACTGCAAAAAACATTAAGTACATTCACAATCTATGTTAATAAAGTAATAAATATTTCTTCATTCAGCTTTATTTACATTAATACTGTAGTTAAACTGAAAAGTACAGTTAGTCATTTGTAATATAGCAATCTTTTAACACATACAAAAATGACCATTTTCTGTATATAATTTAAGCTCAAAATCACAATTATCTCAAAATATTAATTACAATACAGCCATCTCCATCATAATTAAACATGTCTTTTATAAAATGGTAAAATTTTTAATAAAGTAAGCTGTTGGTTTTGAACTGGATACAGTACTCACAAGTAGAAAACAACGGATAAGAGTGTGTGTTCTGACCAGGGTTTCGGAGTAAAGCCACGTATGCTAGCAAAGAGACAAAAAAGGCCCCAATTTATAAAGATGAAGCCTCTTGTGCTGCAGGGCTGTGGCTTGTTGGTAGTGCTGCAGAAAAAGCCTGACAAGGGCCGTCCAAATTCAGTGTACAATGACATGATGTAGATTCAGTTCTAGAATATCTGCTTCAGTTGTCCATTAGGAGGATTTACAAAGGCTTTTTTTTCTAAGTGGAAACTGTTTAAATGCTGTGATTAGCAACTACTTCTGAAATTTGCTTTTGCAATGAAAATTCACTTGAGCCGATCCAAATTCGAACCGTGTTGTGAAAAGGAGCTCTGGTTTCCTTGCCTGGCCTCTGGGTGCCACTGTTGTGCTGCACACGCGTGGCTCAATGCCACTGCTTACACATGCCAAAACTGAAGTTGTTAAAAAAAAACAAAACCAAACCACCAATTAATTCATATCCTATCCAAACTACTCGCCTGAAAGTTGTATCATTACTTCTGTATTCCACTCGTACTGACAAGACAGTGAAATAAATCCCTAAATGTGATTGGCTGAAAATAAAATCTGACAGCTTTTTACGTGTGCTTGAAATTAAATTTTTGAAGGCAAAGCCTGGGAGAAGAACACTGAAGCAGGCTGGTGAGTGCAGTACCCAACAGTCCGTGGGTGACGAGCTCAAACTTTAGATTTAAATTTTATTTTCATTTGGAAATTCAAAATGTGAAATCCCACCACCAGTTTAGAAGAAAAACTGTCTCACGCTAAGCTAGGTAGCAAAGCCACAGCCTGCGGTTGAGGCTTAAGAGGTTTCCTATGTCTGTTTAAGAATTTTGCAAACTGGTACTTCTGTTAGGTCTTACCTTAGTTTTACAGGGCTTGCCTGGGTACGTGCAAGAGAGGCACATACCGTGGCTGAACGCAGAGCCGAGCGTGCTCGTAAGCTTAACTTTCTTTTAAGAGGATGGGCAGCATACACAGCAAGCGCTAACCCTAGTCCTGTTACTGGTTACGTTCCCCCGGACTAGATCTGCACAACACCCAACAGTCATGGTATTAATCCCTATGGTGTCTCTTGAGACCAGATCCTGCATGTGAACAGATTAAAAAATATGGTTTGTCATTTAATATTTTCTTTGCATTTACTGTTGCATATATCTGTATCAGATATATATATATATAGATAGATAGATAGATAGATATAATGTACATACACACACACACATATGTATAAATATGTATATTTTTTGATTGCATAAGGTAATTAAAAGGCTGTATTACAAGCCAGAGTGGTTTGACTAAGAAGGAGAGAGACCTTATGTTCAAAGGGCTTGTGACATACACTTACTAGCAATAGCAAATCAATTATCCTGAATGTTTCATAGTCTAATTTTTTTAGTAGAATTTTTGGGTCATGGAGATTAGCAGTTTTTTGTAACATCAGTTATTTAACTTTTCAGATGTAAAAATACCTATATGAGCTAAACATAATTACATAGCCATTACAGCAACTTTGCCAAAGTCTTCTCAATCATGTTCCGAAAAAAAAAAACCCCACCCTATAAAAAAATCAACAGTCTTTAAACCAGAGTACTCTCAATAACCAGCTGGAAATTGTTGTGTGTGTTGTCCCATGGGTGTTCAGCACTCAGCTTTGGGATGGTATTGTCCTTGCCAGTTACCTGCGCTGAGACGCTGTCAAGAAATGGCCTTCCTCAGCCTGCACACGCTGCCATTACCTCAGGGTCTACTGAAGACCCATGAAAGGTGTGTACGGACATGGACATGTTAAAAAAAAATACCTTGGAAAACATCAGAACAGATATGAAGAGGTTAAGTAATTATTCTTGCAAACAACTGGCTTTTAAGACCCTGCTCAAGTCTGCAAACTTTGGATGGGAAAATAATTAAAATATTGAGACGAGCGTCCTGTAGGCTTCCTGCGGTCTTAACGTTTTTCTCAAAATAAGGAAAACGTTTTGGAGGCAGCATTATTCTTATTTTTTACAACTGCCCTCTAACAAGACTGAAAAAAAGAAAACCTGCTCCCAAGAGTCTGGCCACTGGACTTTAGCTACAGCTGGAACTCAACGGAGGAGGCTCTGGAGCCACTTACTTCGATTGGGTTAGGTTGGGTGACACTCACTGTAGTACAGGAATGTCAACTTTGACGCTGACCATTTAGTTCCTTAAAACGCGTTGCAAACTGAGGCTAAAGGATTTACAGTATAGGCTTCCTTTTTCTGACCGAGCCTTTTGAGGAGCAATTAGGTAAGTGTTTATTGCATGAAGAATATGCTGAACAGGCAGAGCTGCACGGTCACCGCTAACAGAACTGCCGCCCTGGGAACCGCTGTGTTACAGCTAAAAGCCAACAGGACGCTAGGCCTGAGGAGGGCAGCGGGTCCGGTGGCACTTTGGACTTTCTGACAGAGTTTCTAACACAGCATGTTTCAGTCATTATTAAAATCTCCTTTAGTAGCTTTAAAAAAACAGTGGCTGTGGGACAACATACGGTATAACTGGGAGTATTATATAGCCTAGAGAAAGGAAACTGTGTGTAATTTTGAGCCTGTGCTTGCCTGGATCAAAATTCACTCACAAACATGAAACTAAACCTGCATATGGCATTCACCCAGGGTAAAAATGTCCTCTACATACTACTCGTCTACCACCAGCATTTGTCCTAGACTCAGCTTTAGCGGGACAGCTGAGCCAAGGCCGGTGCATATGTGGCAGCCTCCCTGCAACCCTTGCTGGGCGTTTACTGTGCACGCAAGGCCGCTGGAGGCCTCCCGGGAAAGGCAAAAGGTGCCAGTTATTTTGAAGGACTAATGTAAAATCCTCAGCAGTCCTGTTAAAGTACCTCTTAACTGCACGTACTATTAGCACATTAGCCTGTGCGCACGCATGTGGATTCACATTTTTAAGGGTGATTCTTCTGCATGGGAAGACAGACAGAAGCTGTTCTGGAGAGGAATTTGGGGGCATCAATGCCTATTAAGGGACCTAAATTCTCATTTAACTTAATTAACTAAAAACTCTGTAAGTGTCTGCAAGTCTTTTTTTTTTTTTTTTTTTTTGAACATGATACTGAATAAACACTTTTTCTAAAGGGCAGCGAGGACTTACGAATGGAAGCTGTGGCCCCCGAAATGCCCTGAATGTTCAAAACTATTTAGAGAGGGGCTCTGCCAGAAAATCCATGATTTGAGGGCTTCTGCTCGGCCAGTACCTTGTGAAATTACATCCTTAAAAACCTGGAAAACTGGAGAACTAATGACCCTCGACCAAATCAAGTGAATTTAGCAAGCTGTTTCAGCTTGGACTATCAAGGAGATTTTAAGCTACTGGACTGTATTCATTATTTAAATTTATTTTCTGAATAGCATCAAATCATTTATTTAAATTGTAAATTTTAGAATTAGCATTAGTTACGGCTAACTATGTTGTCTGGGGTTGTTTGGACACTCAGGTGGTACCACAGCACTTCCAGTAAGAATACTTGCATGCATAAAGGACAATTCACATTACATGAGAACCTGCTCAGTCAACATGGCGTTTATGTTTCATTAATATTTACCCTAATGAACTTAATCATTCATGTTGATTGACTGGGGAAAAAAGGGAGCTGCAAACAACCCCAGAACAGGAACCGTGCATACACATTTGTTCTGTGTTCATGTTCTGAGTGATTGCTAAATCCCTTTGTGGGGCTGAGCCGAGGCCGCAGGTTGTATCCTTCTGCGCTTACCCACCGCGCTGGCTTCCAGGCCTCCGCGGCTGCAGGGGCCTGACTCCCCGTTTCAACAGGTATAATTAAAAAAAAAAATGGGGGGGGGGAAATCCAAACGATTAAAAAGTTGATGCTTCAAAAATATCATTGGAGGCTAGTTTCTACTTTAGCTAGCGAATGACTGATTTGTAAGATCAATTTGTACGTATGGGGCTCTTTAGCCCTCCCTTTCTGCGTACGGAGATGTCGTCCTAATACCACCCTTTCCTTCCTAGGCTTAGCAGGTCTCGCCTTGAATGTCCAGGTTTCCTTCCTAGGCTTAGCAAGTCTCGCCTTGAATGTCCAGGCACGGCCAGACTGAGAGGATTTAGACAGGGGAAAAAAAAAAAAAAAATCCTGCGCCAACACGGGGAAGCACGAGTGCATTTTGGTTAAGAGCAGCCTGGGGCAGGGAGGGCAAGTTATACATTTTTCCTTCCACCTGCCGCCGAGGATGAGCGCGCCGGGCCCCTTGCTGCCGAGCTGGTTTCTAACAGCAGCCAGATGCGAATGCCTCCAGAAAAGTGTATGAAAAGAGCAAGGATTTGGGCTCCCCTGGTCGGGTCCTCCCTCTCTCTCGCCTCCCCACCCGCAGGCATTTGCAGCGCAGGGACTCGGGCCAAAGCCGTTACTACGTGTTCAAGATCCGCGGCAGATTCCTCGGCCATGAGTTTGCCCAGTTCCCCTTTGGACCTGATGCAAACCGCTAGCGTCCGAAGCAGCCTGTGCAGGCACTCCAAGTATTCGTGTCTTTTACTAACGTAAGGAAAAAAAATCGAAATGCCAGAGACATGCTGCCAGCATCTTTTATAGCTCCTATCCTTCTACCTGCCATAAACAGGGCTGTAGCAAAATTTCACCGGGATATTTATACCTGTATGAGAGGACTACAGGGCATTATATACAATGGAGTCATGTTAGTTTAATTTGAAACATAATTACCTCAGGCAGGATGCCTTTGATGGGAAGAGAAGAAAGTTTTAAAAATTTCTAGCAGCGCCTATAAGCAGAAGAGTAAAACGTTCTTGGCCGTGTCCACGTGACATAGCTACATTCATCTGACCTGGGTTTTAAAGTGTGCGCTAATCCCTCTGAAAAAAGCGTGACTGAGGCTGGCCCCAGCGAGGTCCCTCGCGGGGAGCAGCTTATTGCTGTCCCTGGCGTCCACTGCCACTCGAGCCAGCGGAAACAGGAACCTGTGAAAAAATCTTGTGGGAGGTTGTCTCGCTTTTTTCCTTCTTGCTGTCAGTTATAAACACGATCTCCACTCGCATTACTGAACCAACAACAGTTCAGCAAAATTTTGTGCCGTCAGTATTCTTCTCCGCTAAAAAGAGCACCAGGATTTTTTACCTCAAGGTTTTAAAAGCGCATACTGCAGTGGGACAGCTCGGCACGCGCTCTCTCTGTGTCAGTCTTTTGTTCCCCTCCCCGTGCCGCGTTGTAGCTTAGATTAAACCTCTTCCCATTCATTTTAATGAGACCGTCACTCGGAGAAATGGCTGTTATAAACACCAAAGCCTTACCCACAGTGAATGTAGTGAGCAGGGGCCAACGCAGCCTGGACCAGAATAAAAACACTGAACGTTGCAAGGCTGGGAGAATGGAAAATGTAAGTAAAGGGCCTATAATTGCAGATTAAAAAGCCAAAAAAAAAAAAAATTAGCAACAACAAAGTAAGTTTTCCTGCCACCCACTACATACTTCTTCCTTCCGTTTATGAACTGCATCTAGCTGAACTCACTGTTTGCATTTAACATGTTCACATGGAATCAACTAAAAGTATCAGACAAAAGTAAGTTAACGAATTTTCATAGAGCTTGTTTATATTTAGGTCCCAGAGTTGACAGTATAATTTATTAAGTATCTCACCCTGTATAGTGACATTTTAACTAATTAGTATGGAACCAGCTATACACACTGCATATGTACAGTTATTTTCATAAGGCATATAATATCTTTGCATTGAAAATAAATCAACATCATTAAATTTAATTTAATATATACTTTCTTTGAGGTGTTTATGAAAATATTTTTCTCTATATTTTTGTATGTGACATGATAGAAATATTTCATGGGAATTACAGCTTAATATATTTTATCTTTATAAAGGCATATACAACTTTGAGGCAGTGTTTCTGATGGACAGCAGAATTCCTAAAGAATTTGTATGTGCTTCTGTGTTTTGAAATTATATGAAATTGACTTTAAGAAGTAACTTGATTAAAAAAACGCACCAATGCACAGCCAGAGGCTGACAATTAAAACTAATACATAGCCACATGAACAATAATTTATATAGTTAATATTTTTTTTCAAGATGATCAGTACTAACATATAGTATTATACATTTGGCACTACTGTTTGCCATTGGTCCAGCAATTGGCAAAAATTTGTTTCCTATGTATAAATCTGTTTGAACATTAGATCTGGCTAGACATATTTACTATTTATAAAAAAATATTTAGACAGTAAGCTCACGCTGAATAACTAGGTCTACTGTATTCTGGAAACTCTTCAGTAGTAGTACAGCTTTCTCATGTTCCATATGTACAAAACTGTGTCCGTTTGCCTGTAACACAAAAACAAGAAGAAAAAATCAGATGAGATTCTACTTAATACCTTCATTTTGAGGGGCGCAAAGGGATATATGAAAACGGAAGTCAAAGGATCATGATGTGTTAAAAAAGAAAAAGAACATAGCAGTATTTTTGACTAGTTAAACTCTGTGGAAATGCAGTGCCATATCTTGAACAACATTAGTCTGAACTAAATCCTAGTCATGCAATGATTTCCTGCAGTCAGTCAGAGCTTCTGACTGGGCCATTAAGAGTGCACACGTCTTTCCTCCTCCATTGCATAGATACCGTAGCACACAGCATATACAAAGCCAGGGAATAAGACAATTTGTTCCAGAGATTTTTAAGGAAGGCAAAAACAATATAGTTGAAAACACATACGTTATGACCGTCATCACTCAAGAAAAAGTAGCAAATGTACGTGGCATGTTTTAAAGACATCCAGAGGCCCTCTGCTTCGAGGAGACGGCAGGCTGAAGAGCGCGCTCTAACAGGACAAGAGGCAATGGACACAACTTGGAAAATGGGAACTTCTGGTTTTGCGTAAGGAAATTCATTTTTACTGTGAGGGTGGTCGAATACCGGCACAGGCTGCTCAGAGAGGCTGTGCAAGCTCCATCCTCGGAGGTGCTCAACTCGCACGTGCCCAACCTGATTAGTCCTGCTCTGAGCAGGGGCTCGGCTAGACGCTCTCCGGGCGGCCTTTCCAGCCTAAATTATTCTATGATAGTCCACCTAGCTGTGGAAGACACAGTAACTCTGGGACAGAGGTCGAACACTGTGAAGCTCAAAGCAAGCTAATGCTTCCCAATGCGCAGGGACCCTGACTGCAAAGGCAGACACAGGCTGAGCTCACGTGCAGCTATGCTGCATACACAAGGAGGGAAGATTTTACCGAATGAACTATTCTGCTTTAGTGCTGATTAAAATCTTTCTGCACCATCTTCTCTGTTACAAAGCTATTTAGACATCATAACTGATACAGCTAAAAACGCCTTTTTGAGAAGCACAAATAGTATAATTTTAGCCAGAATGCCTGTATATCACCACCCAAGGGTGACCACAGACTCCCAGCAGTGGCCTGAATCAACCAAAGTCTCAGATCCACCAACATACAGGCGTAACGGCCAGGCCTTGGAAGTGCTTAGATACTGAACCAAGGGAATGAGTGCTACATACACCTGCCACTCAAGCATCTATGAAAGCCTCAAAATTACCACTTAGGTGCTGCCTAATTCCTGAGACCCCAGCAGAGTCCTGTAACTTCCTTTCCCTGGGGAGCCCATAATATAAAATATTTTTGTACTGAGAAACAGGAATACAAATTTCAGGCAGAAACAATTTTCAGAGAAGACATTCATTCATGTGCCAACATTAGGAGGTTGTTCTGTTTGAGGTCAGCGTGAACTCTGATGCAGTTCAGAGAGAAACAGAAGAATAATCTTTTCACCATACAGCTAGCTAACTGGCAACTGGCAGCTCTGTCATTTATTCAGCAAAAAAAAGAAAAGGAACCCAAAACTAAAACTCAGGCCACATCAGTTCTGGCTACTCCCCTTTTCATTTTCAAGTAGTGCAATGAGTGGTACGAGAAGATACTGGCTGTAGGTTCCGGGCTAGCTGGTGAGGAAACCTCTTGTCCATCCAGAGACTTTCTCAGCAGAATCGGGATGGAGGGGTTATACTTCCAGAGATACCCAGGCATCTCTGGATACAGCCAGAGGGTTTTGTTATTTAACATATAAATAAATGACAATCAGGAATCTTCCACTGCTTTCATTCAATGTGTGGTTTCACATTCCCCATAAAACATGCTATGAAATCAGTATAAATACTTACACATTGAATAATTATTTAATTATTAGAAGTATGTTTTTTCCTTTGTCCTTTCCTGCTATAATTTTGAATTCAGATGTTTCTTGCAACTTCAGAGCTTAGAGGAAAGCCTTCCCTTTTCAGACGAAGGGGACCATGTGATTCTGAGTTTTATTTCCAAAGCAGCCAAGGAGGAGGCAGTTAGCCCAGCTAATCTTACCAGGAACAGGCATCTGGAAAGAAGCCAGTCTGCTAATACAGCCTGCCTTGTCATAGATATAATGTTGATAAATTTATCAAGCTCAGTGTTAAAACTAATTCTGTTCCTATTATTGAAAAGCTGTTCCAGATTACAATTCCTCTACTGTTCAGAAGAGAAACTTTTCCTTTTATTTTTCTGCCTGAAATTTATTCATTTTAAATTAGGAAAAAGGCAGGTCCGAGCACAAAAAGACAAATTTAGTTTATTCTCTATTCCAGTCTATTCTCCGTTCCCTTCATCTGGACGCTGGTATACTTGGCACTAGCACTGAAGAGATGTTCTGATTTAGCGTTGTGAAAACTGATACAGACCTATAGTCCTCTTAACGACTATAGTGGAGAAGCACTGAATAGGAATGAAAATCTCTCAGGAATTCATAGTACTTCAAAGTGTTTGACTTTCTTGCATCTTTGGCCACGGTTTGTCTTGAGACATTTATAGCTTCATGACCGGCTCTGGAAATTTGCTATCATTTCCTTACCAAAATTTAAATGCCAACCTGTTAAAAGATAACATGAAATGTTCTGAAAGGAAACAGGCAGGTTGCCCTGATTAAACTCAGGATGTTGCAGCAAATTTTCCACAAATCCATGAGCAGCAAGCTTAGTGATCACACTGTAGACAGCAGTTTTGCCCTGTAGTGGGTAACTAATGGGGATGAGGTTTGCAAATGTCCCGACACCACATGTCTACTCTGCCTTTGAGAGACGTTATATTGCATATCCGTTTTTTCTCCATACTCTGAAAAAACACCAGGGTGAAAAGCAACCCTCTTCCTGCTGCTGTGCCTGCTGAGCAAAATGGGGATATCCGCAGTGCTGAAGGAGCCAGGACCTCACCAGCGCCGTGGGCTGCTGGTGCTCAGCTTTACTGTTGGGAAAACCCTGAGGAGAAAGCCCGAGATCCTGCTGGGACTCAGCCCAGCTGCAGCACACGAATGCAGGGAAGCAGTAGCAGCTTAAGTTGGGGAAAAAAAACCTCTCAAGGCAGTCTACCTCGAGGCCTCCGACCGCAGCGGCAGCCCTGGGAGAGCCTGTCGAACCAGGCCAATCACCGCTCAAGCCCTCTGAGAACTTTCTTCTAGATTTCACCCAACAGTTTTGAACGCCAGAAATACAGGAGTTGGGCAGCATTTGCAACTGACCCTATCCAGAATTGTTAATGAGGAAATACGAACTAAGTACATCACGGACAGGCTGTGATGTAGTGGCAGATCCTTTAGGATCAAAGTGCTTTAATGAAGCAGCAAGATTGTCCTATATGTCACAAGCCAAGGGAAGACCCTTCTCCTGGCTGGATACAGGCCCCGGTTGTGTTTCACCGGATTTGTAAGGACCAGCATGCATTCATTCCTGAGGACACACACTAGTCTTCTAGCAGAACAAGGCAATGGGTAAGACTGCGTGCCTGAGAATTATGGTTTCTCACTTAGTTAGGTAAGTTTACCCACGGAAAATAAAGCCTTTCAATTTTTAAAGCAGCCCTCTCTTTTAACCAAAACTGCTTGGGAGACACATAAACACATGACAGAAACATTACTGTTCCTCTTGAAAACATCCTGCTAAACAAATTCTTCAGTGTAAATGTTCAAAAAATTTCCCCTTGGAGCTTTGGCCTGATATTATTCTTACTGTATATCACCTTCTTGAATAAACTGAATTTATCGCATGTGAATGCAAAGACACTTAGATGCCCCAGTAATGGTGACACGGGGGTTACCTAACATGATAATAAATAAAAAGAAGCCAGCCAATAACACCGGGAAGAAAAGCATCAGATGATAGATAGACACGCTATAAGTGCAAGTCTGTAGCACAGATGTAGAGGACCAGTAAAGCCCGATCAGCAGGGCAGGTGGTGTGAAGACAGCGTGGGACAGGGCTGAGGAGACCTAGGAAGACAGCTCCTCCACCAGAACCCCAGCAGAGACTGAAGTCACAAAAAAACATGCCTGTGGAAAGAGTAGGAAGTGCAGACAGCTATAAAACCAAAGAATAAAGATTATGGAAGAAGAGGAACCTGTCCCTAATCTCTGAAGCTGTTTATATAGTGATGAATATTATAAAGCCCTGATCACAGATAAGGTTATCATCTCATAATATAAATGCAAACAGAGGGGAAAATGGGGATGAAGAAAGATCAAGTGAAGCTAGTGAGCATTAACACTCCTAAGTTCTTAGCGCCTAGGGAACTGGATGGTTTTAGCTAAAGACATTGCTTATATTTAAGAAATAAAATAACCTTCATCCCTTCATCCCTGCTTTTCTCCGCTGTTAATTCCTTCATGAAATTTATGACTTTTCTTTTCATTTGCCACAGTATAAACCAATACCTGATAACAGGCATTACATGTAGGTATTACATGTAAGTAATTGTAAATAAAAGCAAAATGTTCTTGATGGAGAATCTGAAACAACGTACTGACAGTGACAACGGAGGAACTCTACCGAGACTGGTCTGCGGTTCGGTGAGAATGACTGAGTGAGCAAAGGGCCCTGCAATCACAGAGAGCTTTTCCAAAGCACAGATCTATGCAAACATAATGTGGTTTGGAGAGGGTGAAAGTTGGAGTCTGCCATCTCTGAAGGTCAGCCAGCAGGACTGAGTCCATCAGTACCGGCGCACCAAACCTAGAGAAGGATTGTTTTAAATGATTTCTGACTCCTCTGGAGGGAACAGGACGAGACCTGTGACTTGGAGTCTGCTCACGCTGCTACTCAGCATCACCTCTCAGATTTGGCAGTTGTAGTTCAAACTTTACACAGGGTTCAAGCCCTCAGATAGTTTCTTCCTAACTTATGTATTTGCTGTATTTTCCATATACATATGTAGACAAACCTCAAAATGATGAACGTGTAGTTCAAAGGCTGAAGCAAAACAGACATAATACGTTAATTGTCTATTGCTTCTGCCTCTGTAAAGGTGGCTCTTAAATGTAAAACTAATCAAGGGCAAACATACTATGAAAGAAACCGTGGTATATATTGTTAATCCCATTTTTGTTCCCTATCACACCCTACTGAAGAAGTTTTTAAGTCAGGAAGTAAATCTGATTCTGAGAACACTGTTACTAAGCAGGTACAAGTTTAGGAATATGTAAGTGGGTTGCATGAATCACTATGCATTAATTTGCAAGGCAGTCAGTGCATTATTTTCTTCCACGTTTTTTGACTCATTATAAATTTGAATAACTAAAATTTACAGTCAGGTTTTGGAAGGCTACATATATTAAACACACTTCAATCGTGGAAAATTCTGAAGTCATAGATTCTATTCCTTTGAATTACTTTGGACAATATTTTTATTAAGTTATTTTGCCTTGCAAGCCAAATGAAGGACAAGTCTAGCATCACTGGTGTGGGCTCATTTTAATAACATTTAAGCAGAGGGTGCGGTATAAAGTGAATTTCTGATAAAATTACCTAATTTCTATCTATAACAATGGTTGCAATCAATTTATGAAACTCACTGAAAACAGTGGAAAATAAAACATTCAGCAAACTTCACCTACATAACGTGACGACAAAATGAGCAGAGTAAAATTTCTGCTACCTACACAATACAGCAGTACCTTAAAGGCGATCACATAAATATAGCTAAAAGGTCCTATTTTAGGAGCACAAGCTGAAACACGGGAAATTCCAACTAGATGTAAGGAACACTGTTTTCCCCATGAGGGGGTCAAACACTGGAGCAGGGGCCCAGAGTGGCTGTGGGATCTCTGTCCCTGGAGATGTGCAAAACTTGATTGGACAAGGTCCCGGGCAAGCTGCTCTAGTTGGACCTGTTTGGAGCGGGTGTTTGGGCTAGCACGGTTCAGAGCTCCTTTCCAACCCGAATTACTCTGTGATTCTTTGCTCCTCCTTAGGTCAGCTGGAACTGGTACCATGGATGAATTAGTACCAATACGGCCTCATCTAGCTCTTCAAATACACATAGATCTTCAAATACATAACAGGGCAGGAAAAACTGCTTTCATTTATTGTCAAGCTATACGTTAATGATATATGGATATTAAATCATATATTCACAGAGAAAAGTTCTGAAAAAAGAACAGCGGAAAGAATGCAATGCTTTCCAACAAACAAATCCAATGGCACGTAACAGTAGGAGAAGATGTGTATGTACGTAGCTCGTTTCTACGTTTGCTTTTTAGTAACTTTAAGCACTGTTAAGAGTGAATGGTCATAAAGAGACTAAAATCTGTGTGTGAAGGGGAAGGCGTGGGTGTGACTGCATGGCCTCTCTCTTTTCCTCTGCCTTTGATTTGTTTTTGGAACTTGTGCAACAGGCTGATTCAGACCAGGCTTGGCCTCTCTGAGACCAAGGTTTTCCTCCGTCTGATGCCTGCTCAGATCTGACAGGCTTAGATGAATATGTCAGCATAACCCTCACAGCCAGCTGGATGCTTGGAAACTCTTCTGAAAGTGCTTTTACTCTCAACTGAAGAGAGCATCCTTTGCATTCTGAACTTAAAGGAAACAACAAATTATGATTAATATGCAAGATAATTCCAATATTGAAGTACCTCGTTCAGAGCAGAATAGCTCGACATATTTCAAAGCAATTTTATAGACACGATGCTTTTTCAGGCATAGTTTTAGATGCTCAGTTACTGCTAAAATTCTTAACTGTGTCAAACACGATTTGAGGCAAAACAATTAATTTACTGCATTTACTGATTCACAAATACTTTAGACAATGAATCTATTGATTTATTTCAAAATAATTTTAAAATCACTATTCTGACTATAAGATTCAAGTGTACAAAAGGAATTTTATAAAATTGGACTTCTGTGTAATTTTCCTTTCCCTGATGAGATATAACAACTTGCATCTGTACGAAGGCAAAGAGGCTGCAAAGAGGCTGCAAGCTCACGTAGACACACGAGCTGGGATCGCTCACCCTGCACATCGTTAAACTGCAGGAGAATTTCTAGGATTCCTCTACAACTCCACGAGTCTTCAGAGGGGCTGTACAGACACAGCCCTCCTTTGTTAACTATTTAACTTTGTTGATTTAGTTCGCTAAAATAAGACACTGCACTCGTTCGTTCTGCCTCTGCAGCCGGTGTTGTGGTGTAACAGCACGCTGGCCAGGGGCAAACTAGCTTTGGGCTGCACCACGAACCGTGCTGCTAGGCCTCGTGCCCTGACGGCGTGATGACTATTTCCCTCTAGTCCGTTTCCTTCTGGACAATAATGTGACCACGTGAACGTCATGTCTGTCTCCAGCTAAGAGCCAAATTATAAGAAGTATAATAAATAAGGTTAGTAGGTAAACAAACTGTGTTGTTTTTCAGTAGGAGCAGCAAGCATGGCATTAGAGAAGCCGAATGCAGTTCCAAAACTTTCAGGTAAAATAACACTTAATTTAATTGACTCCTATGTTGAATGAACAGCTTTTGGGTTCCCTTTATTTAATTTTATCATCAAAATACTGTTTCTTACTATGCAAAAGAAAGACTGAAAACTAGGTAAACGGAAAAAATCAAAATAATTTGATATGGAAAACATGAGTTATTGTTCAAATGTTTATACTGTTTTGCAGCTTGTATTCCTTTCTATCCCCATTTATATACTTGTTCTGAATATAAATAACAGTAGGTCAAACTGGTAATAAAAACATACCAAGGTATTGTATATCATGAGGCCCAGAAAGCTACTGCATTTCTGCTGTTACTAGGTTAGACGTCAGGGAGTACACGGGAAGTTATTACAGGGATGACACGTGCTAATGGTGCTGTTAAGAGGAAATCATCATTAATGCTCTGCATTGGGAGTGCTTCTCAGTAAGTGCCCTCTGGTATGACATCAGGAGAAATCATTAGACATAGCTGCAGCCATAAAATAAATGCAGGTCAAAAGTGTGCATCTTTGATAACAACATGATAGGTACAGACATACAATGGACCTGTTCTTGTGTAGAGCAATATAAACCTCAGTTAACTCCATGAAGAATATTTGTACAGTGTATGCCCATTGCTTGCCACTGCAGACAACGCCTGACCATATTTTGCTTTTATTTTAACATATGTGGCTCTTACCTATTTTTGTTTCCAATACTAAATCCAGTTTTCCATATAACATCTTGATTATTCTAAATATCTCTAGCCAACTTTGCACTTCAATAAGTTTGGCTGTTCTCTTTATTTCACTGTGTTTTGAACATACTAGCAATGAAACATCAGTTGTCTATTGCAGACTTTAGAGTGGATAAAATAATTTCAGAGAGAAATATCTTAACGCAAATAGACTGAGAGAAATCAAGGACTACTACAAACAAGCCCAACAGAATATTTGCTGGTGGGAGACAGGCTACAACCACTGAAGTGTCGGAGAGGTAGGAGAGGGAGAGGAAGCGGGGGAGAGGCAGAGGGAGGGAGCCTACCGCAGAGGTTTGCAGACACCCTTGGTATGCTGATTTCCTTCATGTAACTGATTAAACAAGTCACCCTTCAACCCTTGATCAGTCTGCACGGCTTTAAAAACTGTTATAAGCCTTTCAGATAACTGTAATGACTCTCTTCCTTTTGTCGAAACTAATACTATTTGTTGCCAGTGGGAATACATTTTCTAGGCTCAAAAATATCTTGCAAGATATGGCAGAAAACCCTTCCTTGTATGACAGCCATTATTTTCTGTGAATGGGGAATTTTTGAAAGGTGTGTTCCGGAACGGCTTGTCCTTCTTCTATCTGGATCAGAACCCAAGACTTCTATTTAAAAAGTTCACTTGAATACAAAAAATATTTGTTTCAGAAACGTGAAAGAAAACAAAAAGCTAAGATTTCTCAGTAAGTTATTCAAGTGCTTCTGTGATCCAGTGGAAGGGATATCTTTCATGTGACAACATTCAAAAATGGTCAGGTAGTGAAGAAGAGGCAAAAATAATGCAAGCCACATTTCTCTGTGAAAACGTGAATGCCTAGTTAGTTCCTTACACTGGTGTCACATCAGCTGCAAAGGTGAAAATTATAAACACCTGTTGCTTTGTCATGTGCTCGTGCTTGTGAAACAGCCTGTGAAACTCCATTCTCCCTGTCCTTTCTTGTGCTGTTAGCGTGGAAAAGATGGATATGCTGCAAAGAACACTTTTATTTCAGAGTTTAAGTATATGATTGTGTCACTTGGATCATTCCTGTGACAGATTTTAAGCAGCAACCATTCTTTGCAGTGCCATTCCCTCGCAGAAGGGTGGTGCTGGCATGAAGTGTACTTCCCCCTGTGCCTTAGTCAGCATCCATGGGGAGGGAGCAGAAACTACTAAGCAAAATTTGGGATAGTTTGACTCCGTGCTGTGTTATGCTCCCTCTGCTCTTAGCATGTTCTCCGGGTTTAACTCAGTTTCCAGCTGGTGGGGCTGGTTGTCAGACAGCACACCCCTGTGCCTCCTTTTCCATGCCCCATTTTGTTCTCAAACAAACAGCTTTATTCCTTTCTTCTGAGACCAGCTTTCAAAAGTACTACAACTAAAACCCTGTTTTAAATCAGTATCCAAATAAAGTACCATAATAACATAAACAGTAGTTAGCTTGTACTGAAAACAATATCACTACTTCTAAGATGCAAAGATTTGCTTTATAACTCCATCCAATTAAGAAACAGTTAAATTGATCCATACCTTGAGGATCTTATCGCCAGGCTGGAGCAGGCTGGATGCTGGTCCGTCAGGCTGAACCCTAGTAACAAAGATACCCTATAAGTCAGAAGTAACAGAGGTTAGGATGCTATCACCAAGAACTAGTTCCCAAAATACAGGTGTCCCCCTACTTGCTGGTCAGGAGGCTTTGTATCTGGTAACGTGCTAAACACTAATCGATTTTTTAAATCCGTAAGTAGCCAAACAGCAGCACCAGTTGGTAGCAGCTCTCCATGACCTTTAGCTAGTTATCATCTCCAGATAAAAATATAGTTGTGGTTCACTTGAAACTAAGATCCCATTTCACAAACTAATGTGTAATTTGAACAGTTCTGGCAACTAGAAACTAGGCAAGAGAAACATGGCTATCAGGAGGAAAAGGAAAATGGGGCAAGCATTCATTAATTACAGTAATCCATGCCATAATCTATACAGTAATCTTTGTTTACTTCCTCTTGAAAAAAAGTGTATATTCTGAAAAGCAGACTTTCTGAGATTCAGTCTCTAAGATCTTTTAATCCTGTGTCTGGGGAGTAAATAACTTTAAAAGGAAACAAATTATTACATGAAAGAGAATATATTTTAAATCCATTTTTTAAATCTATTTTTTTCAGTACAATGTGTTAATAAAACGTAAAAACAGGGATTGAGTTTCTGAGCGAGGAAACACTTCTGTACAGCTCTTGTCCTGTACTTTTGCTTCCTTAGCCTCACCTTCCCTGCTGTCCTTAACCCTGCTGCTCAGGGTGAATACCTTGGGCATAGGCTCGATTTTAGTCATTCACATTGGTCATATTGACATTAGTGAAATTCACTGGTCATGCAAGTCACGTGCATCTCTGAAGAATTTTATAGCCTTCCTGAGCAGGGTATAGGCTGGTATTCCTATCAACCTTATAGAAACCTGAGCTCTTTGGGAGCAGAAGGATGGGGCCCTGTCCTGCTTACATTTGGTCCATAGGCCATTAACTTGTGACAGAAGTTTGCCATTCAAAATGACTGGCTATTTCTGTGCTTTCTGTCCCTTCCTCCCTCTTATCCCAGTCTCCTCACTTTATGTCATGGTAGGGGCACACTAGTATGCAGATACATACTGCCAGGTCCACTGATCTCATCCGATAGACCGTTTGCATGATTTAAAACCACTAAAAACGACTGGCGTGTCTGATGAGAGACAGGATCACCCTCCTATGGCTTTTGTGATATTTAAAACAAGATAAAACTGAGGCAACAGTGTGGGAAGAAACACTGCAGAGTAGTAATACAGAAAAAAACTTTAAACTATTAATTCCTTCAGTAAAGCTACCCTAACACTCCCTTAGTACACAATTTACAGAAATAAGTTTTCGCATTTCTCCTATTAGCAAAATTAAGTCTATCTAAAGCTGCTTTCACATTGCATGTATTACTCGTAGATACATTCCCAGTTGACTATAGTTTCTTTGTAAATAAATTCACAAAATGGAAGTATAGCTTCTTATAAAATTATACATCAACTTAAGAATAAAGGACATGATGTTATAAAGTATATTAGAAAGAGAACACTCATCAGTATGCATCCTCAAGGAAGGACAACAAAAATGATTATGTTTTGAAGGCTAGTCATTAAAAAGTCTGATGGGTATATAAAATTAACTATTCTTGAAGCTCAAAACAGGGATTTATCAACCAAAAAAAAAAATCGAAAGAAATTAAATCATGCTAGATGGGCATTTCCAAGAGTATTCCAGATTTCCAATTAGCTGCTTTTTTTGTAATTAGAGTAGTGAGGAAATTTGTCTAAAGCTGCATGCAGATCTCAAATTGTCCATGAGAGATGAAAAAAATAGTTTAAATTTCATGACTTTCAAAACAGTCTCAATAGTTATGGAAGTTACGACTACCTTTTAGAACTAGATCTAACATTATCAAAGAATGTAAAATAGAAGAATATACTTAATTGAGAGGTATCCATAGTCTTTGTTTTGCAACAAACTCCAGTTAGTTTTACTGCACAGATCAGGTGAATTCACAGTTCTAAAAGTGCATTTTCTAACCCTAGAACTCTGTGTAGTTGATAATCACCAGATGTTATATTTGTTAGTCATCCTTTTACTGGCTAAAGCGATTTATCAACCTCTTAAATGTGCAATTCCCAATTCCTGCACCAGTAATAATACTCTGAAAGTTTCCCTGACCACCATGCAGCATAATGGTCCAATTTTTCATTAACATTACAGAACATGACACAGCTTCACAGTCCGGCTATAGCCTGCTTACCATGATGTTGTATGCCGCCACTGACATCCAGACCAGCTTGCAGGCCAGGCCTATTTCATTTGATACAGCTGGTGTAAACCTTGGCATTTCTGCTATCTAGTGATGCTAGTACTGTTTTAAAAGGATACTAGATTTAGTCTTCTTAACAGAGCCTTAAGAAAATTCACATGGAACTGAAAGTTTCCCTCTAAAGACTTTAGTGAAAGTTTAATCAGGGCCTATATTTATTCTTAAAAGAAAAAAGTGGGAGAGATTACGCTCCAAAAAACAGTCTGAAAAAATCTATGTAGGGAATATAAGCCAGATACTTTCTGTGATTTCTCTTTTGATTCTCTTGTCCTCATTAACCAGAAAAACAAAAACGAATACCACTCCTTTAAGCAACAAATACCAAGTATGGGAAAAAGTTCTCTCAATCATCCTAACAGAAGTGGATAAAAATGTCATTCATTGTATCCCATGTCACCACTATGTGGCACTGTAAAATAAAGACCATTTAATGAGAAATTCAGAACTTACCTTATCAGAAGGTTTGAATGGATTTCCTTGACCACTTATTCCACCACTGATACTAAAACCAAGGCCAGGATTCTTCTCTATTCTCACACAAAACTAAGTTAAAAAGATACGGGAGGGTAAGTCAATATCAACATTAAAGCCAATTCCCTAAATAATGGCATCTTTTTTCATATATTCTGTTTCACCATTAACTAGACGAGTTGACCTTCTCAAAGGCTGTGTTACACAACATAGTAAAAGCCACTGGAATAGTTATAAACTGAAAGTATTTTCATGATTTTAACATAGTTGGGTGATACCTCAATATTCACAAAACTAGCTGCATTCTTGTACATATTTTAATTTTTTATGAATTCTGCTTCTATTTTCAAGGAGAGAAAATAAAACTGAGACTTGTGAAAAAGCAGTTCACACTGGCCAGATTCTTCACTCTCTCAGGAACACTGGGATAAAACCAGATGAGTGAGAACAGAATTTGCCCCTACATAAACTTCACCTCATGCATTTCATTTTACCCAGAAAGTGGTTTACTGCCTATGGCCTTATATAACAAAGAAGCCACTCGAAGCCACTCCTGAATTCCATCTATATTGGAAAGTAAGGGTCCAAATACCTCTTCACAGGAACAGTTCCAGAAAAATCTTTAACTTTACTCAGTTTGATTGATGCTTTTAAATATAATTTATCATGTATTCTAACATGGTGTTTTCAAAAGATGAAGCCAGCAGCTTAAATTACAAGTCTGGATTTTTTCTTCCAGTTGTTATGCGGTTATCATGATTTTATTTCAGTACTTTTAAAAGCAAACTAAGAATCGCATTATGATGACACAATTTGTTTTCAACCATGTACACTAAGCTTTGCGCCCTCTCATTCATCTCTCTCCCATTTTTGTGGATTGCTGTGTTTAATGAAACATTCACTTCCTTGAAATATTGCCTCTGTTTTTTCTTGCACTGAGAGACGGCATGTTTGGCACTGAGCTGCAGACACTTTCAGCATGTGATGTTCATGGCTACATTTCCCTCTTTACTGTCCTGATGGAAGGGTCGGCGTTAAATCCCCCCAAGCTTCTTTTTGTGTCTCTAAACACAGTTTTAGAGTTCTTAGCCTCAGACTCCAAAGAAGAGGGGTAAGCAGGCTGGCAGCATGCATATAGACAAAGAAGATACAGAAAAGAGTAATTTAGAACAGATAATCTCTCTTTAATTCATTATTCCTCAAACAGTCTCATAAGTGGGAGATGAGCAAGCAGAACATTTCTCCCAAGGAAGCAAGCTGACTTCTCAGTGCAAACATTACAAAAACAAGCAACAGTTCTAGGTGATAGATCAAGGGAATATTAAAGTGACTGCACTTTTTAACCCACCTTTTTGAAAAACAGTACATTTTTCCCAAAGTACAAAGACAGCCCTAAACAACACCCTGTAAGTTTTACAAAATGACAAAGGCCTTTGAGTTTGTTGTCTCTATTTGATATCAGCAGCTAATTAGGGGCCACTACTACTTAAAATCCTCATCAATGACCAGGACAGTGGGATGGAGCAAGGCCACAGATGACTCCAAACTGGGGGGAGCAGCGGCCATGATGGAAGGTTCTGCCAAACAGAAGAAACCTGGACAGGCTTCAGGAACAACCTGTGCCTGAGACATGATAACTGCAGGCAGGAGGACAGGCTGGAGCTGGCTGGCTGAGGAGCAGAGAAGGAGTGAGCAGCCTGGTGGACCACAAGCTGTCCACAAACCAGCAGCAAAGCAGCCAGCTGCAACCCAGGCTACACTAACAAGCACACGTCTCGTAAGCAAGGTCTCTTCCAGAGCGCAGTGTCTCACGTGCAGGATCTCCAATGAAAGACGCTGACAAATACAGGCCATTTAAGGCCGGAAAGCCAAGATAGGTGGTGGGAGCACCTGGTATTTGAGGAGAGGCTGAAGGAACTAAGTTATTTAGGCTCAGGAAGATGGTTAAGCGGGATGTAATTGCAGGCTTCTACTGCCTAAGAGGGGGCTATAGAGAAGATGAAGGCAGGCATTTCCCTGAGGAGCTCAGTGAAAGGACAACAGCAAAGGACATAAGTTGCAGCTAGGTCAATTCTCACAAAATAGCTGAGGTTGGCAGGGACCTCTGGAGATGGCCTGGTCCAATCCTCTGCTGAGGCAGGGCCACCTAAAGCAGGTTGCCCAGGACTGTGTCCAGTCGGGTTTGAATACCTCCAAGGATGGAGGCTCCACAACCTCTCTGGGCAACCTGTTCCAGTGTTCAACTACCTCATAGTAAAGAAGTGTTTACCTATGTTCAAGCGGAATTTCCTGTGCTTCAGTTTGTGTTTGTTGTCTGTTGCCCTGAAGTGGACATATTCTGACTGGACATAAGGAAACAGTGATAAGAGGTCAGACACTGGAACAGGCCCAGAGAGGTTGTGGGATCTCCAGCGCTGGACATTTTCAGGTCTCAACTGGACACAGTTGATCTAACTTTGAAGTTAGCCCTGATCTGAGCCAGAGGTGTTTCACTGGAGACTTTTCCAGGTCCCTTCCAGACTAAATTCTTTGCATCTGTGAATAAACAAAAATTTAAGGATAGCTGAACATAGAAATTATTCTGCTTCAGAAGGAAGAAGCAGCAGTTTAAGCCCAGCAAAGCAGATCTGAAAACAGTAAGAAAGCCACATTCTTCAAGTCATTTACAGAGCACAATGCAGGCGATTTTCTGAGTGGACAAGTAGACCAAAGACCAAGTAACTTTGGTCCCAATTCAAGAAATATGTACAGTGTATGGCACTGTATGAGAAGCTAAATATACACTTCCACAGTATTTTGATGGCTTTACAATCAAAGACTCTGTGAAAGGAAACCACACTTCTTCAGCGCAGTCATGCAGGCAAAGCAATGGTCTAAAATTAAAGCTCACAGGTCTGTGCCCTCCTGGGCAGTTGCGTCATACCTGCTGCATCCTCCTGTGCTACCCTTACGACAAACCCAAGGAATAAGCAAACTGAAGCTCAGAGATCTTCAAACTACGTCAGCATCAGGGCCACAGCCCTGGGAGTTACTAGGACTTAGCATCAATCACTTTTACAGGTGGCTCACTCCAGTAAATAGTGCTGAATATTGTCTTTTAGTCAGGATGACTGTAGATGTGGATTGGATAATTGAATATTAAATAAAAGTGACTTCAGTGCAGCTTAATGACTATTCATTGACCCAGTCCGAGCAAGTACTGTGAGCCCCACAAGCAATTGCTTTTGTAGCTTGGTATTATGCTCAGGGACTTAATGCAGACAGTTACTTATATGGGTTGTCCAACACTTTACACAAGAGAAAAGTCCGCTAATGATTCTGAACATTGTTCTTCAAGTCAGGAGACTCAAAGAGTTATTGAAAATATTAAGGCCAAATACAATGGGGATAGGACCACTTAATGAAGAAACTCATCAGCGCCCATTAGAGTGGACTTCGGGGCGCTGGAATTTCAGCTGGGCTTTCTTAAGAGCTGAACTGAAGCAGCCTATACAAATCTGAGTATATCAGCATCTTGCCAAACATGCTGTGGTGTTAGCACTGAACTAGGTTATTGAGGAATCAGTAGAAATTGTGAATTAATTCAGTGCTAGTTAATTCAGTTGGGATGCCAGCTCCGTTCAGGAATTTCAATGCCAAATTGACTTGCCTGCTCAATCCAAGAAAAAGTGGTATCAGTCCCCGGTGCTGGGGAAGGGGACTAGACCTGCTCACCTGCTACCAAGTCAGCCATAACCTCCCTCACACCGTCTTGGATATTTGCCTTTTGTTACGGCCCGAGGCTCCCTTTTAACGGCTATATACAGGACAGAAAAAAACAGATACTGTTTTTGTCAGCGCTGTTTTATACATACACTTTCTCACCTGCTCCTGATACGCGTCCGTACTTCTCTGACCCTTGGTTTGGATTAAACATCGCCCTGTCTGAGGTGCTCGAGAGGTCTGCGAAGAGGGGATCTGTATAGGCAGTGGTGGCTGAAACTGCTGAATGGTCACTTTGTTCATGTTCCCTTCGTACTGCTGCTCGCGGCTCCGATGTTGTAGGCTTTGTGATCCCATTAAAGTCTGGATATGGCTACCTGCCTGTGGGTAACGTAACCCGTTAGGCCAGAAATTCAGGAAGCTGAAAAGAAGCAATTATTACAACTTACAGAGTCAAGTAAAAGCAAACCTCTTAAATATTATGAGAGGTTTGCCTTTTGACCACAATTGGAAACAACTGTGATTAAAAGCAGCAAGGATCTGCCAATTGCATTTAGTGATCCTAGGAGGTTTAAGGAAGATTAGAGGCATACAGTATTTTTTACGAATGGAAGATATTTTTCTCCTTATTTCATGTTATATGCTTCTGCTCAAAAAGTTCGTGAACTGAAAACATATACTAAAATACAGTAAGGTGGAGTATTCATCACAGCACATTCTAAAGACTAACTATTGAATACTGGAATGCTTTTTTTCTGAGGATAGTTTGGAATAAGATTTGCGCCACAACTATAGATATTGGCCATTGTTGTGCACCGTATACAACACACACAGTTGATTAAATTCAGTATCACTGCCTGTCCTAGGAAAAAATGTGTCTTTTACAAAATCTTACGTTTCATAATATGTAACTAATTAAATTACCAAATTTCTATGATAATTTCTTGCAATTTGACACTTTAATATTTTTCAAATGTAAGTGAAATATCAAATTTACACAGGTAAAGGTGGGGATCTTTTGATATTTTCAGAAAAAAATGGATGACTGCTAACTTTCTTCCATGCCCTTCATCCCCAATGCCTTTCACATTTGCAGCTGTGATCTAACAGCTGAGGTTTGCTTTCTATATTACTCTCTTCTTGACATGGTAAAGCTGCATACTTGCTTACTCTTCGGTAAACATTCTCTATTTAGGCACACAAATTACATAAACATTTGAGGCAAATCATTGCAAAATAAATACAGTCAAGACCATTTTATACTTCTCATATTTACAGGATTGAGCTGTTGTTGCTTATAAGTAACTGCATGCAACTCAGCAATAAGGGAAAGACCAAAATTCATGTTCTGCTATATGATCAAATATTACTACCTCCATGAAACATTACACACTTGCTACTGACAGTTTTCAGATTATATAAATTCATTAGCCTATGTTGTTATTTGAACAGTCTGAATGTAAATAAACATCATCATTTTAGGTCTCAATATCTACAAGCCTCCACAGGCACAGCAGAACTACTTAACCCATGTTTCGTATTAAGCTCACACCAGCCAATGGCACAATGACTTCTAGTCATCAAGCTCCAACTCTTAGCACTACTGCACATTTATGATCCTGATGAAAGAGTCACCAATTGTGAGGCTACTTTTTAGATAAGATTAAATTTAACACAGCAAAAGATCAAAACATTTCTTACCCATTGGCCAATCATCCGGTCTCAGAAGCTACAGCAGCCAAGGTGCTGTTAGAATTAACTGCTTGTTGCCACAGCAAAAATGAATTCTAATGGATTATCAAGATTTTTTCTGCAGAATACCTCACTAATACAGATGCAGTTGGAGCTACTTGTGCCACTGAACACAGAATCCTAGCAATATTCACAGCGACTGCTAGGAAAACTGATCTGCTCTGTCTTACTTTTTTGCCCACTGCATTTGAACAAAGGGACTACCTCGGATACATTCAAATACTGTGTACTCCTTTGATATTCTCAAAGCGAGTAATGACAGAGCAATATCTGTTTATTTCTTGTGTCCAAATCCTCAGTCCCTAAACTCTTTTTAGAAAATAGCTCATCTGTGGATATGAAAGTGCTTTACAGACATCGATAAAACTTGTTCCTGGGATAGTCTTGTGAAGTTTGTACTATTAATATCCCATTTTACCGGTCAGAAAGATCTTCAGCTCATCCGAGATCAGAAGGGAAGGAAAATGTCCACGACAGAACTTTATCCTATTCTTTAACTCCGCAGGGGCAACTAGCCTTGTCCTCAGCGGATCACCGAATCTGTGTCACCTTACACTGCTGAGATGCAAGCTGAGCAAGTAAAAGTGTGCAGTATGGGTCTGTACTTTATGTTGTGCCAGATATTCATCACAGGAGGACCGGAAAATGCAGAATCTCTTCAACTGCACTATATGCCCCAGATACAATCCCAACATAACCACCGGATCAGTCCACAGCAGGTGCATTGCCTGCCTCAGAGAAAGAATTCTGTTTCATATACAAAAACATTGTGATTCTTCACTGAACAACCTCAAATCTTCTTTATTGGTTTATATGACCTCTGGATTGAACAGCACATGCTGGAAATGAAACACAAAGACCCTCTGGCCTCTCAGTGGTGGCTAACAGAAATGCTCACAGATCAGAAGGGAAGAGAAATGGTGACTTAAGCCACTTTTGTACGTCCCCGTTTTGAGGCAGCTGGCCTGCTCCAGTTCTGTAGCATGCGCTCCTTCCACGTCCACTGGGCTGACTGCAGCCCACAGAGGCATCTCCAGCAGCTTGCACGGCCTCAGCCTTTGCGCAGACTGTGCAGTCCTGCAGTGGCCACAGAGGAGGCCAAATAACACCATCCTATGCAGCCCCAAACCTGCGTAGCTCATCCTCACATAGGAGGGTCACCCTGCGCCTGCGACGCTGATGTCTACTCCTATTCCATCTTTGCTCACGTTCTTCAACCTCTCTTCTTCCCAAGAAGCAATCTCCAGGTTCCCTCTCAGTGATCCCCTCCCTCCATGCATCCACCCGTTCCTTTTTTAAGGAATAATTCAGCAGATAATTCAGACTATAACTGATTTAATCAGGTATGTAGTTGACTTTTGTCTTGTTGCTGTGACAGAAAAAGCGGCTCTTCCAAGAAGCATAAAAAGTGCAGTCTTTCAATAAACGAGTGGACTATTCAATTTAAACATTACAATATCCAACTTTTCCTTAAGAAAAAATATCCCATCATTTGCCTGAAAATGACTAGACAAAAGAGTACACTTAAATTAAAATATAACTGTCATTTAATCTGCATTCTCAACAGTAAAAAGGAAAGAAACAACCACTCATCTACCATACAATTATGTAGTGATTACCAGGTAGTATTCCCACCCTACCTACCACACATAAGTACCCATCACCATAGGTATAATAGGCTTATGGGTATGGATCATTTAGGCACACATTTTATTGTGTCTGTATACATAGTCTATCAGCCTGAGAACACACTCTTTCAGTCTCAGTCTATTGTACACACTCTTCCCTTGGACAAGCAAGTCCCAACTCTTCTTTGAGTGACTTCCAAAGTAAAGTTCTACCATGTGGTGGTGATTCTGCTCTATTTTGCACTAGCCCATTAAAACTAGTGCTGTTATGTTAGTGGAAAACACAATGTATACTTCAATTTATAGTTACAACATTTGTTCGTGATGTTGAACTTCACTTCTACAGAAGATTTTCTGAGTCTGACTTCAAATACTCACTGTATTTTAATCTCCAAATGGTGGAGACACTCTAGGTCACTTTCAATGGAAAAGAGATTAGCACTGTCATAAAAGCACATTGCAAATCACCTCCTGAGAATGGCAGGTAAAAAATTCTCAGAATTTATTTTCTCACTCCTGTTAATAGGCTTTCTTTGAAGAGATCGAATCACGATCGTATCACCACTTCTTGTGTATTCACTCTGTGGCTCTTGCTGGAAGTGGATAAGCTGAAAACTAATCCTTTTCTTAGAAACAGAAATTACCTATTTTGCAGAACCCCCCCCCTTCTTTTATGCAGACTCTTTCTCCTGATTTCATTTGCATTTTGAACATTATGTAACATCCACCACAGAAGTTAATTATTTTCAGCTCAGCGTCCAATATTTTCAGTTTAACTAAAGTAGCTGACAACAAATGAAATAACAGATTGCTCCAATAAGTGAAGCGAATTTCAGTATGGTTATGCAATGTTGGTACTTACAATGTCTGAGCACCCAGATATTCATTCGGAACGAAATAGAATCTGCAGTTTCTTATTATAGTAACATCGATGATGCACAAATGCAAGATGTAGATTACCTTAGACTGTGTGAACGGATAAATGCTGGTTTTATCCCAATATATCAGTGAAGATAAGGAATAACTCCTCTTAAAATTCTTCTCCTGGTTTCTTGCATAGGAGAGGATAAAGAAATCCTTTGAATAACTTCACTCTCAAAGCCAACTCCATCACACAGCACCAGGGTGCTGTCTCTCCCCTTCACCATCCTTTGCCTCAGGTGGAGTATCTGTGCTGCTCTGGGTATAACGACTTTTGTCTCCTGTCTTCAAGCAATTCTCTTGTACGTGTGTAAACTCTCTCTTTTCACTAATTTTCTGTAAGGGCAAGGGCCGCTGCTACTAAAACTGTCTTGAATAAAAAAAAATTGAAGCCAGTAGGGGAATATTTGCTTCATCCATGCTAACAGTTATTTAAGCTACTTCAATTATCAATATGCACATTATGACTTTCACACCAGTTTACTCACTTATATGACTTTACTGCAGGAATGAGCAGGACCAGTCTCCATGTAGATCAACAAGCAACATAATTATCACTGCTTATATGTGCAGCTCCATCTTCTAAAGCTGATTGCAAGCACAGTTTAGTTTGTTAAGATCCTGTATTCTTCAGTTTTATGACTAGAATATAGAAAAATGACCAGTTTCTCAGTCAATGTGAACAGGGCCAAGTTGGGGCTGGACGAGAGCAGCCAGCGTTTTGACAGAAACAGGCCAGATCCAGGAACTATAATTTAGTATCTATCGCCACAAGATACTAGAAATCAGACCCCTGTGATCTCTTATTAGATACAATCCTTCTCCAACTCTGATAGTGAGTTTATCAACAGCTGACGCACTGCCTAGGACATCTCTGCCAGCATGCCTATGACAGTCCAGGCGTTGAGCTGGTCTCCATCTCAATACATGTATTTTTTGCCATTAAGTTATCACAACCTAAGAATTGAAATTAATTTGAATGAAGGATTTTCAGGATAAAAGGGAGCTGACAACTCTCTCACATGTGGGAGTACACCTGCTGAACTCCTTGCGCCCATTTTGCGCGCTATAGATGTTAACTATTAGCATCTGCACACGTGAATACAAAAATGGGTAGCAGGCATGAAAACATGGCCGGTAATTCATAGTGATTACTGCTTTAAACTTTGAACTAAAAATATCTGCGTCCCAAACCGGTCCTCATTAACCCGTTCTCCTTCTTCCACTGATTTGCTAGGAACAGAAAAAAGTTGTTGCTATGCCAGCAGTTTCCCTCGCGCGGCTGCGCTGAGCTGCTTACCTTCTTGGTGATGGTGTCCGGGGGCACGTCGCGCCGCCCCAGGGGGTAGGGGTTCCACTGGCTGCTTGCCGAAACCTCCTCCTGCCCGTTGTCTAGGATGCTGCTCTGCTGTGATGGGGTCTATTGCGGAAACGGGACGGCACCCTTTAGTCACTTGACAGATCATGACAGAAAATTCTCTCTTCATATTTATTCTAGTAATCAACCCAGTTAAACGGCAACACACTACTGTTAGAAAGGAAACCATCTTAAATGTTATGGCATTTTGTTAACATGCAAACATATTGTCATGAGACTGTCCGCAGATAAGAGATCTTTAGAGAAATGATGAGAATAATGAATGATGAGAGAAAAGAGAAAATTAATTTAATATGAATCCTTATCTTCAGAACAACAAATCTTGGCCACAGTTACATATTTAACCTTGTAGTCTGCCATTAATCATTTGAATTAGAAATTTCTTACCGGTCGGTCATTCAATTATCAAAAAACTTTACTAAATATTTGCCATCAATATTAAATTATAAGCTTATATTTTCTTTATAAAATGTTCCTTAATGACAATATCAAAGTTCTGGCTGCTGTACCTTGAGCTGTGCTCTATGTTACACCGTGTCATATACTTTTTATAGACCTCTCTCTAGGATATGACTGCTTTTGTTCTACTTAAGTTAACAGGACATCATATACGTAATATTAACCAGTAATTAAATGCTTTCCCGGATATGAATGGTCACATTTAATGTTTCCTGAATGGGTATTATACTTATGTTACTCTTTTCTGCTTTTCTTTCTTTTTGGCCACATTTCTTCTTTGTTAGATTTTTCACTGGTTATTTTCCTCATTGTTTTCAGTAGCTTGGGGGCACGTGTCCATTTTCTGTCCTAACTGAATTTTCTATCATTTGTCTGTATTTGTTTATTTTAGGTGGAAATTTTGCTCACATAGCTATCACTTTTTATGCCAGGCCTTTCAAAATGCCAACTTTATAATACCACTAACAGCAGTTATCATTACAAAGTGCTTAATTCAGTTAACCGCTCATTCAGTTTTAATTAATGGTGACCTGCAAAGAAAAAAAAAGTGTCTATTTTTTCTCCTCCATCATTCAATATCTTCTTCAACTTAGGAAGAAAAATCATGAAACACTTCTTTAGATGACTGAAGAACAAACGGAACTGTGGCTTTGAAATATTAAAGCTGGTAACTGGTCAATTAAGGGCTTTTTTCAACAAGCTTAAAAATGTTTTGAAACTAAATATCAGTAAATCGTGATTTAAATCAAATTCCTCAGTGGTTAAGTAAAAATTTTCATCCCCAATTATCTGAAATCTAAAAAAGCTGTCATTCTAATTCTCTCATCATTCAGAAAGCCCCCTACAAAAATCAGGAAAGATGCGATACTTCTTAAATTAAAAAAATTATTCCAAACATTTCCCCTGTTGAAAACACAAGGCCTCCCCTTAGAGCTTTCTTTACACATAATAAAAAGGGAAAAATGAGACCAACCTCAGTACTTTTTCCACAGGTTATCTCTTACAGCTCAGCAGACACCGGTCCACGTGTCTGGCCCAGCAGAGCTGCTGCTGTCACTCTGACTGACAGCACAAAACTCTCTAAAGCGGCAAAGGCGAGCGCAGAACTCTACACTGACGCGCCGCTGCTGCGTCTTGCAGGCAAAGCAGGACAACCGGCCGCGTGGCTGCGCGTGCCCCCGACACCGCTAAGCCCTTTTGTCCCAACAGACCGCTAGGACGGCCAGCGGCCTGGCTGGACCACGCTGCAGAGCAGCGGGGAGGAGGAAGGCTGCCGAAGCCGTGCAGCCCAGGACGCGCCGCGTCCCGCCTGTCCAGAGGTCAGAATAGGGGTCCCGCTCTGGGCCCAGTCAGGGGGCTCTTTGCCTTCCCAGACCCATGAATCAGCCATTCTCTCCCGTTTGCTGCCTGACTGCTGTCCCCACGTAACCCTCACCCGAGCCAGGGGTACATCATCTGAGATCACGCGGCAAACAACTTCCCAAATGAAAATGTACCACTGCAAAATTTCTTCTCGGAGGAGTAATAAAAAAAACGGAAAAAGCAGGCAGATCTTCTTTGTGATGATGTGAGTCATCCCTTCCAGTCTCACCCACAGACTGAGATGCCCAAGGCTATGCGGGAAATCTGGTCACCTCCCTGGGAGAAGAATTTATAAAACATGTTATGTGCTCTCAGCCATCCAGAGCCATAGGGGAGTATGTGGAGGCAGCTTCCTACGGGGACTTCTGGTTTTCCTCCTAAAGGGATACACTTTGTGAAATGCTGATTATGGTGCTGTACTTCTGAGACTGAAGTTCACCAATCCACACAGTTTTAAAAGAATTCTGACACGGATGATAAAAATTGAAAGTATTCTCCTGAAAAGCGTTTCTTTTGTCACTGCAGAGAACGCTGTGCCGTTTTCATAAGTGACTGACTAATCTCTAGAGGTGAGTTAACACTCAAGAAGAAAAAAAGAAAAAATATAGAGAGTGCTTACTGCTTTCTGAATAAAAAAGGAAAATTCTGTGATAACAGGTTTTTCTTTTCATTTTCTGCAGTGCAATGGATTAGTCTGCTTGCAATATTATTCATTTGCAGAGCTTGGATGGACTGCAGACCAGTAAAAACTACAGATCTATTATGTCTAGGTAAAAAAAATGAAAACCAGCAGTTAAAACACGTTATAGACAGAGTAGACTCAATGTAATAATCTTTCTCAGTATAAGCAATTGTTACAGTTGGTTTTCTGAGCTTGCACTGGACAATTAGACCTCACTTACTACTCTTCTGAGTCTAGGTCGCAATAAAGAGAAAGAAGTATGTATTAAACTGCTGTGGCCTGGATTCACTGAGAAATACAAAATCTTCTAGAACATGTGAAGAAATAAAATTAAGCAATTCCATACATTCAAATTATTTGATCAGCAATATTTTTTCCCTTGCTTTCCAAACTGTGCAGTACAAGAATACATCCCTTCCATGCATCTTAAAATCAGATTTTACATGGATACGTAGCAATGAAATGCTGGCGGAATATAAAGCAGAGTAATTCACATAAGACCCCACCCAAGAACATGTCACCCTAAACATATCCTCAGATATCCATATATTAGAATCCATCATCATTTATACCCTACGATTTTTAAAGTAATATGTAATGCCTTATTCCTAAATGTGTGCACAAAAATAGTAGCACCGTTTGGAGTTAAGGTCAAATGGACATCTGGCAAGGACTTGTGAGAAGAATTAGCATATATACAAACAGACAAACATTCTTGGACAGAAAATACAATATGACCAACACTGGAAAGCTGCCTGTGTCCAAACAAACATAGATCTACACTTAAGATGTGACCCAGATGTCATTAACCGAGCAACAATGGAGAAGCGTACGGTAACATCAGGACCTGTTGCACTCCATGGATAGCTGGAATGGGAGAAGGAAATGACGTTAACAGAATGGGGAAAGTAAGCTGCAGCAGGAGAAACCTGACAGCGATGTGCATGTGCGTGCACGCGCGTGTGCTGTTCAACTCCCACAGCTTCGCCTGGACATCCAGTACACTATGCATACACCTATAGTAATAAACCAAGTAGCGCTAAGGCCTGCCCTGTTGCCAACAAGCACAATCTGGTCATGTTGCTGCCACTGAATTGCCTCATCCTCCTGAACAGGGCGGGATCGAAACTCTTCAGTCCGGCCCTGATATTGCCTTTTGGGAATTTCTGGCCAGTGCCGACTCCCGAGCCTTGGCAGGAATTGCCTGGGGGAGCGCCAGGTGGCTGGGTCAAAACCGCACCAGAGGCCAGTCAAGCAATTAACAGCACAGATGATCACATTTCAGAGCCTGGATCTGCGCCCTCTTGCCATTTAATTACTCACAGAGATGTAGCTACTTTGTACCAACAGCTAAATGAGAACTACAGATGCTAATGCAGTCAGACACTTAACGCTCGTGTCTTATAGCACTACAGCAGTCCCACTGACATTATATACAATCCAAATAACAAGACTGCTTGCAATCATATGGCAAACCGATTCCTCTTGTGACTCCAGCGTGGCCACACGTGACTTAGAGAAGAATCCCCTCTCTGATGCTCTGAAAATACTTTGGCAACGTTCCTCTCTGGCTTGCTGTAACTGCTTTTCCCATCAAACATTTATTTATAAATATTTATATATGTATGTATGTATCAACAATATAACATTAATAGCTGTAAAATAAACATTAAAGAAATGGAAAAAATATTTCCTATCTTTCTATTTGCATTACTCACAACAAAAATTTAAAATTATTTTAGGTATAGTAGGCAAGTACCCAAAGCTTATCAGACATTACAGCATACCCAGATTAGTGTTCAAATGTGTAAATCCCTGTCTCTTGGAGCCTATTTAAAAGCATCTTAAACATTTCTACATTAATTTTTCTAAGATCAGAAAGTCACAACACAAAATATGTTCTCCCGTTCTATACTCAGACTATATCATTGGGAAAATACAATGATCACATCAGTCTATATAAAACACAAGAGCAGAAAGCGGTAATGACAGCCATGTGAGCTACTTAATCCAAAAAGCAAGGTTATTGACTAGGCAAACTACGTTACTAGCATCTTTGCTTTTTGGATTGCGTATAGTATAAGCATGAAGAATAGGCAAAGCAGGAAAAACCAGGACCAGGAAAAAGCAAAGGAGTATTAATTTATTTTGTAAGGCTGGTATATGCTGGCTATCCCATACTTACTTTCGGTAGAGGTAGCTCTTGAGGCATTTGGTTTTCAAATTTAGATTTAGTCTGCAAGTTTAAAGTCATGCTTCTGCCGGCATGCATTGCTGAAAAACCTCCAGAGTGCAGCATGCCAAGGCTAACTGTGTTGTGTTTGTAAGCAGCGGTCTGAGTAGAGGAAACAACCACGTGACAGGATATGAACACACATGCTCATTGAATTAAATATCACACATATATGGTTAATTTCACAAAGTTTTAGTTTAAGCAAACAAACAGTACCAAGAAATAAATAGCTTTTTGATGCATGCACTGGGTCAGACAGAAGCAAATACATTGCTAGTTATACATAGAATGGATACCATAAAAAAAGACTTCAACGCTGACAGCAAATGAAATATGTCGTTATCTCTAGTCTGAAATCTGCAGTATACAACATGGTACAAGTCTTTATTTTGCAAATATGGCCAAATTTTGGTATGTCTGCACAACCATGGATGGGCCAGAAAGCGTATATCTAGCATAAAAGGGATTCAAAGGCGGAGGGAAAAAAAAAAAAACCCTGGCAAAAAGACTCCGCACCACCTTGTGCGCTGTGTAACGGATCCCCGGCAGGTCTTCGCAAAGGGAAAGCCTGCGGGGGAGCCCAGCCCCGGGAGCGCGCAGGTCCTGCACGGACCGGCGTCGCACAGGCCCGGAGCAGCGGGGCGCTTCCTGCCGTGCCCGCGGCTGCCGGGCAGCGCCCAGGCGTTCTCGCCAGCTCGACAACATCTCCACTAGCCAGTCAAACTTCTTAGGGTTTTTCTTACTGCGTGTTGAAAGCGCCTATAAACCAGCTCACTTCCACCTGCAGAAAACCCTAGGAACACAATTTAATTAGCTAAAATCACCAGTGTCAGCTTTCCGTGAATTAAAGTACTTCTTAAGTGTATACACATTTTTAAACTAAGTGTAAAGATATTTCTTAAACAAATAACATCTGGCAAATACAGATTTTCAGCAGAAACTTCTGTACTTAGCCTGCACTATTTTGCCCAGGTATTATTATGTATTCTCCAATCACTTTTACATAACACAAGGAAAACAGCTGAAGTAAGGGAAAAGCTTCAGCCTTCAAGCCAATTTTTAAAGTTTATGCATTTGATCCTTAATGATATTTTAATATGCATCACATCTGAGACGCGAAAGGTAATGAATATATTAACACCAGACTCACAAATATCTAGCATAAAATACGTATATGGACACATTTTGAAGCTAATTTATGCATTAGGCCACAGTAATTTTTTCAGTCACTTCAGTTTATGAAGCAAAACCAGACTCATGAAGCAGGTCATTAAATAGTCAAAATCATTGTAGAAATCATGCACTATATTGTTTGTACTACACTCTATATAGAAGGCAAATAAGCATAACTTTCTGTTGCTAAAGGGAATAATAATAATATTTCTTGTTAAAAACAGTGGCAGTGTTATCCACTAATAGTGATATGAAAGCTAAAATACATTTTTCTTTACTTTTTAGCTGTGATTTTTTTTTATTTCCTTTTATTGCAAAGACGTATCCAGCATCTTTTAATCTCCCAAATCATTACCAAAGATGTGGACTTCAGCAGCATATTCACATCTGCTGATAAGGAGAGATTTTTTTTTTTTTTTTTTTTTTTTTAGTATTTCAGCCAGTGCTGCAGTAGTTAAATTACTACTATTAAATTAGTAATGTGCACTGTGGTAAGTTACTTTTATAGGGACTCTTTATAATTCCTTTCCCCAAGAATCCCTAACTCCAGCTGATTTTATGTGTTGACAGAAAGCTCTACAGGCCAGTTCCTCTAACACAAAAAGCAGGAATTTCATTACTGGGAATTCTGATGTTTACCACTGTAAGTGCAAATAGTTTTAAATATCAAAACACACAACTAAAGGCATTAATTGCAGAGAAATGCCAAACATACCCTGTCTAACCTTCTAGCTTCTATATGTCTAAGTAGCTGTTGTCTCCAGTCAGCAGGCATTTTAGCACAGCTTTCATTTCCCTTCACAGGGGTAGGCCTTGTCTTTATATCACTGTTATCTGAAGGCTTGTCACCATAGTTACCCAAGTTATAGTCTGATGGTATCTTTTCCAGCAGAGCTGCCATTGTAGGCCTAGCTGAAACTGGCCTGGTTTGGGATGTACCATAACTCTCTGTACTGTAGCTTCTTGCAGACAATGGCCTCCTTTGTGTAAGGTTTTTAACTGGAAAGCTTCCAGTCTGGGCTTTCACTTCTTGATATGAAGGATGTTCATCTTCATACCTGCCATTCCTTTTGAGGAACTGAGATTCAGACACTGAGATACTGCTTTGGCGCTCCACAGCTCCTCGATACGGAGGCCTGCCATACCTATCGCTTGGAGGCAGTTCATGTGGTTCACTGACTCTTCTGAACATTGACATTTCAGTGGAGCTTGCCAATGAATCTGCTCTTCTCAAAAAACCTGGCCTTGACCCCTGGCTCACAAATGGGGCACTGACCGCCTCCTCATTAACCGAAGGCTGAGAGAAGGAAAACATGTGCTCCATGGGAGGGTAGCCACGGTAGGCCCTCGGGCTGACCAAATCCTGGGCCATGTTTTTACTCTGCTGGGGAACATACTCTGGATTGTGTTGGAAAGGTGGTGGTAACCTCTTCTCTGCTGTGACTTCCACTGCTCCTTGCGGATTGAAGCTTTGGTCAAACTGATAGACTTTCTTTGTCACAGAAGACTTCTGCGGCTGCTGCACCTTAACGCTTCCGTAAGTCAGCAGCTCATCATCCAGCATTGGCACAGACTGGCTGCGAGACATGCTCAACATGCCATGCTCCTGCCCTATAAGCTTATCTACTCTCTCATGGGTTCCTACAGTATCATTACCAGATGCATAGTTTTCTAAAGGTATATTATAAACTTTATATGTACCAATGTCTATTTCATCAATACTTTGTGACTTCTTAAATTTATTAGTTTTTAAATCTCTCATCATTGGAGAAAGCCTTTCTGTACTCTTGCTGATTGAAATAACACTTTTAGTAGGTTCTGGGCGACAGTGAATATGCGAAAAGACGTTCGTGAGACTTCTGTTAGCATTTGAATCATGATATTCCCATGCTATTCCTGGAGTGAAAGTGCTAGCTATTTCAGGAGACTCTTTGACATGATCTTTCCGCTCAGGCAAAGGGCTGGTGGTGGGGGTGTTTTCCAGTTTGGAAGGAAAAGCTGTCCTGTCTTCAAAAGGACTAGGAGTTCTGGTCCAATTTTGCCAAGGATTGGGAGGAGGCACTTCAGATTCATGTGTATTTCTGAGTGTAGGCTGTTCAAGCTCCAGAGGAATGCCAACTATTCTGTCTTGTCTAATTAACGGCCTGCGTCCATGTGCAGATGTGCTTCTAGATTTAGCGCTTAAGAGAGGGTTAGCACTAGGATTCTCCACTGCGCTCTCCTCTGCAACAAACCCTGTATTATCGTAGTGCGGACTATCATTCCAACTGTCAGTGAAAGTGTCGCTCATTGGGCGCCTGTCGTTGCGCTGCGGCAGGTTTCCTGCTGGAGCAGATTCCCGCTGGCTCAGTAATGGCTTTGTTTCAAGGGGCTGTGGAAATGACTGCACTAGCCTGCAAAAATAAAACAAAATAAAACCGGATCAGATATCCTCTATTAGAACATGTAAGCAATCATCAGACAGACGCGGGTATAAAGCTATTTGATACTCTCCCATCTACACTCAGGCTTCAGGATCGTACTATGAGATGTGCTCTGTGCACCACTGATTTGGCATGAACGTCTGCAGCAGTTTTGCACTGGAATACAGAAGCTGTAAATATATACATGGAGAAATAACAAAGTGAGTCGAAAGTCCTGGATGGCTCAATGCCTTTTGTTCATGTAAATCCAACTAAACATAACTTATTTTCCTACTTTAAAAATAATCTTCTGTAAGTGCAGGAAAAATTTTTAACATCTGCTTTTTTTTTTTTTTTTTTAACAACAACAGAAAAACACAGATTCAGTTTGTGCACGTTCTCACCACCAAGATTTTACACATCTCCAGTGAGTAGGCTCCAACCTTTGTGTTTAATGATGAGGAGCTTGCAGATTTCTTAAGATGGAACTACGTTTAGGCAGCCTACAGTAGGAACAGATATGGCAGGGTATTCGTGGTACAGTACGTGAGTGCTTTAAGGCTACTGATGGCCACTGCAAACTTCCAAGGAACTGTATTATGCTTGGAGGTCCATGGAAAACTGAGGCTCAGGACAGAATGAATGTGAATCACATAAACTCTGTTAACTGTGCTAAACTATAGCCAGCTGCAGCTCAGGATCACACAGAGCAGAATAACTGTAGCTCAATTACTAGATGCCTTTAATGCATGGTTATACCACACAGTTGAAAAAACAGCTGTAGAATTACTAATATTTATACAGTATGAGCGGGGGGCTAACTCTCTACAGCCTGGGCTCTGTACAGCTATGTGCACCTCTAGAAAACTGGGGTAAAATGTTGTATTTTGATTTGAATGCCTTTACAGATAGCATACCATCATTTTGCCTGAATGCATATGTAACAACCTAAGTCAAAAAGGCAACAGGAAGCTGTGTTATGAAACATGATCACACCTGTTCCCCCACAAAGAATTATTCACTGCTTCTTTAGCCGTTGTCTGCAAGGACCCCATTTTAACACGTGCATTGGAGGACCCTGAGGAAGCCTGGGAAGGGGAATAGTCTGAGTAAGTGCCTGAGGAAACGCTGTTATTCAGACAATGCATCTTATCTGCTTCAGATTCATCTGTCGATTCTGAAACAAAACACAGCACATATTTTCAGGAGGTGGCATTTGGAAAATGAACTCCAGAAAAAATACATTTTTAAATTGATACTATGAATATAGATTGTGCACAAATATGCCTGTAATATAGTTTAAAATCAGAGGGAAGTATAGAATACCTTAAGAAACGTGCCCTATCTATCTGTGTGCATTATGTATGCTTTCATCTAAAAAGCCACTGTAAGTCAAGTCAGTACCTTTCTTCTCTTTACCCAGGAGAACAAGTTTGGGCTGGTACAACGGCGTCTCTGGCATGGAAGGACGAAGCTCCCCTATTCTCATCTCATTGGCAGGATGTCCATAGGCATCCTGAGGAATATAACAATGTAGAATAAACACAGGAAACAGAGTTCGCTTCAAACTGCAGCAAACAAATATTTCAGAGCCTTTTTTTAACTAAGCTGAAAACACGCGGAAACACTGCCACACAGGTGGTGTGTCTAATCATGCTGGTTCATCAGCTGAAAATTGTAATTAGTTTTACAGCAATTACTTGTAATATTAGTGTGATGGGTTCATTCTGAAAATGTGGGCAAAACAGATGGAACTTGTAAGATGTGTCAAGGCCACGTAAACATTTTTGATGAAGTAAAGGTCACAAAAATGCAAGCTGTCAGTAGAAATAAATAAAAAATTACAATAACCATTTCCTTATTATTTCTGGACTAAGAATTCCTCTTTCATTTATTTGTGGCACAAGTCCTTCCACTTATTCAGCTGTTCCTAAAGCTATATTAAATCAAAATGATTTTGTCTCCGAGGAGTTTTTTCCTAACTTAAAATGACTCTGATTTCATAGACTTCTCACCGAGAGTTCAGCAAACCTTAACGTTCAAAGGCTGTACAACTGTTTTTCTGTTCTAGCCAGCAATAACATATATGCTGTAAATAGTGTGAGTCAAAAGGTGAAAAGAAAGTGACACAGTAGCCATAGAAAGAGAGATTTTTGAATTGGGGCATGTAAATTAGGCTCATCCCTAGCTAGAAGAAGGGAATGAAGACACAAATAGGGTCTCAGTGCCATTTCTTACCCCGTCACTGGAAGAAAGCTCCGAAATGAGACCTCAAGACAGGTACCTTGGAGAGAGGGGACTGGAGAAATGAGCAATGTGGGAACTCCATTTTGTGGGAAGCAGGTGTTAGGGTGCACAAGCCCAAGGAAAGGCCATGGAACGGGAACTGATGGAAAGGGGCATAGCAACACTGGGAAGTGGTACCAACTCCAGTGAAGATCCTTGTGGGAAGGGGTAAAACATGCATAGTCTTTGGAACAGCACAATGAGTTGTGTTTTTGGAAAGAGGATGGAAGTTGGGAGAGAAGGGCATCTACTAAAAAAGAGGATTTTTGGAGAGATATTAGGAGAAAGTAAATAAATAGCAGTAAAAATGAGGTAGGAACTGTTGGGAGAAATATATTTAGGAGGGTAACTTACACTGAGGGAGACCCTATGAGGATCTCTGAACTCTGACATTTTGTTGATAAAGGTACTCCAATGATTACGGGTCATAAGGTTTTGCACAGAGAAGTCAATAAAGGAAAGAGGTGTAATATTTAGAGAAATAATTTAAATTGGCGTGAAAACAAAAATATATTATTAAAATGTAAAATACTGTGCTCATATTTTGAGAGGTTTAGGCTCCATTAACTACTTTTTAGTATAAGCAGAGTAAACAAAAATTCATAGAAGTATTTGCCTCATAATTTATCCTTGAAGAATATAATTATATTTACACAATGGATATTTAAATCTTTCTGCCTTCGGTATAGTTACACCATACCAGAATAGCAAAGAATAGATATCTTCATAGCCCATTTATTTAACCTCCTCACTGCTAACGCTTAAGTAAATATAGCTACATACTGACCCTTACATGGTATAATATATTCAAGATTTTAAACAATTTTGGTATATACAGCTCCCTTGTGGTATATAGCTTTTCTTACATAACACTATCGCTGTACATAAAACTCACAGCTAACACGAGTGCAACAGCATTTTTCCAGTATAGCGCAATCATTTCCCCTCAGTATAACGAACTTACCAGGCAAAACCATTTTTTGAAAAATAACAAAGTGCATAGCATGCCCAGACTGTGAAACTCTCTACTTCCGAAGCAAGGTGCACCTTAAATTTCTTGCTGTACCTCTAAGCTTTTTGTATGCTCTTCTTTCTCCTTCCTGCCTGGGATTTCCAAAGCTGATTTAGGAATGTTGTCTGTATCAGACAGGTGGCCCTTTTGGAATTCTCTATTTTCTCTGTCTTGAACCTGAAATCCCCATATTGTGCCATGAAACTTCCAAACGTCATAAGCTTAAAACAAAACTACTTTCTGTAAGATAGGAAGAACCAGTTCATAAAAGTTTTGATATCCATATTTGACATAATGATGAATATAGGTTTTTATTTAGGAGCATGATTTTATGAAATGTTCTGTGTTATATATATATATTTTTTTCACTTTAGCTCTCAGTCTAGCTATTCCAACAAAAATCAATACACTTTTCAAAGAATTATTCTGGCATTTGTTACCATGCCGTGAATGTGAAAGATGATGTGAAGTATAAAAACATCGTATGTCATATTTCATTTAATTCTTCTGCTTAAGAGGACCCTTGCTCTTACAAGCCCAAGAACAAAAAAGCCACTAGTAGGAAAAAACAAAGTATTATTAATAGGGTAAATTTCAAGAACAAAAGAAAAAGATAAATTTAATTGTATTGAGTGAGAATGTATTCCTCAGGACTAACCAGAGAAAGATATGGGTACAGGATAAAAAAAAAAATGAGTTGCCTCCCATGAGATGACACATGGTTAAAGCCAGTCAAATAAGTGGGAAAGAGAAACATTGGCAATTATTCATGATGACAACACAAAAACATCAAATTAAAGCCGAGAGAGCTGTGTTTTCCAAAATCCCCTAATACTCCTAATACACCTAATACACCTAATACAAGAGTCTATTGGCACAGAATGTAAAGCCTCTGAATACAGCAGACCAGGGCTCCGGGCAGATGCAGCACGCGCAAGACAGACAGCGCAGGACCATCAGTAATGCATCTACTCTAGAGGAACAATTTAACATATGAAAAGAGTCGGCAGAACTTCTGAATGGGAGAAGGCTAGAGCAATCTGAAGAATTGACAACTGGCTAAAAAGAAATCGAAAAACAAAGACAACAGATAAACAGACCAAGGCAAATGCTACTTTTCTAGATTTTGCTAAAACTTTACTGAAAGAATAAAGGAGATGACAAAAAGTGTAGCAACAAACGCAACCGGTTAGATGTCAGAATATCCTTAGATGCGAGTGTGACTAAATGAGGCATAGAGCTGGGTTCAGAATTGTAATAACTTCTGGCAGTCCTGGTAGTGGGATCTGCACAAGCAGGGTCTCTGGGATCACCACAAGGGTGTCTTAGGACTTTTTAGTATCTTTCCTGATAATTGCAGTTAGGTCCAGTGGTTCAGTTTCAGAACAAACCCTCCCTGAGCCATTTATCCTGTGTTACACTCTGCGTGGAAAAAGGCAGTACTTAGAGCTCGCAACTCTGCGTGTGGACAGTTTCAGACTTCAGAATTTTTAGACTAAAAAGTCTTTTCCTGACAAGATTACATAACGTAGTCTGTCTGAAGCTCAGGCAATAGAAAATTTTTAGCTTAGAGAACAAAATAATCAGAGTAATCAAAATGTAATTCAGTCAGATGGCTAGGAATGAACCAAATATACCCCTGAAATTTGGGTTTATCCCAGAAAAACATAGAGGGCAGCATCTTCCAACTGGGCCCAAATCTCTCCTATTTTTCTGGCTGCAGTGGCAGCTTCCAGGAAGACCAGTTTCACTAGTTATTAGGTTGAAGGCTGTCCCAACCAAGATGTTAAGACAAGATTTAAGTCCCATTAAAGAACTGAACTTCCACCGGTGGAAGGAAAAATTCTTCAGAAAATTCACTTGAATCTGAAATCTGAATGTGGATCTGGAATCTGAAAGCCAAAGAACGAATGAACCCTGAAACACTTCTCACCTGCAGACACAGGACAGAGACAGCAGCCAGCACAACGCTGAAGCCCAGACGGCTCCAGCAGGCTGTCTCAGACAGACAGCAGAGCTTTAAAAGGAGACGTTACTGACTTGGTGACGTTAGTACATGAGGAAGAGTGGGGCAGAGGTAAGTCTTTGAGGGCTCCACACAAAATGACTTGGTAGATCTTGGAAAAAATTTGTCATAGGCAGGAAGGGCATAATGACTGTTACTGCCACATGTCTCTCTGCTTTGCAATCCTGCAGACTGGCAAGCAGTCGGAGGAATGCTCACGTTAACCTTGTCTCTCCAGGCGGTCAGAAATACAACCAAGAGGGCTGTACAACCAAGAACAGACCAACACTTTCTATCACCACAGAAGTCAGTCTTAAAGATCACCAGCTGTATGAATGACGAGAACATACTTTTATTTCCTTCAGTCAGCAGGAGTGTTACTAGTCTTGACTAAATATTAGGGAAACTAAAATCCAAAAAAGATCCATCATCTTCACTACTATAATAATGGAAGACAAGAAATACATCTTCACTGATATGATGGAAACATTCACGCGCTCCTGTCAGCTGTTTATGGCAGAAAATCAACTAGCAAATTGCAATCTCACCATTTATTTGCACTTCAGGAATTACTGCAGGGTCTTTGGCAATTCATCTATCTTTACAGAATACTTCTATTGATACTCATACAACTAAAGTTCATGTACATTCACAGAAAAACTAGAAATGATTATTTTTCTGTTGCAAAAGTCAAGTGCATTTTTCTCACAGAATAAAACAGGAATGGTATGGGTCTTCTTTATCTTCCTCTCTGTTAGAACACAGTATGTGGTCACACAATCGTTTCAGAGCAGCTGTAGTATTTTATGGTGTTACTGCCCACCTACTCCTTCCTTCCACCTCCGTAACGGAGGTTTCATTAAGCTCTGCATACCCACCCACCCACAGGACTCTCTGCTGCGGCAGACAACATTGATTCAAATTCCAGATACATCGTTTGTGTGAGTTCACAGTAGGGACTATTAAGGCAGCAGAAACTCATTGAGAATTTTTAAGTTAAAAAATGAGATATGCAAAATAACTTGTATTTGATGGGAACAGGAGAACTTGTAAACGTTATGCTGCACAACACAGTCGGTTAAAAGGCCAGAGAAAGAATTTTATGCGCAAAAAGGAATAATGGCGGAAGTTAAAATTTCAGATTTAGATAAAAGCAATTAATGATTTAACTTACGTATTTTAGTTTAAAGTACTAATCCAAACAGTGCCTAGAAGTGAAGAAAATTTTCTAGTCACCTTAAGAGAAAATCATTTTGTTTTTTTAAAGAAATAGAAATGTTTACCTGTAAATGAAACACAGAGACCGAGCAGCTGACAGAGCAGCTGCAGAGACTGCTGAATATATAAAAATAGCCTGGATCTGTGTTATGTACATGGAAAACTGGGGAAGGAAAATTCATGCATATACCGCTAGCCACAGACAGGGATATTTCAAGGACAATAAATCTGTCATGATGTTTAAATAAAAAGGAGGCGAAAAGGTAAAAATTGATAAAATTGAATCATAAAGATTTTCAAGAATGCAGGTCCTCTTGTAGTCCTGTCCAAGCATGTTACAAAAATATCAGTAAACACTGTTAGGGCAAAAGATTTACCTAATTTACAAACTACGCACACACAGTCAGTGTGAACGTGTCAATGAGTAGATGTCTTCTGAGATCAAGCTGCAGTCACCTAAATCAGGTTTGGACAAGACTGGCCTTTTGTAGTATATGGTCACCTCTCACATGAGAATAGAAAACTTTGTTCATATACATATTGATCCACCTTTAGCCAACACATATTAAGGTGCAGATTCTGTAACTCACAGTAAGTTCTTATTCAAGGAGGCCTGATCTAAAGTTCCCTGCAGCCAGAGAAGCATTCCTACTGGCTTCACTAACTTTTGATAAGGTTTATTTGCTATGTATTAAGTTTAATGTGAATAGAAGCAGTAGAAACTAGTGCCAGACAGAATAAATTGTTTTTTCATTTACATATTTGACTCAGAAATACACTTATTTAAGACTGAGGTGTAAACCATGATAAGGTCCATTCTCCTGCTGCTATGCAAGTCCATCATATCATTAAAATTTAGGAGAGTGTTTGTATATATCAATACCAAAATTCAGACCAAAGTAGATTTAAAACTAAAAATTCAATCTGATAATCTTAGCAGTACTGGGAAAAACAGCAGACTCAATATAAAACTAAATTAACTTTAAAGAATGAAACTAGAAACTATGAGGTATGACGTTCACAACCGATGCAGAATATCATTTGATGGAGTTATATTAAAACCCCATCTTGAACTCTGGAAGGGAACAACGGTCCTGTTACATTACCTCCACTGAAATCTCCTTTGGTGTCATGGGCCACTTGTGCTCAAATGTTTCTTTCACAGTTTGTTCGCTGTTCGCGGTTGGTGTTGAGTTCTCAGGCCGTAATCCATGGCTTGTTTTGCCCACCAGATTTTGAACTGATTTTACCATATTCTTTAAATCCTCCGGGTATGGAGTAGGATAACGTTTTAGATTTATTTCAACCTGAACATTCATAAAAAGAATTAAAACATAAACACAAAATGAAAACAACATGCAAACTAAAACTATGGTTATAGTACTGTGGCTAAAAGTGCACATTCCTCAGATTTTGAATTAATCTACTTGGGGTAATGCATTACATATATTTATCTTCAATTTTTTTGTTTTTTTGGTTTTTTTTTTTAAGCCCTTGAACTGAAATTTGCTCTCAATCTATAATGGAACTTCAGTGACATAAAGGAACGAATGGGAATGCTTCCCTATAAACCTCTTTTACCCTGTGAGAGCACTGTGTTTTAATTCTACGCTTGACTTGAGAGTACTAACATATTAAATCACACTTTTTCATAAAAATACTGGTCTAAATACTGGCAGAATTAATTTAGCTATGTTCAGTGTACTGAATTAATCTGAATTATCTATAACAACTGAGAACAGAATCTGATCTACTGGGACCTACTTGCTCTTTGAGATGTATAATGGGCGTACATGCCCTCAAATGTATGAATCTTACTCTTACGTATACAGAAAATACAGGAAAACAGACTCAAATCACTACAGAAATGGCACCCTGAGTCACACTGAAGAGTACTTTAGTTGACTGAAAGACCTATGGATTTCCTACAATACTCATCATTCAAATTTATAATTTTTATCACTCAGAAGTAGAGAAACCATTGTATCTACCCAAGTCCAAAGCAATCCTAGATTTAAGACAGTTCTATAAAATTGTAGGGTTGAGCTGAGGGGGACGAGTGGTTGAGGATTACGTCACTCCCCATCACGTGGTGGAAGATGACGCAACTATCAGCAAACTCCTCTGAGGAGACAGTGCAACAAATTAGCATTCGAGGAGCAATCCAAGCAGGAAAGAAGGCACGATGCTGACCTCTCCCTATACCTTTCCCCACTGAGTTAAAGGTATAATTTGTCTCCTGGGGACCATGTCGTGAGAAGAGATGTTGGGGAAAGAGAAGAGTACATCCAAACAAAGCATGTCCTCAGCAAGCCTGTTTGAGTGGTGCAGAGAGAGTGGGTAGTTTTGTAGGTTGGTACCTTAAGCCTAGTCCATCCCCAGCAGTGGGGCAGCTGCCATGTCCCTCTCCCCCGCAGAACTCCTCCTGCCCTGCCACTCTGTCCTCCACTCGCCCTTCATACTGAAAACCTGCCCTGTCTCCACTCTCTTTATACGAGTTGCAAAGTACAGTTTTCGTTTCAACACAAAATCCACGATTCAAGGGATCAAACATAAAGCACATCCTCTGGAGCAGCCCCTTATAAGCAAGCCTCTTGCACAGCACAAATAACATAAGATAAATGCAGTCAGCTGAAACCCAGAAGGTGCTGTTGAGTCTGTCGCTCTCTTTGGGCCTGAATTTGGTGTGGGAATGAAGTAAAATCCCTCAACGAATCAAAATTACAGCTCCCAGTACAAGCAGTGTGTCATGATAACTGTTTCTTTTTACTGAGGCTATGAAATTTGAAAATACTTCACATTTACCACATGAGAAGAATGTATTTGGAGGCATTTATCACAAAGAAGCATTTACTACAAGCTGTGCATGTGAAGTAAGCAAACGGAGCTTACTTTTAATAGGTAACTTTATTATATTATGGGAAAAAAGTAATTTTGGATTCCAATGAATATGGTCTACGGATGGGAATGTCTTAGGTGCAAAGCATGACAGATTTGGGAAATAAAACTGTATTAAATACTAGTGTATAATTCTGAACTACCATAAAATAACGTTCCAGATAATAGATTCTGACTTGATTTTAACATGAAATGTTAAAATGTATGGCTACAATGTCATATGTTAACAAACAATTTCAACAGAAAAAAGATAGTAAGTGTGCAATGCACAGCACTAGTAAAGCTGAGGTTGATTTAGGTTGAAAGAAATCATATTAAAACGTGGCCTAATTAGGCAATCGCTTTTTCACAAAATCTGGGCCATGATTTCAGTGTAAAGTGTACAGACAAGCAAAGCTAGAAGTCAAGTCACATAGTAAATCCTCAGTAACTACCAAATAAGGATAAATTAACTGACAGACTTTCATGAGATAGGCAAGTCATAGACAGGGATCTTATTAAGACTCTCACATATCATTATGAGTATTAATCTTAAACTTTAAAAAGACTGGCTGCTATAGCAGGTGATAAACATTGGAATGCAGATACTTCCATGACTGATCTTAAAAGCAGTGAGAATTACCACTACAGATAAAATCTATATTCCCTGTCTATAAAATTTGTGTATGTTCTAATGTTACCTCAAAAGTATCATGACCCTGAAAAGAGAACTTTCCAAGTGAAATATTCTTGATGGAAGAATTTATTGAGTAAGTTCAACTACCAAATCTATTTTAACATACAGTTGGCTGACAGTCAATTTTAACTATAAAAGATACAAAGTGAAAACTATGTATGCTTTTATAAAAAGCTACCAAAGTTTGTCGTTACCTCCTATTGATAATTGAGGATAATCTTTAAATTTATCCTGTCCAGGTCTAGTGCAATTGCTAAAAGTGCTCATGGTAAAAACTCCCTAAAATCACACATATGGAGGGACAAACACTAAGTAAACAAAATGTTCCAGAATTTAGTTTTTAGCGCATGCTCATGAATCTAAACGCAGGCTGGTGAACAGTTTGGTCAAGTAATTCTTTGTAACGTTTGAGATGATTAGCCTTACTGGGAAAGAGCACGGACATAGCAGAAGGATGGAAATAGATGTTTCTATCCTATTATCAGTCATTTCATTTGAGCTCATTTTTTCATGGCTTGGGTAAAAAGGATGTTTTCCATGACAGGGAAAAGGAAAAAACAAATCTATATTGGGAAATCTTTTCTTTTCAAAACTTGGTAAGATGTCCCTGCTTTGAACAGTATTATTTCCCCACTTTCAGTTTTTACAAACTGCAGGTGTTTATAGGTATCTGGTTTATATGCAGTGAGATACGACAGAGGGGGGAGATGCTCTCCTGAAGGCATACAAATTGGAGGAAATCTCTGACCAGCTCTTAGCTCCATACTTCGCATTTCATTTAATAATTTTTCTCTATATAAGCAAAAACAATAGAATCAGCTGCAGAATTTGGTGTCAAATATAAAGGTAAAGGGGTTTTGTTCTGATGAAGAGATGTTGTGATCATTATGGAGAAGAGGAACGTAGGATCATATACGGGAATACAGCAATCTCATGCAGAAAGGGATTCGTACTACAACATTGTTTTATATGCTCTCTTGTCCACTAAGGAGTGGTGATATGAAGGATGAAGACTGTTTGCCCTTCAGATGGCTAAGCCAAAACTTTACGGATGGCTACATCTCCGTGGAACATGGATCACCCACAAGGACAAACATCAATCCTTCTGCCAATAGCACGACTGGCCAGGCCAAAGGCCATGCTGCCGTTCTGATTTTCCTCTGAAACTGAGTTGAGACAGCTGCTGACCAAATGCACACCTCTGGGATTGCAAATTCTGCCCCACAGGCCACACATGGGGCAACAATTACCAGGAAGGACCGAACTGCTCAGGTAAGAAAGCACTGTGAGCAGAGAGAGCATCGACAACTCCCTGAACAGCGCTGGTACAGCAGAGCAGGGTCCCAGACAGGACCGTGCGGAGACTTTTGCTCACACCATAGATGCAAGCCATGTCCTAGTGTTGTTAAGGGCTGTTCCCAGGACCACTGAAAATGTGGTATCATGTATTTTATGCTTGCCTCACTGTACAGCAGGTGGCAGCATTTGAGCTGAAGTACAAGAGCAGCATTCCGCGTATGGAGGATTTATTTCTTCTGGAAGAACAATTTATTCTAAGAAAACATTTTCAGTCATTCGTAGGGTTCTGAAATAAATAGCCTTTCTGATTTTAATATAAGGGATTTGATTCATTATGTTACAACATTTGAATATCGAAAATAGTGCTTGCAAATAACATACAATTAAAACTTCCTATCATCTTAGAAATTCATATCTATTTTTCTGTTAATATTCCAATTGTTTTTGACATTTGGACAGCCATATTGCCCAGAGTTAAAATTGTAGTTAGAAGTGGTGAAACAATGCAAAATTCTTCCAGATGCTGTTTTCCACACATGGACCATACACCTGCAGTTCTTCCAGGGTAAAATTTAATCTATTTATTGTGAGTCAAAGGTTGCTTTTTTTTTTTTTCAAACTGGATTCATTTCTATATAACTAAAACAGTAGAGTCCATTAGTGCTGGTCACAAGCAATCAGATGAAAACTCATAATTAGAATAAATAGAAATTATTAAAAAGGAAAATAAAAAATTCCCAAGATGATATAAGTGGAATGTTAACTAAATGGCTATTAATAAATATATTTTATTGCTAAATTTTAAATTAAAATATGGTTGTCATCTCATATGATATTGTCTTTGGTGACACTTCTTACATTGGGTATCTTACATCAGTTAAAAATTTGCAGTGTTAAAGTGTCTGATCTGGGATGATTCCTCGATATTGTACTAGAAACAGAAATCTTCATGCCATGCAAAAAATAGAAGGACCTGACAATATCCTTCTAACAGTACAAACCACTAATGACTCAGCTGAAAACTCTGAATTATATTAATTACAGATGAGTGGGGGAGGACATTTATGTTTAAATAATTATCCTCATTTTTATAGGCAGGTTACAAAATTTAAGGGGTAATGCTTTCCATTCTCCATCCTCTCCTGCAGTGCACACTCATTTCTAACACCATGAAGTTGCAAAGCCTTCATCCACGTCCACTTTGAGTGAATACAGAATCACCCATGTGATCTAAATATTTCTAAAGTATTAAATGATTGGATAGCAATTGTCTGCCTCCAAACATTTTGTGTTGTTTTAGTTATAAAACACCTGTCACATTAGGAACCAAACATTAGGGTTACGGGCCTTTACTGACTCATGAAAACAAACTTTTGCTGTCTAGACAACAACAGCAAAACCAGAAATTATTAATGCGTACTTCAGGGAGAGAAGATATGCTATTCCTCCTCAACTGCTACACTTGCATTACAGTTTAAAGTATTTTCTGAACATTTAAAACATAAAAATACTTCAGCAGAAGATCTGTAAGTTGGACCCTGTCCATATTACCTGAGCAGCAGCGTAAATCAGACAGAACTTACCTTAACTTTCCCTGCATTTTCCTCTTCTTCCTTTTTTTCTTCAAATTCAAAGGCAACAGTCATACGTTGCTGTCTCTGCTCTTCCCATAAAGTAGGGTTAAAACTGTCACTGTCTGACTGGAAATCTGCAGTTTAATTGCAAACAGTAATGCACCAGAACATGTAATTAGTGCACCTAGCAAAAGACTGGGAATGATCCAAAACCACAAGTTTTCAGTTGATCCTGGAATCTTGGGTTATTGTCTTAAAACTCCTGAAGGGGAGTAATGACAGTAATAACAGGCAAATAATTACTACCAGACTTTAGCATTAAAACTGAAAAGAGAATGGTGGGAAGCAACTGGATTTGGGGTGGCAGAGGTGAGAGAGAGAGGAGTATGCAAACTCTAACTTAACCTACGTATGTGAGCTGGGAGGCAGAAACCCTGCTCTGCTCGGTGAGAGCCCTCACCCACATGTTTCGGCAAAGCCCCACACCGGTGCTCTCAGACAGCTGCTGGTGTTTGCTGCACCCTGAGCTGGGTCCGGCCAACAGTCTGTCTGATGGCAGCAAGCTATAACCTACAATTTCTGTCCTGTGCAAACTTAATTTGAACTAGATTCAAATTCCTGATACGAGGCCATGCTTCTGACAGTAGAAAAGTGTTTAAGAAAACCTAAACCTGGTGGGCCAAGACTAAGCTATTCGAAAATGGAAGGTGTCCTTTGTGTATGACAAAACAGGGACTGTTATATAGGCACTGCTGGCTTTATATAACAGAAGAAAGAAACTCAGACATGGAACCATGGCCTGAAACTCCTCCCTCTCCATCCCTCCATTTTTATCTCCATTAATCTGAAAAAGCACTGTAACACATTCCTGCTTTCGCAGGAATTGCTGATGGTGTTTTACCTTCATCACCACGGGGCTGCTGGGGAAACATGTAGTTCGTCAGTACCCTCTGCTTTGTTTCTGGATGAGCTTCAGTTTGCAGTGGAATGAGAGCCTTGGACTATATAGGAAAGGGAAAACAAGGACGGTTCACTCAAAGCATGTATAATAATGAAATGGCATTTTAGCATCTGATAAAGAGAAAATACAAGAACAATTAAAATTCTGTATGAATATTATCTTATCTTTGTGGACTAAAACAAGTATTAATCTGATCTGAATGTTTTCTCTCCCATTCCTCACTTCCGATGTGTCCGTAATTCCTACTGGGATCAACAGAAGAATACTACATATCAGAAATCCTGACTGCTTATTCAGAATCACACCGGTGAGGAAGCTAAAGGATGAGCCAAACAGAGCCTGCAACAGTACAGTTAAAACACCCAGGTTATGACGGTGATTTATTTTCAGTTAGGGTTAATGAGAAGCAAGTTCACGATAGCCATTAGTCCCTCTCAGAATAACGCTGGTGCAAGCTACTGGAGAATTTACACTGAGGCACCCTGATTATTATTATTGCTTTGCTCTAGGGTAGTCATCTAGGATGACTGTCACGGTTCACTGAACAGAATGTTATCTACACTAACCGTAGAAAAGTTAAAATGTTGAAAAAGTACTGTATCTTTAAAAGAAAGTATATGTCCTGTGACTGGGCTGAGGATTCATGTAATGTCAGTTTTTGAATGGAAATAAGAGTGAGAAAGAGCAGAATCCTAATTTAACACATTCAAATTTACTCATGAGTTTACATCATCCCTCCTACTTAATCTCCCCTCTGTTCAGTTTTAAAATTTCTTTCTTGCCTATGCAAGTAAAAATTAGATGCAAGGAGAAGTGCAATAAGTATGTATTGAGGTAAACCTGTTATCCAAATTACATTTGGCCTTTTTATGATATGAGTGCCTGGCTGAATGCTACACATTGGCTAGGAGTCAGCAGGAAGTTTATCTGATATCTTGACAAAGAAGTGACCCTGATCGGTCGGCCAGTGCCCTGTGGACAGGCACGTTCCCTGCTCTGAGCCACTCTGGAATCAGTAGTGCTGAACATGGGCCTATGGAGGTGTTCTGCTCACAGGCAGCCGCAGGATCTGCGTCTCTACGGCCTTTTCACATGGATAAAAGGACGGATTAATTCTCAATGGCATGATCCTTGGCCCCTACAGAATTATACTGATCGACTTCAATTAAAGAGGTATAATATCTGCAGTATGGCGTTATTGTCAGGTGAGAAAGATGAGATTACGAGAACTTACTGAGATGATTAAAAACTGCTAGATATGTTGAACATTTTGAATATCTGCAAACTGAGTTTTCCTCCCTTTAGGGTTAAACCCTGGAACTGCAAAAGTCTTCTGTCCATCAATTCTGGTAAGGACTGATGGGGAGTCATTCTAGTGCTCACACGTTGGTTGAACTGTTATATTTCTCAGCGTCATTTGTTTAAAATTAGAACCTTAAGCAATGTATAGTAATGACATACCAACCAAGCACCTTGGACCTAATAAAGGCATATTTAAACAAAACTTAAAAGGAACTTAAATGAGAATTTTCTTTAAAAAAAGACCAAGACTTCTTGTGCACCCTTTACATGTCTAAACTCCCACTGGTTTTAATGGAAGTTTAAATAGGCAGGAATAGAAGCACGGACAGGAAAAGCGAAAACGAAGACAAGAATGGACACATACATGGAATAAGGGATGAGACAAAGAACAAGTGTCATATAAAAATCCTACCTTTCAGGTTTTTATCTACAAAACATATTTTTGCCCTTTATTTAGTAACTTTTGTCAGGATATAGAAGTTTAGTTAGATGAAAGTAATAAGCCCTGCAAAGGTGAGCTTTCCCAGCTAATAACTGACAGTCAGAAGACTCTACACTTTGATACGAAAGTAACAAAATGGACTAGGACTAAATGCCTCTTAAATATACTAAATTGTAGGTTTTATTTATGCCCCTTACTAAGACACCCCGGCTTTCACTAAAAAAATGTAAGTATTAAAAGTCATTACCTGGTTGTCAGAAAGCCACAAAGCTGCAAGTTCTTTAAGTTTGGTAAAGGTGAATGGTAAATTCTTCAATCTGTAAATAATAATATTGGAACAACATGAATCTTTCCACAGTAGTTTCTTTCAAAGATTTCTAAGCAGCATGTTTTAACTTGATCATACTAAAATAACTTGATCTTTTCGTATTTTTATTTTCTCCCATGTTTTATTAAAAATTAGTATTTTATTAAGGGCATTCCCCTTAAATTTCTTCCACATTAAGAGTGACATTTGGAATCTAAACATACTGATGTCATTCCCTAAAGGTACAAAGGAGCTATCAATGCTTTGCCTTGATTTTAATGTAAAAATCTGAGGCTTAATGAGTATTTTACCGTTCCCTAACAATATGTTGTTTCAATCACCTGGCTTCATGACAGTACCATTAAAGAGCAAGTGACCAAATATACAGCTTATAACACCAGAAACAGGCTAAATCTTGGTCCCAATGAGACCCACAGCAAAGTCCTTATAGTTTCAACATAGCCAAAATTCCACCCAGTATTCCTTGGACAGCACTTGTAGTTAAGGCAATTGCTAATATAAACACTTCTATTTTATTTCATTTAAATTTTCAAACAGAACATACTCTAAGATAATTCAAAATTCATTTTTGCAGAAATATTGGGGAAAAAATTAATATAAATATTCATGGTGAACCCACATGACAAAATTAAATAAAAGAGTAAAAATGATTAACACTTTAATCATATATGTGAGCACATTTCCTCAAAGTGAACCTTCTCAGGTTAGATAAATCAGATGGTTTAAATGATCCAAATGGGGAAAAGATGACCAGATACTTGTGGCAATTTCATTCATTTTTGCTAGGAACTCTTACAAAACATACTGTTTTACTTTTCAACCTGTACAAAAATGCAGAGGGCTGTCCTGATAACATAGTGATGTTCTCTCACCTTTGCGTTACACAAGGTTAAGCAGCTGCAGTGCTGTAGAAAGGAAGGGACCAACCAAAGGACTGTCTACAAAGACAAAAGCTAAATTTGATTTAAGAAAGAGAAAAGAGAAAAAACCCTTTTCTGAGAGTTGGACAATCCCATACTCTGGGAAAAAGCTCTTAAGGATGCATTGGTTCACATCTCAGATAAAGACAGGCAATCCGCTGTCAGATACTCCACCTATATGACAAAATCAGGAGAATCCTTTGCCCCTTTATCTGTAAATGAACGACAATATTCCAACAGCCTTCCTCACACTAAATATCTAGGCATATTTCTGGGAGACAAGTATCTCACAAGCTTTTGTACCTTGGTCTCTACGCAACATTTTGAAAGTAAGTGCATCCATTGTGGAATTACTTTAGATGTACTTTTACCTCAACATTACTCCTGTTAAAAATCACGTTATTTCAGAAAGCAGTATATACTTACTGCAAGTAACGCATTTTAAAGACTGTGGTTTTAATAAGAATATCTTATCTTAAAGATGACTTATCTGTGAAAAAGAAATAAATTGCCATAACTAAATACACATAGACAGTGTGCTATGAGATAATCTCCAATTAAATGCCTGTATAGATGAGAACATTTTTATATGCGTGTGCGTGCACGTGTGTGTTTAAACCTATAATTAACACCACAGAAAAGGAAAGAGTGCCTAAACCAGCTGAAGTTTAGTTGTCATTACTAACTTACCATAAAATGGATACTACAGCATTTTCTTAAATTAGTACTTGTCTCTGGAACAGTGCAGTATGTGACTTATTCTTCACAAATTAAGGTGATAAATTTAAGCTTTAATAGTTAACGTAAGGATCCTTAAATAGTGTTTATCTCGATGGTCTGTTCAGGCGGTCCATTTCAGAGCTTGCTTTCTGTACAAAAAGAGAACTTCTGCTCTTCAAGAGATACCTTTATTTCTTTACATTTCAGGATTCAGTACTTCAAACAGGAGTTTCAAAACCATACTGAAATCTTTGTCTGCAGAGGGTGAAGGTGAAAAAATGAAAAGGCTGCAATAACATTCTCCTTGGAATTCAGAATCCTTATTTATAAAAGGAAGTATATAGCTATATTCTATCATTTCTCTAGCCCCTAGCCTGAAAGATAGTGAACTTGGGAGGTAGAGTTCAGGGCTGTGTGAATGAGAGGTGACCCCTGAAAGACAATAGTCTTGAAAGACAATAGTTTCTAAGAGAGAAATGTGATTTTTATTTTTCCAGAACTTTCATGCATTTCTACTGAAGAAACACTAATAAGCAGTCTTCTCACAGCCTGAGACAGTATGAGAGCCTCTCGGCCAAAAGGGATGGTAACTGTAGTGCAGCAAACTAAGCCTTAGATCTGTAATGGCAGACCTCACAGGCACTGTAAAAGCACTGAACACACCTTTCTAGTGTCAGTAAGTCAACTTATTAATGAATTTAATCTGACCTTTCATCTTTCTCCTGTGGATAGTTAAGTAATCAACTAGATTTGCTGAGAAGCTCCACGGCATTAAGGAGGAAGCAGAACAGTGTAGATTTGTCCCAAGCTCGTCCAATCTCACTCCCCTCTACACGATGGAGCAACCACTGGTTCCACGCTACTTCTGAAGAGTTCCTGGGCTGCAGAAAATGCTCAGCAGAGGTAGGTTATCAGTTTGGGCTCACTGATGCCGCTAAAAAAAGCCTCATGGAGCTGGCTCAGTATGGAGGTAGAAGTACATCATACCTGCCAACAGCATATCACGTGGACTCGCTCTGTGTTACACTTCTTCTCAAGCAGATGTGGCAACAATGAACAAACTTCTTATATTAATTCTGCACTGCAATATTACCATGTCAAAGGGAAACTGCCCCCATCATATCAGCATGTTTGCATTTCTGATATTCTGTCAAACAGCAGATATGTAGGCAAAACCTTTGACAAATAAGCCTTGTCAAGAAAGTGGTAACTGCTCTAGTTGGAGGGTTACTGGTGAAGTAAACAACTCAGTCAAGTTGAAAAGTGTATGTCAAAAGCAGAGGCAAAACTGGTAAGCAGCCTCCAGAAATGATGTGGAGGCAGTGGATCTCCAAGCCAGTTTTCCTTTTGCATTTCCAAAGAAAGCACAGAAGTCTCCATTTTCAGTTCCTCATTGGCAATAAGCTTGGATACCTGTCTTTAAACATCTTTAAAGGATTGATTTTTATGCAGTTTTTAATAAGAAAGAATCTCATATTGGAGATCAAAGAATGAACGCACAGAAAATCCTTACTCTTTTTTGAAAAATTTCAATTAGGAGTCAGCCTCATTTTTTTTAATTGCAGTTTGTTTATGCAAGCTGTAAGAGTTTTTAAAATTGTATACAATTGGTTGTATGCAATTAATGCATATGTGAGTACTTCTCTGAACAACTGAATTAGCAAGTGATTTTGCATTATAGCCACTTTCAAAACAAGTCCCACGATACCTGTCACATATACTATATTACTTTAACTGTGAAAGGTAAATACATAAATACATTGCTAGCTTCATCAGTCAAAATGAAGTTATACTACAGCTACACAGGAACTCAAATACTACTTATGCATAGATGTAGGCTGATTACTTTCTACAGATTATGGGACAGATCCTTTTGGTACAAGTCAGCATAGCTCTGCTGATTTCAAAGAACTAACTTCTGTTTTCCTAATTCAAGGATTCGACCTACTCCTCTGAAGATAAAACAGAAAATATATATTCTGCCCCTCAATAATACAAAAAGTGATTAATCTGCACTGCTTCCATTTATGAAATATATGATTATAATCAGAAATCAGTAGAAAGAAATGTAAAGCTTAAGAATGCGCTACTCAACAAAGAGCTTTTCTTTTATGCTTAAATTCTGCAATATCTCATTAGGCAGTTTGGAAAATTACATGCACAATTGTTTTCACAAATCTAATGGAAAATGTATTCACAATACTAGATGAAACTGGATTCAGTGCAAAGATAGTTAATTAAAGAGATGGCCAAATTAAATTAACTTACAATTCAAAAGAAAACTATGCTGTACCAAATTAATTTATCCTTACTACGGATGATATTTTACTCAGCTGAATAAATAACTTTTGCATGAGGCCATTTCTCTATAGCAAGCTGCTGCTTGACTCTTTCAGAGCAACCGCAACCCGGCAGTCAGGACTGAGAAGGTGACTAACAGAAATACAGCCACAGCTCCTGCACTTGTTCTTTCAGGCACCAGCCGAATGGAGTCCAAAGGTTTGACTTCTATGGGAAAATGACATTTTGAATCTTCAGAAAAATTATACTAGTTCTCACATTTGGCAGCCACCTGTTGCACATGCTTTCTTGCAGGAGCAGCAGTTTGATTCATGTGCAATTTTTTAATCCCTAGTAACTAGTTTGCAGTCTCTTTAATCTCTAAAACTAAATTGTGATAACCAAGTTTAAAAACTTCTTGGTGCTATATAGATGGTCTGTATTCATATTAGTTAAGTTAAAATAATGTACACATGTAAAATCGCAGCTGTCATTGGTAAATGTAAATGTTTAAATATTAATAAAAATATTTCTTCTAAGCAGAAGATCATGAAACAGTATACTAATATTCTGATTACACGCTAAATCCTGGAGCAACAACAGGTTTTTCAGCCAAACAACTAGTCACATTAACTCGAAAATAATTCTGAAAAGCATGAAATGGATGTGTTCTTTTTACAGTGTTCAATTTTCACACAAAAAGTACTTTCTTATGAGAAAAAAAAAGAAATAAAAGACATTTCCTCTGTAGTTCCTTAGGTGAATAAAAATAAACCAAAACAACAACAGCACTCTTTTTGAAACAACATCCCTAAACCTTAATCTGTTAGTACCGTATGACTACTCCACAGCCCTGAAGAAGTTACATGTCAGCAGGTTATGCCATTCCGGAATGAAGACTTCAAAATAATTTGTTCCATCATTTATCCTAGATTATATCTTTCATATAAGTTGTGAAGCACTTAAAAGGCTAAGTACTTTAAGAGTAAGCTATTGAGTCTTATTAATGGAAAACAAAAATCAAAGAACTGTGACTGACATTGTTAAGTATAAAAATATGAAATATTTTTATATTGTTAAGTATAAAAAATATGAAATGTTTATATTTGAGAGTGTCTTATGAGTTGAGTGTCTATGAGCCTTTGCTTTTATTGCAAGCCTACCGACAGACATAATTTCAACTTTTTCTTCTTGATAATAATTGTTGTTCTCATAGTTTTGTAAAATAAACCACTACATAGTTGTGCTAAGTAGTAAACTTTGCCTTTGTTATGTTCTAAGTAAGCAATCTCAGAGTATGGCAAGAGTTTCCACTGAATATTGAATGCAGTAACGTAATGTAAGAGGAGCTTCCTAAACACCTAGGGCATACTTTCTAGCTTCATCAATACATATATTATACTTTAGTGACATTCAGAAAGAATTCTCAAATAATAACTCAAACTTGCAAAACCGAGGCAGCATGCAAACTGTCAAAAGTCAGTCATAACGAGTCATATCACGAGCAAGTCAGTCAGTTACTATTTGTGACAGTTCTCCAAGATAACTTTCAGCAAAATTGATAATAGTAGGGTTTTCAGTGTGAAAGTTTGAAAGAACATGATCAGTATTCACCCATCCATGTACTGCTTACAAACACACTTTTGCATATAAATAGCCAGAAGCAATTTGCTCTTTGACAATGAGCAATATTGTATATCTAAATAACTAAACAGAAAAAGAAAAGATATGGATCATATTATCTGAGCATCTTTTTTCATCTAACTTCTATAGGTGAGATTCAAAGTACTAATTGAGTTTGGACACCAGGACTCAGTGCTGTTACCTCAGAGTGTATCCTATACCCCTCACAGATTTAGCAATATAGTAAGCATAATTAAGTAGTTCTATAACAGTTAGGGTAGTATGTCTGATGGGAAGTATTTCTGATGCTCTGCAGAAGCAGACAAAATACAGAAAGGTGATGGCTCTTCTTTAAGAACAGCTTCCTTACGAACAACTGAAACTAAAAGAAAGGTTACTTACCAGTAACCGATGCTCTTTGAGAAGTGTAGCCCAAATGTACATTCTAACAATTCTACCTCTCAATCACAGGACTCATACCTGGAAGGACTCTGAGGAGAGAGGAGAAGCAGATGGAAGACAAATGTATATGTGGACTACACATTTTGAAGAACATCGGTTACCGGCAAGACATCTTTTTTCTTTGAATGAATCCCATGCGCACTCTAACAACAGGTGACTCCAAGCAGCTACCCACAGTGATTCGTTACGTGACGGAGGCCTTGGTATCTTTTGTGCAAGCAGCAATTGCAGAACTACTTTATCAAATGCTGCATTGGTTCTTGAAGCACTGGATATAGTGTTATGCCCGGTGAAGGCAAGGATGAAGCTCCAGGTTGCTGCATTTGCAGGTATCTGGAATGAAAACTTTCCTCAGTACACCTTGTGAAGTCACCTAAGCTCTAGTTAGACACATGCTAACCATCATAGGAGACTCCACCTTAGAAATCTGCTAGTAAGCCAGCCCACCGTTGCCTTTGATTGTGTAGAGACAAGTGAATACTACATTCCCAGGAATGAAGAACCTGTAACACGGTTGAAAAGGTTTGAACCTGTGAAGATAAAAGGAGAGAGGACTCGCAACAGTGGAGATGAGTAGTATAGATATAGTCCTAGAGTGTAAGGCATGGGAAAGGAAAGCAGGAATCTAATTTTCTGGTTAAAACAGAATTCTAACATGAACATCTGCAGAAAATCCTGAAACCAAAACAGACTCTGTCATGCAGGGTCAATTAGGATCAGAAAGGTCTATCTTACAGTGAGAAAGACCTTCAGAAGAAATGGAAAAAGAGGGAAAAGCCTGCAGTAATTGAAACCATAGTATTAAAAATACACCAGAGAGTGACTCCAATTACCAACCCAGCTTTCAGTAAAATGTACCAAGTCACAAAAATCTGTGGCTCCTGTTAGCTCAAAGTAGCAAAGAGGCCTATGTCAGGTTTGCCTCCATCCTGATATGGAGGCATATCCATGAGGACTTTATATCCATGAGGACTTTAGATATCCATGAGGACTTTAGACCAAATCTCCCATTATACGATCCAGGAGGATATTTATGTTTCTGGCATTAATACTGAGAGCTAGAGGCTTCAAGTAATGCATGTGAGGGAGAGCTCTTCTTTTCCTCTTTATATGGTACATCACAGTTATATTGCTCATCCCTCCTTGTATGTGTGACCATTTGGAGAGCATATCAGAAGTTTTCCATAGACTCTGCTGTGGCAAGTTCAAAGACACCAATATCCCTGTATTCTACAAGCCTTGAGCCAGAGTGAACTCCCATACCAAGGGGAACATGCCCAGAATGAATACTCTTGGTGGCAAAAGGACATCTCTCAGTAAATACTTGACTAGTCCAACTACTAGCAGAGAAAGTCACTCACTGGGATGAAGGTAACGACAAGCTACTTGCTAAGAGCTACTGGATACACAAGTAAACCACTTACAACCACAGCTCTAGACACTGGAAATGAAGTTTGGCATGCAAAAAAGTAGAGACGGACTACCCTGGAGCATCTCTCCTATGAAGAAAGGCTGCAAGAGCTGGGCCTGTTCAGCCTGGAGAAGAGAAGATTGAGAGGGGATCTCATCAACGTGTACAAGTATCTGCAGGGGGAGCGTCAAGAGGATGAGGCCAGCCTCTTCTCCGTGGTGCCCAGCAACAGGACAAGAGGCAATGGGCAGAAACTGAACCACAGGAAGTTCCATCTGAACCTGAGGAAAAACTTCTTCACTGTGAGGCTGACAGAGCATTGGAACAGGTTGCCCACAGAGGTAGTGGAGTCTCCTTCCCTGGAGATATTCAAAACCCGTCTGGATGTGATCCTGGGCAATATGCTCTAGGTGACCCTGCTTGAGCAGGGAGGTTGGACTAGATGATCTCCAGAGGTCCCATCCAACCTAAACGATTCTGTGATTCTGTGATTCTGTGATACCCTGAGGCATCATTCACTGGATGAGGGCAGCCATGAAGGGAAATATTTCTGATATTAGGTCAGTCTTCACTGATGGGAGCTGTGCTATTGCCAATATGAATTTCATGGACTAACAGGGAATAAAGTTCGATTTTGAGCATTCATTAAAAGATATATATTCTACAGGGGGGAGAATATAACTTACACAAACTGAAAACTCGGGGCCCTTGATACTTTGTTTACCATCCAGTTATCAAGACAAAAAAAGAAGACTCCTCAAACTACATGATGACTGGTGGCCATTGACAACACCCTCAGTGAAGATACTGGGCACTACAGATAGACCAAAGGACAGGACGTGGAATTGCTGATGATCTGATCAACCAGGAATGGAAGGTGGTGTTGAAGGGGTGTCCTCATTGCTATGTGAAAGCATCCTCCAGCTGGGAGGTATAGAACAGTTCTCTTCGTGAGTGGTTACCTCAATGTTCACCAGGATGGCGAACTTGAATTTGTAGTTTAGCCTCTGAAGGTGGAGGATGGCACGCCATCTACTCCTACTCATTCATACCAGATAGTCCTGTAGAGCATCCTGCCCTTCAACAGTGCCTGCACTGGCTCAGGGGTGGCTTGAGAAAGCACCATGGTGACTTTAAATGAAATAAGATTTTATGAGAATGACCCTTGAAATAGATGTAGGGGTGGGAGGAGGGGAAGCAGCAATAAAGCAATTCGTATTTAACATCTACAGCTGCCTGCACCCAATGCCCAGAGCCCCAGCGCTGTGTGGTTCTGTGCTGGTGACAGCGATGCCAGTTTCTCCCCAAGGTGATGCTTAGGCTGAAGGTAAAGAAGGGTAGAAAGAAGGGCTGTGCTTCCAGGCTGTACAGCATATGCACGATTGCTGTTCGCAGCCCTAGGCTCATGGAAAGCACGAAAGAACAATCCACAGAGTGTACTGTCAGTGCTTGGTACACGAGGCCACAAAACCAGAACTGCTGAGATACAGAATGTGTAAAAGGCCTCTGAATCAGTAGAGTGATGTCCTCCTCCTCCTGGTAGCAGAGACAAAGGTCCTTGGAAAAGCATATGGGTTCTTAAAAGACCAGAGCATTTTGCTGAGTCTGGAATAAAGATGGATGAACCTGTAGTGGGCAGATCCCCAGCGGAAGATGGTGTTCCCTATACAAAACTATACATTTATGACGGTCAGCATGGGTTGACAGTCATAATGACAGAATGGGAATATATTCCCTCTGCAAGGAAAATAACATGCAAAGATACGTTAACAACGGAACATCTGCCGGAATGGACATGAAATCCCCCCAGTAACGTAAGGGAAAAATTCAAAAAAGATTACCAATTGACTACCTAGACAAATTCTGAAAGAATATCTGAGCATGTACACAGTTCATCCCTGTTCCTTATTAGTATGGGGAGTGACAGATGCTCTTCAGAAGATTTATACAAAGGTTGGAGCTTTCAGGCCAAAAGGCTGCATCAGCAGTGCCTGGTGTGAACAGGTCTGCCTTAGCACAGGAGACCACAGAGGCCAGATCTCAGCAGCTCTCATCATAGGCTGACGGGGAGAAGGCTGACCCAGGTGCCAGGACTCAGGAACCCAGCGCCCTGTAGGGTGAGACACGGCTGTATAATCTCCTTTCTGTTCTGCTTGTGTGTGTGTGTGTCTTCTTCCAAAGGCTCAAAGGGGCGTCCAGGGGAAATGCTAGTGTGCTTTACCGTTACCATGTCTCAAGCAGGAAGAGTGGAGGGGCAAAACTATGACAGTAATAGGGAAAGGTTCCTAGTCACAAGCAGAGCCTAAGTACACTCCATATTAGTATAAACATGTGGACTCATTCAAAGAAAGAATGGATATTGTCTTAATATTAATATGCATATTAAAATGGGAAAATTGAAAAGTCTGGGTTTTAGCTGAACATCCAAACATTAAGATGGCAATGTGAAATTTGTCCAAACTCCTTGGTGCTGAAACTTTGAAACTTTTTAGTTTCATTAATGTGGGAAGTTCCACAACAAAGGCATTATCACAATGTCTCAGCAGGGCAACATTCAATCTCAGCTGAAATTGGTAACGACAAAGGAGCAAAAATTAACACGACCCCCAGGAGAACTACATGAGACAATTCAACCAAGCTGAAGGGTTGAAGGTCACACTAGATCTGCACTGATTACAACTCAACTGACCCAAACTCCTGTTGCCTGTTGTTTCAGAACAAAATCTGGCTCAAAGAGGAAAAGCAGCATGTTTTTTTTTAGCTTCCTAGAAATAAAAATGTTAACTTTATTGACTTCTGCCTAAGTCTGCAAAGCACTGTGTTAATTTTTGGTGACCTGCTATTATAAACTCTAAACCAATTGCTTTATCTGTAGTTTAAGCTACCTGACAGCTTGTAAAGTGACAGATCAGTACAGGTGATGTTGGGCTCGAGGTGATCTCCGAAGGCATGTCTAGCACCTGTACTGATCTGAGAACACCTGAAGGTACCTGAATTACTAATCTTGGCTTGTCCTTCCCTGGAACTGCACTGTTCACAGGATATAGTTGTTCAGGTTGAGGTGAGAGAACTGCTTCCCACCTCAAAAGGCAAAAGTCTTGCTCTCTTGCCTTCCTCATGCTTTCCTGCCTAGCTGCACAGCCACTGTTCAGCCCTGGCTGGCTTTGGTGTTTGCCAGACTTCACTGTGAGCAAATCCAACACATGAAGAGTGGCAGAAATCTAATGCAACAAGAAAAATTGCTTCTTGCCATTTCAGTGAGTTACATCAGCCCAATGACTTGTCCAGTGAGTATCTGAGTAAGAGCAAGGGAAGATGCAGGGCTACCAGCCAGCAGCAAAGGGGGAAGCAGGAAATGACAGGCATGCTTCCTTCTGAAAGATATCACATCATGGGGAAGCTGGTCCCATAATTTGCTTCCTCCAAAATGGATATCCCAATCTTCTCTTTTCCTGGGTAACAGCGGAAAATGAAGGTGGGGCAGGACTGTTGTTTTGGTGGCAACTGGCTGTCAAATCAGCTCAGTCAGAACAGGAAGCCTTACATATTCTTACCCTCTCCACTGCCTCCTCCCAGGAGTGATCCACCTCCTCCCTCTCTTGCCCCAACAATAGCATTCACCTAATCAGAAATTACTCATGTGATCATGTGCATGAAATCAGTGGCTGATCTGGCTGAAAACTAACTGGGCTGGGGGGGGGGAGGGGGAGAGAGAAAAGACTAATCTTCTGCTTCCTCAACACATTCATAGCATGAATACAGGCATGAGAAAGGAGCACAGTGATCCAGCTCAGACTGGTTTAATGAGCCAGGGAATGGGCCCTGCAGCCACAGGGCCTTGGACCCCTAAGAAACCACGAGCCAGCACTACCTCATCGCTTCCCTGTTCCCATGCTCACTGCTCCTCCTCCCCCATGACAGCTGTCTGTGCAGAAACAAGGTGGACCCATCAGTAGAACTGTCCATCTGAAAAGTCACCGTACTTCTAACAGCCTGTTTTCCACTGGATTGTTTATGTAATCAAGATCACTGTACATCTGGACAAAATCACCTAGTGAGGGGAAGCTGGACTGCCTTTGTTGGCAAGAATGCCAGTCTAAGTTTAAAGCGTTGCAGTTTCGGGCTCTAGCTGTACAGATAAAAGCACAAACATACCCTACCGTGGTGACACACTAATGACCCCTAGGAGAGTACTGGAATCTGAAACCCGAAGTCAACAGATCCAAGATTTGAATCTGGGACTTGGACAGTTCCAATACAAACTGACTAACTTCAACCTTACATTTTGGTCCATTCTTAATGTATTGTATAATACACAATTTCAATGAGGAAAATGATCTAACAGAATTAAGTAAATAATTTTAAACAAAGTAATAACTTTAAATTTCTACATTACTTCACTGTATATTTTATGGTTAACTTCAACAATAAAACCGCGCAGTAAATCGGGCACAGATGTGCAAAGTCGTTCCCCACTTTTTTATGGATTACAGACGACAACTACCGGTAACAAAATGGTATTCACCTACCATTTGTCATACTATTGAGCAAACTTGGATTTCTGTGTTCTACTGAAAATTAATATATTCTTGGAACATATGCATCTATAAATTTCAAGGATAAGACAGTCTTTTCTGATGCCTATGGGAGCAAGGGATGGGTATCAAGAGAGGCTCATTTTAATGCCAGCACTTCTCAGAGGAACATGCATATGCATATGCATAAGACAGAAGAATTTGATATTTTCACGAAACTTTGGCCCTGCTCAAGGAAATAGAAATGTTTCTATTTTCTATTTTCTATTTTTTTTTTACATTTAATGATGTACTATACACTAGCCTGTCACAATCTTTTCATGAGGCCACAATATAAAGTATAAAGTCGCACACACTTTTTAAGGCTAAATGTTTATGTATATCAGTGATGCTTTCACATTGAAATAGCAGGCGATAAGAGAACTGAACGGGTTTTCATTTATGAAAATATACTGAGACCCAAATCTTGGCCTTATTCAAATTTTTCTTTTGACTTCAGTGGAACCAAGACCCAGCCATAAAGATAAAAAAAGTTCAGGAATTTTTTCTTTATAGTTTAAATAATATATTACTATGGATTATATACTTCATATAAATATATTTAACATAAATATATTCTACATATATCTAAATGAAATAGTTTAAATATGTTGCAAACAAGTTCTTCTAACGTGGGTTAGGAAAATTACATAAACTATACCTGTTATCACTCAGATTTAACACCCTCAACTTCTGCATCTGACCAATTTCATCAGGAAGAAATTCTAGCTTGTTAGAGCGCAGAGACATAACTGTTACGTTTTTACAGCTTCCAATCTATGGGAATGAAAAATCAAAGATGTTAGGATACTCACTGTGATAAAGATTCATATAACCATCTTTTTATTTCAGAAGGCAGCTAAATTGCATCTTTACTTTAAATAACAAAGAGCAGATAGTAGTACAGAACCCAAAGTCAGAAAACAATGCCCTCGTCAGAAAACATCAGGGATATTGCTGGAAATTATTTGCACCACTCTTCTGAGTGATACTGTCACCTTTAAATGAGAAAGATCTCGTCTTCCACATTGTGCAGAAATAATTGCTTTAACAGATATTTTGTCTGAGTAGGGATGAAATCTTAGGTCTACCACAAAACATATCAATTAGTAGTTTAGAAACAGAATCAGCTTCTCACTTCTCTGGGCAATTCAGGAAGGAAATTCTCATCCACAGCCAACGTCCTCAGGTTATGTAGGTAGCCAATAGTAGAAGGTAAGGACTCTAACTCATTACAGCTGCAGTCAAATTCTTCTAATAAAGATAAACTGAAATTGTAAATACACTTGTTAGACATTATTCAAAGGGTAGATAAGAAAAATTAACAAGCTAAAATCTTTCAAAGTTTTAAAGCATCACATTACTACAGACGTGCCCTGAAGAAGGAACAGGTATTACAGACTCCCACAGGAGGAGCCTATAATAATGTGCTTTTAGTAACTATTAGGAACACTGTTAACCAATCTTACCCGGCAAGGCAGTTTAAGAAAGATCAAGTCAGTTAGTTTCCTAAGTTATCATTCTTATTATTTGTTGTGAGAAAGTATTCCAAGAAAACAGACAGTGATCAGGACAATTCATACAAACCCAAAGGACACAGTCCCTGATCCAGAAAGTTTACAGTCTTAACATACAATGACAGACAACAGGCAAGGAAATACTGCTGGTGAGAGCAAAGAAAACAAAACCAGAAGATGCCTCAAGGTATATTCAAACCAACTTACTCGACATAACTTTTAAAAATATCAGAAGTGAAAGAAGATGAAACTTGCACCGAAATTCAGCATAGTAATTCCAGTCTGCTGTAATCAGCTAACAAAACAGAAGACCCATTTTTTGTACATCTTTCACACGATGAAAAAACCTGCTAAAAAGCAGTTTTGAAAGGACGTCTGAATGTCAAAGACTGGAACAAAGCAAACCAAAATAAGTCATCTTCTGAGCATTTGATCATACCACTTAACTCACAAAATGCTTTTCGCCAAGTCACTGATTTAAAACTGCCTGATAAGTGGAGCTGTGCATTGTAACCTGGTGTGTACCACTATGTTAGAAAGTCAAGTTCTCCCTTCACAAAAAAATCATCTCCATTTCTGCCTTATACCTCTTTCCTTATATTGTCCTATTCTGTCAAACTGTGAAAAAAGAGATGGACCTTTCCTCCACGCAATTTTGGTTTTAGGAAAGACGATGAAATAGAGATAACTGACAGGAATTCCTCTGTCGAACTAAAGTCCAGATTAGCCACAGCTCACAGTACTACAAAAAGGGCAGCATACACAGAGAAAGCACTGCTTTCTAATGCATGGGATTAGCATCCAGCATATTACTGCATCGTACTATTACTAAAAAGTACGAAAGTACTCAGTGAAATGAGTTGGAGGTTTTGTATTGAATGCTGAAAGAAAGGGACCCACAGCATCAAAGCCACCTTCTCCAACAGCAGCAGGCACCTCTGCAGAATAAAAGCCAAGGAAAGGACAAGAGAAAGGACAAAATCCAAAGCGCTGACAGCCGGCACTGTTTAACTTTCCCATCCACCACTGCTCCTGAAGAAAGAAGCCCTTGGAAGGCACATTTCTGCACTTCAGCCAGTCACACAACCCTCAGGATCCTAGTGAGTGTGTGTTTGCTTTTTGGTAACTACCGCAGGTGAGATCAGACAACACTTAAACATGCCAATCTTGCTTTGGTGATGAAAGTAGCAACCAATGATCTGACCTTTGCTAATGCAAATAACATGAATAGATACCTAATATTAACTAGCTAGAACCTGTACTGGAAGAAGATCCTAATTAGCAATAATTTTTCCCATTCTGGTGTCAAATATTCCAACAACGTCAGCCGATTCATCATTAAAAACAAGCCTACTATAGACCCTCCAACATCAAACAGAAGTAGACCTTGTCAAAGACATGTAAGTACAAACTTGTTGACACTTATCTTTATCTGCTCCTTTTAACAGAATAATTAAAATCCACATATTCCTAACATGTTCGGCCTAAAACAGAACACGTTTCACTTTATACCTGCCCTTCAGGAATGCAGGGGTGAAATCACACACCCACTGCTCACCAGGAGCACACACAGACAGTCAATAATGGAAAGCACAGTTATCAGTGAAAGATTATTTTCCAGTGAAATTATGTGATCTCCAACCTCAGACCTGATCCTGACATCTACTGATGACCTTAAAAAATGCAGCTGGATGTTAAAAAATTGTTAGAATTAACACTGTACTGCTTATCCAAACCACTGAATAAAAGTTTTGGGACCCATTACAATTGCCATCATTCCCTGCTCCTGCTGCCCACTTTTTGTTCCACATGTACTACCTCTTTCTCTCAAGTGCGCTAATTAACAAAACTAAATAGTAAGCAATTATTTCTTCCCTGATGTATGTCATCTCCCTGTCACTGAGGAAGGGGCTAGCCGCCCAAAAGCCTATCTTTTTTTCCAAATGTGTTGGTTGTTCCAACAAAAGGTACTCTCTCTCCTACAAAACTTGCTCCTCAGTATTTACGTGAGCCATGGCTGCAGGAATGGACCTTCATTCTATGTTTAACTGGTTTAACTGTTTTTATCCCAGTTTCTTAATTAAAAAGCTCTTTCAGCCTTCAAATTCTCTGAAATGTGAAGCCAGAAATAGATACTCTTAACATGGAATTCTCAGAACTTTCTTATAATTGCTGTATTTCAATAGGCCGAAAAGTGAGTCATGCAGTGATTAATGAAAGAGATGCCCGGAAACTAGCCAAAAGCTTTGCTAGGTTTTGGCTTTTGCTTTTTTTTTTTTTTTTTTTTTTAATATAAGCTTCGTACCTACCACAATTTATTTCAAAGCAGATGATACAAAACAATTTCAGTAAAGACAAAATTCACACGCGTTTATCTACCTTGTACAAAGTATGGGCTGATGAAAAGAGGTACAGACCTTGACAGTGAAGTTCAACTTGAAAGCTTATTAAATTGCAAGATGCACAGATTCTTCCTTTTGCTGATGATAACACAATCACCAAAAGCTTAAAAATAGATAAGCTAATTTAGAACAAGGAGCCTTCCAACTGAAATCTGAAAATCTGATCCTCTGAACTGTAACTGTGAAGTTTTTGTGGAGTGACTTTTAATGGACAATAGAATTTCATTTGAAAGGTGTTGCCTGGCATACACCATTCTCAGCTTCTTTCCTTCTTGGTGGCATCAGCAGCAGACAAGTGAAGATGGCCACAGGAAAACAAACAAATTCACTGGGAAACTAAATTTTATGTCTGTAACTACCAGGGTTAAATAACTGTGCACTTCAAAAACTGAAGTTTCATTGACCGTGGATTGTGGATGAACAGTAAGTTGACGATAACAGCTAGAATTCCAAACAGGCTAATTCAGCTAAAATATCACTAACCTTACTCTTTTGGGCTAAATTCAGTTCTTTCTCCATAATTATGTAAACAAAGGCAGACAACAGTCAGATAGGCATTTGCTGTTCATTTTGGCACCCATTAAAATGAGACAGTTCTCAGCACCTCAGTATGTGTCCTAAGGTAGATAACGAAAAAGAATCCTGTAGATCCAGAAGTTTACACTTTCCTTTGAAGCATCTGCTACTGTCTCATAGAGTGTAGACTAGATACATCTACGAAACATTCATCTAACACAATACACTGGCTCTTGAGCTACTGCGCAATTATCTGTGTCGGGGTCACAAATTCTCCTCATGACTTTCCTACCCAGAAAGCGTATACCATATTCCATACCATCATATTCCTGGACAAGTCTAACTGAAGCCTTTGAGGCTTTAACTTTGGAAGCCTCAGAAAAACCTGGCTTAAGAAAACCACCTCTAATAAAGTACAGCTTGTTGGGCTAGAGCTTGCTGAGAGAGAGCAGTTTTCGTACTGTGAACAAAGGGACAGAGTCAGAGTGACAGTGTGCTCACGGATGCCAAAAGGCATCACCTTCCCCTTTCCCCACATTTTGCGCTGACAGCACAGCATTTGTACAAGCATGTGTTGAGTCACACCAGACAGAAAACTAACCATTTCTTCAGGTGAATTCTGTTTCTTCTGCATGAATACCACCGCTGGTGTGAGGGAGATGATGAAAACACGAGAGCTTGAGCTGCAGAAGGTGGCCAGGGACCACTCATTCTAAAAATTTTCCAAATGTCAGTTTATATTGCATTTCAGAAGTAAAATATGTAAGGAAGTGGCATCTTACAAATGCCAATGTTAAAGATACTTTCTGCCAGGAAGAGATACGTGTAGAAGTCACATACTTGGAAGCAGGCGATTCTTCATATTGTTTCAGAAACAGGTTAGAATTCACCTTGAATTTTACAATAAATTGCAGATTTAATTTAGCAATAAGCTCAGGACTGTAGAGGAAAGCTCTACACACAGCAGTACAAGACAGAATTTTGCACCAGTGATCATATAATGTCTGACAAAATGATAGCTAAAGGGCATCACTAGAGCATATTGTAATAGGATTACTTATACAATTCTTTCACATTTTGATGTATATGCCTATGAAATTGTCATGACTTTTTCATTTAAGCTACTTTAATATCTTAAGAAATCTTCATACATATGAGGTTTACAGCCATTTTCTTTCCAGCTTCAAATACTGGCTGTTGCTATGGAAACAGACATATTCCCCAAATACTTATATTTCTTCTACTTTTGTTGCTCTAATCATCTAAATTGCAAGTGATTCATACAGAAAATATCTCTTTGTTCTTTGTATTGGAAATTATGACACATTTAATCTTCCTACACTTATGCCAGTGTAAGTCCACAGAAGCAATGATGTTGCTCCAAATTTAAACCGTTATAAGCTGGGTATTAGGCACACGTTTTGAAATTATTTTATAATTCAGTACGTCTTCCCATTTTTGATTTCAGAAAAAAAACATACTGCAAGCAGAAAATACATTTTTCTTAATGTCAAAAATCTTGAGACTTATACTCACTTTCCAATGGCATTTGGCAGAATTGTAAGCTGATTGTCATCAACTTTTAAAGTCGTAAGCCTTTTCAACAGTCCTACAAAACAGACCATAACGTTTTTAATGACATATGCATGGCAGAAAGAAGTAACAGCAAAATATTTTACATGAATCTTTTTTTTCTTTCTGTAAATATCCTTAAATAGACAATGAATTCTAACACTCAGTAATTTAGATCTGGGTTTTAGAGAACATCTCTGTTTAGGACAGTAAACAGACTCATCCTTGTCCCACACAATGAAGCACTAATTAAATGTTAACCTGAACTGGGACAAGTAAAACGTTAAGGGTATTTCTGAAGTCTTGAAGAGACTTTAGAGAAAGAACAATATCCTATCTGTGTAGAGGAAGAACAGTATTTCTAATTATCTATTATTGCTTCAGTCAATCTATTTATGTTTTAATCAAATTCAAGTCCTCCTGTTGCTTTTCTGAGAAGGTGTTCAGTTGCTAACAGGGCATAAGGCAAATTGTCTAAACTAAATGCTCAACTTACAAAGCTTCATAATATGCAGCTATAGACAGACTGACAGATAGACAGAACCGATCCTGAATTCTTTTGTATCTAGAGTTAATTCTGATCATTAATAGAGTTATTATATACCTGAAGGTAACCAGATCCATACTGGTATCACATTTGTTAAGAAGTAAATGAAACTTCAGCTTTACCATAGCATAACAGCAGAAATCAAGAAAAGAGTAAAGACAGACAAGATGGGAAAATTATTAGTGCTTGAAACAGAGCTTTGTCAGAAAAAAAGATCTATGCTTTCTAGAAATAATTACCATTTCAAAATCTGTTTTTGCCCTGAAAGAATTCTGGAAACACTAAAATAGCACTTTTGTAATGATTAGTCGTAATTCATGTTAGGAATAATATAATCAGTTACATACAGAAAAAATATTAAATTAAATGTGCTGTAACTCAAAAGATGAAGTAGATAAAAAGTGTAATTCAAAGGCACACTGGAAACGTTATTCATTTCAATTTCAAAACGTTTTTGTTGAAAATTTTGTCAAGATCAAGATGTTCCAACAAACATTTAGATTTCAACAAAATGTTTTTTACAAGGGAAAAGTTCAGCCAAAAAAATTTCAGCACGCTCTCATTTAAAAATGTAGTATTAAAATGACTCTTTATGCCTTGCTTCAGTTAAATCTGTTTACCATTCAGTAATTGGAATTTGGGAATAAGAACTGAATATATTTCATTGCAAGAAACTATAATTCAAAATGAAAGCATTTATTCCTTTTGTACTGAAGCTAAATACACTCTAAAATCAATCTGCATATGTACATCAGAAGACTGCAGAATGCAAAAAATGGAGTGCTTATGCTAAGGTATTACCGAAGACTGAAATGGAAAATAGCTGTAAAATACATCTAGTAACACTCATGTAGTGCAATATTACTAGTAAGCAATATGTACAGGAATTTTGAGTAGGTTAATTTGAAATTGGAGCTCTAACAATTTCATGTTCAAAGGGATGCACTTAGGAAAATGAAAATGATGATGATGACGACCTAGTGGGCTCATCTACTGGAAGCAATAGAAGAGGGGAAAGATCTCAAGTGTTTCTGAAAAAACTATAGGAGATCAGGACCGCAATGAAACATTCAGTTGTACAGAGTGATAATACGTAGTCATTTACCCTCCACAAATGCTACATGTTCTAGAAATAATAAGGCAGAAATTCTATACATGCAGGGTAGTCAAAACAGAAATGAAATGAAATATGACCTATTTCCTTTCTAAACGCTCTCATTTGGAATTGCACTGCTGTAACTTAGAGTGGAAATTTCTCATAAGGTTTTAACACTGTTAAGATAATCAGTATTTTATTTACTGTTAAATTTAAATGAGATCACGCCCATTAGCTAGATAGGATCTTTACTCTGACTTTACAAAATGGTCTTTACGACTGTCCAGATATCAGATGTTTCAAACTTCTTTGGAATTTAGTAGAATGTCTTGTTCCAGCTTTATAATAAAGTCTCATCACTACCAAAAAGATATAAATGAAATCCTTGACTGTAGAACACTACAAGATAGCACGGGCTTTTCTCACCTATGGAGTCTGGCAGTTGCTGCAACATATTAGATGACAATAGGAGATCTTCAAGTCCTTCGCATCCTGATATGTCCAAATCGACAGTTTCTATCCTATTTTTTGACATATCCAGATACACCAGCTGCTTTAACTTCCCTATAGACTTAATAGCATGATACAAACAGTTTTAGTTGAACAGATATACTAAGTTTAATTAATAAAAGACAACAGTAATACAGGTTTATATTTAGTTATCTCAGCATGCTTTTTACAAGATTCATTTGACTGAAGCACTATCAATAGTGCTCTAATAGCATTCTTATTCAGGTAACTGTAAAAGGAAAGGCTGAAGTAAGAGGCAGAGCTGAAAAAGTTTCTCTGGGTGGTTTAAAAAGACAGCGTGATAATTCTAAGGCCTATTAAGATGCTGTTCAGTATTGTTAAACTAGTCTTTAATTCTACAAGTCAGGTATATCAAACTAGATGACGCATACCAAACTAATTCACGTGTTCCAGATTCATTAGATCTGCTGAAAATTCAAATTCTCAAAGTAATAAAGCTATATTTTTCTTCTGTTGGACACAGATCCAAGGGAAATTCACTCACAATTCACTTCTATTCATACCAGCAGTCCTTAATGTCATGGAGGCTAGACATCTATGTAAAGATTTTCTGTGCCAAACCCGTTGTCTAAATTTTGTAAATCTAAAATTCGACTTCAAATATTCACAGTTCAATTATGAAAGTTCAAGCCTAATAGTCCACTTCATGAACACAGTGCTTAAGCTGCAGCGATAATATCAATGAGCAGCATGTTTATGACAGGAATTCTTCCTTGATTTCTCTTGAAAACTGGTTAGCTTTTAAAAGTTTGAAGCCTTTATTTTTCATAAACTACTGGAGACCAATGGGTTTTCAGACCAGCCATTTAAACTAGGACTGTCCACACCTCTGCCTGCAGAAGCAATCTGTCTCTTGATCAGTTATCACAAGGCTGTCACTTCATTCTTGACATGTAAGTTCACCAAGAAAGTCAACAAAAAAGATCTGTGATTTTCCTTAAACTCAAGCACACTAAAAGTACAGGCGAATAGCTGAGAGAGATTCCTGTTGGGTCTGCTACAAATGAGCTGGATCTACCAGCCTGTGGCAGAGCTGTGATACAGACCGAGGATCCCAAAGCAGGAGTGAGCTAAGGCAGCACAATACTGCCCCTGTGAGCTCTCACGCGGTTGCAATACTTCGCTTTCAAGTGGCTCTGTGCTCCACAGTAGGCACCTGGTTGTTACAGAGAGGTTAAACGAAGAATATCAAGCTTTAAGCCATCAAACCACAAAGCAAATAGCTGCCTGTTTTGGTCTGTAATGGAACTCCACGGATTTTGGGAAGGCCGAGGGAACTGCCTGTGCAATCTTATGAATTCTATAGAAGTTCAAGCAATTGTTCCTTGAGTTAATTACGAAGGCTTTTAGTGATTACTCTTTGTGCACATGAAAAGGGTATATAGTTTCAGACAGCTCCATCTCCATATACTTGCAGAACAATATGAATATAACTTGCTTTTTCTCTCTCACCTTGCTAAGATCTATTCTCTACTTCTAAGGAGGCAGTATCGTATTATCCTTAATCAGATTTGAGTTGTTGTAAAAAGCAAAAACTCCCTTTCATCCCAACCTTTGCCATTCTATCCATACTAATATTTGAATGCAATTTTTGTTTTATTTCTGGTACAGACTATATTTTTTATTAACCAGTTGATCTCCTAAGATCTACATCTCTAGATCTTAGGATCAATTTTCAATTTGCACTTTTTTTCTATTTTTAATAGTTAAAATATAACATTAACATTAACTCTTTCTAAGTTCTTGTTCTGGGGAAGGCTTTCATGAAAAATCATCCAGGGTCTTACTACAATCAGATTCAGTAAACAATTTATTCACTGAAAATAACTCATTTCTTTGGGAGTCTAGTGTCGTGATCTAGGGAACACTTTCAGTTCTAAATGAATTCTTCTCTAGGAATTGTGATAGCTCAGCAGAGGAGTGTTTTTGAAACACGTTTACCAAACAATTTCACTGTGAAACTGAAAAGAAATGGAATAATGGTTAGAACGCTCTTTCTTGATCTCTAGCTGATTTCAGGATCAGCAAATGCTTTCAACTTCAGCTTGTTTTTCACTAACAAAGCAGTCAGAAAGTGGATATTTGGACAGTAAGGGAAAACGATCTTTTTCTGTGCAAATGTTCTGCTCAACAAAAAAAAAAAAAGAAAAAACAATTTATTTAAGATGAAAAGCATTAGACAATTCAAAAAAGTGAATTTTGATTAATAAATGTTCAAAGCTAAGTTTTTTTCTCACAATACCTAAACACGCTCATAATATAAAGCTTTAGTTCTATATTTTCCCCGCACCAACGAAAAACATCGTCGTGTGAAACATAAAATGAGTTGCCTCAGGTGCGATAAAATTTTAATGACATGCGATCCCTTTTGCCTGTCATAATCGGTGTAGGCATTTTAAACTGATAATCTCAAATAATTTATGCCAATGAAAACTGAAAATCAAAGTTCTAGTGTGGGATAGCAACAACTGAGAAACAGCGCTAATATCTATCCAGGAATGTCTAGAGCTTTTAATATTCTTTATTCCATTTATAAGAAGAGTGCTTTCTAGAGGCGTATATCTTTATCCCACTGCCTCAGAATTATTTTCAGTATAGTTGAATCTGTATACACCATTCATTACCTTTAAGTCTAATTAGATTACTTAATATTTTCTCTTCTTTTTTAAAACAAATGCAGGGTTTTATAAAACACCTAGTTAATGCATGGTGACTGAGAAGCCAAGAGAAATAATTTCCCCTCAAAATGAAAACTATGCAAGGCTTAAATAAAACAGGCACATCTTCTTTTAGGCACTATCATGTAATAACACAACATGAAAAGGCCATGCTGAGGCCATGCTTATACAAAAGGCCATGCTGAGGCTTTTATTTCTTGATAATTAATGACAATATTAAGTAGAAATATGTACCCATACATGCAAATGCATTTAGTTACTGCAAGGTATATATTTCATTATATCACACAAGAATTTGTTTACATAAAATAAACGTTCATACCCCAGGCAGTATTTGCAAAGAATTATTATCCATCCACAGTTCCTTTAGATTTTGTATTTGTTCGAGAACCTCAGGCTGAGGAAAAGAATAGATAGCATTATAGGCAGTTAAATAACTTTCCCCCCACCGCCCGGCCAAGAGTCTCTGGTCACGCGCCTTTTTTAGAACCCACATCAGACAGTCGGATATTTAATGACATGATCAGCATACTGCTTTAATTTACGTACATCATTGTTCTTTTTCAAAACTTATCAGGAATTTTAGAAATCTCTAGAAAAGAAATTAATACAAAGCCCTTTCAAGTTCTTATTCCAAACAGTTCATTGGCAATATGCAATTTATGAACAAGGTAAATAAGAGTGAATAATAAGTGAGAACTGTGGGGCTTCAGAACTGATGCACTAAAAAGAAAAACAAATCTCACCTTGCAGCACATGCTAAACTCTGCCTTTTGCATAATTTATAGTCTCAAAAATAGCTTAACAGAGGCAGATTGCTCAATGCTTTCCAGGATATACCTCATACTACGATTTAATGGATGCAATTGTCATATTCAGCAGTTCAAAACAGCAGCATGCAATGATCAAGCCTTAAAATTACATTAACATTAAGCTTTAATCTAAGAAGTTCTACTCTTTTCAACATTAGGGGACGTTAGCGGGAGTCACTGAAAAAAAGCAATTCCAAAAATCATTTTTCATTCATTACAGCTGCGAAAATCAAGCATTATCAAGCTGCAAATATTTTGATGTTCCAGCCTAAGCAATATTTCTGTTTTTCACAAAACACTACTTTCACGTGTAAAATAAGTCTTCCAATTTGCCTTTGTTCTGTAAAGTTCTAGCAGATGTTTTCAAAATTGGCCAGAAACTGAAATTAAATATTTCATTCGAATCGGACTGAATCAGATTCTAGCATTTTTAAAGTTTAGAGTACTATTTCACTAGAATCATTTCAACACAGCTGGAAAAAATATGTCTGTCTAATAGCACTGCACCTTAAGAGAGACCTCTAATTATGTCCTGTGGTCAAACTACCTTGGAATTTTGTAATTCCCAAAATAAGTATGGTTTTCCTGTTGACCAAGACATATGGTGCATTATGGGAGGAGCTCCTTCTGGATACATTGTAAGATAGGGAGGTATCTGCTAACCTGGAGAGTTCAGTCCTTCAGTTTTACATGCAGTCACATAACACGTTTCTATAAAGAAATGATGAATCACTACTTAAAAAGATAATTTATTTTGCCTCAGCTATCCCTGTTGAAATTTTGTTGTCCTTTCACGGTTAAAATCACTTCCTCTAATTTCTAGGCTAAATCTATTGATGGTCATTCTACTATTTGTTGTGATGACCAATGGTTCTTTTTTCCCCCAGAGTGATTACTGAATGAGGTTATCACAGATAATGATAATTTTCTTCCTCAACTTTAGTTTTCTAGGAAAAAAAACTTCTTTTAGTTTCCTCTCAAATCAAGTATCATTTGACTTGATATTTCTTGAGATGACATCTCACCAGTGTCTTCGTAAATGGTATTGCAATTTCCATATTGGTGTTAGAAATGCTTCTGCTGATGCATTTTTGGAAAGTATTTCCATTTTCCACATAGATTGCCACAGTCAAAGACTGACATTAGTCTTCGATAAAGGCTCGTTACGTTTTACCCTCTTTTCTTTTCCTTTTCTCCATGCCTTTAACTATTCTTTCTCAAAATTTGTTCTAATGCCTTGCTGCTATTGACACCAGTCTCACGAAACTCTGAAAACAGCTACACCAGCTTTCCCCCTCCTTTCCAGGCAGGGGTACTAAAAGTGCTGTTTATCATTTGTCTGGTGCCATTTTTTGACACTTAAAAAGACTGGAAGATTTAAAATCCTTGCCCCATAACTTGATTAACTTGCCCCATAAATTGTTATTTAATGCTCTAGCTTTCCCTGAAACCCGTGTCACAGATTACAGATTCCCTTCTTTGATTACATTAAGCCATCTGAATATGGCTGCTATTTAGGATGTGCCAAATATCTATCACATGATTTGAATAAACTTGTTTCCAGAAAATTAATGAACAGAATTACTTCATTTTTGCAACTACCTTTAATCTTAACCCCATGCCTCTTGCATGAGATTGCCTGTATGAAGGCCTCCCAGTACAGTGCTGACAGGGTTGGACTTTCAAAGAAGAAACTAAACTCTTCCACAACAACACAGTTCTGTGTAGTATTTGACTCCGATAGAGTAAAGAAATTTCTATTAGAACCGACATCAGATTTTCAGAATACATGAGAATAGGACCCCTTACAATCCTTTTTCCAGGTGATCTTCATTTAAACTGGCATCACTTTGCCCATGACATCTTTGTACAGGCATGTTGTACCCTTGCCTGTTGGTCCATTTCAGATCTGGCATTTTGTTCTCATTCATACATTTTTTGGGACAGTTTCCTGAAAAAGCAGTCTACTCAGGGACTCTGGCCCTAAGAGCAGCATAGGGCCACTGGACTTCTGATTTATGCTTCTTACAAAACAGTACACTACACTGGGAAAACGGAGAATGATGTTGAATTGATTTAAAGCAAAGACTACAGAGCCAGACCCCACAAAACCCACACTCTGAACTTGAAAAACTTGAAATATTTTTGTTGATCAAAATCCCAAAGAACGCTTCTGAAAAATTCTGTTCTATGCAAAATAAAAATATTACTACTTTTAATTAAAGGTCTGAGTTAAAAACGATTTTATTTTCTCCTATGTAACAGTATGAACTCCTAAACATTATCAGAGTTATAACCATAATGGGCAGAAGATAGAGCACCGTATAGAAAACAGATGTAGACTCTTTGTCAGAGCTTTTCTACTGCCGGAAGACTTTTCAGAATTTGTTTAACTGACATTATCTTAATTTAAATTAAAGTTACAAGAAATATCACCCTAATAAAACTGTAAGCCCTGAGTCAGAAGCGCTACTGCTATAGGGTGTGCTTCCGTGATCTCGGAAGGAACATGGCTTAGTTCCATAGGCAGTGGTGGTCACTGCATAGGCTATCGGTGGACAAGTCACACACAGACATTTATTTCACCATCAGAGCAATAGTTCATCAAACCACAGCGCTGTATCTATGCAGTGAGTTTCACACCATTAATTTGTTCTCTTACAAAAGCAAAAGCCCTCCTTGGCAGCCCAAGCAGTGACAGGTCTCAAACAGGATGAAGCAGCAGTTTTGTTAAGTTTTACCTCTCTTAACACCTTTTTACAGTTCCTGCAGGATAAAGTCAGGGAGTTCTCCTTAATTAGGCACAGCTTAAAACCCACCAGTTTAAACACCCTCATGCTGCTTCTAAAAGTGTCTCATCCTTTAGGCATAGCAGAAAAATACCTAAAGGGAACAATAATTTTATTGTTTCTTATACTGAGACTAGGAAAAATTTCCAAAAACTACTAAATGTCAAGGAACCTAATTCACATCTCAAAGGTGACTTAGGGACAGACCCAGACAACAGATCCCTATATGGCTTCTAGGTACTTAGGAGTATTACTGAAACTGCTTACGATGTCAGAAATTTACTTCTGCTAATAGAAACTTCTAACCTAGGCAGGATGAAATGATTTTAAGGTTTTAAGACGTTAACACAAGTATTTATAATGAGATGATTACCAATTCATCTCACGTTGAAGTATTCCAATGTTAGCAACCGGCTGAAATTGAGAGTCATCTGCAACCTTGATCTGAACTGCAGAAGTTCAGTGCAGATGAAATAGGTTGTAATATCAGCATCTACCTCATAAATTATGGCAAATCTGGTACTCTACAAGCAAGCATGACCATGACGTGTGGTCACAATACCATAATGCCTTTTAAGTAAAAGTATAATTCCCCATGGGCAGAGGGCCCAAACACACTGGTATTCTACTAAAAAATGATGCATTTCTTACCAGTTCAGAAAATTCATTATTGCCCAAATCAAGCCTCTCCAGTTGAGTCAGTTTGTGCATTGACCTGTAACAGATAAGGAGAATATGTAAGATGAAACTTTTATGTGGAAACTGTGGGTCAAATTTTGCTCCCACTTACATAAGAATAAAGCTCAGACAACACTGTTACTATAAAAATAATTTCATCAGATTCACACTGATGCAATTAAAAACAATATACTTCATCTTTAAGACATATTAGCAAAAGTTCTTGAACTAAAAAAGCTAGCAACAATTATTTCAGCATAAAAATAAACATACAATCTTGGTATAATTTAGCATAGTTGCTCAAGGAAAATGATACAGGTTGTATCTATAAGCAACTGAAAGTAACATATACTATCACATAAAATAAATATTATTTAAGATTTATTTAAAAATTTGTGATCAGCTTGTTTAAAATAGCACCAGAAAGTGTTTGGCTCTTTATTGCAGAAGTACAAAGTATGGTTGTTACCTGCCTAAAACTGTAGTCTAACTTCAGTCATGAGGTAAAAACATTTTTGTGAAAGGACCAGCACAAAGCCTACACACTTAAATCAGGCTGAGATAAGGCTTGTTTTGAGTATTTGTGTTGGTTTAAGAGAGTGCACTGGGCTGAAGTGGGTCCTCTCCTCTTTGGTGATTATCTCATTACTCAGTCGCAGTACGGCTGACCTGGAACAGATCCTCCATTTCACTTATAAGAAAACGAACTGTCACGCTGAGAAGCAGTGTCGTTCAGTGGTACCCAATGATACTTGCTGCCTGACAGGAGTCTAGGAAAAATCTATCACTGTGAACAGATAAACGTCAGAATACAGATTTCTAGTTAAACTAACCATTTGAGAAGCAAGGTGTTGGTTTGCTGCAAAGCGTATCGGGGCAAGCATTGTTCTCTGTGCAGTTCATGGCACAGGAGCGTACCAGGGAGATGGTGTGCGCCAAGGCACGTTGTGTGGACAGGAGGACTGTGTTGTACCCTGCTGGCAGGCGTCTCCCTGGGAGCCCCCTTTTGGGCAGCAGCTCCTCCGAGGGCAACAAAGGCTTCACACGGCCTCTGTTGCCAAAGACTGTGCAAATGACACAGTACAATTAACCAAAGCAGCTTATCCTTCTTCAGAGCATTATGAAAGGTAGGGTCAATTAGGAGTGTACCATGTGAAAATGAACCAGAAGTTAATGGTATCAATCATGCATTATGTAGTAAAGGGCTGGAAACAAGGAATAATCTGGATTTACATCTGTGCCTGACGACTACATAACAGTAAAAAAAGGCACTTTCACTGCTTGGGCTCAGGTGACTCAAACTGTGAACTAAAGAGGAAAAGTAAAAAAATTACTAAAAATGACTAGAAGACCTGCTGGATTTAGCAAAATCAGTGAGATAAATCTCTCAGGTTTATCTCTGAATTTGTGCCGTGAGGAAAACTGGTTATCATCTCAAGTACAGCTTTAGCTGCTAAAGGCACAGATCATACCACACGTGGACTGTTAAAAGCCTTTAAGATCTACTAACTGTGAATATAGGCAAACTTTTAAAACATACATAGAAGTTTTAAAATGCTATACCGAGAACACGTAACAGCAGAAGCACTGACTCAAAGAAGCAATATCAAAGCAACAAAGATATCTTCAAAATAGAAGGGAAATTGCTGAGCAGCTTGTGAACATGCGTCGTTGCAGAACCAAACATGCTAAAATGAAGGCAATACTGCAACATCTTTAAACGGAACGGAGGATGTTCTGCTGTTGGGTAGTGTACAACTTTGCCCATACTGGAAGAAATAAGATTTTTCTAAAGCTGATTTAATACATGATACACAGATACTATTTGCTACTCCATGCTTTTCCAAAATGTCAGAATCTCGTATTTGCATGAAATTAAGATTGGGAAGATTAGATTCAAAATCACTATGCACTATAGAGTAAGCATAATGTTCTTATCTGAACACATCAATCTTGATTGCTTATGATGGTTGACTTCTTAAAGTTAGTAAATGATTTCACAATGGTGCACTCCAATTAGCGCCTTAATTTTATAGAAAGGTTACTAAATCTAAACCAAATGGCTTTATAAATATTCCATAAAGGTAATCCATAGGTTTTATTCATTTTGGAAAAATGGAATAAATATGATCATACAATGAGGATTTTCTTCCAAACCTTTTAATGAAAATACTGCACTATCCATTCCAGATACTAACTTTGCTGGGGACCCGAGAGCTATCATCGCTAGCTATCACTCATAGTATTACAGTACCAGGGAGCAACCCTGGTTGCTGGGACTCAACCATCCCTGCTGCTGCATAAATATGAAATGTTTTCTCACAGTTTCGGCTCCTACCAATTAGCTCTGCCCCAAGCAGAGCTCATGCCACAGACACATATATTTAGGTGACAGCCTGGGTCAAGAGCATTTCCAAAAAGCTGACAGCGTGGCTGCCCTTTTCTGGATAAAGTGCAAATTTAATTAATAAATTAACCACTGCCTTTCTTTCTGTGAACAAAATTGGAACAGGATATTACCCGTACTGGAATATTTCTCTTTAAGCTCTGGTAGACCAATACGCTTGAAATACAGTTACAGATTTTGTTAGCAGTGGTGGTAAGAAAAGAGGATACAATTAATTAAATAATTTATTACTAACTGCAACAGCCAGTTCAAAAGCCTTCTGAGGTATTCAAAGTTGATCCTAATCCAAAAAACAGCACAATCCACAAATGGCACCCAACATATCTGTTCCCTATCCACCTATAAACAAATATCTTTGACACTGAAAAATAAGAGTGTACTATTTCTTAATACTTTTAATTAGACAGCTGGTTTCATTTTTTTGTTGTGCGTCATTAACAAAATTGTTACACTCATACTGATTACATCCAAAAAAGCCTTAAAGTTGCTTATACCGCACCAAGTAATGGAGTTAAAAATTTGCTCAGAAATGATCTATTTCTGCTGTCGAGAACTGACTCAGTAGGATTCACATACAGAAAAACAGGAGTTTAACTGAACAAAGAGTGCATTCGATACAGGAGTCGTTGAGAGACAATGAACGTAGCACTGAAAGACAGAATTTTTACATTATGCTTTTCAAAGTCAGGATTTTTAGGGGGTTTTTGCTTGATCAAAGTTAGAAAGTGAAGCAGTATTTGATTGCAATGTATGTTAACATAAAGAGAGGTTCTGATCCCGACATTTCTATTCAGCACAAACTATGGACATCTACTTCTGCAGTCATGCTTAATCACACTTGGCAGAACTTGAACTACTCAATTTTTTCAAAACATCTCAAGTTTCATCTAAAAATAATGTAAACTGTTCCTACGTTCATAAGACGCTTTCAAAGTATGAACTGATAGTAGCTAAAGTGGTTTTGTCTTACTGAGACTGAACACAGCTTAGATAATGACAAGTCCTTGGGGTTCATTAAAAAAGTAAAACTCAATTTAGATGATTATTCATGTCCCCAGAAACCAAACTTTTACTTATTGTTCAAGAATGCAAATCACATTAATCACAGCTACCGAAAAAGGAAAACAGAGTAAGATTATTTTTTGTAATGCATTATGAATTACACTGTGTAGAAACCAGCCCAGCATGGTCTGCGAAATTCAGACACGCTGCTAGCGTGGTCCCATGGTGCCATCATGAGTAAAAGCAACGCATGGTGTTTTCTACTGCTGATTTAAACAATATAGAGTTTACTCATTTCTAAGACACTTATCCCAGACAGGAGAGTTCAGGATTTTTTTTTTGGTTGGTTGGTTTTTTACTATTGGACCCTTGCTTGCCTTCCCATGCAAGGGATGCAGAGTGACTTGCAGGGCTGTCTTCCAGGCCTCCATCTACCAATTCCCCAAAAAACAGAGCTGTTTGGGTGTGAGGAAGGAACTATTACACACATTTTCAGTGCCGCAGTAACATTCCCTAGAGAGGGGGGAATAACAGCTGAATCGCAGTTTCAACACAGTCATGCCTACAAGATCCATCCAACCTTAGATAAAGGAAACCCCTTTTATTTCTGATGTGTTCTCTGTCTTTTCCCTCAAGACATTTTAAGCGACAGGCACAGTTTATCGTTTTCAAATGGGAGAGTTATGGCTTTCTTCTCTCGGTTGTTGTTTTTTCCAGGGTCTAATATGTCCCAATTTATTAGTGCTGATGTTTATAAAGTTTTTGAGACGACCCCAGGGATGTGAGGATTAAAATAAAAATACATAACATAAAGTATCATGAAAATTAGTTTAATAAAGTTATAGACCATGCTGAAGTAATAGAAGAGAGCATGACATACTAATTAGATTTATGTAAGTATCCAAGTATCAATATTCATAATCTCTTGAAAATTTGAAGAGCGTTTTGTTTAGTCTGGGATTCAGATCAGAACGTCTATAGTCTTTAGACTGAGGTTGTGGACGGACCTCATTCCTATCTCTTTTTTAAACATATTTCTAAGAATGTGTATGAAAAGTCCTTTATGTAATACTAAATGTACTGATTATTAAAAATGATCCAATTATACAAAGCCTACTAATGTAATGATGAAACTGACTTACATAATCTACTGCTTATAGTTAGTATTTGTATTTGGAGATTTTCCATTGTGTTTATCTTTTTAAATGCAATGCTAATTTACAGTCTGATACAGTACATGAGAAACGTAAAAGGCATGCACTTCATAAGAAATATGGTAACACTTTCTTATACCAGCATCCAACACACGTTTTTCTCTAAGAAGAGCAAATACAAAACAAATCTTCAAAACTGACAGGGCTTAAGTTGATGAGAGCGAGACATGTGCCCATCATCCGCTGCATGCAGAAAACGTATGCTTAAAAATTTACGATGGCAAACTTGGAAAGTATAAAATGATAAAAAACTTAAGTGATGGGGATCTAAAACATCAACCATATAATCCCTGCAAATTGTATCAGAAGTAAAACTGGTTACAAAAGATGCCATGGCATTCAAATTATGGAAAACCGAGGTTATGATGAAAGCTAGATAGCGAATATCAATGTATATTTATTAAGTAAAAACTCTACTTCATATTTAGTTCCCTAAAGTAGGAAAAAAAGCAATTTCATAGAAATACAATTGCAGTTCTTCAGCAGCAGATTCTGCTACTGAAACATTTCTTGCTAGAGATCAAGCAGCTAAATCAAAAAGTTAAAATCAAGAAGCATGTAGGTAAACAAATATTTGGCTCCCAAGTTTAACAACCTGTATACTTTATACCTTTTCTCTTACTAAACAGACACTTTGATTAATCGATTGTATTTCTTCACCTTTCAGTATAACCTCAAGGAATGAATGTTAGGGTCATAAATTAAGATCAGGTAACAGACGTGCTCCTGTCTTCTACAGATATTAATGTTCTGTAGAGAACAGTTGTTAAAATATATCTGGGCCGCTTAGGCAAATACTTCACCACTGCACAGAAGGAATAATTCCCTTTGATAGAACCTGGTACCTTTCCTATATAGGTCATTATCTTTCACATAACATAAACTGCAGTACTTTCAAATAGAGAACATTTAAGAAAGATAATATAATAAATACCAATTAATTTATACAACAGTTGTGGAAAGTGCCATGCCAAATCCTAAAGTCCTTCAAAATTCAAATTTGAATACTTTGATAGTAACAGTAACATCACTGCAGGGCACGTACCTATATTACTGAATTCTTCAGGGCTTTCTGTGTTACTGTGGGTTTGCTTTATCTTTATGGTTTTCTGAAATGTTCTTCTACTTGCTCATTACTGCTTTTTGTCCAATTTTATACAATCTCAGTTTCCTGTGAAGTCTTTGAGCCTAGCAAATGGGTCATTTCTGCTGATCATTGGGCATTTTGGAAATACTCAATAACTCAAGTCACAGTTTACTTTCAGAATCGCTTTTTGACACTGACACTCACCCTAATACAGATTAATTCAAAATAACTTTTTTTAATGCCTTCTGACAGTTCACCCACTCAAGTTCACTGTTTTATAAAGAAACTACATAAAGACTACATATGTTGCTTCTTCCTGTCTCACAGCTACTCCACATCTCTCTTCCAATATATTTTGTCTCTTTTCCAGTACATTTTCCAACCTATTTGATCAATCTTCGTGGAAGAGCTTTGAGGCAGGAAAGGGAGAGACACTTTTCACTTGTTTGCTAAAACAAGCAGCAGCTGCCCACACAAATTTGAGGGCGTTACCACCTAAATTAAAATTAAATTAAAAGTAACAACAAAGTACTAACTACAAGCTAAAAAACAGAAAAATACTTTGTAGTTTAAGCCTAGAGCAAAGAAGAGTTAAACCAGATAGTTTTGCAACAGTAGTTTAATAACAATTAATATAGCTACGATTAGTCAAGACTTAGCACACAAATTCTTATACAGAAAGCAACTTTCCGTATATTCTATATAAATCCCCATTTTTTGTCAATATTATAAACTTTGATTCATGCTTCCAGATTCCTAATCTGCTTCTTAATGCATTTTAGTTCTTATAATATTAATTGCTTCCAACTATTGTTATTACAAAACTAGAAGGAATAACAAATGTATATTTTGGATTTTTCAGTAGTAAGCCTTGGGTACGCAAGATCACTTGGGGGGTCGGAAGCGATTCCAGAAGCACAAAGCATCGCCCTAGCACAACAGACAAGAACACCAAAGAAAGACAATGAAGTCACCTGGACAAGGTGAATGTTTCGCATCCTTTCCCCCAAAGGACTCTGTTTTACGTTATGTTCTCCATTAACATTCTAGCTAAAAATGTTTTTAACCCAGCAGTACAACAACTTTGTTGTACTTCTCTATGGAAATTTCTTGCAAAATCAAACTTAAATTTTACAAATGCAGAAAAAAGCTAAGTTTAGTAAATAACGCTACAACATACTCAGGTTGGCTCATTTACACTCCTTTTCTCTCTAAATCATGCATAAATGCCTGAAAAACTTTGTCTAATCTAACTCTCTCCTCCTAATAACAAGAGTTTACATGTATTAGAAAAGTTTCCCCATTGTGTCTTAATCAATTGTTAATCTAGTTTAAACTTATGCATATTTACATACAAGCTGTAAATATACAGAAATTTTTAAATCAACTGAACTTAATGGTGCAATTAGTTACATTTGTAATTGCAAGCACTTGATTACTAAGGACAGTCTTATTACCATACAGAGTATCATTGATTTTACAGGAATTCTTTATCCTACCGTGTGCTATCCATAGCAGTAAGTCTTTGCCAGATTGGACTCAGGGGTTTTGAAAAGTGTTTACACTTGCTTGTCCATAATTTACCAGTTGCTGTTTTGGAAATTGAAATATTTTTGCTTAAAGTAAATAAATTCGACTGGTTTGAAGACTAGTAGCTTTTTCAACAGTCAGGTAGCGTGCACACTCTCAGCCTGAATGAAAAAGCTGTCAAAGGCATCTGACATACTACAAGAGTTCTTGTAACAAATCCTGACTGCAGGTTTCACTCATTAGTATCATACAAAGGTTTTATAGCCCGGGAAACGTATTTCAACATGGTAAGCGAGCACTACAACTTCACAGTTATTTACACTTGCAATGTTACAAATTTTTCAGTTAGAGTAACTATATACACACTCCCAATCATTACTTAGTACAATACTTTCACAAGTAAAACCAGAAAATGCGACATACATTTTTAATAGGCAGTTCTAGCACAAAGATTTTTATATTACAGTTACTGGAAACTTCTAGTATTATATTTCCCCATGCCCATGTAAACAACATGTTCCAAGAAAAAGCATCTACAACACTGAGGAATTACCTGCTACCTTGGAACTGAAAACCAAACAGCAATATTTCTCTGTTACAGATATACTTACTATTTATACTTATTTTACATATATACTTACTACTGTTTAGACATACAGAAAATAAGTATTTTGAAACGTGAAACTCTGAAACTTTTTAAAGATGAAATGATTGGATATTTTAAGTTACAATCCAGTTTGTTCTGCAAAAATAATAATAAAAAAGGCTAAAACTCATTTATTTCACATTGTTATCTACCTCTGGACAAAGCTTTTATTTTAAAAGATTTGTTGTACATTGCTGTAAATTCATCATAAAAGGCAAGTTTTTAACGACAACTTTTACATACTACTTTGCATAATTTCTAAAGGCAGTCAAACGAAGTTTCAGAAACTAACATGCATATGGAGGCAGATTAATTTCAGTTAGCTGGTAGTATATCAAAAGATAAAGCACATTGCCAAATGTACCTAATGAAATATTATATGAGATTTTCCATTAGCTTGCGATATTTTTATCTCTTCAATATAATTACTTATTTTTTTAATGAAAAGATTCATTGTATTTTTTAATGTAGGGTCACTGTATAAAGGTGGAACAGGAAAGGTGCAACTATGAGCAATGTTCAGTTAAGTATTCACTGCTTACATGATGTAATGTAATTTAATTAATGTGATAATAAAACTTGCAGCCAAAATTTTCCCGTAAATCTTTATCCATATCACATTTGGATCTATTCTTCTATTCAGAAGTAACTGAAGGAATTACACAGATAATGATTCTCGACTCTCAGCTGTTGAAAAAAAGGTGAGTCTTCCCATGGACTTCACTAGAGGTTCAGAATCAGGTGTATAGGTATAGATATAGATAGATACATACATAAATATATACAAAAATATATGCATACATACATATATATGTTTTTTCTTCACAATAAGGGAAACTGGTTCGCAAAAAATGAAAAATGTGTTTAAGCCAGCTTAGAGAGGAGCTTAGAGAGTTTATTGAACAGTTGGTGAAAAATCAACATTGCTCATAATAGCATTAATAACATTCACACTCCATAAATTATAATTCACGTTATATAATTTCAGTGGTTTTAATTATAATTTACTGTAATCACATATATTGTCTAATGTAGCTTTCTTACGTTATTGCCTCTTCATTTTGGTTGCCTGTTTTAGACTGTAGTTACCTACACATTGTAAACACTTTAAATAAACAGGAAAACGGCCTGGTTTTACAGTTCTGGAAAAATAAATGAGTCAACTGCCACAAATTATTTTGATGAAATCAGGGCATTTTCATCAACATCCTGGTTAGTCTTCTGATAGGTGTGAAATGGTGATTATTAGGTTTATTGCAACCTTCAATCACAAACTTCTAATCATAGCTGAATTTTTCCACATATGAAGTACTGTATTCATGAATAATAAAAATATATGTGATAGCTGAATTCATGAATAAAAAGCAATAAATCAGAGACACGTTTAGATTTACGCAGTGATAAATATAATTGTGGATGCAATATAATACGGCTACAGAAGTAGTGCATGTGTCTTGTATGTTATACTTTACAAAACAGGACAGAGAAAGTTATAAGGATTACACACTCAATTATATCTTATGCAGCAGCTACAGAATTATATTTTCATACTAGTTTATGATAGATGGAAACCACTATTTTCTGAAGAAACAAAAAGCAACTAAAAGCAATCACGTTGCATGTGATCACGTTGGAAATATCTGCTGTATTAATTCAAAATAATGTTTTCTCACACTTTTGTTGCACACAGTAACCTTTATTTCAAAGTTGTCAATGATGTGACATCCAGGAGGCTGTTCCAATTCTAGTATGTTAAACCTTACAATGTAACTTCAAATTCATTCATGAATCAGTTTAGAAGTTACATTGTAAAATTAATACTTAATGATTTACCTGTTGCAGAGAAGTTAAGTTTTAACCAGGGCTAAAGCATTACATGCTACAATCACAAAGAGCTGTTTACCTATACATCGTTTAATGGACTACACAAAAATCTCTGGACAAGTTTTAAATGAATCTCAAGACAATGTATATCATTTCTAGAATATAAAACAATACAATACATGTGCTGTATAAAGCAAAGGACTGCAAGAATAAATTAATGTCAGGAACTGCTGAACCTACATACTACCCAGGCTTCAAAATAACAGAATATGTTTAATTAAAAATTAATTTTGAGGATACAAAATATTGTTACATGTGGACTGAAATAAGTAACAGATAAAATATCTATAATAATATCCATAATAATAATAATATATTTCAACTTTAACTATCAAAAATAATGCTCATTTCAACTTTAATTATTATATAAGAACTTATGATTTTACAGTCTGTAATATCAATCCACAAATCCAAGAATACAGCAGCGACCATGGGATTATGCCTAACGTAAGTCTCTGAAGACTAAGTAACTCCAGAAACTCTCAGTTGGTTGCGGCACAGTTCTTTTTGTTACTTTTATAAGGTCTCATTATTAATGCAAACAGAAGTTAGGAGCAGACAGTCCACAAGGCATACTGTTGCCTTGGCTGCATGGCAATTAGAAACATGCAAAATGCAGGACTGTGCCCAACATTACTATCCTTAAGCATATGGAAAAAGTAGCCAACTCATTAACAGGGATTAAACAAATTCTAGACACACAACGTTCTAGACTAAAGAGGTAGCCTCCATCAGCCTTTGCATCACAGAACTGTTTGGTTTCATAGTATAGTTTGGGAGAACTACCTCAACACAGTCTACTCGTGCTGACGCTCCTGATGCTGCCATTTCTGGTGCCCAAAAATCTGCGGACTCCACATCCTCTGCTGTTCGTGCCACTGTACACTCTCAGGCGATGGGCAAGGGCACACTCTTCATCTTCCAATGCTAAGATGAGAAAAATCAATTTCAATGCCCAAAAGATGGAACTGCTGGTGCAGAAGGTAGGTCTAAACACAACCAATTCACCTATGGCACTGAAGTCGTGTGTGATTTTATCTAATTTTTTATCAAGGGGTTAAAATAAAAAGCACCGTAAAGACAGAGTCCTACATACAGAAACTGGAAATAAAGTTCTTTCATGATTCAGTCAGAATAAAAATACATGGACACTCGATTTCAGGAAAAAATGTTTCTGTGCAGAATGTAAAGATTTCACGAAAACACCACTGACTTAAAATATTGCCTTGAATATATGATTCTAAATTCACATTAGCTTTGTTTATGGTAGAAACAGATCAGATCTCTAAATTCTTTTAGTTCAGGACTCAGTTATGAATCACACTGTAACTGGAAAGGTTTGCTCAACTTGGTTGTATAGAAAGGTGAATTTCAGTTCAGATCCATTTCTGCTTAACTGATTATATATATAAATAGAGTGCACAGCAAATCTCATTACCCAGTGCAAAGCTCCTGACAATATCAAGATTTTAGGAATAATTTTTTAATATATTTTTATATATTTTTATATAAATATATTTTTTTAGCCTCTTTTTTTTCCTCGCTTTAGTTTGCATCCTCCTTTCTGGATCCCCCCTACCTTCTTCCTGATAGATAACCTTGTTTTTTACCATACAAAGCTAACAAATGTTTCTACTCTTTGGGCTAAATTACATGAAAGTCAGCCTTACCTGGTGCACAACTTCTCTCAGAACATTCCTCATGGCACAGAATTAGATGTTCTTTATAGATCCCTTTTTGTGGGCTATTTGCTCACAACACTCTGGGAACAGGCTGCATTTTGGAGCAGCAGCTACTCAGTCAAAATTGTATAATGAAGAGGACTTGTTAGAAAAGTAAGCAACTGTTGTCTGCTACTCTGTAACAGCAAGAAAGTGGGCTGTGACAGTGTAAGGCGTGTGACTACGAACACAGGATGCACACTGTACTTTCAGCTTCCAACAGCTAAAACAGTGGCTAACACAGGCTAAAAAATGGCTAGAAAGTCATCTGGCAGCCTTCCTCCTCCTGACCAGAATTAACTGCCTTTGCACTGACAGTGTTATGAAATAGCTGAAACTTTCAGGCTGCTTCATCAAAAGGTAATAAAAACATCAATAAGGGTGGACTGCTGACAGCTACAGCCACTTTTCATCCTACTACTTTATTTGCACCTATCTCGTATTTCCTGTGAAACTAGGAAATCAGTCTTTCTCTGAATCTTCACGTACGAGTTGAGCCCTTGCTCACAGCAAAGCCCCTTTGTGGCTTAATCAGAATTCTGGTCATGCCAACATTGCTTGGTGAAACCAAGACACTGGATGTCTTCTCCATCAACATCAAAAATTAAACTTATCCCAAGGCCCATGCCCATCCAAACTCATCATTCAACTGCATTTATGGCAACACTAATCAGCAAACCACGTCACCTAGTTACTGACAGGGTTTACATTTTCCTTGTCATATTTAAGAAGTTATCTGTACGGTATCTGACAGTCATTTTCCTGAATATTGGAGCCAGATAAACCCTGATATACCAATTCACGACATGACCGTCAAGGGTCCCATTTTGCTCACAAACCACTTAGTGGATACCAGCACATTATTTTTACCTACTTTGATAGAGGAAACTGAAGACTACCACTTAACGTTTTGTATTTTTTGCTTCATGTTATCTATTTATTAAAAATCTAGAGGAATGCCCTCCAGAACATACAAGCAAATATGTGCCAATCTACCAGATCAAATGACCTTACCTAACCTAATGTCCCTTTTCCAGAAAGTAATGTTCATTTCTAAACCCCGTACCTATCCTAGAATGCTACTTTCAATGAAAAAGTTGAACATATGAAATTCATGTTTGCAATACTCCTAACTGGTTAAAAACATTTAAAATACAAATAACAACAAATATCCAGATTTTTTTGTCAGTAAATTTCAAAAACTCCTATTCCTTGAGGGAAATGACTGATGCATTAGAGACATAGGGTCAATACATCCTAACAGTCACTAAATCTTGGTGCCAAATTCATATCAAGTAAACTACATGCAGCTCTGTTGAGAGCCATGATCTTGCTATATGAGGTCTGCATTTAGCCAAAGAGGCAATTATCATCTTCACATACTACATGTGCAACGTAGGTGACACAATGACAATAAAAATCACTCCATATTCTGTGAAAAACACACTGTCATTAACAGTTATGAACCCAGGACGCACTGCAGTATCTAAACTCAAAACTACTGAAAGAAGAGTAAAACTGACTTTAACCATCAGTGCAACAAAGATCACCGCACTGGTTCTGCTTAAAAGAGGGGGTACCTGGTAGATGGTGTATTTGATCAATTATATTTTTTTACAGTGCAGTAATACAGTGAAAAGTAAACAACTGGTTTCTAAACATTACAGCGCTGATAAACCTGAACATTTTAATAATTTTATCCAAATCTTTATTAAATTTATATAAACTAACAGTAATACTTGGCATCTGACTCTCACCATCTTGAGATGACAGAGAGGCAGGCTCTAGGTTTCCTACTGCTAAATGTTGGCCAAAAATAACCTTTCATCAGGATATACAAATATATTATTCAAATCTAAATAATTCAGCACATGCTTTATATTATCAGACACTAGTTTTGCGTGGAATGAACGAACCTTAGTTTTAGTCCTATTTTTAGAATAGAAGAGTGAAAATGCAGTTTTGGCTCTGTTTTCACACTTACTTTAACAGAGACCAGGAGGAAGGCCTAAACCAATGTGCTAAATAATTAACTGGGATAAACCAAATTCAAAGGGTATTACCAAATAGCTGAGGATCAAAAGTTAACTGAATCTGCTGACACAAAAAATAAGAGTCAAAGAATGGTACTCCCAAAACTAAACTTCTTATTTAGTAGTCCTTTTGATCCTTGTTTCTACTTAAATAGAAACTAACACATTATGTGTTAGAACATAAGCGGTTGAGAGTCATCAAGTTTTGCATGTTTTATTTTCCTAATTGCTGTTAGATTACATTAAAAAACCACCTCACTGTACACTGAATTTGTAAACACTTGAGGGAAATGGTAACACAAGGTAACCTTTTGCAATCCACAAAGCTGATTATAGATTAAGCGCCATCTACTGAGCTACCTTTAGTGAACTTTGGGTGCACTGCAAGAACTCGGGCAACGGGACAATTTTTCCCTCTCATGTAGAGGGACAGAAACAACCACAGCTTCATTTCACAGCCCCCAACATCTGCAGCTACAGGTTCTACGCTTTGATACAACTAAGGAGGGCAGCAATTAGAGATGTCTTTTTACATGTGCTTAACTCAGAATAATCAATCCTTAACCTGAAAACCTATTAAAAGGCAGAAGCGCGTTACCTCAGAGTATCTGGTTTAACCATTATTCAAAGAAAATGCAGGGAAAAAAGTGTCACATACAGTGCAGTGCACACAGACACTCAGAGGAAGAGTGTATCAGTATTGCAGTTGAGAAATGTGCTTCTAGTAGTCTCCTGTTTCAGTTGGAAAAAGAAAGGGTCTCCGACGGTCATGTCAGGTAAAAACCTCATCCTGTTCTCAATGCCTTCCAGTGGTCGTCTTCTCTCTATTGAAATTCCTCTTGAAGTTTGAATTGCATGCAGGTATTTTTACTCATTAGAGTTTTTTTAATTAAGTAAAATGAAAAGGATACTGACTGGTGGTGCACTGAGCAATTTCCTGGCATACCATAAACCAACCGTACCTACGAAAGCAGAGCACAGATCCTGAATGTAAACAAATCAGATATCATTGATAACAGCAGGAATAAACTCCTTGGGTCTTTGGCTCCAAATTGTTCTGGGAGGAGCTCAGGACTCTGTTACACAAGTGGAAGATGGACTCAGGTGATCATCTACGTGTACAAGTGTCCTCCCTCCTACCACTTTCTATTGTGAAGTGTCTATCCAAACTTTAACCCTACAGGTCAGCTATAAACTCTTTTGGAAAAAGAAATTAATTTTGGACCTGTTTAATCGATGTCTTTAAACAATAAATAAATAATAAACAGAAACAAAAATGTTTGGGGCATGAAACAGGCCTACATACAAGGCCCTAACTTCTGCTATGTCTTTCCTTACCCCTTTAACACATTAAAATTATACAACATGGACACTGTCCTATAGGAACCATTAATAACAGCTCATAAGTAAAAGGAATGTCAGGATTGCCCTAGATGACAAGATAAGTGCTGGTATATGATCACTGAAGTACAAAAAGTTCTGCCTATAGCTTCTCCTAAAATATCTCTTACTGGAGATACAGGGAAAAATTGGCACTACTAACTTTAGACAAGAACATGTAGGGCAATGTTTCATCCCTCTTTCTGACAAGTTTGACCCAGTATATACGTTGGAAAAGAACTCTTACAGTCAGAGAACAATATAATACGTTTTCTTGCAACTTTCTTGAGCAGCAAATATTTTTAGTTTAAACGTCCTAATGGGGAGATACTTTGTGATAGCTGCTTGTTAAAATACTAGCAAAGTTTCACTAATGTACTGCCAAAGTACTAAGTCTTTTGGAAGATGATTAACTACGTGCAACCTGAGTTACTTCAAAAAAACAGGTCATCAAAAGAGGAAAACATCTGTAACCTCAAAATGTGGGAAACAGTTTACATCTTTATAATAAACTAGGAGGAAAGTGGAATAGCATTTCAAAAAAATAGCAGTCCAAAGTTAAGCTTTTAAACCTATATTTAGATGCCTGTGGACAGATTTACTGTGAGGGTGACCGAGCACCAGAACAGGCTGCCCAGAGAGGTTGCGTTATCTCTATCCTTGGAGATGTTCAAACCCAGCTGGACACGGTCCTGGTCAACTGGCTCAAGGGGACCCTGCTTGAGCAGGGGGTTGGACTAGATGATCTCTAAAGGTCCCTTCCAACTTCAACCATTCTGTGACTCTCAGCGTCACAGAATCACACAGAATTCAACACACTTAAGACAATTTTTCCAAATCTACTTCCTAAAATGGGATTTTGGAAGTAGTAAAGGACTTAGGAATAAACATGTGATTGAAGTCAACAGGACTAATGTTCTTAAGTCACAAGAATGCTTTTTACAACTCCATCTTCAGGATTATTAGAAATAATAACTATCATTTTTATTCATCAATTTTCACATCCGAAAAAAGGTAACTGATTTTAGATGTCTGAATATCTTTCTGAATCTTTTATTACCTCATTCCTGCTGAGATGCAACTAAAGAAACAAGCAAGGTCATATCTGCAGTCTTCCAACACTGCAAAGACTGAAAAATGTTTACAATTATCTTACAAAGTCAAAGCAAAGTGGTACTGAAATAGGGAACAAGAACAAAAAAAACTTCACCTGACAGTATTTCAAACAATATTTTGATGAATCACCAAAGATCCTTCTAAGTGATAAATGCCAGTTTTTACACTAAGACGATTACTAAGAGAGGAAAACATACATTGCATTTATGGAAGAACTCATTTATCTAAATTATTCTGTGTATTTTTGGAATAAAGTCTTAACCATAGAATGGCATAAGGGCTGTAATTCTCCACAGGTTTAGATTCTTCTGATTTGCCAACTTTAACCTCTGAGAAATACCTACTATTACTTTACATGCATTCTTGTCAAAGCAGCATCGAGTTTACTTCATAATTAATATTGTTTTAAAAACAAAACACCATGCGCTTTTTATACACTTTTTATAATGCTGCTTAGCAATCTTGATCCTTTGAGTCTCCTTATAACACAGTCTCACTACTTTTAGGAAATGACCAGCGTAAGAGTTGCAAGTTATTTTGACACATATATACTTATGATCACCACAACTGGAACAGGACAACCTCTACCTCTACCACTTTGTTTTACTCAATGCTTCTGTCAGACTTGCTTGCTAGACATTTGTAGTCGTGGATAATTGGCGCATCGGTGCAGCTCACAGTAGTTTGGTAAAGTAATCAAAAGTTTGACATTTGCAGCGCAGCTTTTGAAGTTCTGGCTTATTTTTCAGTTGTGAAAGAATTATGGTACTGCTAGGTTATCAGGCAGATAATAAAAGAAATAGCATACACAGCAGAATAGCTCATAGATTTTTGAATGCATTTAGTTTATAAAAAAAAAGATACAGAATTAAAGTTCAGAATTTTTTAAAAAGTAACATATATTCTCCCCCCAACGTACAGAACAATATTTTCTACTGTTCTACCTCTAAATTTTGGGGAAAAGAAATGGAAAGAAAGAAAGGATGTTAGAGAAAAATGTCAATTTTTCACATTATATGCATATAAAAAAATAGAAGCACATGAGAAATTCAAAGGATAGGGAAAAAACCCATTTTATGACATTTCCTAAGACTGAACTCTTCTAGGGAAAAATGGGATTTTATCCATGCTCCCCCTTAGCATTTTGTTGTAATATATCTTTAATTGTGAAGCCACATCAGATTCCTGTTTGAAACATCTTTCATGGAAATTTTTGGGTAGTACTGGACTTCTGTGCTTTCAAATTTCTGGAAGCAAACATATCCATTGCCCTTCATCAGGAAAGGTATTCAAACATTGATAGTAAAATAGTATCCAAAAATAGAATGATTTATTTTTCATGGAATTTTTTGAGAACTGTGCTTTTGCAGAACTAGAATGCAAACAAGTAGTCTTGTAAAAAAGTGGCAGTTAAAACCCAGAGATTCATTATAGCTTGCAACATTTGAAGAGAAAAAAATTGAAAACACAGAAAATTACCTACTTTACATTCTATTTCCTACAATGATTCTTCAAGTAGGCTGTGATTCTTGACAGAAAACATATTTATCAGTAGCAATTCTCAGAAATAAGACTTTGTGGCTTAAACACATTGTCTATATTTTCACAGTTATATTTTATTACAGTCAAAAGCTAAAACAGTGCAGCCGAATGAAAAACACTGGTTTATATTTTAAGACTGAGAACACATCAATATAAAAACATTAATTTTAACACAAGAAAAAAAAAAACCTAACATCATAAGTTGCTCTACTTACTAACTGGAGCTGACAAATATGCAGTTTTTCAGCAACGCAGGAAGACTGAACTACTAAGGATTGCAAACCAGAGGGACAGAGATAATTATAAAATAAATTTTAATCTTTCAGAAATGTGCTGATTGAAAACAAATATAGCACAATAAAGCAAACCATGGAAACTTCTTCAAACAAATATCAGCAAATGTCTAATCGACATGGACAGTCTTACAATGTAATTACAGCATTTGTGATAAAGACTTACCATTTGGTTGGTTTCAGCCAGTTTATTTAATAATTATCCAAATCTGCCTTACACAGGAAGCAGATTTGACGTAACAGTACGCCAACCAGTTCAAACCTTCAGGACTGTGATAATACCACTTGAGTTTCTGAGTTTCATAAATTTCTGATGAAAACTAACTGCTTCTGACAGAAGAAGAAAAGACTGCCGTACAGGGCAGACTGAATATACATCCACGCTGTCCCTGCCTGTCCGGACACCCAGGGCCAGTTCCTTCAGCAGGTGTGGGACAGGGGCCAGCACACCCTGGCGCTTCCCCATGCCTCCTACCTCCACTAGCCTGTAATGAAGACATCCCCAAGCCAAAAGTGCTGCTTTTGTCTTTCTGCAAAATACGAATTGATGTTTCAATCTTAAAAGGGGAGGAGGGAGTGTGAGAGGAGGACAGACAGTGCTCCTAAGACTGTGCAGAATCTGACAGCTCTGAGACCTCTGAAACTTCTCATCGCTACCGCTCACGGCCAGTTCACCCTTACCTGTTCCTGTGCCAACCACATACAACAGTACCCTTTGTCTAGACGGAAGAAATAGTTCTCTTCCACATTGCCTACCCTGATGATGTGCATATATACAAACACTATCATATCTGCCTTTGGCTTTTGTTTTTGTAGATTAAATAACCCCGACCTCTTAGGATCTTCTCATATGATATATTCTGCATTTATTAATCTTCTGTTAGATTAAGATCATCTTTAGATCTTTCTTATCCTTGTTTCAGTTGGAGCTTTTCTTCCTTTCTCAATAAATACAGATTATCAGAACTATACAACAATTACAAATGAAGTCTCCCTCATTCGTTATACAATGTCACAAACACTTCCTTATCTCTAGAGAAAATACTGTGACAAAACATTTGGCTTTGTCGTGGCTGTTTTTTATTGATAACTCAGACATTTTACATCCTGCTATCCAATATGATTTCCAAAGAACCCCTAATTTAGAGCACAAATTCTTATTAGTCCCTCAGTACATGACCTTGCACACTGTACTATCCAATTTCACCCACTTTTTAATTGTTGTAGTCTTCAGAATTACCTATTTCTTCTAGTGTTAGAAGCTGTACTTCAGAACTTTATCTATAACTTGTATTTAGTAGCAGCTAAAGACAGAGAGAAACTCTGTTTTTCTCTAACATTAGCTGCCAGGGACCCACTCCTTTGGTAAAGTCTCCGTTGTACATTATTTCCTAAAAGCATGGCACTATAAAAAAACAATAGTTGTAATTCCTACTGTCAAGAAAATGAAAGAAGACATGAGAAGTCACAGCTTTGTGTGGGAAAGTGAGTCATTATGAGGAGTACAAGAAATACAAGGATTTTTTTCATAACTGAATAGCACCTACAGTTTCTCAGACACTAACGATTCACTATTTACAAATGTAGTTTCTACAATTTTTCAGTTTTACCAATCTCTAGTTGAAGAATTCCCAGGAATCCTTGAAAAGGTGTTTTCCTCAGCTCATATGCTCTTCCTCCAAGAGCAAGGATCATACTAACTACTTTTATCTTTAATTTACTCAAAGATTTTGGAAAAATACAGGCAGGCTCCCTGATTGCTTGGTGTAAGTAGCAGCAGGGGTATAGTTTCCAGAGTCTTTCTTGAGATGTGAAATACTCTTGATCCCTCTCAAGAATCCAACCAGATATTAGTGTCCCGAAACGTTCAGTTTAGGAGTGATAGGTCTGCTGACATTTTTTGCTATGAAGAACAATGAATATTCATGACCAAGTTTAATCCCAGAAAATACAAAATTCAATGCAAATTAATGAGCTTCCAAAGGAGTAGCAACCAGAGCTTGCTTAAATGTGACTATTAGACAAATTAAAAGTTTTTATTGTTACATCTGAAACGTGCTCAGAAGATTCATTTCCAGCTAAGCTGTGTTTGAAGAACTGGTAGAGATTTACTTCATCAGTGTAAGATCTTTGCACTGTCCTGACACATCACAGATCCTCAGCACACAAACAAGCAAAGTGGAGCCATCTCTGGATTTTTTGTTTGTGCAGCTGTTCTTAAAACATTTAGCCCAAAAGATTAGGAAAATTACAAGTTTAGACTTAGAAAAACACACGGGTACCTCAAAGAAATATATATATATTCGTGGTATCAGGCTGCCCTAGGAAAAGTGCACTCTCACTTTCCATCCCTAAGAATAGTCCAGTCTAGACAAGCTAGCCCACAAGTTAATCCAACCTTAAATCCTGGTATCAGGGCAGCCTGATACAAGGAAGATAGATAGACAGACAGACAGACAGATAAAAATACCTAATACCTTTCCCATCACACTCTGATACCAGGAATCACATTTTGCACAGGGTGCAAGTCCTAAGCAGCCAATATAGTCTAAACTTTTATTCTCGTCCCACCCTGCCTTCCCCTTTCACCACTGATACATTGCACATTCCCCAGCATCTCTTCTGTTCTAGCATTGACACTTAAGCTCTATCATACTAACCCCTACTCCTTTTTTGTTTTGTTTTTGCTGGGTTAGTTCCCAGGTGATGAACTCGTTGACAATGCGACGGTATCAGCATTTGTGCCAGTGCACAAACTCACAGTGGGATTCAGCTCAGGTGAGGTGGAAAACACAGGACTACTAGTGTGTGTGTGTGTGTGGGGGGGGGGGGGGGCGTGCATATTTACATACACAAATGCATTGTTATAAATAACCTCTACGTATCTCTTCTTTCCAAATATGTTGGTGTAATATGCTAAGAGATATTTTAGGCTGTACCGATTCCTTCTTCTCTCCTATGAAGGTTCTTTCATTAACCTGAATCCTGTTTCTTTTGAGCACCAGTGCAATGGCATGGGTCTTTGGTGAGAGGTATAAGTAGCACCCTTTATTACTAATACACATAGCAGATTGTGCTCAAACTCTTGGAGAAAAGTCAAGAAGGACATGAAAATACATTCTGTGTTCATGTGAAGACTGCCTAACATATCTGTCTTATCACTTACAAAGAAAGTAAAACCTAGGGAAAAACCCTAGGATTTAACTAAGTACCCTTTGGTAGTAGGACAATAACAACATATACTTTTCCATACTTTGAATTTACAGCCAATTTGAAGACAAAAACTTTTGATTTTCATTCTGGGAAAATATCAAAGATCTACTCTCTAATAGTAAATTTATTAAAAACTAAACATCCAGAAAATGGGCACCAAGCCTCAAAAACTGCACTCAGAAATGAAACAATCAAATCCATAGGTTGACTGCACAATATAAGTCTTGCCCTATGGTTTAAGGTAATGTAAATGTTTAATTCAGTAAATTCCAAGTCTCAAACAGTGGAAAAACATACAGGTAGTTTATATCATTTACATAATTCTTCAAAGAAAATCTTTAAATATCTGTGCACCAAACAGCTTGCATTAATCGTACAATTTAGACAGCCACTGTCAGACCGTTTTGTGCTCCTCATAGGAATGCCTGACATTCACAGCCATTCATAAAAGGGTAGCCTAACGACGACGATGCATAAGCCTTGGAGATTGAAGTTCTTGCACAAAAAGCATTTGGTAAATGGCTTCAAAAACATCAGCACACATTCTGTTCGCCTAATATCTATTTAACCACTAGGTAATAAAAGGCCTTACTGTGCAATCTTATAGGAAAACAGCACTCCAATTTGTCTGTATCAGAAGTGAGACAAAGCTGTCCAAGCTCAAGGTACAATTAAGAGAGGGGGATATGGAGAAGGGGGTAACGAAAGCTGTTGATCTGGATTCAGTGGGAGTACTGAGACAAGTAATGTGAGCATGCATTTCACAGTCTCCAAGTTATGCGCGCACACAACCATGTTCATACACGACATTTATCATACATAACTCATATGTAACATTTGTCAGAAAAACCATTAACTTCACCATTACTCATTAATCGTTAACTTCACTATCGTGATTTTAAAATAGCGAAATCTATTTGTTAAGTTGGTATGCTCTCAGCAACATTCCTCCTCTCGCTTCTTAAATTCTGTGCTTGTGAGAGGGCAACAAGGAGAGCGCAGGCAGCAACGCTAGGTCCCCAGGGCAGCCACAGGCCCGGCAGCGGCGCCCTCGGGGAGGAGAGGCGCGCGCGCAACGGCATCCCCCCGCAGCGCCTGGGACCCGCGCGAGCGTGTACCCCCAGTTGCCGCTGCCTCCAAATCAATGAGGCAGAGAAAAGGTCATGACACAGGGAGGTATAATGCTAAGCACTGTATTAGCGTGAGCTGGCACGGACACAGCGCCTCCAGTAACGGGCTGTGATGTTGCCTCTCTTCACTAACCATATATATGCAAATATATTCACACACAAACATATGTGTGGGTGTATGCACCTATCTATGTATGTATGTATATATGCACATATGCTTTGACACATTTAAATGAGCCGCATATTTCAATTGTGCATCATTTCTTATAAATTGGAGAAAACCCCTAAGTGGGGTGTTTCCTGTTCCAACAGACGCAAAAGACAGAAAAGTGCACCTATAATCACAGCTTTTTATAGCACTGACAGAACAGAATATTCAACCAATGTACTTCAAGTTTTATAGTTTTTAAACATCGTACTTTTACTGGAAAATGTCTGGTTTTCAGCTAATGAAAGAGCAATATAACCAAGTAATTTTAAAGGAATATTCATTAAAAGAATTTCCATATGTACCAATTCACTAAATAAGAAAAGCATTTAAACAATATTCTGTCAGAGAAGCAGCCAGATGTACTCGAAAAACACAGCATACGGTTCCGACTGCGTATAAACAAACTCATAAAGCCAGACCTAGCCACACCAAAAATTTTGCACAAAGAGCGAGCTATAAAATATGGGTGGATCACGTGGCCAGCGGTCCCTGGGTGCGCACAATGCAGGCAGCTGCTGGCCCGAGGAGCCAGAGCTCTCTCCCCAGGCCAGGACGGCCCAGCGAGAGGAGCCCAGAGATGCCAACGCACTCACTGACACCTGCACAGATAATACCGAGCAACCTCCATGGACAAAACCGAACAACTCGGAAAAACAACCAGATCCTGTCCTGTTGAGACAGGCAAAGGAAAGGTAGAGGTGATCACTGGGTGCACCCACCTTCATGATCTAGTGCTGAGGACCATTTCTTTTTGGTGTGAATTTGTGTTGTGTCTTCTACACTTGGAGTCGTTCTGTGCACACTCCAGCGTGTCACTGCTCTCGCAGCAGTTTCCTTCCTGTGAAACCACGGTAGTTGTGCAACAGAGGATAACATGCCCAATTGCAGAGTGGCCCCAATTGCCCAAATTGCAATGCAGGCACCAGCAGTGCTCCAGCACAGTGGTCCTACAGCAGTCAGCCTTCTACACACGCTTCGTGCTCGACCAAGCTACCAACCAGCACGGGCTTCCCTGCCAGTAAAGATGCGATGGGGACAAACAGACGTGGGACCGTAACGTGCTGCAGCAAACAGCCTGTCAGTCCACCCCTCTGCACCAAACAGCGACTAATGGACCTGCATAACATAAGGAGACGCTTAGGAATAACGTCTGGTCTCTGAGTTTAGTAGCTCCAGGCTTTCTCCAGCAGGCTCCGGACAGTTGAAGAGGAAAGTAATCACAGTGAGACGTCCCCACCATCAGCTAAGCAAGCTAAATCTGTGCCAGGAGAAAATCAAAGGACATATGCAGGCTTAAAGCACTATAATAACACCTGCCTAAGGGGCTTGAGAAAGTCCAAAGGCAACATGGCTGAAGAACAGAATATGGGAGACTTAGAAGACAACCTTCAAAAAGATAAAAATGTGTCCAAATCAGGAAAATAGAAAAAAATGGTTAAATATAAAAGGCCAGAAAAGATCTTCAGAAATATTTGATAAAAGGCATAAAAACTAATAATAAATCTTTCTTCGAGCACCTCAGGAGCAGGAAGCCTGCCAGACTCTGTGGAAAAGGCATAAAAGGAACGCTCAGAGAAAAGAAGGTCGCAGCAGGAAAACGCAATTTCTACATTTGTATTCAGAGTTTGGGAAGGCTACCATGCTGAAACACACACCTACAGAGAATGATTTGGGGGAATGAATGAAACTTGAATGAAACGACAGACCAGTGACTTCGACATCTGTACTTTTAAACAATAGAATAAGGGGTTATGTGGACAAATATGACACACTGGGAAAAGCCAACATGGTTTTTGTGAAGATAAGCAATTACTCAGAAATCTACTGGAGTTTTCTAAAAGAGTCAAGAGTACAAGAGATCTGGACAATATAGGCTACTCGGATTCCCAAAAGCTGTGTGAAAAGACCCTTCACTGAAAGTTTTTAAACTAAGCATCCATGTGATAAGAGAAGGTCCTCACATGGATAAATAAATGGTTAAAGATGGGAAGAACTATACGTTTTAACTAAGTATGTGTAGGAGGAAGAGCAGCCAACAGAAGTCAGGCTCTGGGCTGGGACATGTGCTGCTTAGGGGTTTGTAAATGCCACAGAAAAGGATGTTAAGGAAGTTTTACAGAGGATATCAACTTCTTCAGACCTTGCCAAGCAATGATCACTGCTGCAAACAGGATTGAGGGATCTTTGCGTGACCTGCGGGACTCTTCTGACCTTCTCCATAGCAATTTTCTATGTCGTTCCTACCTAGGCAACCTCCTGTTTTCCCACATCGTTCCATCCAGACTGAACTACATCATTATTCAGCAGGACAGACAGCTGGGAATTACCTATCTCTGCTCAGAGAAATTACCCAGACACAGAATAATTAAACACTGATGCACAAAAAGCATCCTCCAAAACCAACTGAACCTAATAAGAAATTCTCCACTGATTTTAATCACCATAGTTTGGGTACAAAATGCCTGAAAACATGACCAGCAATTAGACAGTCTCACCTTTAGCTTCACCTACATATTCAAAAAGGTAGTCTAATGGTAGAAAATGTTAAAGAGCTATGAGGAGCTGTGTACTCTATACAACACCATCCTGATGCATTACACAATAATATAAAATGTTTTCACAGTGAGTGAAGATCAAGTGCATTTTTATCCAAATAGAATATAAAAAGTTATCATTTTAGTTGTTCAAGCCAAAGGCAGCCCTGCGATCTAGCAGGTAACATTGTTCAAACATAGGAATTGTGGTCAGGATCTCAAAAATCCACTAAAACATTTAGCAGAAATTAAAGAGAACAGATTTTTCTATTTTTGTCACATAAATTAACACATTAATTCAATATTAGAAGTTATTTGCAATATTGGCCAAAGATTTCAAAATATTTCTAAATGCTCAAAAGCTCCTGGCAACAGATATGAATAGTATTTAATCAAACCATATGAAATAGAAAATAAATGACTACGTAAAACAGTACTGTGAGAAACTATAGACTAAACATACAAACATTTCTGGTATAAACAATTATTAAGAATACCAGCCAGCCTACTAATATTTTCTGAAGAGAAAATACTGCCAACAGAGAATAGGAACATCCCACAACACTGTCATTTGAAAAATAATGTATGTATCTAGCCCAGTATGATACAGCAAGACAGTGTTACTTTAAATGTTTGGTATGGCTTGTCAGAAAAAAATAAGAAAAATTTTCTAACTATAGATTGCTTCACTGTAGGCATGGGATACTTGTCACAATTTGGCTTCTCTTATGGGTCGAGCAAATAAAACTGTCCAATAGTGCCGTAAAGTCTGATGGCAGACTGGATCCTGCGCTAGCCCTACCTGCGACGTGACGGAGTCTGCATCCCCCGTGTCCTCACCACCCTCCTCCCACAACCTCCCATGCTCAGCCCTGATTTTCTCAGCTCCCCTCCAGTATGCAAATAGCTGCTGCTTTAGACTAGTAGGTAATTTTTTTAATAAAAGAAATTAGGTTCACCCTAACTAGGAAGCGGGACTTGCAGTCTTAAGAAAGACTGCAAGAGCTGGGCCTGTTCAGTCAGGAGAAGAGAAGATTGAGAGGGGATCTCATCAACGTGTACAAGTATCTGCAGGGGGAGCGTCAAGAGGATGAGGCCAGCCTCTTCTCCGTGGTGCCCAGCAACAGGACAAGAGGCAATGGGCAGAAACTGAACCACAGGAAGTTCCACCTGAACCTGAGGAAAAACTTCTTCACTGTGAGGCTGACAGAGCATTGGAACAGGTTGCCCACAGAGGTAGTGGAGTCTCCTTCCCTGGAGATATTCAAAACCCGTCTGGATGTGATCCTGGGCAATATGCTCTAGGTGACCCTGCTTGAGCAGGGAGGTTGGACTAGATGATCTCCAGAGGTCCCTTCCAACCTCAACGATTCTGTGATTCTGTGATATCCCCTAAATTAACACTCTATCGTATGTGTTAACTCCTGCCCATCCATTGCACTGTGCATTTTGTTTGTTTGCCTACAGAGAAAACTGCTCAGTGGCAAAAAAGGAGCCCAGAAAAGCAGGGATCTCCTGTTTTTGTCGCAGCTGATGCAAAACTGGCTTTCTGTCAACTTTCTTCCTTGTCCTTTTAGTTTATTTCAGAATGCAGCTGTGCCTTTTATCTATCAGTTTTCAGAGCATTTGCACAAGCAAATCTTTTATTTCCAATTCATCTCGGTAATATATAGCAAAGCCTTCTGCCACAGCAAAGAGCTGACAACAAACGTTAACTATGAATAATGCTTCCCTTCGTTACAGAAATCAAATTTCCCCACTTTAAAAATTATACAGAGGGAAAAAATCACACTCAATTGCCTTAACAAATACAGCGCTATTGAGAAGAAAAGTTACTACGCTTCAGTAGGAATCTTCTAAATATTTGCCAAACTTGAAAAGACAAAATTTGCCTGGCAAACCCCATCTGCTGTTTGGTAAACACCAAAAACACTTCATAAACACAAGTATCACAGAAGTAAAGAGCAAATAAAAAGAGAGAGATCACTTCTATTAATAATGGTGTCAAACAATCCTGCCCAATCCTGCTGCCACTGAAGTGAACGACAAATCACTTACCACCTTAAGTAGGATTAGAATTAGATCAGAAACATGGAAATATTCTGCATGATCAGAACTCTCTTGTGGAAATCTGATGACTCAGTCCTAGCACACACACATCACCCATTGACTCTGGCAAGCACCTTCTGTGCGCAAAAACTACGCAATTTATTTCAGCATTTATAACTGTAAATTATGTAACCAGAATCTGTGATGATGAATGCGAAATCTAGCTAGATACTTACATAGTACAAGTGTGAATTGCTCGATGTTGCATGGGTCTGCCATTGTCATAAAAGAATACAATGATAACGGATTATATCCATGTTGAAAGGAACTACTCATACTCCAGTCTCACTCACTGGGAAGAGATTGCTTTATTCCCTTCTAAAAGGGACTGATATTTAAGAGGTGGTCCAGATGATAACATATATATACTGTAGCATATAGTCTATCAGATGATAAAGACTTCAAAGACTCCAAAAAATCTGGTCTCCTGAACAGGTCGCATTTTTAAATGCAGATATAGGTCTCGGTAGCTGACTAGAATTTATTTTTGCTTTTCTAAAAAGTAAATACAATTCAGAACAGAGGAAATAATAAGTTCATACAAAAAAGTACATGTTCTACTGAAACTAAAAATATTGCATGACAAATATCTTTCCTTCAAAAAAATAAGTGTTTTGCCTTTAGGTAAATGCATACAGGAAGCAGTGAAAATGTCACTATATCATATAGGCGAAATGCCTACACATGATATTTTGATAAATATATACTTGGGGAAAAGGGTGCCCTTTTTAAAAAATGAGCTAAGTAATATGCAAATCAGTATTAGCAAGGTTTCAAAAATAGTCTAATGTCACCATAATAAATCTCACTTAAAATGAGGACATACCACCCCATTTATAACAACCCCAATACCCCTGGATATCATTTGATTGGTAAGGACTCCTGTCACGGAAAACATTTATATAACGTCAGTCCAAATACAAAAATATATATCTTGCTTTTGCTATCTGCTGTTTTTAGTATGGGATGTGCATTTTTATTTTTCCTTTTCTTTACTGTTTCCTTTTAAAAATACCATTTAAGTGTAGGTCAATCGATAGTAATTCCCACAGAAAAACTATTTTTTTTGTAAATAGTACCAAGAAATAATACCAAATTGGACATGCCTTCAACATTCTGATAATGCAAATTTCTAAATTGTGCTGTGAACAAACAAATACAATTAACATCTGTATATATCATACAGTGAGATAGTTCTACTGAGACTGCAATGAATAAATGCTTAATAAATTAGATTACTTCCAGATAAGAAAAATACGATTACATCATCACTAACCAGGGATCTCTCATATTTTGTTTATATGCCACTTTATTAAATGTTACATTATAGATTTTGTCAGCTGTTTACCAGTATCCATCTCCCTTTATATTTTACACGCTTGCTTTTTTCCAAAAAAATCCTTCTCACTACAATTTCTTTAAACAGTTGAAAAAATAACTCTTAACAGAACTAACACAACTGCATTGCTACCAATGAAAATACTTTGCACTTTTGGAAATTTAATGTGAAAAGAGTTATGAAAATATTCAATCACTTACTTTGGTAGAGTTTTCAAGTGATTTTCTCTTAACTCCAGAATTCTCAATTTGACAAGTCTAGAAATAGTGATATTAAAGAAAATAATTAGTGCAATCAAAGAATTAGTTCAAGAATCCATAAGAATGATCTGAAACTACTTATTTCAACAAAAAAAGAGACTGCTTAATGCACAATAATGAGATGCCCAGATGTTGCTGGTCTGAATATAATACAAAATCTATTCAGAACCAAATGGATTCATATTTGCATTATATTGTTTATGCACCCTTCTCTGGATTCCTCTGAAGATCAATGATCCATATCAGTTTTTCAAAATAATTCTAAATTATTTTTCTTGGCTATTCAAGCAAGGCAAACATCGTAAGTTGATTTATCTCAAACATTTCCAGAGCTATTAAAGGGTAAAAAGCAACTGTTGTACAGTTCATAACTTCTTTTAGCACTTTTTGAGTCTTAACTTCTGCAGCTCCACACAGGCAGACCAACGCTAAAGAACAGATCTCCATCCAATTTCATGTATTTTAAGCAGAAGTTGAACATATGTTCACATGCTTGCATGAACTAGAATCTGTATACAACAGTACCTCACATTTCAATATCATTGTGCAAAAACTAATTGGCAATATTATTTAAGTCACAACAATAAACATCAGGAAGTGGAAGAATGGCAAGGAAGGAGGACACACACATAGGCTAGCGAGCAACAAATGCAATGTCTGTATGCTAATGCTGGAAACCTGTGAAACACGACGAGGATTTGTATTTGTAAGATACCAAATAGATCTAGAAGCAGTACAATTACACTGGAATAGCAACCACAACTGGAACTAGTGTCATTTCATTTGGATAAAATCTGTGTCTGTAGAAGAGAAAAAAATTGGCGCTTTCTGCTAAAAGATCTAAAATACTAGAAATGCAATTTCGAGAAGCTGATTACCAGCAAGGCTTTAGAAGTGCATAATAATTACAACACTTCCCATGAACAGAAACATTACATATAAAATAAATTGCAGGGGTATGCCATATATTAATTTTCCCTTGGCATCTGAGCATAATGTCTGATTCCTAAGTGCAAAAGCAGTCTGTCTTGGGATTTATTCTGGTATTCCAAAGCCTCATCAAATGCAAACAATTTAACTTTTTCTTCTTGTTTCTTCAACCAGAAGTTTTCTTAGAATAAACTCCAGTGTAAAGCCCAAACTCAGCTCTGGGTCAGTGACAGAGCTGTTAAATAAATGCTGATAAAGCAGCACTTCATATATCGCAATGTCTGAGCACACCAATGCCATTTCCAACCCAAGTTATCTCACCTCAGTATTCATTCTGGAGTGCTGCAATGATGCTCCCAGCTGAATGATTTAACACCCATTTAGGTAGCTGGATGGACCAGGAAAAAACTAATCCTAGGCAAATTCTGTATTGGTCCTATATATTTTTTCTTTAATTCTTTGTCTTCTGAGCTATTTGCCCAACTGGACAATCAGAGTGCGGAAAGGCTGCCCATTCCCTTGCCAGTGTTATGGAGGTAGAATGAACTTGCCATGCATAGCTCTGCATGGCAAGATTTTATCTGCATCCATAAACGCATGCATAGCTCCTACTGCTCTCTTAAAAGGTCAAGGCAAATTGTGCTAATTCTGGAGGGTGTTTTTCCCCTCTGGTTTATACTTATCTAACACTTTTTGGCTCAGTTTCCACTATATTTATTTTTAATCTCATTCTACATCCATCTGCTGTAATGTCTTTTGAAAATCTTCTCTCTTGTTTGTGCTTTCTTATTTTTGCTTTGGTTACTCCACTATACACAGTCATTTTTTATCTTCCTTTCTGACTCACAATGCTTTTTTTTTCTGTTCATTTTTCAATAGACAAAGACCATATTGTTATTTTCTGCCCTTGCCACAATTTAATAACACATTTGATCAAGGACAAGTCTCTTCTTTAATTTCTATTTCTTCCCACCTTTTCCCTAAACCACCAAACTGCATCACTTCATCATAAAATTCTTGCTGACATAAAATTCTCTCTAAAAACAATCATTCATCAAAATAGGGCTGAAGAGGCAAAATCCACACCTTCTTGTATTTTTTTTAATGAATACAGCTTTTAAACAGCCTTTTAAAACTAAACTGGGTGCATACGAAATAGTAATGTTTTTTCATGACTAATTCTTACCTTCCAAAGTTAGCTGGAAGAAACTCCAGGAAGGCATCATTTAGATAGAGCTGGGTCAAGTTTACAAGTTGTGTGAAGCCATCTGGTAGCCTAAAAAATAGTTAAAAGCTTAATCCTGGCACTGAAGTTGCTATGGAATTAATAACAATGCATATTTATAAAGAGAAAGATGACTCTCTCTCTCACCTTCTTTTTGTACCCAGCTACTCAAGAAGAATTTACTTAAAGGCAACATTTTTGCCTGTTCTCATCTTTTCCACATTGCCATCATCTGACAAAATTCAGACTCCTGGTACATTCAAGCTACATCAGCCTTTTCCCCGCTCCAAGGTGAGGCTTTTCAGCAAAGTTGTTTTTGTTTTGTTTTATTCGGGTTTTTTTTTTTAACTGAAGTAGGAAAGTTTCACACTTTCATCCCTTTCACTCCATTTTGTAAATCACGGGATTACAACACAGATTTTTTGTGACTATTATTCCAAGTTTTTGGCAGGAATAATGATTGTCAAGATCCTAACCAAGAGATTAGGATAAATGAGGACACGGCATGGCTCACTTCCCAAATATGTCCCCCTGTACATAAAGCACCAGCCTCCGTGTTTAAAAGTCTGCATTATATGGACTGCTTTGCCAAAGTTGCCTTTACTGTGTGGAGAGACACTACATCTGTTGTGTAGTAAGAGATCTTTTTATAGATACATCAACCTAGATAAATGTCATCCTTATTACTTTAGGATTTCAAACAACTAAAAATTAATTTGGATTGACCCTGCAAATAAACGGTACTTGTACTTTTAAATTTTCGTTTACTTTGCACAAATTTTCTGAACTTGCAATATACAAGCACAAGCTATTGATACTCACTTAGAGACTGGGTTGACACTGGCTTCAATAATTGTTAAACACTTGCAACATTTAATATTTTCTGGAAAATCTTGAATTCCTAAAAAAATATTGAAAGAAGCATTATACAAACATGAAAAACTGTTCAACTGTTTTGTTCATAAATGAGTTCACTTGGTATATTTCATTGCTAATGCAGGATGCGACTATAAATTCTGACCAGACTTAGCAATAAAATTATAAATATATATATTTGCAATATTACAGTTTTACAGATGATATTTAAGCAACAAATAAATATACCACAACAGATAATATGACCTGCAATAAAAAATCCTGTGTTAATGCTTTATTTATATGATCTTCTGGAGTTATAGACTGACATCACTTGTACTAACTAGCACTTCTGCCTCTTTTTGAACTGCCCATCTTTTCCTTCTTTGTTTCTCATTCTTCTCTGGAATTGATACATATAATCCTGAAAGTCTCTAGGCTTATACTGATAATAAAATTTTCCAGAAATGGTTCAATTTCAAAAGAAGGGCACTTGATGGCAGACATGCAAGGGTTTTTAGGCACATAAGTATGTAAATATGTACGTTGGCAAAGCGCATCAGCAAGTTAGTCACTGCCAATGTCAATACTGGTAGCTGTTTACCTGCAGCCTTTTGTGCTTAGATAGGTTAATAAATCTTGACCCAAAAGAGTCCCGTAAGTAGTAAGCCACTCTGGAAAGTCGAATGCTTCATACAAGTACACCGAAAAATGCTATCCCACTCCTATTTCTAATGGGTATCAGTGACAGTTCATCACGGTATACTATCCTAGAGGGACCAGCATTTTTTTTAGAAAAACTTACATATGGTAGGTATCTATCTGGACTTTTCAAAGTGCCAGACAGGAAAATATTGCATAAACTAGAAGAATATAGACTTTCCTAGAACAGTAGTTAGTTAATCATTAGGAATTAAAACTTCATTATTGTTGTTTACATATTCATTACAATTCTTTAAAATATTTATACTTACTGTATACTTTTGATCTCTTACCATTTTTACTGATATCAAGTTCTCTGAGATTAACTAAACTAGCAATAGTGGTTGGCAGACTTGAAAGGTCATTGTCAGGTATACTCAGTTTGCGTAAAGCTTGACAGTTGAACAATTGCTGCAATATAAAGAAATACTTCATAGCATTTCAGGAAAAAGTCTCTTTCATTATTTATGCTCAAAAGCAATAAATAACATAAAACTACCTTTGTTACATAAAAATTGAACAATCCAAAAATATTTTTAAATGACATTATTTGAGAAGATGTTCTTAAAGGTTGCACAATATTTTAAACAAGTACAATGTTGTCTACAAGAATCACCAGCACGGTTGATCAGTGACAGAACAGTCCAAAGACTGTGGAGTTTTCTGTCAAAAATTGCATACCTATTGCAATCAACATTTTGTAGGAACAAGCTATTTCCTAAAATGTGCCATATAAAAAGAATTTGTTGTGGTTTGTTGTACGTTAAAATATTTGATTATATAATTTAATATAATTGTAATTGTAGATTTTAAAATCTTTTGACTGTGTGCAGAGAGAATTTGCTACTTTCAAGAAACAAAATATTTTGACATTATCAAAATGAGACATTCTGTAAATCTTCCCAAAATTCAGGACTTTCAATTCCAGTATTTAATTCTAACTCAAATTTTCTGAAATGTCAGTATTTCCAGTCCAGCAACAAATCCTCTTTTCAGCCTAAAGTAATCAATACATTGTGCTGAAAGCATCTATTTAATATTGCTGCCTTCCTCAAAAAAAATCACCATCTCATAAAACACCTTAAACATGCAACAATAATATAACCATGCTAGAGAAAGCAGTCATGAAAGACTATTTAGCATTTAAGTATATTGCATTGCCAGGTTAGAGCTGCTATATATGAAGGACGAGTAAGGTATGTTTTTTAGATGTTTGAGGTTACAGCTTCATCAAACCCAGTGTGCTGGCAGGCGTAAGAGGAGAACGCGGTATAGTTGCTTGGCTTCTTTACTGCCGAGAGACGCTATGTAAGGAGTGCCCGGGGAGTGCTTCCCACTCCCCAGTGACAGCACCGTGGAAAACCGAGCGCGCCACAGGTTAGCGTCACACTTGCCTACCCGCTTTGCGCTCCAAGCCACGGCTTGCACACCCGCACGGCGTCCTCACAGCCGGCCAAGCGCTGGGACCAGCCAGCCTGAGCCACTCGCATACTGCTCGGCAGGGAGCATGGGTTTAAGGTTGCTCACTAACATTGCGGCTGCAGGCTCTAAAAATACCCTGTTTTAAAAAGTGGGTTAAATGTTACTAACCCTCCCAGGTCTTGCTGAGAACATGAATTCACCTGATGGCCCTAGACAAGTCAGTGGCTTCCAGAGAAGAATGATTTCCCTTTGCAGGCATCCCAAAGGTGTTCTTCACATATTAGTGCTATGTTTATAGCAGATTTTACCTTTCTTTCATTCAGACCGCTACAGTAGAATAAAGTCTATATACTCATTGACAGGACAGTTGATAAAGCATAATAATTTGATTGCCCAGCCAAAAAAAAGAAATAATTCAGCTAAGTATCTGGAGAAGAGAAAATTAACACACAAATGGTGTGCAAATGCCAACTCAGTACTTCAGTCTTAATAAACTTTAGGTCAGTTTGAAACTGCATCTTTCTCTTGTAACCTTAATCCTTAAAAAACAAAAACACTCCCAAATCCTCTTTTTCCTCACGATGACCTATTCTCAGATAACTTACGTGATACTCATCCTTGATATTAAGGGGAATTACAAGAATAAAAAATACTCAGAATGAGAAGACCACCACAATTGGCACCAAATATGAAAGGGTCTTTTTACCAAAAGACACTTCTCAACACTTTCTACTTGTTCATTTTCAAGACTGCACAACAGCCCCCTCCCCAGAGGTCACCAGCTAATGCCAACGGCACTATCATTGCGGTTGCCGACGCAACACGATGGCCCAGCGGCCCTGGAGAAATATGAGAGAGAGGAATTTCTTCCCTGGGGTCTGCCGTTCCCAGTCTCACGTACAGGAATACCCAGACCAAGTACCATGCACCCCTGAGAAGCCAAACTGGGCTACACATTTCTGTTTGGAAGACAATGCTAACTAAGAGAAATCACTCTCTAGAGAAGGAGAAATTCCTGTGTGATGCATCTGAAAGCCCCCTCTCCCCCCCCTTTTTTTTTTTTAAATAGGAAGCACAGCATTTTGGATAGCCTGAAAAGCAACGTGATGGATCCGCTCCAGGGTCTGCGCTTCAAAATTCTAGCTGCTTTGCTGTTTTACAGCAGCTGTAAAGCCCTGTAATGCTCATCTCAGGGGACTCGCCGATTTTGGTAGATATACAGAGTCTATAGCACTATTATACCAGGAATATAAAATTCCCAGTGCATGTACCTAGCCGTTCTTTCAGAGAATTACCTTAAAAGCCAAGGAAGCCTTGGAACTTAAAAGTTTTGACAGTCTCTAAACAGCTACAAGGCTTCAGAACTGGTGAATAAAGAAAGGTAATAAAAAATAATTTTATTTTTGAAAAAATATTCCCTCTAGAGTAATTTTATGATGTACTATTTTATCAGCAATAAAACAAGAGTGGGAATACAGTTATATATGCTCAAAATTTCTCATATTTTTTTAGCCTGTGGATTTTCAAAGGTATCTTTCTCAATTTCTAGTGCTTTATGGCCTTGCCATCAGGATCTTCATGTAATCAACATATTGTATATTCATATACTATTTTTATTCCCTTTAGATTGGAGACCAAGTGGAGCTAATGATGCTGAGATTTGAGTTATAACATTGGTCTATTATTACGCACATCTCAAGTGCATGGCCGCATACCGATAGAGGCTGATGGCTTTCAGGGCCATTAGAGAACAACATAAAACTTCTGTTCTTTACTTTCAGTAGATGTAACTGTGAAATAGACTGGCTATCGCAATGGAGGGACTTAACGTCAGGATTACAAACAAGTAACACTTCCCAGTTCTGCGGAACAGAAACATCATTTCTTACTGGCAGGTTTAGAAACCAGCCAATTCATTTGATGGAAATTGTAACTCCAATAGCAAATGCAATGCAAAAGAACAATACGGTTAATTTATAATACCTACGGATTTATGTAAGTGAGCTATACATTAGTGATTACCTCAAGACCATTTACACGCTGGTTGCTTTGCTTGTTTTTAGCAAGACAATTAAGCACTAGGTTGCAGTCTCTAATTTCATTGGCATATTTAGCATTACTGATACCTATTTTCCCTACTCACCAAATGGTGAAAGACAGTGGTGGCTATTTCTAGAATTTATCATTAGAGAGAGACGGATTTTTCCCAAGACATTAACAAGTAAATTAATTTTGTCCATCACATTAGTGCAGATTTTACTTAATACTTATAAGGGAAAGTTGCTGGGAAGAACTTTCATTTCATTCATGTTTTTCTGGTCACTGCTTGCCAATGACTCCACCACACCAAAATTGATATTCTTTTTTTTTTATTAATCATTGACACTCATTGGACTCTTACATATAGGGACGTACTTGCAGCAGTAGCTCATGATAATGAAGTCAAAAGACAATAAAATAAAAGCCTTGGCTGCGTTTAAGTGAAAATATACAATTATACCACAATCCTGTACCTCTAGAAAAAGAAAAGGCAATGAATGAGAAGTTAGGACCTAGGAATACTGTTCCAATGAGACAGCAGAAAAAAAACATAAATTATAAGACACAAAATGTAAGGTAAAAATTCAAAAGAGCGACAGGTAGAATTAGTTTAATATATCAGAAATATCAAGCCTGCAAAATAATTTATTGATTTCAACAGTATCAGGTAGCAATGAACACTAGCAATGAATATTGTAAGAATACTGTGAGTAATTTCAGAGATAACATGAAGAAATTTTCTCTGGAAGAGATTATTTGAACTCATATTTGCATACAGAGAAAAGTTTTGCTTAAGGTAGATTGCTATGTGTAATAGAAAGATAATGTTAGGTACTGTAATGCCATTTTAATAAAAGATGGCCTTCTCCCACCTAGAATATTAATTAAATAGCAGAAAAAAGAAAAGTCTGGCAATGGGTAACAAAAAACTATTTGAAGCAGGAAATCTGAGAACGAAATCATTTGCACTTCTGCGCTTAAGGTAATGATTTATAAAGAAGAATAGGCTTAAGATATTAAAAAATTATAAATTGTATAAAGGAGGCAAATTTAACTCTTCCATTCATCTTCTCTTATACAACAAAACCATGTAAAATGACATATTTACATAAACTCAATACTGATTTAAAGGATTTTTTTCCATAGATAGCATTAGCTTCAAAATATTATTTATAAACAAAGGAAAGTGAGAAAACTGTAAAAAGTCTTATTCAATTTACTTAAATCTCTCCAAAACATGTTATTTGTTGTTGTGTTTCACAAGTAACATACACAAAACACACGATATCACAACACAATGCAAAGATTTCATTAGCATTCACATTTCAGCTGTGACTTTGACAGTGATAACTATCACTTTCATCCCAATTTCATGATGTTGGTCCCTTCACCTTGCACCCTCCATTTTTCATACATAATTATGATATATTGCTCTTGTCCTAAGTCCTAATATATTTGTCTTACATTATGCACTGCAATTAACTCTAAATATCACAGTGATGCGTATTTTCAAGAGATCTGAAATAAATATACCAAAAATTCCAAGCTAAATTGGAGACTTATATTCTCCTGTAACACTCTTCAGTAGCATAATAAAAATATGCTAGGTTAACCACGTATTAAGATTAAAAGTGAAATAGTCCTGAAGGCATTCATTAGCAGTGAAAGGACCTCCACCACACTGCTTTTCATATTGATGGGTGCAGAAAAAATATTTGATGCTCTTCTGTCTTTTCAGCTACTAGGAGAGATGCATCACTTCTGTATATCATTTTCTTTGACACCTGAAGACCTGACAACTACACTGTCTTCTCAGCTACAAAAAATTTTTTGATGGGGTGAGAAATCTTCAGCAATGAACCATCAGCTCTGACTACAGGAACTCCACGTAAGGAAGAAAGTGCATTTTCTATATTTGTAAATAGAATTTGTCTAAAATCTCTGTGCAATGTATATAAGTACTATGTTGGGAGATGAAGAAGAATGGATTACATTGGAACAAAGTTTAATTAAAAGACTTGTAAGCATCTTTCATTATCGTTAAGAAAAATTCAATTAAGAAATGGATTATATCATGCTTCATTATGTAGCTAGCACCTACTATTAATTGTTTCTTCCTCTACCTTGCTGTCTTTTGATCTCAGAGCATTTTAGTTACAGAAATTTTTAATTTCTTACAGTAACATTAAACACTGGAAAGACCAACTTTAAAGATTCTATACAAGGGAGCTTTACAGAGGAAGCATAACTAAAGCAATCTCATTGCAGGACCTCAGGAACATGTCAAAATGTTTACAGTTATACGAACATTAGTCTAAGTACTACTGGCATTTCTCCAACAGGGATACACCGTTTACACTGACAGAGTTTGCTTTCAAAAGCAGCGCTACAGGTGATCCACATTTGAGATAATCTGCCCCATATATTAGTGTCCTCTGCATCTCTCAAGGCACCAAATGTTATTAACTACTTCCTGTGTGAAGGGCACTTCCTTTAAACAAGGACCTTATTGACTCTCCTCTGTTCTTGTGTTATGAAACAAGGAGAAGTAGATGGCCCTACTCCCCCCTATGCAGCACCATCTGTAAGAACAGTGTCTCAGCTGTTTGAGTTCTTCAGAGACTGCAGAAAAAATTAGCAGAAACGTATCAAAATCTCTACAGCTAATAGCCACAATTCTGACTGGCCATGGCAAGTAGGCCACCCATGCAAGAGTAAGTCCCATTTCATAGTTAAAGAACACACTGGTTACACATTTAAGAACATAACTTTGACTTCTGTATTACTGAAAGAACAGTAATTACCTTAGGTAGCTCTTCAATTTGATTGGCATCTAGATAAAGCTCCTCTAGTGTCCGTTCAAAATTAAAAACCTCCTTTGGCACCTGCTGTAGGCCACAGTGAGAGTAATCTAACACTGAGACGATTTCTTCTTCACCACGAAAGCACCGGCATGGCACCAGGCGGCCAATAATTTTCCTTTTAGTTGTCATCTCCAAACAGCGCACTGAAGGAAAAGTGGGAAAAAAAGGGTTTCTGAAACTATCAACATGTTTGGAAGTATTCATTTAGAATTACTATTAAGACTGTGGTTCAGTCAACATAGTCTTTCTGAGGGATATCTGTAATTTGCATTCTGCATGTCCTAATCAATTCTTCTACAAAACGAGACAAAGTGAAGTCTACCAGTATAATCCCAAAAAGCAATTGCAATATATTGTCTGTTCCGCTATCCTGGGATAGATACACAATTGTTGCTTTCCTTAATTTTGAAAATCAGCTCCATAAACCCTACACATTTGAACATTATCAGACAAAGGACAAAATGACAACTTTTGTACTTCATGTTTTGATCCGTTAGAGAGTTTGGACTGTGAGACAAGGAAGTGCATCAGTCAGTGGTAGTCATTTAAGGTGTGATGCTCCCTGACAAATGTACAGCTACATTACACACATTTCTCTGAAATCAACAGAGTTCCTTAGCTTCCTACGGTTATTGCTAGGATATATTTGTTGCCTTTTGACCAGATAAGCACAGAAAATATAAAACTAGCTGGTTACAAAACTAGAATGAAAGAAACTCAAAACTGGACAGTTTACCATTCCTGCTTATCTTATCTGACTTTCAACAGACCAAGGTAATACATGGAATTTAGTAGAAATTCCACTAGTTTTTCTGTAACAAAAACTTTTGGGAAATTTCACCACAGTCTGTTCCCTAACTTCTCCTAATCTAGATATCAAGTTCTGCAAATCTTCCTTGCATACACAATGCGCATGAGTACAGCTAATTCATATGAGTAATGGTTTACATAATTGCATCTTACTATTTTTCAGCTGAATAAAAGCATTTTAACTAACTACTCTTGAATTGAGAGAACACTAATTAAGCAGATTTTATACATGTCAAGCAGTCTCTAAATCTGGAGCAGATATTGACATTTCTAGAAGTTATGTTAACCTGATCATAGATAAATCAAGCTGTTCTGAAACATACCACCAAAGAGCCAAGAAGGGCTAAACCTTTATCTTCCATTTTCTAAACCATGTATAAGGTGTTACGAGTCACTTTTATGAAGAAATGCACAAAATTAATCTGAGTAAAGCAAGGCTCAGCAGGATTCTCTTTCAGAGGATGCCTGTGAAAAAGTCAGTGCAAAATTTATGCAAAAGATCAGTGGAGAAAAAAAATGGAGCCATGCAACATTTTTTAATAAAACAGCACAAGTTATAGTTCTTAGGATCAAACTGTGGTCTCCTTTGTATCCGGGCTAATTAACAGTAACAATAGTCTCAAATGCAAGAAATCCAGTTTCACAAAGCATATTAAAGAGAAACAAGTAATTTCTGATCCTGGACAACTTCCCATGCAGTAAGCTGAGCTACGTTTGTATGAGTGAGCACAGATCACTCAAGTTACTTAATCCATCATTTGACTGAAATGTAAATGTAATTTACAGGGGTGACAGAGGGTGACAGAGCAAGGGTGACAGAGGGTGACAGAGCATTGGAACAGGTTGCCCACAGAGGTAGTGGAGTCTCCTTCCCTGGAGATATTCAAAACCCGTCTGGATGTGATCCTGGGCAATATGCTCTAGGTGACCCTGCTTGAGCAGGGAGGTTGGACTAGATGATCTCCAGAGGTCCCTTCCAACCTCAACGATTCTGTGATTCTGTGATTCTGTAAAAATATAAATGTAATGTAAAACATTTTTTATGGGTCGGAAAATGCCCTGCTTATGGTTCTCTGTGATTTTTATACTAGGGAATAAATTGGTATTTCAGATGTAAATAAAACATTCAAATGTTATATTTCTTTGTTTAAATTTTATTAGCACTTATCTGCCTCTAGCAATCCCAATGAGATTAACATATCAATACTGTCAGAAGAAATACTGTTTTTCATTTTTCATGTGTTCAAAATATGAAAAACAGCAAGAAGCTGAAATGAACATCAGTGAAAGCACAGTGCAGCTGCTTATTCACTTGGCAGTGCCGATGACAGTCTTCCTGCTGACTGATTTTGGCTTAAGGGTAAAACTTAGAACAGAACAAGAGGTAAAGTAATTTCGCATTTCAATTTGACCAGATGCCAAGTTTGTGGATATAACATAAAAGTTGTATCTTAATTACAGTCAGCTGATGCAATGAAAACATTTTCATAATACAACACATATAAATCAGTGAAAATGTAAAAATCAGAACACTAACAGGTATGAAAAATGGAGCAATTCATTTACAAGCTAATAAATCACAAAATCTAAAAGTTTTAGCAACATTATATATATTCTCTGCAGAACAGAGAAACACAAAGAACTACACAGCTAAAATTTGAGGATGCAACGCGTCGCTCAAATTTACTCTACCTAAGGGTGAACTTCAAGTTTAAACATTCTTTATTTAAATTTCTCACACCAGGAGCACCAGATCCCCATTCAGAGGTCACACACAACACTGTGGCTCAATCTGGCTTCTTGATCAGGGCTCAGAATTTCCTCTGACAAGAAAAATGATTCTTCTAAGATTCCCCCTCCTTTCCCTGTGGAAATAAGGTTTTTGCAGGCATTCTGTATGTCCCCATAAAGCTTCAAAACATGTTGACCAGTTTCAAACAAATCTGGTAGAAGCTGACTTTAATAGTTTCTGAATGTCACAACATTTTGTATTGGTCACTTTTTAAATAAGGTGTGAAAGGCTGCCAACCTTGGCTCCTCCAAGCCAAGCCCAGTAGGAGAGAGGCCCATCGCACCAGAAGCGCCCTAGAGAGCGAGAGGCAATGTGCACAGCGCCTGTCCCAGCTGCAACCGCAGGACGCATGTCCTTCCTCCTGTCCCTCAAACCCAGTTCTCACTTCAGATCAGCGTCGTTGCTGATTTTCACCTCATCCACTCTCCTCAAACCCACGCTACGTCCTCTGCCGCCACAACAGCATATCAGATGCAATCAGCTTTCCTGCAGTCATGAAGTCTATATTTGGAGGTTTTAACTGACTTTGGGTATCTCTACTTAAAATTACTCAGTTTGCACCACTTTCTACCTGACTTCAGGATCACCTTGAGTTGCAACAACCGCTAACTTCTGCAAACCCTCACAACTGGGAAGCAGCAACGAAAAAAGGCAGAGCAATGTCAGAAGAGGGAAAGAAACAGCTGTCAACGTCTGCAGGGCTGCAGAAGGGGCCAAAGGGAAAAGACGTGAGGAGGACAGAGGCAGGCAGCCTTCAGACACGGTCCCCTACGTGTGATGCACAACTGAGGCTGCCTGGCCTGCCCCTCCCCTCTTGAAAGACCAAGCCTTCCAAGTGGCACTGCCACCACTGACACCAGTTTGCACTGCCTCTTCCTAAAGAGCTCTTTTGAGTGTACAAGATCTAAACAGATGAAAACTGTAAAAGCACTGGTTAGCACAAGTATTTCACGAGAAGAATGATATCAGCTATCAAGCTGCCAAGCTTATTTGTATTCAAGCAGAGGAAGCAGCATTTGCAACTGCATGTTTCAAACCTTGACACGATACAACTAAATGTCCTTGGAATATCAAAGTATTTCTAGCTTTTCAAGCCATTCGGAGAAAATGAACAATGGAAAAGTTGCACGTACTTCAAAAACTACTTAGAAAAGCATTTGTCCCATAGGCTTTACAAAGCACTTAGCTTTGCATTCTTCCCCTCTACTGTAGGCATACACATCAAACAAAGCTCACGCTCCGTTTGAATGGAAACTCAGAACAATAGGATACCTGCATAGGTAGAAAAAGTACAAATAGTGATGAAGCGATACAACTGTACTAAAAATAGCAATGACAATAAAAGCATTGAAAAAATGTTATTTTCTTTGGCAGTTGACTGTAAAAAACTCTACCATTTCTTATTCAGTAGAAATTTAAAAAAAAAGAAAGAAAAAATGCAGAGGATAAACAACAAGGGTTTAATTGCTTTGCCTTCCTCAAGAGATAAGAGTAAAACCTAGCAGTCATGATAAATAAAATTAATTTGGTAAGATTAATTGGTGATCTATTGGAAGACTGTCTTCTTCAGAAAAAATAGAACACAATTTGGATAGATCAGCAATCTGTATTTAAGAGAAGACCAATACTGGAAAAAGAAAAGTACTTGATCCAGAACTACAGTGAATCATTAAGGTTTTAGGGAAGAAGCAGTGTGAAGTAACTCCACTGCAGAAACTCCTACCTATAGAACACTTCTGAAAAGAACGGCCTGAGAACGCATGAACTGAAATGCAGTTGGGTAAGCAATGTTTTTAGAGGTGTCCACAGTGTGCTCCCAGTATTTGCCTTGTGTAATTAACAACAAAACAAACTAAACAAAAACCCAGAAAAACTGTAACAAATCCTCTGGGATTTTTACTGTTCTTTGCATTCATTTTGGAAAGCACCAGTACAGAGTTAAAGGAGTTGTGCTACTATTGAAAGGAATAAAATTGCATGCCCTCTGGACTAATGGTAATTAAACCGTTCATTAATGTCAGAATTATTGATTCCTATCCTGGACTAATTCCAGTTTTGACAATTAGATTTTTCTTACCTACATTTTACTGTTTCATAATTTTCATAAAGCTTTGCTTTTCTCCTGCTAGTGGATGTAAGAGGATCGCTACTTGAGGCCATTGGAAAGAAAATCTCAGTCAAATAAAGTCGACAGAAAGCCGATCAACAGTTTTGCGTGGTCGAGTCACTATACATACTCATGCTTTACAAACTGCTTAATCCCTGCAGGTGATACAGAATGTCTTCCTGTCTCCTCCTACAAAGACCAATGCTTAATGCTTTTCCCTATTTAGACTCAGCTAGCCAAACAAATACCATTCTAAGCAGCTGAATATCAGAGGTCATTGCTCACCACGAGTCACATGTTCTGCATTAAATATTATACACGAAAAAGGATTTAAATCATAAATTCAAAAAGCAAGAAATTGCAAGGCTGAGGCTGTCCATTCAGTTTCACATACATGATCACTAAAATCTCAACGTTGTTCTTCAGACAACAATGTAAACATGCTCAGCCGCTTGGGAAGCTATAAAATCATTGCTGTTCCGGAAAGCCATCGGGAACAGCTTTTGTTTTTGTTTTTTTTCAAATGCAATACAACTAGGATGAAATGTAAAATCTCTTTTCTCTGTGATTCTGCTTAAGGAAATTTGTTATCTTCTTAACTAATAATTAATAGTAATTCTATACACCTGCATTCATAACTAAATTAAATGTACTATTATTCAAAAACTCAGCATAACAAAATGAAAAGCAGACACATTTTTCCCAAACAATATTAAAAATTATGTTATAACCTGTATTGTAAATGTTTCAGGAAGAAAATCTTTCTTGAATTAGATTACAGAATCCATGACAGATGCATAAATATAAACTGCTATTTATTAGCTTCAAGCTAGCATCTCTTTATCATTGTGTGCAATTTATCCTCTTAGGAAGTAAATCCTTAATCTAAAAAAAAAAAAAAACAGTACTTTTAAGGGAAATAATTAGAATAAAATCTAATCTCTTCTCAAATAATGTATCTTTTGTGCAGTAAAACCACTAATCCCTGTTTCTCAGCAATCATGAGAGATGTTCTCACCTATTTAAAGACAAGAGACAAAGAAAACTGCAATATGACTCACAAAACTTTGATTTAAAGAAGAAACAAAGTAGCTTGACAAACTTATGGAATCTTGAAAAAACAGGAGAACTGATCAAAACCCTTTGAGCTCAGCATTTCAGCCAGTTCCCAGTCCACCTCACTGCCCACCTATCCAGCCAGTACTTCATCAGCTTGTCTGTGAGGATATTCTGGGAGCCTGTGTTGAAAGCCTTGCTGTGGTCAAGATAAACATCATCCACTGCTCTGCCTTTGTCCACTAAGCCAGGCATCTCATTGTAGAAGGCTATCGGGTTGGTTAAGCACAATTTCCCCTTCGGAAATCCGTGCTGACTGCTCCCAGTCCCTTCTTGTCCTGCATGGGTAGGGAAATGGTTGCCAGGATTAATTGCTCCATCACCTTCCCAGTTGTTTCATCACCTTCTTTATTCTACTACACAAGCAGGACTGACCATCTACATCCTTAGGACTACTCTTTTATAACAAATCCCACAGGATTCCTGTGTGTTAACGGGACTAATATTACAGAGCGTGTGTCCAAAATATTGAATCTGTAATCCAGTTTTTTGAAGCCCTTGGAAGTCTTCAAAAAATTCAAATGTAAAATGGAAGAATTTTAAAGTAATTTTAAAGTACTGAATGTAATTTCAATTCTTAGAAGCAAACAATAATTCTTTGATGTCTTTCAAAAGTGTCAAGCAGCATGTGGTGCTACAGGAAAAAAGATGAAGTTAAAATGTTACTGTAAACTCCATAATTTGTCTCTGTATAATTGGAAGCCTAAATTGGCTTTTTGTTTTCTGTTTCTCAAAGCACATTAATTACAGATTTAATTTTACTACCAAACAAGTTTTCAGTGTTACTCTTCCCTTCCTTTAAGTATTTCCTACTGTGTCATTATCTGTCTCAGGGAAGTCTTAGCTCTCCAGTGTACTGCCGTCCTCTATAGCTTGGGTCAAAACTCAGTATGTATGGAGACCAAACTCTTCAGCTAGTATTTCTTTTCCCGAGATCATACCCTTCTTTTTAAACCGTATGTTGTTGATGGTTGGACCACTTCTTTCTTCAAATTCCATAAAACATCTGCTCTGTGAAGCAAAAGCCTTTTCCGAAGCATTCAGCATCATCTGTGTTTCTACAACTGCTCAAAATATAAGGGATACGCTTCTGACTTTAGTACTCCAGTGGGAGTTTTCCCATGTTCTGATAGGTCAGAATTTCACGTTATATTTTATGTTGAAAAAATTTGATGATAAGGACCATGAATATGAAATGGAACAAAGCTTAGCATAGGGTTCAAATAAAAAAAAAATGAAAAAAAAGAAACAACCCTTTAACTTCATTCAGCCAAAAGCGCTTTCCTCATTGGTATTCTCTTACCACTGGATAAAGACTCGCATTTCTGTTGCCTCTCAAACATTTTAACTAATTTTGTGAGCTGTTCAGATGATTTACATGGTGTCCATTTTCAGTCTGGGTCACTGAAGTAATTAGGAAATTTTAAAGTGCTCAGAATAATCTTAACTTTCGGTATAATTATTATTTAAAAAACATGCAACTATTAATAACTGAAATATTAAAATATTTTAAAAAGATTATATCTGCATATATGAGCTCTGCCCTCTTCATCTGGCTTTTATTATTTAAATATGCAGCTCACATTATTATTTACATCTTTGTGGGAATCATTTTAATAATGTCTTGTATGAACATCTGTGTGAGTTTTTACTCATCTCTCTCACATGTATAACTTCAGTTAGTGAATATCTTCATTTTGTTGTTTGTATTTTTTTTAAATCCAGACAAGCCCTTTTGTCCATAACTGCAATGCCATACTTGTGACACCAGAATTTTGGTCAAGTAAGCTCTTTACATCACTAGTCATGGTTATTTTTCATGTTCTCACAATTTTCCAATACAGATAAGAATTTCTGATGCAACTGAATCTGCTTACACCTTGCATGAAAATCAGCCTCTCTCTTCCTTAAACCGTATGTTACCTATAAAATTTGTCTGGTTTTTTCTGGAGATGCTCACGTGGGGAAGAAATATTAATGTCTTTGCAGAAGACAATGTAAAATTTCAGTTCCTTCCAACAAAGGTCAAATTCTTTGCAAGGTTCAGACTAGTAAACATTAAAAAGGAGAAAATGCACGCCATGGTTTCAAATAGATTTCTCTCCTCTTTATCTATCTCATTCTCTCCATCAAGTCAATTTTTTTTTTTAAGTTATAGCTTTACATATGTTTAGAAGCAAAAAATGTATTCTACTGAAATTTCACTCTCGAGCCAGGAGAAAAGGAGTAATAATGCACACTTCTTTTACATTCTGATTAGTAACTTAAATTTAGGAGTTTAAATATTCAGATTGTGTAAACCATATCTAATATTTTTCAATAATCTCCAATAAAAGAATAAGAAACTATGGCCTTCTAAAGGTGATGCTACAATAGTGGACTTACTAGAATGCTTCCAAAGGCAAATCTGTCTTATTAAAAGGAAGGGTGTGAAATACTATTTGAATGGTTTTCTTACTGAGAAATACCATAATAACCAGCATATCCTAACCAGCAATGAGATTTAATGCATGATAATTGAATTCCTTCATTGTATTTCCAGTACAATACTCTGTATTCAAGTTGGTATTTAGATTTTGCTAAGCCTAGAATATAACAGATAACCAAGCATGAATAATCAGATTTCAACTCTTCCTTTTGCCTCCTGAACAACAGTAATGACAGGAAGTTGTATAAAATTATTATAAAGGTAATTTTCTGTGTCTTTGCTAAAAGATCTGTGACCTCATTTAGGACTTGACCATCATGAGATTTGGGAAATTGAGGTAGAGTTAAATATGGCAAAATGTCAGCCATTTTTTATGCCCATATCTTAAACGCTTTGCAATAAAGGACCGAATCCTTTACCTTTTCTGCAAAGATTTTCATTGATTTCAGTTGAAGTTTATTGTTTGTCTTGCCTTGAAATTTCTAAGAATGAGTTTCTGAGGAACTGTTTTTGGTTGGTCTTAGTTTTAGATGCTGATGACACCAGGAACAAAGACAGCTTTGTGACAGCAAAAAAAAAGGTTTTTAAAACCTATATCCTGTTCTCCCTAAAGATGGTTTTTGCACAACCTTATGGAAGATTCTCGTTTGGGTTCAGATTCTTTTCATACAGGAGCTGACAGAATTTCAGTAATTGGTTGAATATTAGTAACTCCACTTAGCACATTCTTAAAATTAATAATTTTGCTCTTAATTGCTAGAAATTACAATCAGTTTCATGGCCCACTGTGCAGACATTTAAGTAGCACTGGATCCCAGGAAACCACGAAGAGAAATAGCCTTTTTTAGAAGGTGTGCTTTCTTTAATCTGCAAAATTTACATTTCAACTTTGATCTTTGATGGGTTTCAGCTTTCACTTGAAGTTATCCTTTAGTTTAAAACATTATCTGGTATAAGATTTAGTATGAAATACACTTTATTTCTTGCCTGATGGTGTAATAGATTTTGTTGCCCATATGATGACCAGAACTGCTGTCCAAAGAATAATACAGAAAACACAATTTACCTGCTAAAGGTATTAACTACACAAATTGAATATGAGCTATATAACTTTCATGACATCTAGATTTCTTCCTCTTACAGGAAAAGAATCTTATAGAATACCCAATTATTTTTCAGTGGTTTACATCACAATCCTTCTGCATTATTCCTGACGTTAATCAGCTTAGCAGAAGCTTACAAAGGGAAAATTGCACTCATTTTGCTGAGTTAGCAGCATGAAAGTTCCAGAGAATATAATATGTGACTCCAAACTGCAGTTAGAAAAGAAAGTTTTAATTACTAGTGAAAACTATGACTTACAATGAAAACTGATCTTCTACAAGAATCGAGGCAGAGTTCTGCTAAGGGACAACGGCCCTTTCTCTCCCTTCCTATTAGCGCTACCCTGCGCAGCACATAGCTACGTAGCTCTGCTTCTGGAAAGGACTCTAAACACTTCTGAGTCAACCAAAATAGGAAGAGATTAAGTGGATTTTCAACATGTTGAAACATTTATTAATTTATATATCCATAGTCCCCAAACATGGTTACATTATAAACACACATAACAAAATGCCTAGAAAATGGCATGTTACTTGCTTGCCATAGTAAATCTTAACATCGTCACAAGCAATTTGTCACAATTTGTCACCTAAAAAGACATTTACCTCTATGAATACCTCTCTACCTGCGAATACCTGAGTATAACTCCTCTATATTTCAATGCATAGAGTAGCTGCCATGATTTTCTCTTGCATATTTTGAGGCAGAATCAAATAATAAAATCTGAACTGTGCCCCTTTCCCCCAACACCAACTAGCCTGGAGCTGTGAAGTAACTGATCAAGCACACTGACACCTTTGATGAAAACCCTCCAGACCTCAGAGGGATTGCTTATCTCATCTTCAAAGTTTAAATGATAATTATACTAGCGAAAAGTTCCCTTCATTTCACAGTGAGGACTACGTAATATAATCATAGAACTATGAACCTTTTACATGAATTCCCAGGAATTCTCTGCAAAGAGTACTCTCTTTTTCTCCAACCATGCTGATCTCTCTTTAAAATCCAGCAAGTTTCAAATTCCACGATGGTGGTGGGGGAGGGCGGGGATTATGGGCACTACCCTAAAGAAAGGCCTTAACAAGAAATATCATAAAAGAAGAAAAGACACAGACCAATGCAAAAATGATGCATGACTCTCAGAAAAAGTGAATTATGCTATGGCAAATGTGCTCACCAATTTACTGATTTTTCATGAGTAAATATCTCAGTTTAATAAACACATACAAAGAATATTGGAGACCAAGAAAGAACAGAACAAGTAACTGGAAGAGGGAGACCTTCAACATTACGGACATCTAGACAGTTATCAGGGATCACAAGAATATTTTTGTAATGTTATCATAATATTATTCAGTACTGGTAAATGGTTTCTCACAATCCACTTCCACTTCCCTAAGGAAATTTGTGGGTGGCATATTCTCATTTTCTTTCAGTAACTGTGCTTTTCATGCTTAACCACATTCTGCAGTTTTCTCCATTTGTTGTTTAAACATGTTGTGCCACTATCAACTGCCTCATCATCTTGAGATGAATTCAGGACAGCTTCGCTGGCCACACCAAATCTTTCTCTTCCTTTTGGGAAAGTAGGGGGTGAAGCTTTCTCTGCAAATACTGCAGTCGCTGCTAACCTGCTGCTAAGGTAACTCAGTGCTGACTCCGCCAGCCCGCAACGCTCTGCGCTTCGGCCCCAGGGCAGGGCCGCGCAATCTCCTGAAAGCATTAGCTGTGCGTGCTCGGAAAGTCCAAGGGGAACTGCTGCTGACAAGACAATGGCAGATTTGAAGGACAACTTAGAGCAGCTATTCCATTTTCCAAGAAATGAATATGCTAGAAGGCCTTCCCTATATCTGTCCGAAAAAAGCTTTGACGGACCTCTCTTTGCTTCAAATGGTCCCAAAACCGAGAAACAAGAGCTTTGACTGCCTGACATACACCCACCTTCTGAATTTTACAATAAATTAAAAAAAAATCCATTCAACAGTTTGTGAATGTAAACTCCACTTTAAAAAGACTCACCATCAGCTTGAATCAGTCCTGCTCAAAACGCTGCAGACTACGGTCAGTTTAACAGCGCAGACACTGAAACACCTGAGGATTGGGCTTTACAGGATCTCTTTTGCAATGCAGTGGGGAGAACAGCAAATATATTTAGGGGTGTCCTGGAAAGTAAAGATGTCTACGCAGCCTGTTCCATCCTCCTATCCAGCTGCTAAAACCACTTCAGGCAACAAGGCATGCTCTAAGAGGCCACATTTAACGAATAAAGCTGAAAAACGAAACAGTAAGGCAGGCACCCAAATAAACACTGTTTCTGTGTTCTGGGAGAAGGCAGAAGCTATTAGCTTATATTCTCTGTTTGCTAGTTTTCTAGCTTGTCTCTAATCTCTCCCCTCTTTCCATCTATAAATTAATACTACTCAGCCATTTCCTGATCATCTTTTGCAAAAGGCATAACTTGCATTACCATCCCAAGTCGCTGCTGAATGAGAATAGGTATCCTTGAAAAAGACACTTGCTACTACTACCCCAAGAGACACACCTGCTAACACCAAAGAGCAGATTCACCTCGCCTCATCTCTAGCTACGTGAAAATTAAGGGTTTGGTGTAAACTAGTCCTCTAGGCTCCCTTCCTGGTCAGCAGAAAAAGAAACATACCTTAGCGTGCAACTTATTCCACCTCAAATTAGGGGTGTGAAATAGATGGGAGGAATAACCCAGACTTTCCAAACCAGGGCATTTGAAAAGAACTGTAATTCTAATGGTTTTCGTCGGCAGAGGGCTCTAGTACTACGTTCTCTTAAGTATTATGTTCTCTCCCATGATTAATCTGTCCCAGTTTTTTTTAGTCAATTAACATGCTGTTCTTATGGTACAAATGTTCTCTAAAAAAAAAAAAAATTCTCGCAGCTGAGCTGTCAAACACTGAAATTTGCTACATTGGAATGTCAGGTTTCTAACAGTCCTGGAGTTTGTAAAGTATAATCAGAACTTTAATATCCAATTATGCAATCTTAGCAATAACTTTCTATAGAGAAATGTATTGCTTTCATTGTAAACTAGGTTCATCCACCAGCCCTGTGTCTAACCGTTCCACTCAAGAAATACAAGGGCGTGATTCTTAATGGTGGAGAGATTCATCAGATCATCAGAAACTGCAGGTGTGGGGATAACAGATCTAGAAGAGTCAAGCACTTTGGTACATTCTCTCTACTCAGTAACAATGACTTACTTTGGTTTTGTAGCGTTTCCCTTGCTTAGTCATGGTTTTGTTTGGCACTCTTATTAAATTGCTACATTATTCACTCTTACAAAAGGTAAGGTCTCTGCTTGTCTCAGCTCATTTAGCTGACCAGGTATTCTTCAAACGCTAAGCTGCCACACAGAGACGCCACCCCTGAGCAAGCACAATGAATGCTGAAGGTCCAAAGGAATTTCTCACAGCTTGAAACAAGACCAAAAAAAAAAGTGGACAAAAAAAAGTGGACAAAAGTGGAAAAAGCTTTGTGGACAAAGCACTAAGAAAAATTTTAGCATCCACCCACCTGCTAAATTAAGTCTTAGCTGTAAGTAAACATTAATAGCCTTTTGGCAACAAATCAAATACACATACAACCTCCAATACTGTGCAATCTGCTCTAGTGACAACAAGTCTAAAAAGGAGCAAGAGGTTGGCCTTGAGGCATGTAGCTGTAAGCTAGCACAAAATGAAATACGGAATTTGCTGTCCTTGATTGAATTAGCAAAACTATAGTATTTTATGAAAACGTTTTCTCTACTATGTATCAACAATTATTATGATTTGGACAACTACGAGCCAAAGCAAAAAGTCCACTGATGTAGGTACTATATTAACGCAGAACAAAACTGAAAAGATATGTTCAAATTGACTGAATTACAGCTGTGCCATATTATTTGAACCAATACTTGTAATGCTGTTAAAATATACTGCTAATCCTATTTTAAAATGTTAGATCAATTCTTACAGGAATAGTCACAATATCATGCCATGAGCTTCAGAAGACAACATTCAAACAGACGCATTTTATTAAGATTTAACTAGTTTTCCTAAATTGCATCAATATACCATTTGATATCTCTTTTTCCCTAATTAAACTGAATAATCTCTATTTGTCATTCTTACAGCATAAGCAAAAGAATCAAGAATGTCCCTGAAGGGTTCATAAATTTCAATCTAGTTTATGATTTCATCAGTCTTTTTCAAGTTATTCCAGCAACATTTCTAATAATAAGAGAGAAAATCATATATTAATAAATTGCTCATGTAAGCAGCATGGCACAACATGGTCCACAATAACTACTCAAGTGTTCTTCTGTATTTGTCACTTTTCCCTTGGTATTGCCTCAAACTCATAGCACTTTAATGCTCATTTACATTTACATATTTATTAAACTCCTACTAAAGCCAATGGGATTTAATTAACTATTTAAAATTCATCAATAGTTAAGCATATTTAAGGTATCATAGATTTTGGAACAAAATTCCCTACACTAGTTGACAGTTGTCTCTATGCCAACACATCAGAAAACACCAGAAAATTCATCAGCTTTTTAGTCTTATCTCAGCTGTCCCTCCTAAGAGCTCAGAAAGGCTGGCTTTCCTATGCTCTGGGAGCAGCGTCAGCAGAGGATGCTGCAACTCGTTCTCCAAATAACCTTGGGCCTGCAAAATTAGATTTGTGTTTCTTAATGCTTTATTAAAACTTAAGCATTACTTCAAGAGTAGCTGCATTGACAAAAAGCATTTTAAAAGTATATTTTGCTTCTAAGAATTTCCAACAGAAAGCCATAAATTTTGAAAAAATATACACATGTGAAACAACTGTTATGGAATAGATTCAAATATGTATCCCATACCTAGGGCATCCTCTAACACTCCCCCAGCAATCTAGACACCCACCGGAAGTGGTTTTAAAGGGAGTTAGCTGCAACATACCCCTTTAAGTTAATGGGAACCTGCAGCCTGAGCACCTCAGTCCAATTAATTAATTCATGAGCTTAAGTCCCATTCACTAATTAACAAGCTACTGGTGAAAACCTCTCCTATGTGTACATTTTGACTATAATGACCATTTTGATTCACATTCTAGGAATATTATATTTAGTTAGCAACTATAAGCAAGTTACACTTGAACGATGCTTTGTCACATTTCACTGTCTACAGGGATTCTCTTTACAACATTCAGAGAAGACAATGGAAAGGGTTGCTGTATGATGTAGATATCTACATCAAAAAAAAAAGAACCTATGCACTGAACCCATGACTTCATTAGAGTCCTCAGTTCTGGGTGGTTAGCAAACAACACTGTACATACGGAAAAGAAATCAGAGATCATGCATTTAATATAGGCAGTTAGCTCTTATAACTTTGGCGACTAGATTCTGCTGACACCTAATTTCGCACATCCTTTCTTAGAGTTTCATAATGTCAAAATAAAAATTCAATTCCTCCACAGTCTAAAAAAAAGGCAAAAAACCATCCTATCAGGACTGGTTCAATCTTACAGAAATTGGAATTAAATATCTAGACTGTTATGAAAATAATTCATCTATAGACTGGTAAGCACAGTTATCTTTAAACCATTACCAGAAGATGTGAGGGAAAAGGACGCTCATTAAGAGAGTTATTACTTATGGCTTAAGTGGATATACACAAAGAATGGCATTTAACTGTAACTACTGCAAAGACTTTCATTATATTTACTAGTTTCCAGCTCTCATCTATAGATCGCATTGTTTTTGACAGTTGCGCGTAGAGTCGTCACGAGAGAGGCTTGCAGAAAACTCTTTTGCAGAAGATACTGCAAAAGGCAACAAAAAGTACTGTGGAGCACTTCTCAGGCTTAAGGCTCAGAGCCAGTTTCTCAGCCTCTTCTGAGATTCTCTGATTTGACAGCATGTCACTATAGACTGAAACCAGGAGAAGGAATATTACTGTGCTCAGACTGATAACTGCCTTTTGAAAAAAAAATGCACGGATCTGAAAACGAGGAGAACAGGCAAGATTCTGGTTGCAAGAACAAAATCAGGAGACGGCCCGTTATTTTAAGGCACAGCAGTATAAGAAAGTTTTGCAGGAGACATGAAAAAACCTGGAAATGCAGGAAAAATCATCAGTAGTCGGGATGACTGCGGAGAAGTCATGCACGAACAGACAGAGGTAGTAGAGAACTGAAGCAAAAGTAGAACACTTGCTTAAGGGAAAGTATTTAGTCAATACACAAGAAAGAGTAAATTGTAAAATCAGAAAGGAATGCCATGATGATGAGCCACTGTACTTTGATTTCATATAACTGCCGCAGACCCACAGAGATAAAGAGGTGATGACAGCTCTTCTAGTTCAAGTGACATATGGATCAGGGCTGCCCAAAGTACAGTACTGTAAGTGCCACTGAACCGCATTAGAAACTGAACATGAACATCTGAATTTCAGCCTGAATGAGGAACAACATTTGGAACAGCTTGGAACGAATCCCATTTCTCCCTCCCACCAAGGAAAACAGATGGTATCAGGAAGATGAACAACATCCTAGCAGTCTACCCTACTGTTCTTATTCTTAATAAAAACCAGGAGCCAGAAGAATATAGGTCCAAAAGGAACTTTGCTGGTCCATTACGATGCCCTGCTATACCTTACCATCACATCATTTAACCTCTTACTTAAAATCTTTGGACTCCATTCCAAACCAATGGATCCTGGCCCATCCTACTACTCGGTCCTGGCTAGTCCTACTGGAATATTCTTGTAGAACATCACTTTTTCTGAGTTTCATACCACTATTAATATATGGCCTCAATTCAGTCAGAGGCTATTTATACCTACTTATTCCTATGCTAACATTCTCATTTATAGGTATGAACTTGACAGAATACACACAAGTCTAACAGAAAGAGGAAATACAGGAAAAGCAATAGAAACCGTCAAAATCATCAAAATCAGATTCCTCCCTGCAGAATCTTTTTTGACCTTATCTGGCTATCTAAGGTGTAAACAAAACGCAATATTCTAAAATACTGTCATTTAACCTAACATTTTTTCCCCTTTTCCCTTAATACAAAGAGAAATACAGGCATAAAAAGTGTTGCATGAAATGGCTCCTCCATCAGCAAAATGAGGTCATACGTACCATTTTCAGGCTCCCCCATACAAGAAAAACATTGACATATTCCAGAGAGTCCATGGAGAGTAATCAACGTCCTGGAGCAGGACATTCAAGGAGAGTGGGTTTGCTTAGCCTCAAGAGAAGACCAAAGGAACTGAATTGCTGTCTTCACCTACGTACTGGGGGGTTACAAAGAAGACAGACCTAGACTCTTCTCGGAGGCGCACAACAAAAGAACAAGAAGTTATACAAGCAGCAATACGGGAATTTCCTATTAAATACAGGAAAAAAATTCTTCACAATGAATGCGCTCAAATATTGGAACAGGGGGTCCAGAGAATTTGAGGAACCAGCATGCCTGGGGATACTCGAAAGCATGAGCAGCCTAATCTAGCATCAAAGTTAGTCCTGTTCTGGGCAAGGAGTTGGACCAGATGCTCTCTACTTCTCTACTTCAATTACGCTAAGATTCCAGGACGTTGGTTGATTCATAGGTTTTCTTTTGGAAGCTTCAGTTCATACACAAAAAGTATTTGCGATCTGCAGAAGGATTTAGATTACAGATATTTAAAGCTCTCCTTTCTACCAGGTGTCTCTTTCCTTATAGAATGCAGCAGTATGGGAAAAGTTTTCTTGGAGAAGAAACAGAGAATGAACAGAACTCTTGGAGATTCCACTTTCTCCAGAAGATGGAGAAAATATCTGATTGTGCTCCTCAAAAACGGAGCACAAAGGCTTTAGTGATCATGTTTATGAAGTTGTGTGGAATACTAAAGACATATTTACAACAGTCCTAAGAAGCGAGTTGCTTGTTCAACAACAGGAATCTGAAAACTTATTTCTTTGGAATTTTGAATGTTCTGGTTGGTTTAAAGCATTTACAATTGTAAATAGTCATTTACAGCATATTATCTAATTACTCTCTTTACTAACCCATTAAAAATAGTAAAACAACATTAACCAAAAGGAAAAACTGTACACATAGTCTATATTTATTTCCTTCCTAGTTTTGAATTTAGTCCCAAAATAAATTGGTCCTTTTCTATGGTTTGGATGCTCACAAGTTTCTGCCTGCTCATTTTTCAGTTCATTGTTTAGACAGTATTTTGAGATTCAACCGCTTCATTATTGACAGCTGCCAAAATTAGGCTGAAATTGTTTTTATTTTAAAACTTTAAGTTAAAAAAATCTTCTAAAAATAGGACATGCTTGGTAAGTATGCTGAGATTCTACAGTTCAAAAAAATCTCAGTAAGTGTTTACTAAGGGAGTGCAGATCTGACATGTGTGCGTCTTTAATATACTTAATGACATTCCATTTCATTAAATGTCTTCAGCAAACACTGTTTATCCTAAATATTAACAATGTATTCAAGTGTACATCCTGCTCTGTTCTTCTCAGTATAACCATTTCTTCTTATCAATAGGGAGATAGTTTGATGAAAGCCATTACATTAATTACATTTACATAAAACTGCAAATAAGATACACATTTCTAATTAAAAATGTTCCTTCTTTTTGCTCAAAATAATCTCTAACATATTTTTCCATTTGTTTTAATCCTATTAAATCAGATACAAGTCAATCAAAGAGGACTCAGTCCTCTTTTTAGGTTGGAGTTACCTACTGAGCTGAAATCAGCTGAGCTTTTGAGAGTACAAGGAAAAGATGTGTTCAAGAAAAGCTCCAAAAGGGAACATGCAGAGTCCTTTTCAATTACCTTCCACAGAAATAAAAAATACTGCTTTAAAAATAGGAAACATTAAAAACTAGGCATAACTTACATAATAAGAATTTTCAACATGGTTACTGACCATATTTTACAATTGGTTCTGCAAGCAGCTTTTAAAGAAAGGATTTGCTCCAAACCAGATAAAGAAATGAATAGTTTTGAAAGGAAAACAGACACAAGAGAATGTACCTAGCTGGAAGTATATATTCAGCTGAATAATTATTTTTCAAATATATATCTAACCACTTGTTAGAATCATAATTCAGTATATTATAAAAATAAACATATAAATATTTGTGGTTTTTTAGTAAAGTTTCCCTAAATTGCAAAAATTTGTTTAGAGCTATACCGCTAGTACTGCTGGTTAACACCACTTGTTCTCATCTTTCATGCACCTCTGATTTTTGGAGTGAGGGAGCACAGCTATGTAAAAGAGGTGAGGAACAGGTCTACAGTCCCAGCATGGGAAATCAATGATAAAATTCAACAAATCTTTCCTTTTGGTATCTCTTTGATATCCTGACCATGTCCAAGTCTAAATGCTCAGTATACTAAAGGACCAATTCCAATAAAATCAATGAGTTTACCTTATATTGGCATTGGTATAAAGGAAAGAGCAAGCATAAGTATGTTTATTTCTAATAGTCTGAAATCTTTTACTGAATTTCACAAAACAGGCTTTTCTGTTTATGCAATTGCCTGTTTCTTCTTTACTTACCACAAAAAAAGTAGTTTTTTTCCTAATTTGCTTGCTGCAGAAACAGAGAGCTATCCAAAAAGTAACAAGAGAAAGTGTGTTAATGAGAATAATTGTTTATGACTGTGACATCAGTTTCAGATGAACAGAAACAAGCTACTTGCTTCCCTTACTTTATGTCCTGGTGATCAAAAATTCAGGAACAAAACAGGTTTGTATCAAACCCTGCATAACTATTATGACTACCCTATACTTCTGGGTAACACTCAGAGGCCACAGCCATATTGTGCTGGCCAAAAAACATGGAGTTAGCAATCCTCACTCTAAAAGGTTTGCAACCTAATTTCATACCTAATTTCAAGCAAATGAAGGCTAGTAGAAAGAAGATATTACCAGTAACATAGCCAAAAAGTAAATTTATTTTCATTAGCAGAGAGGCACAGCACATTATATCTCTGTCCACTTCCGGCTTTAAGTCAACTGCTTGGAAGGTTTAAAAATAACTACCTAATTATTTACACCAGACAAGTCACATACAATTGGCTATTTACTGTGAATACATAAAAAGTACTGTTTCTCCCCACTCAGTTAGTAGGTTGGGGGAAACTTGTCTACGAGCCAGATGAACCTGAGAGCGCTCTTTCAGCGCTACAGCAGCGCTACAGAGCTGATGGAAGCTCCACCGCGTACGTACTAGAGCAACACCATCAGTTAATCAGGGCTATTAATTTTTATTTAGGGTTTACTAACCTTAAATAGGTGTTAGTAAACCCCCTAATAGGGTCTACTGGTTTAGATTAGATACAAGCTGAAGTAAGAATATATATTCATAAGCACATATACACAAACAATAAAAAGAAGTTATTAAGTTTGAAAATTTCTAGAGAGATCAGGATAGAAGTTGTTGAACTGGCACCGTGAGATTTGTGAACATCAATTTATAACAGAATTATAATAAAAGCATTTCAATGTGTCACTTTCTATGAGAGAGAAAAGATATTATTTAGCAGATAAAGAACCTGTCTTCTGGATTTAGAACATGAGTATAATAGATGTCAGTCTGATGGAGAAAAAGTTCCTAGTGGTTTAGAACAAGTTGTTTCTAGAAATCTTCTTGAGTTACTTTTTTTTCCTTCAAGGGTATACTCTTTAAAAAGAACTATCAGTTAGCAGACACATATCTGAAACCTGAAAGCTTGTTCAAAGATCTTCTGAAGTGTGGTGTAACTAATGTACTATAGCTCCCTCGCACATACATAAACAAAAGTGCACCAAGTATTTTTCCTGTTTTATGCATATAAGCAGCAGATAAGTTTTAACCCCCAGCCTTATCCTCTTTTAATTTTGTGCATTTGTATAAAGTAGCCAATTCAAATATAAACTGCAAGTTTTACTACTGAGGTTGATACACCTGTTTAAAAAAAAAAAAGAGTCTGGCCTGGCCTTTAATAAGTTCTATTTCTAGAAAAAACATGCCAGTGTTGCTTCATGAGGTCACGACATTAAATAGAAATAAGGGAGGAGGTAAATAGAGGATGTTCATTTCTTCCTCTCCTCCATGTATGAAACATTACATCTTTCAATAAAAAATTTAAATTGGCCAAACACTTCTGCTTACGTGTACAGTATTCGCCCTTTCCAAATAGAAATGTCAGACTCCGTTATGACTAAAGATGAGTCACACTCTAAATCTCAGTTCTTAACACTCAAATAAAATCCATATATGAATTTTGCATGCAAACACTTTTAAAAGTACATTTAAATAATCTTTAACCAAGAATATTAAAATGTAAGCATTCTAAATAAAATTATTTTCTTCTCATATTTAACCTTTTTTTGTTTGCTGTCTTTATGTATACCATTAGTAGTTTCATATATATATATATATATATATATATATATTTATTTATTTATTTATTTATTTTTTTAAACACAGGTTGACAGACATGCAATTCTTCCCTTCAGCACTGGGGAGGCCACAGCTGAGGTGCTGGGCCCAGTGCAGGCTCCCAGGACAGGAGGGACATGGACCTGCTGCAGCGAGTCCAGCCAAGGGCCACGAAGATGAGGAAGGGGCCGGAGCCTCTGACACGCGAGCAGAGGCTGCGAGAGCTGGGACTGCTCAGCCTGGAGAAGAGATGGCTCCGGGGCATCTCAGCAGGGTGGACAAATACCTGATGGGGTCAGGAAAGAGGAGGGAGCCAGAGTCTTCTCCATGGTGCCCAGCGTCAGGACAAGAGGCAAAGGGCACAAATTACAGTAAATTCTGTCTGAACAGAACGATTTTCCTGCGAGGGTGGTTGAATACTGGAACAGGTTGCCCAGAGAGGTTGTGGTGTCTCCAGCCTTGGAGATATTCAAACCTGACTGGACAAGATCCTGAGCAACCTGCTTTAAGTGATGCTGCTTGAGCAGGGGGTTGAACCAGGTGATCTCCAGAGGTCCCTGCCAACCCCAACTATTCTGTGATTCTACAATTTTTTCTAGTCAAAACATGTTATATGTGAATTTCCAGTGTAAAGGTGGGTAGAAGCTCCCTCATCTTTAAAGAAAAAGATGATAAGAGTTACAAAAAACTCAGTCCTTCTTTCACAAGGGAAAGAAAAAAGAAGCTAAGACAATGTGTCGCTGCAGGACCAATTTCTGGTTAAAAGTAATTGGTCATCTATTATTAAGAAAAAGGGAAGGTAAAGCTTCACATGCCCTAATTTGAAATTCCGGTTAATGTTCCAGTAACGTTGTTTTAAACATGTTATATACTATAGAAAATACTTCTGGGTATGTGTGTTCCTGACCAAGTACAGACAAATGTAATAAATATAAAGCTCTGCACAAAAAATTCAAACTAAGCATCAGTTAGTATTTCAGATGCCATTTTTTTTGTGACATTCAACACAGAATATTATTTAGCCTCAGTCAAAACATCATTTGAAATCTTAGAAGACACTGAAGGAAGTCACTGAAATTCAGTACTTCTCTTTCAAAATAAAAAATTCAAAGTTTCAAAATCAATTTCAAAATCAAGTCTTTGTTTAAAAATGCATTTAGTACTTTTTATATTATTTCATATTGTATCAGAATTAACAGTGCACAATATGGCACGTCGTTTCATTTCAAGTCATGTAGAAAAATGAAATACTCAGTGAACTATTTACAAGAGCAGCTGCTTTTAATACCCATGTGTTAGACTGTGATAACATTTCCAGATTACCGAAAATAGCTGCACCTCCAATTTACACACAAGGCGTCTAGTATTTTCTGATTCAAGTTATCAAGATGGTTCATTACAACACAAACAAGAGAAACTTTCACCTAGAAAATAAGACAAAATCTATCAATTTGTCTGTCCTGGTTCAATATAAAATAAAATGAAATGAAGATAATATTTAACTTTCATATATATGACATCCATATGCCATGTCAAATAATCTCAGATGACCTTAGATGTTATTTTGAACACTTAGAAAAGACTTATTAAGTAATTGAAACAAAAACCAATATATTTCAAAACAAAAACTTAATTTCAAAATTAAATTCTAACATTTTCGAAGTAACTTAGGTAAAACACCTTTGGGAATTAGCTGTCTGGCTTTAAAGTTTAGCAACACCAAGAATTTCCTCAAGAATAGGTATGTAACTCTACTCTCTCTGAAAACGACTGTAAGATCCTCATCAGGCAGTGACCAAAGTACTACTGACTCTGAGGCAGTAAAATGGGTTTTGCTTAATTCACTTTCATGTGGTAGAAAAGCTACTACACTTCAGGACACAGACTTTGTGCATGCTGAATCTAGAGACACAGAACTGAAACCACTTGCACTTTCCAAAAAGACATGAGCATTTTTAAATAGTGCAGATCCAAGGCTTTCGTAATCTTAAGCATCTCCATTAGTTTCTGTGGTGAAGAACCTTTCTCGTCTTTGCAAGATCTTTTTGCGTCCCCAACACAGTGAGAATAAAGCAGCTGGTACCAAAACCAGGATCTATCTTACAGTATGGTGCCATGATGCTAATTAAGCACAACGTCAGAAGATGAGGTCCTCTGCCGTTGGTGTATTCATCGTGACTATGAACAACCAGCAAATACATGGGTTAGTACACTGGCACGCTACCTACAGACTTTCTAATAGTGATCATTCAGGCTGTTAGCAATGGTAAGATACATCACTGAAGTTCAACCCAAAATGCTCTAGCTTTGGGAAAGACAATAAACACCATGTCCTTAAATTTTCCAGTACTGTTCGACATCAAACATAAGATAGATTTTTGTGATTTTTCTCTTCACATGTTGCAGGAGAGGGACAATGTTCTCTGGAGAGAGAATTCCTTATAGGAAACATATGAAAATCACTTAGTCAATTAATGTCACTACTTTACAGGCATTACCAGTCGTATGGAGACTGTGATAATCTACATCAAAAACATTACTGATGTCTGTGACTAATCTCGTAATATTAAAATAGAGAACTTTTTTAAAGGAATTTTTCCCACTCGGTATAGTGAAAACTAGACAAGATGAACCGAGAGGGCTGGCTCAAAGATGCCATTGAGCTCTTCAATACCTTTAGACTTGGTTTCAAATTGACTTACACAGAAGTCTTCAGATTTAAATCACCACTGCTAGCTCATGCCAGAATGTTATCTTATTCCTTAGTGGTTTCATGCCTTCTGGTTATAAGTTATTTTCATATACATTTTTAACCTAAGAAAGCTAAAATTTCTTTCACCTGTTCATAGCTAAATCAAAATGAGGAAAAAAGCTGACAGAAGCATATACACTCATCCAGTGGCTGTGCAATAAAAATGACCGGGCAACTGGCAAAATTGGCACCACTGTATTGACAGTAGTGTGAACTAACTAAGGAGATGACTGCATGAAGGTTACCAGTTTGATGGTAGGAGTATAATACAAAAATATTCTCAGTAAAGATAAATACTATATATTTGGTGGTAAAAGTTTATGCTAAATACGCAGCATTATGAATGCTGAATTAGAGGTAGTTGCTAAAAAAACTCTTGATTTTCAGTTCAAATCCCTGTTACTTGTAATACAGAGAGATTCTGTAATAGAGACAAGGTGTTTTGTAGCTGTCTGGCATCTGTGATGTCTCTCTTCCCCTTTTTTGCTTTCTTAATTATAAATGGGTTAATCTAAACCAATCAAATAAAATATGTTTTGTACTCTTAAAAGTAATCCCATATACATAATTAAATGCAGAATATATAGCTGCAATCTGATTTTTTTCAGCTATAAAACATACTTCTATGAACTGCATACGTGATAGAACAGTTTATATCAAAATCCTCATGGACCATTAACTTGGCAGAGGTACTGATAATCATGTAAAGTACAGGTATAGTATTTTATCAAACACTTTGGCAATGAAATAGAGTGGAAAATTTGTTTTGAACTGCTTTGAACTTTCCTGCATAAAATAATCTTTTCCTGTGCAAAACAATGCAAAGGATGTACAAAAACTAATAAATAGGAGAGGAAGGGTTTTTTTATGTTCACTTTGCATACCTACAAAAGACAGCTCACAGACTGATTTCTCACTGCACTGGTCACGTATTCACTGGTTTCCTGCTGGAGTCATGCTGACCCAAAAGTAGAATAACGCATTGCTCTATCAGAGTACTAGACAAATGGCAGAGGAAAGCATGTTTACTGTCTTAAGCTAATACTAAAAGTCCAGCGCCATCTTCAGCTTAGAACAAAAAGCTGGTGTCAGCGCAAAGTGTGGTCAGACTCCCTTCGCACTTCAGAAGCCCAGCAGGAATAAGCAAGGGGTTATTCATTCACCCTTCTGGATTCACTAGAGCTTGTGAAAAAACAGCAAATCATTGCTACGAAAAAGTTTTCATCACATTTTAAATTAGCTCTGTGCTATGTATGGATGAAATTCTGCTTTCGCTAAATTCACCTTGAGTTTTGCCACTGAATTCTTCCTAACATGCAAGGAGGACCCAGGAAAATCCTTGATTAATAAAACAGAAACTCTCCCCAAGAAGGAGATTTTTATTCCCTTCCCACCTGTTTCTCCAGATCCAAGGAAAAAATGCAAACATAGCAGTCCAAGAGCTTTTTTTACTTTTAAAATATTACAGCAAGAATCAGACACTCTTAGTTACATCTCTTGGACATAATATGAGGTTCTTCCCTTCTATAGATCAGCAAAAATTCCTTAATGAAGGTGATGTATTAGTTTACAGTAATGGAAAAAATAGTCCACTGCTTTAATATATATACATTTATATATCCATGCTATTAATCTTCCTTTATAAATAAAAGTATATATTAACATATCTCAAAAAATATTTTTGAGGCTTGAAGAAAAGCTTGCAGAAAAACATTTGTGTGTTCCCAATGGCCAGAATAACACTGTTAACAGAGATTCCAGAATTGCATTTAGTTATAATATTTTCATTTCATTCAGTTCTTCACTTGTAACCTATACATCAAAGCACAGGCAAAAGTTTGTTCCAAGGGCTACTCCCAGTTTACTCAGTTTGACATATGTTGACATCTGCCACAGTTTTTTTCCTTGATCAAGTTTTTACATAAGTATAAAATCAGACTGGGTATTCTCAAATCATTCCATTTGTCAAGCGATTTAGGTACTTGGACTAAATATGTTATCCAAAACCATTTGGGCTGAATTCTGCAAAGAGTAAAAGTTTATGAAAATAGAAAACCCTTCAAAAAGAGGTACCAAAAAGTCAAAGAAAATCAAAAGTTTCCACTGATATAACTACAGCAGAAAACTTAGATTTTTTAAGGAAAAAGTTATACCAAAAACAACAAAAAAGTTAATCTTCAGAGTAAGAAGCAATAAAGATTATTGGAAGATTTTTCTAATACTGCTACACACTGCTTATTGTTCACTTTGTACCTTCCTAATTCACTTTCATTTGAATGCCTATTTTGCAAATAATCTTTTACTTCCTTCAAAATGCTATAACAAGAAAAACACAGCAAATGCTTTTGACACATTAAGATTGCTGCTCGTTGTTTGCTTGCATTTTAATTAATTAAAATATAATCTTTTCAAGTAGATTTCAAGTTTATTAAACAAGACAAACCCTTCAATTTCAAGACAGAAACAATTAATTGAAAAATGAAGTTATTACTGACATTTCAAAGATGATCCAGTAGACATATGACCTTAAAAACACTGGCATATCTCTCTCTTCAACAGAGCATGCCTTATGACACCTAAGCTATTAAATGATAATCAACACATGGTGAGAATCTACTCTCAGCTATACCTACATAATTCTGTATAAGCTCAATTTATTTCAGCAGATCTCATCTGATATAACTAAGAGCAACATTTGGTTTAAAATGAATGGAGAAGTCTTAAAAGAACTTGAAATTTAGCACTTTCTAGAATAGACACAGTCTGTACATTAATAAGCACTAAAAGCACTTCAATTAATTAAAATAAATCTTTAATGTTTTTCCCTTTTTTGTTTAGACATTAGAATGAAAATCCAGTGAGTGCTGCTGAGAGCCCTTTCAGAATCACAGGTCTATGAATGTGCATCCATTAAGTAGGTCTGATTACAAGAATATTAATGTTTACAGAGAAAAATGTGCAGCATCTATTTGCACATTATTCCTGTACCTGCAGACTTCTCGGTAGTGAGCGTTTAGTCAATCAACTAACACAGTCATACCCCTAGTCTGAAAGGTTGATAACCTCATAAAATCAAATTTATCTTTATGTTAGGTCTGCTCTGAT